>NW_028274808.1:110647558-111272558 GCF_037043125.1 Eumetopias jubatus | reverse complement strand
ATGTTGATTCTCCCAATCCATGAGCATGGAACGTTTTTCCATTTCTTTGTGTCTTCTTCAATTTCTTTCATGAGTATTTTATAGTTTTCTGAGTACAGATCCTTTGCCTCTTTGGTTGGATTTATTCCTAGGTATCTAATGGTTTTGGGTGCAATTGTAAATGGGATTGACTCCTTGATTTGTCTCTCTTCTGTCTTGTTGTTGGTGTATAGGAATGCCACTGATTTCTGTGCATTGATTTTATATCCTGCTACTTTACTGAATTCCTGTATGAGTTCTAGCAGTTTTGGGGTGGAGTCTTTTGGGTTTTCCACATACAGTATCATATCATCTGCAAAGAGTGAGAGTTTGACTTCCTCTTTGCCGATTTGGATGCCTTTGATTTCTTTTTGTTGTCTGATTGCTGTGGCTAGGACTTCTAATACTATGTTGAATAGCAGTGGTGAGAGTGGACATCCCTGCCACGTTCCTGACCTTAGGGGGAAAGCTCTCAGCCTTTCCCCATTGAGAATGATATTCGCTGTAGGTTTTTCATAGATGGCTTTTATGATATTGAGGTATGTACCCTCTATCCCTATACTCTGAAGAGTTTTGATCAAGAAAGAATGTTGTACTTTGTCAAATGCTTTTTCTGCATGTATTGAGAGGATCATATGATTCTTGTTCTTTCTTTTGTTAATGTATTGTATCACGTTGATTGATTTGCGGATGTTGAACCAGCCTTGCAGCCCAGGAATAAATCCCACTTGGTCCTGGTGAATAATCCTTTTAATGTACTGTTGGATCCTATTGGCTAGTATTTTGGTGAGAATTTTTGCATCCATGTTCATCAAGGATATTGGTCTGTAATTCTCTTTTTTGATGGGGTCTTTGTCTGGTTTTGGGATCAAGGTAATGCTGGCCTCATAAAATGAGTTTGGAAGTTTCCCTTCCATTTCTATTTTTTGGAACAGTTTCAGGAGAATAGGTATTAATTCTTCTTGAAATGTCTGATAGAATTCCCCTGGGAAGCCATCTGACCCTGGGCTTTTGTTTCTTGGGAGATTTTTGATGACTGTTTCAATTTCCTTAGTGGATATAGGTCTGTTCAGGTTTTCTATTTCTTCCTGGTTCAATTTCGGTAGTTGATACATCTCTAGGAATGCACCCATTTCTTCCAGGTTATCTAATTTGCTGGCGTAGAGTTGCTCATAATATGTTCTTATAATTGTTTGTATTTCTTTGGTGTTGGTTGTGATCTCTCTTCTTTCATTCATGATTTTGTTGATTTGGGTCATTTCCCTTTCCTTTTGATCAGTCTGGCCAGGGGTTTATCAATCTTGTTAATTCTTTCAAAGAACCAGCTCCTAGTTTCGTTGATCTGTTCTACTGTTCTTTTGGTTTCTAGTTCATTGATTTCTGCTCTGATTTTTATGATTTCTCTTCTCCTGCTGGGTTTAGGCTTTATTTGCTGTTCTTTCTCCAGCTCCATTAGGTGTAGGGTTAGGTTGTGTATTTGAGACCTTTCTTGTTTCTTGAGAAAGGCTTGTATTGCTATATACTTTCCTCTCAGGACTGCCTTTGCTGTATCCCAAAGATTTTGAACAGTTGTGTTTTCATTTTCATTGGTTTCCATGAATTTTTTTAATTCTTCTTTAATTTCTTGGTTGACCCATTCATTCTTTAGTAGGATGCTCTTTAGCCTCCATGTATTTGAGTTCTTTTCGACTTTCCTCTTGTGGTTGAGTTCTAGTTTCAAAGCATTGTGGTCTGAAAATATGCAGGGAATGATCCCAATCTTTTGGTACCGATTGAGACCTGATTTGTGACCTAGGATGTGATCAATTCTGGAGAATGTTCCATGGGCACTAGAGAAGAATGTGTATTCCGTTGCTTTGGGATGGAATGTTCTGAATATGTCTGTGAAGTCCATTTGTTCCAGTGTGTCATTTAAAGTCTTTATTTCCTTGTTGATCTTTTGCTTAGATGATCTGTCCATTTCAGTAAGGGGGGTTGTTAAAGTCCCCCACTATTATTGTATTGTTGTCAATGTGTTTCTTTGCTTTTGTTATTAATTGCCTTATATAATTGGCTGCTCCCATGTTCGGGGCATAGATATTTACAATTGTTAGATCTTCTTGTTGGGTAGACCCTTTAAGTAGGATATAGTGTCCTTCCTCATCTCTTATTACAGTCTTTGTTTTAAAATCTAGTTTGTCTGATATAAGGATTGCCACCCCAGCTTTCTTTTGGTGTCCATTAGCATGGTAAATGGTTTTCCACCCCCTCACTTTCAATCTGGGGGTGTCTTTGGGTCTAAAATGAGTCTCTTGCAGACAGCATATGGATGGGTCTTGTTTTTTAATCCAATCTGATAGCCTGTCTTTTGATTGGGGCATTGAGCCCATTTACATTCAGGGTAACTATTGAAAGGTATGAATTTAGTGCCATTGTATTACCTGTAAGGTGACTGTTAACTGTCTGTTGTCTGTGTTCGTTTCTGCTCTCTGCTGCTTTTAGGTTCTCTCTTTGCTTAGAGGACCCCTCTCAATATTTCTTGGAGGGCTGGTTTCGTGTTTGCAAATTCCTTTAGTTTTTGTTTGTTCTGGAGCTTTTTATCTCTCCTTCTATTTTCAATGATAGCCTAGCTGGATATAGTATTCTTGGCTGCATATTCTTCTCGTTTAGTGCTCTGAAGATATCTTGCCAGTCCTTTCTGGCCTGCCAGGTCTCTGTGGATAGGTCTGTTGCCAATCTAATGTTTCTACCATTGTAGGTTACATATCTCTTCTCCCGAGCTGCTTTCAGGATTTTCTCTTTGTCTCTGAGACTCGTAAGTTTTACTATTAGATGTCGGGGTGTTGACCTATTATTATTGATTTTGAGAGGGGTTCTCTGTGCCTCCTGGATTTTAATGCCTGTTTCCTTCCTCACATTAGGGAAGTTCTCTGCTATTATTTGCTCCAATATACCTTCTGCCCCTCTCTCTCTCTCTTCTTCTTCTGGGATCCCAATTATTCTAATGTTGTTTCGTCTTATCGTATCACTTATCTCTCGAATTCTGCCCTCGTGATCCTGTAGTTGTTTCTCTTTTTCTCAGCCTCTTTATTTTCCATCATTTGGTCTTCTATATCTCTGATTCTCTCTTCTGCCTCATTTATCCTAGCAGTTAGTGCCCCCATTTTTGATTGCACCTCATCAATAGCCTTTTTGATTTCGATTTGGTTAGATTTTAGTTCTTTTATTTCTCCAGAAAGGGTTTCTCTAATAACTTCCACGCTTTTTTCAAGCCCAGCTAGTATCTTTAAAGTCATGATTCTGAACTCTAGGTCCGACATCGTACTAATGTCCGTATTGAGTAGGTCCCTGGCTGACGGTACTACCTCTTGTTCTTTTTGCTGAGGTGATTTCTTTCGTCTTGTCATTTTGTCCAGAGGAGAATAGATGAATGAGAGAACAAAATGCTAACAGGTTTACAACGTCCCCAGCAAATATACTGTATACAAATCAGAAAAGACCTGAAACCAGGGGAAAAGAAAGGGAAAGAAAGAAAAAAGAAAGAGAAAAAAAAAAGATAAAAAAAGATAAAAACAAAAACAAAACAATACAAAAAAAGCAGAATATGATCAAATATGATCAGGCTAGTGCATAGATCAGTGCCACACACTAGATTTTGGGCGTATTTTGGTCTGTTAGAAAAAAGTGCCTCCTAAAATTTTAAAGGAAGAAAGACATATATGTACAAAATAAGGGTTGATACAATGAAGGGATGGAAGATGACTGTAAAGATGAAAATTATAAAAGATTTTATAAAAAGACTTGGTAAGATAAGTTGTTTGAAAAAGGAAAGAAGATTTAAGAAAAAAAAAAAAGGAAAAAGGGAGAGAATGTGATCAGGCAGGAGACTAGAACAAAGCCATACACTAGTTATTTAGGGTATATTTTGATCTGTTAGAAGAAACTGTACCTCAAAATTTTAAAGAGAGAACAACTTATATATATATATATATGCCAAAAATAAGGGTAACTACTATGAAGGGATAAAATATGACTCTAAAAATGAAAAATAAAAAAAAAAATTTTTTAAAAAGGGATTGATAAGATGTTGGTTGAAAAAGGGAAAAAGAAAAATAAAAAAAAAAACAGTCAACAAAAATTAACTTTGATGAAATAATGAATCATGGTAAAAAAAAAAAAAAAGCCATGAATCTATGTGCAGTATTCCCCTAGCGCTGGAGTTCTCCCATTCTCCTTGATCGATCAACTTGGTCTTGGCTTGCTGGCTGTTTGTGCTGATCTTCTGGGGGAGGGGCCTGTTGCTGTGGTTTCCAAATGTCTTTGCCGGAGGCGGAATTGCCCCGCCCTTGTCGGTCCGGGCTAAGGAAGCTGCTCCGGTTTGCTCTCAGGAGCTTTTGTTCCCTGCAAGCTCTTGGTACAGCTTTGGAGGACCAGGGCAGAAATGGTGGCCTCCCAATCTCCACCCGGAGGAGCTGAGAACTCGGGGCCCCGCTCCTCAGTGTGCCCCCAGAGAAAAGCAGTCACTTCCGTGTGCCCGGTCTCCGGCCGCACTCCGTGCTCACCCAGCCTGTGACCGAGCGTTTGTATCTCTGGCACCCGACCCTGTGTGGAGTCTCCAAACCCAGCAGATCCCTGCGGTGCATTCCCGCGCCGCTCCTCCCCGGGAAGGAAGGGGAGTCTCCCCGGATCTGCTGCTTGTTGGGTCCCTGCTGGAGGAGCTGTGCCCCGACTGGGCTGCAGATCACAGTTTATGGCAACCCCGAGCTGAGAGCCCGCGACTCTGCTCCGTCTCTGCAGCCGGCTTCCCCGCTCTGATACTTGGGAGCTCTGGCGCACTCAGGCACCCCCGGTCTCTCTGTGACCCTCTGTGGTCTCTGTGGTCCTGAGACCACACTGTCCCGGGAGGATTCCACCCCCCGCTTAGCCACTGCAGCAACGTCCCTCTGCTGAGCCAACTTCTAAAAGGTCCGATTTTGTGCTCCGCGGCTCTAGCACTTGCCAGAAGCGGACGAGGGAGACCCCCTCCCCCGCTGTCTATCCTCCCGAATATCGCCTCGGATTCACTTCTCCGCACGCCCTACCTTCCAGTAAGTGGTCGCTTCTCTGTTCAGAGAGTTGTTGCTACTCTCCTGTTCGATCTCCTGTTGAGTTCGTAGGTGTTCAGAATGGTTTGATCCCTATTGAGCTGAATTCCTGAGACCAGACGAAATCTAGGTCTCCTACTCCTCCGCCATCTTGCTCCGCCCCCCCACAAATCTTGTTTTTGTTTTTAATTTGTCTTCCTATGAATTATCCAGCTCCTTGTTTCTTTGGGATGGTGTTTTTATCAAATGTGAAAGATTTTGGCTAATATTTATTAAAGTATATTTCCTGCATCATTCTTTCCCTTCCCACTTTCTGGGACACTAATCATACAAATGCATAATTATACAATTATATAAATATATAATACTACCTCACAAGGCATTGATTGAGACTCGATTTTAATAATTTTTATCCTTTTGTGCTTCAATTTGTGTGATTTTTTAAATCTGTCCTCAGGTTTATTTTTCCTTCTATTCTTTCCAATCTACTGTCAATCTCATACAATAACTTTTATTTCATATATTGTATTTTTCAGTTTAGTAATTTCCATTTGTATCTTTTTTGTATTTTTCAAATGTATCCTGACAATCCTCATCTTTTTACCAATTTTACCCATCCTTTGCTCTAGGTTTTATAAAATATTTATCAAAAATATTTAAAAATGTTTATCTGTCAACTCCAACATTCAGGATGTTTGTAGGTATTGGTTTCCATGTTTTGTTTTGTTTTTTTACTATGGTTCACATAATTCTATTTCATTGCATACCTAACAATTTTTTAATAATGTACAGGACCTTGTGGGTGATACCTTGTAGAGATTCTTGATTATGTTCTTGCTCTCTGAAGAATTTTGTCCTAAAAGGCATTACATTACTGGCACATAGCCTTGAATTTGTAGATACTTGGTTTTATGCTTTATTAAATTGGGTCCTTGGTTTTGATCATAGTCCAAGAGAAAATCCCCTACTCCAGGGATGTAGTTTTTACTTCTAGAGTGTGGCCCTTCCAAGTTTTCAACAGAAAACACAGTGTGCTTACCAAGCTTCTCTAACTTGGCAGGATTCGGGCTTCAAATTCTGTCTCCTCTACAGCAGGCAGTTGCTAAAAAATCTGGTTAGTTCCTCCGGACTTCTTGGATTATTCCCAGGCATATGCATGGGGCAAATCATAGATTCAGGGGACTTATATACACATTTTGGGGATGTCTCCTCTGTAACTTCCTCATATCTAGAATTTCCCCCCGTAATTTTTAACAGCTCTTGCGGTTGCAAACATCTCCTCTCACTTCTATGGTGAATAAAACCGTGGTTTTCTGTTTGAGTTCTAGCTGCTTCATCTATGTGTGCTGTGAAATGCCCTCACAGGAAAAGACATATACATCCTATGTCTCATCCATTATGAGTTTCTTCTTTTAAAAGTTAAACAGAATACAGTTTCTGCCAGATTTTGATACCTTCAAAGAGCTGTCTTTATATTTTGGCCAGAGTTTATAATTACTATTTGTGGGAAGAATAGTCCAATTAAAGCTTTTCCTCCATTACCAGAAACAACCTCTGGGCCAATGATTTAGTAACTTGCTCTGAATCATAAAGATTCAAATAGGATATGTCATTTTTGGTAAGATGGTATTCTCCTATCTCCATTTATATTTGTGTATCCTTAATCTATTTTGCATATTGAGCTTTCTCTTAATATTTTACTTGAAGAAAATATTCCACTATTTGGTAGTCATTATGTTTAGTCTTGGGATCAGTTCCCAGTTTGGGAAACAAAATTATTCTTAAAACTCTGATTTTTCTGATTGAGTATATTTACAAAGATCATATTATGACAGAACCTGTGGGAATGTTGCTCCACTCCTGGGTTATTCAGAAATGTTGCTGATCCTCAGTTGGTTCTAAATGCTCGAGCCTTGTTAGAACATCTTGGAGTTTTCAAGGCTGATGCCAATGATGCATGATTGATCACAGTGTACTTCAGACTATGGAAGGACTCCAGGAGCCAATCTAAATTCTTAATATATGGACTCCAAAGCATCAGCTGTTTATATCAGACTTTTTAAATTTTCATTTTCTGGGATGAATGTTGTTTGTACTCTGTCTTAATAATAATGGCCAATCTTTTTCTTGTGATTTAAAAATTCAAAACTAGGGGAGCCTGGGTGGTGTAGTTGGTTAAGCGTCTGACTCTTGGTTTCAGCTCAGGTCGTGATCTCAGGGTTGTGAGATCAGCCCCGCATCTGGCTGTGTGCTCAGCACGGAGTCCGCTTAGGACTCTCTCTCTCTCTCCCTCTCCACCCCCACTCTCCGTCTAAAATAAACAAATAAATCTAATAAATAAATTAATTAATAAAAATTAAAAAATTCAATCTAGCTGTTGACTAACCATAATAAAATTCTTATCATAAGAAAATTGACATCAAACTAAAGCTGCTTGTCACAAGTTGTTTTACAGAGATTTGAGAAATGATACATAACATGTAGAACGTAAAAGAGTTAACTGATATGCATAGTTTTTCAGGCCACAACTCAATTTTACATAGAGACATACAAAAAGAAATGATGGAAGGACCCCTTCATTTCCTAGGACTCCTAAAATAACTTTGGCCTTGGTCAGGAAAAATATAGAGCGAGAATGCAGTGAAAATGTTTGGTTATTCATTTATAAACATGACTATAAGCTGCATTGCATAACTTGTTTATATGTGTACAAGTACATGATATTTTGTGAAATCATCTCATACCATCAGCAAAAGTCAGTGCCATGAAATAACATCCTATAATTGAGGTGGAGGCTGAGGCAAGAAGAAAACCCTCATGTAGAGACACGGTTTCCTTTTTATAATCTTTTTACTATAATATTGACCAGTTTGCTATTAATTTTACATGCATTTCTAATATTATAGTCACTCAACAACAAATATTGAGGCAATAAATTCACAGGCACTATTAAAAAAAAAAAGGAATAAGAAACAATCCTGAGCTTGTGGGGTTGATAACATCTTAACAAGATGTACCTTAATAGAAGCTGATGAATGTGCATCATGTTATGGAAACATTAAATCTTCATGGATAACGCACTTTACAATATTTTTGTTGTGTGGTATATTAAACATAAAAAATTACAGAGAACCACGTATTGCCAACACACTTTACCTATGGTTTAGCTGTTAGAAATTCCTAAAATTTTGAGTTAAAAATTTTAACAAATACACTATTGAAGTAAACTTGAATTCCTTTTTGTACTCCCTCTCCCTCCCTTCCCTGAAGATAATTAGTATAGGAAAGTTGTTGTCGTCCTTTTTTCCATGTTTTTGAAACTTTGACTATACATGTTTATATCTGGGAACAACATGTACCATTGCCCAGGATTTCAAAAAACCTCCAAAACTTATTCTATCTCTCAAAATTATCCTCGGGAAATTAATCTGTTTGATACACAGAGTCTACTTCATTCATTTTCATTGCTGAAAAGCATTTGGTTGTGTGAATGATACCACCATTTGGTAATAACTTTTGCAGTTGCTTTCAGTTTTATGCTATTAGAAACAGGCTATTATGACCATTCTTGTATATGTTTCCTTCCCTACAGTTCTGAAAGGCAAACTATCTCTACAGTATTTATATAAGTGTGGAATTGCTGTGTTTTAAGGGATGCAAATTCTCAACTTTACCAGAATTGGAAAACAAGCTTCCAAATTTGTTGTAACAACTTTCACTCCCACTGAGTGAATATGAAACCGTGTTTTCTTCTACATTTAACAGTATTTGGTATTGTTAGACTTTTAAATCTATTGGGTATCACACTGCTTAATCTGAGTTTCCTATTTACTAACGACGTCTGTTGATATGTTTATTAATCATTTAGGATTCTTCTATGTAAATTGCTGATTTATGTTCTTTGCCCATTTTCAAATAAATTATGTGGGTGTTTCTTTTTGATTTATATGATTAGGTTTTTTCTTATACTTCTCTTAAGTCTCTCTCAATATCAGGAGTTAACAATTGATAGCACATGTGGAAAAAATTGTGCTCAAAACAATTTTCTGTGAAACATGAGTAGGTTGTCAAAATCCCACCTATACTTCACCAATTTAAGGTGAAATTGCACACACATAACACACATGCATGCACAAACCTTACTTCACATCTTAGAATGTAGGCATCACTACAGAAATAGGAAATTGATTCATTTATACAAGCTGTAATACACAACAGATCTAGAGAGGAAACAAATACATCTGGATTTTCCATGTGAAAGAAACAGACTAATCTTGGACAACACTAGAGAAAAGAGACTTTAGGGGATGGTTCTATAGCTTAAGGGTATACAAACCCAGACAGGAATTTGAAATA
This sequence comes from Eumetopias jubatus, assembly GCF_037043125.1. Lineage (NCBI taxonomy): Eukaryota > Metazoa > Chordata > Mammalia > Carnivora > Otariidae > Eumetopias > Eumetopias jubatus. The sequence continues at coordinate 111,263,121 of NW_028274808.1, read as the reverse complement.
ATCACTTTTGTCTTTGTTGTCCATCCATCTCTTTCTCTGCTCCTCTGTAGTTTGAAGTCATCTGACATCTCATCTTTCCTGCTCTTCATTGGCTCAGCTCTCTTAGCGCCCCATGCCAGTGAGCACTGAGCTATAGTGTTGTTAGATATCCAGAGAAAAAACAATGTGATTCACACTAATGTGAGAATTACTGATTAGATTCTAAAATTGCTGATATTTTATAAAGGACACCAATGACTGGTAAAATTTAAGAGAAAGACGGGATATGTGTTAAACAAAATAGTGCTAGGCACTAAGCTAGTGTCATGTGTCTTAATTTTCAATGTCCACAGTACTTATGAAAGAGATACAAATATACATACCCTTTCCATAATATAGAAGCAAATTCAGAACATACATAGTAGGAGATTGGCCGTGGAAATCTGTCTTCCACCCTTCAATTATGTTACAAAGATGGACTATGTAAAAGACCTCTCTCTTACCCTAGTGCATGTTGATGTCATAGCAAAGGAAACTGACCTAGTTTAGGGGGGTTAGAAAAGCCTTACTTGGATGTAATGTCTGAGTCCAGATAAAAAAGATGAGTAGAGATTAATAGATGGAGGGGAGCTTAGGGAGATAGGAAGAAGGAGATCTTTCCAGGGGTGGAAATAGCATGTGTAAAAGCCCTGAACCCCAGGAATTTGGTATGTTCGAGAAGTTGAATGAAGACCCATGTGCTACAACCACCAGGAACAAAAGGAGATTTGGTGAAAATTGCCATTGGAGGAACAGTCAGGGGGTAATTCACCCAGGGCCCTGCAGGCTATATTAAGAATCTTGGTCTTTATCATAAGATCAAAAGGAAGCCATTTAAAGGTTTTAATGATGGAAGTAACATAAAGGTATACTTTGAAAAGATCACTTCAGCCATATTGTAGAGAATAAGTTTAAGGGATTTGGGTCAACCAGGATTGTTCCAGGATTTGGATGAACCAGGATGAATCAGGACCGATAGTATCAAAGTGGAAAGAGCAGGAATAGAGAAGGTCCAAAATTCAAGAGATTTTCCAAGGGTGAAATCAACAGCATTTGATGATAAACTTAGCATAGAAAGTAAAAAGAAGAAGAAGAAGGAGAAGGAGAAGGAGAAGGAGGAGGCAGAGGAAGAGGAGGAGGAGGAGGAGGAGGAGGAGGAGGAGGAGAAGGAGAAGAAGAAGAAGAAGAAGAAGAAGAAGAAGTTGTCAAAAATAGCCTTCATATTTACAGTTTATGAAACTAAATTGATGGAGGTGCCATTAACTGTGGGAAAAATACCAGAAAATGACCAGGTTTGGAGGGGATGCCTGCAAATCCTGTGAACATGTTGAATTTAACTTTACTTGGAAAAAACTAACTAGAAAATATATTGTTCTGGAGTTCCAAAAGAGAGCTATTTAAAGATTCTAAATATCTTGTACTGTGTTTTCCTTCTTTACTCATCAAAATATTATTGAGAGAAACGAAGGCCTAAATAAAAATATCTATGGGATATGCCCATTAAGTAATTCATACTAAATCTTATACTAATTAAATTTGGAAAATTATAAAGTTTGAATAACATAGAGTTTTAAAATACAATTCTTGCCTGCATTAAAAAAAAAAAAAATCCTGATGAATAGATATGGTCTGACTCCAAAGTGAATCTTCCCTCCAGTACCAGTCTGAACCAGCTGTCAAGTCAGAAATGCAACCTGTTGTCATTATGTTATATGTTTGACCTAGAAATAATTTAAGAAGAGTAAATTTGCTGCCAGACCACACTTAATGCATTCCTAATGTGCAGCAAAACTATGTATCTTCAGCCTGGCTAAGATTCCTATTTAGCACAATCTCAAAGAACTTTTCAAATGTAGACAAGTATAAAAAAATGAGCATGTGGAGAAAAATCAGAAAGTGCATGAGAACTGATCATTATGAGAGCTATTCAGTTTATTCTTTTAATAATATCTAAGAGGCTAAATGTGCTCTATAACTGGAGTACTTAAACTCTATATCTGAGCCAAGGGCTTCATCACTGATATGAATTTTGATCAAGTAATCTGATTTGGGGAATTTAATCTATATCAATTAACAACAACAACAAAAATACATTGTTGCTACATTCTTGCACATATATCCCTAGTATACATGTACATATACCCATACATCTACAGGTACACACACACACACATATGTATAGGGATATATCTACAAGAATGCTTATAGCAACATTATAAGGACAAGAATGTGCCAGCAACATAAATTGTCATCAAGAAGAGAATTATGATAAAGCCAGGCATGTTTGTGTGTATTTACCTGGAGAGATAAAATAATGTAAATTAAGTGAAAAGGAAGTTGGTTTATGTAATACAAACTCATTTTGGTAAATAAACAACATATGTATATATTCATAAATGTTTAATACAAATATAAATGTGTTCAAGGATAACTATTTTATTAAATCAGTTGGGCTTAGTAAGATTCAAGCACGAAAAAAAATGTATTCTTTCTCACCACTCCCTGTTGAACTCTCTATGTTGACATTTTCTTTCCCAGAACTCTGTGGAATTTCAAGCAAATCTCATAGTTCTTACAATCCCTCTAATATAATTTTTAGAAGTCCTCTGACAATGAATATTCCTACAAGTCAATGGGGAAAAAACAAAACCAACAGAAAGGCAATAGAAATGGCAAAAGTTCTTTCTAAACGTACATTCTACAAAAGAGTATATCAAAATAGTCAATAAACATATCTAGTAATATTGAACATATCTGTACCCCATGACCCAGCTATTCTTAGGTTTATAATATCAGAAGTGTGTACATATGTTCACCCGAGGACATACACTCAAATGATCACAGCAGCACTTTCTGCTCTAGTCAAAAGCTAGAAACTATCCAAATACCCATCAAGAGTAGAATAGATTTTTTAAAAAGTTAACCGGAACATGGTTTATGAACAGACAACTTTTGTAGGAAAGCCAGAGAGATTCTTCAAATGAGATTTGTGTTTATCTCCTCTATCTCTCTTATTACCGCCTGCATCCCCCACTGTCCCTCCAGCCAGACAGATATCTACACAAACTTTAAAAATAAATAAAATATTATCTACCCCACTAAATACTTCCTGATGCAGCAAAAATCTTCTCATTACCTGAATTCCCATTATGTTTTATTGGGTCCACTCTTTAGGAAGTTGGGATTTAAAGGGGTTACAAAATAGCAATTCCTCGTTCTCTGTTGTCTGAGTTAAAATCAATCCAAGGACAGAACGATAGCATATTCATTACTGATAACTACTAGAATGGCAGTTGAGGCCTTAACAACAGTGGGCTTCCTAATACTGAAGCCCAGAATTATACTGATTTATCCACTCAGTTACAGAAAGTATTGAACAAAAGCAGGTCTTTGAAGAACATGGACTTTTTGTATATTTCTTGGAAGCAACTGACTTCTAAGAAAAGAGAGAGAGAGAGACTGAGATAGTCATGTCCAATTTCTTTCCCAAACTCATAAACCTAGTAACTCATTCTTCCCCCCTAGGGAGGAGCACAGAGGGAAGCAATAATTAACAGTGTTGAGGCAAAATCCTACCTCACAGAAATCAGAATCATGGGGAATAAACATTTTCCTAACAGTAATTTGTCATATTTTAGGTGTAGAATTATCAGTAATCTGTCTTAATTCTGGATTATAAACTGAATAGACTAAGGAATGAGCCTACTCAAGTTTTTGTTATTCTCGATACCATAGTAGGGCTTTGCTGTTAATAGACAATAAGTAGTATATTTAATTTATATATAATTGTGTTTGTGTTCTCCTTTGGGAATATAAGAATCAGAATTTGGGAAACAATCAAAATTTAAAGAGATTTTTTTTTTTAATATTTATTTATTTATTTGGGGGGCAGAAGGAAAGGGAGAGAGAATCGTAAGCAGAGCCCACACTGAGCTCAGAGACCGTCACAGGGCTCAGTCCCACAACCTTGAGATCACGCCCGAGCCAAAACCAAGAGTCAGGATGCCTAATCAACTCTGTCACCCAGGCACCCCCAAATTTAAAGAAATTATTAATAAAAAATTTGGAGCTGGTTTCAAAGATTGTTACACTAAAAATGTTTACTAAAAGATCACTAAATTAAAAAAAAATTTTGGAGCAACCATAAATGACACTGCTACCTCATCTAACATTTTTTTTCAAAATTAAGAAAACATCAAATACTTGAAAAAATTAAGAAAATAGAATTTTCCACAATGGATTATTTTTAACAAGAAAGAGTCTGTTTAAAATGGATTTCTTCTGGAGCTTGTCTATATATTTTACAAAAATGAATCATTATGGTCATAGTCTGCCTTTAAAATACTTATTTATTATATTTTCTAATTTGGCACCAATAGTTTAAAAATAATTATAATAGCTACCCAAGCAGTTGCACCGTAAGTTACTAAAACACTCTCCAATCATTGAACATTAAATTGTATTCAAGTCTTCTTATTTTAGGGAATATTTGAGTAACAACATCTTTTAATTTTGGAGAATTTGATCCTAAATATAATTTCCCATTAGTGGGTTTGGTCAGTCAAAAAAAGTGAAAAAGCATTCCTTTAACTTGTTTGAGCCATTGGTAAATGTGGTCTCTGATATTCAGCATAGCTGAACAAATAACCTAGCAGGAGCAATATGCTAATATCAACTGATCCACCAGGACTGCGAGTTCAGAGAGTTTAGTCTTTTTTTATTCTGGCTCAGAATGTCTGGCATTTAAGAGCTGAGAACATTGCCCTCACAAATAATAATACTAAGTCACAAATACTGTCTCACTTCAGTAATTTATCTGTTCCAATATATTAATCAAAACTAAAATAAAACAAAAACAAAACAAAAACAAAAACACACAACTCTAAAACCAGTTCAATATTAAATCTTCCCCTTCCCCAACTCGAGGCCTGCTCCAAACTAGAAATCTGAAGTGGAACAGGGTGGTGTTTGCAATTTCTTCACTGTCTCCTGTTTTATTTTTTCTCCTTCCCACTCCCTCCAGGTATTAGTTGTTTCTGATCCCTCCAAGATCAGAGTTTGGAGAGGAAGTGTGCTAGATAGGTTGAGCTTTTGATTGATCAGGTACTATTTCCATAGGGTTTGTTCTCTCTAGACCTGGCCAATATTTACATATAACGCATTGTCTTGAAGTGTAATTTTCTGGGCTCTTGGTAGGTAACCTATCACTGGGTAATTCTCTCATGCAGATCTCTTGGGTCTGGAAGATGCATTTGTATTCCTAATGGTCACTTGTGAATCCTCCCTCAGATCTTCATAAACTGATTTTTACATTGATCTCCCTGCTTCTGATATTCTATTGTCCTTCTAGGGTCCACGTCAGTTCCAAGGAAGACAGAGTCTTTCCCCTGACAAAGTCTTGGAGAAGAGGACAATCCTAACATAGCCCCCTATATCCGATACACACACTTCCTGCTTTACCTTCCTTTACCTTCCTTTACTTCCTTTACCGTCCAGAGTAAGTCTGGCCCCAGATCCTTGGGCTTTCCAGTAGCAGAGAACACATTTCAAGCTCTTTAAGTCTTCCCAAGGAAGACCCCATCATTAGGCTTGAGGTGTTTCAGATAGGAGCCTCCACCTCCTGCCCAGTTCTAAAACATTTATTTTAAAAGCTCCATACTAGAAATTCGTCTTACTTTGATATCTGATATTTTATTGGCACCTCAGTCCAAACTGAGGGAGGAATAGTTCTGTCCTATGTTATAATCTCTGTTACAGCTTTCAAATTTATGAGGATTTTGGTGGAAGTGTGTATTTCATTGGCCATTACATACAATCCCAGATAGGCATGCAGTAACCTCTATGTACCAAGAACTACATATGGGAGGTAACAGGGATACCAACATGATTAATACTGGATCCCTATCTCATTGTTACTTTCATAATTAAGGCAAAACAAATATCAAAATAAAAATCTAGCTGTGAAGTAAATGTTCCAACACAATTTAGCACTAGCTTTTTAAAATTCTAACATATTTAATAACTTCTACCTGGAAAATATAGCAAAGAAGCACCAGCATAATTTTGTTCTTTTTCTGCTTCATTAGATACCAACTTCCATGTCCTGATCCTCATTTTCTAGGGTTAATGACCAAAGAAAATAAGTTTCCTTTATAAACCCTCTATCTATGAAACTCTCTTTTTATTTTCTATGAATTTGAACTCAGTATTATTTCAAATACATGAAAAACTGGTTGGCATGTTTCAGAGGTTTCAAATGACCCAGCTTATACCAAATAAGAGATCTTATACATGAAATGTATACATGTATATATCAAATACATGAAAAATTGGTTGGAATGTTTCAGAGGTTTCAAATGACTCAGCTTATACGAAATAAGAGATCTTATCAGAAACCCCAAGGGATTTTCTGGAACATGGAACAACATGCTTCCAGAAGACTGTGTAGAGTCACATAAAAAAAAAAAAATCAGGGATATTTGGGTTACAGTAAAACTGACAATTCTTTTAGTTCTGTGACTTTGGCTAGTTTACTAAACTTCCTGAATTACAGTTTCCTCATCTTCAGAAAGATGACGTTGCAGCCCACTTTAGGAAATTGTTTAATGGATGAAGAGAGAACGTATATATGATGCTCGGCATCAAATAATACTTCTTATCCACTTATCTGCTAGTGTTCCTATGTTAAAATATACTTTTCTAAATACTTAAAGTTTGTTTCTAGTTGAAAAACACTTTGAGTCTTAAAAATTACTTTGGTATTGCGATTGTATTTTAAAATACTAAATAAAGTAGTTAATGGATACCCAAATGTTTCACAAACACTGGAATACTAAAGCCTGGTACTCCTGGGCAGGAAGGAGATGGCACAAAGGGAACAGTTCTTACCTTCGGCACTTTCATGAATTTACTGCAAATAATAAGAGCATCACTTGGGGTTGGTCATTTTATCAGGATCTGCGCTATATAAGAAGAAATAAATGTATAACTTAGATTGGAAAAATATTCAATTCACTCTCAAATGATTAAGAAAAGCACGCCTCTTTTTTTTTTTTTTTTCTTTTTGACAAGTTGATGGTGGGCGGCAGAGAGGGGAGGTGGAAAATGGCCCTACTTAAGAAAAGTAAGCAAAGTATTGGCAGGCAGTGACTTTAAATTGCACATTAAACTAATCCAGGGCTATGCCTTAATAAAGGCTAGGGCTGGGAATTCTTATGGATTTTCTAGCTCATTGCCGGGACAACATCGAAAGGCAATAAATGTTCTATTACTTACACAAGCTGCTAGTTTTCAGAAAATTAGTCACCAGTGACCTTTTACCCTTTGTCTTGCTCCCCTTCTCAGTAACTGTACCTGATCTGAATCAAATGCAGACCAATCTACAGAGAAGTTTCTTTGCTAACCTGCTGTGAGTCTAAATAATTGGGTATTGGTATTAACAATAAAATTGACCTATTAAGAAAAAGTATCATTCTATGCATTTATTTTTCTTGAAACAAAAGCTACATTCCCAAATTATTGTTTTAAGTGAAATAAATTAAATAACCTTTCAAACTAGTAAATCTCAGTTCAAACAAGTTGAATATGAAAATGACATTCAGCTACAAGTTCTTGATTTTTATGCACTTAGCCAATAATATAAGATTTTTTGCAATTGTTTATTAGCATGTGCCTAGCAGGACTATGGGTATGTGAGCAATGGGGTGGGGGGAACCATGAGGTGGAGGAGGCTGGAGTCTCAGGGTTGATAATAGAGGGGGACAGAGAAGGAGAGAAGTTATGTGATTTGGGGGCACCAGTCCTTATATTGAATTATATTGATTAGTTTTCCAGTTAGCTGGGAGACCTCCTTCTGACCCTATTTTCAGGGTCACTAGATCATAATACAATCTCACGAAGAGACTAGTATCCCTCCCCGTATTGCTTTCTGAGGAAAGTATGGACCTTAAAATTGCCCTTTTAAAGCTTTCTCTTTTTTCCACCTTTTGCTGGACTCTACATAATAAATGCATATATAAATTGCATATACAGTGTAATAACACATGGTGCAACGGACACAAGATAAGATATAAAAATGGCTCCAACCTTTTGCAAAAAAAAAGCTATTTTAGAAATCGAATTTTGTGAAACAGCATTCTATCTGAATCAGGAAAATAAAATGATAATATCTGACAAACAGGTGGGCCTGCTATAAGATCTGGACCCCTTACTAGAGAAACCTTAAGTTTGTGTTAAAGTATGGTTGAAGCAAACAGCAAACACTCAATATTAAAGTCATATAGGAGATATTTTGATTTATTCATGTACATTTACCAAAGCATGAACGATTAGCCCAAACATGAATGACTAAATGATAGACTAAATAATTTTATGTTTCTATGAATATCTATAAACCAAAAAAATGCCTGAGGTTTCTTCAAGATGATGGCATAATTTCAAGACTTTCTAAGTCTTATAACATTTTATTTATATGAAACAGCCTGGAAAGTCTGTAGTTTAATAAGCCACTTACTGTAATTCACAAGAAACTAAAAAAGAGACATTTTGACATCATGTGGACAAAGTAAATTCATACGTTTCACATTTTAACTTATTGTACTGACACTGGACTATCATACTAACAATCAGTAGTATGATGTCGTCTGACATGCAATTATAGGTATTAGGTAGGGCCTGCTAATGCTTTAGAATCTGTTTCCTTATTTGATATGCCTCTATGTCTTCACATCTTATTTGACTAGAGAAAACAGTCCCATCTTTGAACACTGACTTGTCTATAATGCGGTAACCCAAACTTTTGACACTGTGCTGAATCAGTGGGTCACTGAAGCCCACTTCTCCTCCCTCGGTCTCTATGTGCACACCTAATATTTTGTTACTAATATAATTTTCTCTTCCTCTAGAGAAATCCTGGCCTACTGACATCACTCCATAAATCAAAACCTTCGGTTGACTCACCAGACTTGACAGATATATCATCTTGAAGATGCCATGGAATGAACTTCTTTTTATTAATTTGGGTCTGCCTATAATGTATTAATATTAATAAAGTATGTGAGGTGGAGATGTTGTTGGAGAGGATAAATCATAGTATTGCTAGAACCACAAAAACACAGTGTTTTTAAAATAATTCTCACCAACGAATAAGCAAGATTCAACAAATTATGCCCAAGTCCTTAAAAAATATCCCAAAACATACCTATTTCCCATGCATATGTTTGTTCCCATTGTCTCAACCTGCCAGAAATATCAAGGGACAGAGAGAATGAGCTATTTATTTCTTAAAATTTCTTTCATGTCACTGCCCCTGATACTTTTATACCCAAAGTACCCACGTATTTCCATCAACACATTTTTTCTCCATCAAATATGCCAATGGGCCTAGATTCCCTAGGTTCAGGTGAAAGTAGCCCACTAGCTGGGACTTTGATGTCCTGCTCAGCAGAGCTATATATGTGAAGCCCCAACCCGGGAACTGGCCTTGCTGCTGTTGATAGTTACGTGCCCATGATGATATGTTGAAACTAGCCCAAGGGTTGGTTGAGATTTTTGTGGAGAGTAAAGGGAGAGCTATGGAGAGAGAAGTAGATCTTAGCAGAATTCTTTTTAGCCCCATTTCTCATCGAAATCCTAGAGTGTCTTGTTTTACATATATTACTTTTGTTATAGGTAAGTTATAAAAGAGACCATATCCCAGGTAGTGCATTTGTAGATATCATTGAAACCTTAGTTTGATATTTATATTGGGCCATGTACAGACATTTGTTTTTGGAAGAAAATTATATGCCTGCCATCCATCCATGATACTATGTTAATTATAGCACAATCTGTGCAATCTTATAGGATTCCTTTTCTATTTTTACATTATATTTTAGTTGTAATATAATCATAATCAAGAATAAACAGAAATAATCTTGGCTGACTGTCCCAAATAGTTTATTCTTTTTTTTTAAGATATTATTTATTTATTTGGGAGAGAGAGAGAGAGCGGGAGAAGCACAAGTGGGGTGAGGGGCAGAGGGAAAAGCAGACTCCCTGCTGAGCAGGGAGCCTGATGCAGGGCTTAATCCCAGACCCTGAGATCAAGACCTGAGCCGAAGGAAGACACTTAACCGACTAAGCCACCCAGGCGCCCCGACCAAATAGTTTATTCTTTACTCACACTAGTGGTGATTTAAACTCTCCTTATTTTGGAGGGTGGATAAAATAATAAAACTGGTACTTGTTAAACAGCTTATGTTATTAATAAAGAAAACTAATAAGACAAACTGCCATCATTTTCCGATGTTTTGGCCAATATTGTGCTGACATTACTTTATAATCATCATCAGATGCTTTTAAAAGTCCAATTTAGCAGTGTATAAATTAACAGGTAAGCATCTCAGCATTGTCAGTCCTCTACTGAACTTCCTCTACTCCCCTTTATGGTTTGACCGGAATGGTTGCTGTGAGTATGGCAGAAATCATGTTTCTTTAGTATATACATCACAACTTGAAATGAAAACATTAACTAGCTAATTTTTACATAGAACACTAAGAAATTTTATAGGTTATATCTGTTAACTTAAACATGAAAAAGCCCATATACTCTCACCTATAATTAATTTTACCAAGCAGCGTATTTAAAAAACAAAATAAAATCTAGAAAAAAACGTTAATTTGAACAGCTTGAAGAAATTGTTATTTGATTGATTTTATCCGATCAGCAGTCATTTCTTAAGCAGCTACATGTTTGATGCCATACAAAATGAGAACGCCAGAGGTGAAAAAGACACTAAACTTTCTGTTAAAGAGCATAAAATGATATGACTCTTTGGCATATGAATAGCCAAGAATGCAGTACGCTTAGGAACAAGAGAAATTTCCCGTGAATGGTGACAAATTATTTCATTCTTATTTTTATAAAACCATGTTTCACCAAGCATCTGTCCACTTTGGCTGCAAGAAACTGTTCTTGGGGTGCCTGGGTGGCTCAGCGAAGCATCAGACGCTTGATTTCAGCTCAGATCATGATTCAGGGTCTTGAGCTTGAGCCCTGCCATTGTTGGGCTCCGTGCTCAGCTGGGAGTCTCCTTGGGATTCTCTTTCTCTCCCTCTCCTTCTGCCCCTCCCCCCTCCTGCTCACTGTCTCTCAAATAATAAATAAGTAAATGTTTAAGGAACAGACCATTCTAGCTACTTGAGGTAGAAAACAATTTAGTACAGGAAATGGGTGCTCCTACAATGCTAGAGGAGGAGAGTTTTGACAGAGCCTCCAGGGAAGACTCCTGAAACACCATCACCACTTTGGCCAGCCTGGGATCCGCACCCTACACTCTGCACGGCCGTGGGGTCACAGGGAGCCTTCAGGGAACTGCTGTGTCCAAGAGGGCTGTGTCCTCAGCTGCTGTCCAAGGCTCAGGAAGTACCTGCCAGCCCACTACCAATGCCTCTTGACACCCACAGAGCTAATTCTTGGGCAAAAGTACCTAATATCTCCAAAATCATGCCTGTTAGCAGGACCAGCTGAGGCAGTGGAAATAGAGTCTTTCAATTCTGTCTTCAAAAATCTCAGGCAAGTTCCAGTTTCAAATTGATAGGACCTAATATGCATCCTGAGCTTTACCTTTGAAGAAATCTAGTGAATAAAATGTTCAGCCTTCCAGGCTTTGAGTCTAGAAAAAAAGATAAGGATGACTGCTGCCTGCCAGCACACTACATCCGTTACAAACTGTGCCAATCCTAAAATTTTCTAGATTTTCTTCAAAATCTTTTAGTTAATTAAGACAGAAAAATACTCAATGCATGAATATCCATGAGACATAAATTTTTCTTAAACTTTGTACTTCCTTCCCAATGAATTTCTACCTTTGGGCTTTCTTCTGGGCCATAAACACATTTACCTCTTCCTGGAATACCTAACATCTGCCAGGCTTTGCTCCCTCCAGGCTATGGACACCCCATTGGGGGGCCTATGCCCACCTAGATCACAACACTTTACATTCTGTGAATAAATTGGCTTTTTACTTGTGTGTTTCCTCGACATGACTGTAAGCTCATTGAGAGCATGAAATGAGCTTTGTATTCAGAGTAACTAATTTATTGCCTGCTACGTATTGTGCACAAATGAATGAGTTCTTTTAAATATGACAATTTATTTTATTTTGTGTAAATATTATTTTTTTCATACTAAACCATTCATGTATGTATTTATTCTGCAAGAACTGATTAACAATCTGCTATGTGTAATGCGTGGCAGATTGTGTGTGGTCCTTGACATTAACTATAAATTTAAACCTATCTCTATCCCTGATTTTTAAATGGTATAAAGGAGTATTTATTTCTCTGTACTTCATTTTATGTATTTTAACTTTCCCAGGATGCTATATAACAAATCCTTTAAAAATGATCTCTTCATTTGTTTGCAATATTTCTGCCTGCGTGAGAGAAAAGAACCAGTAAAAGGTATTCTGATGAAAAAGTAGAACACAGAGAAAATAGAAAACATATTTTAGTTCTAGTTCTCTTATTGATTTGCTGTGGGACCCTCAACAAATCACTTCACATAACCGTATCACTATTTCTCAATTTTCAAAGTAAGTCTGTTTTAGTTTCCACTGCTTACCTAATACAAAATTCAAACTCCTTGAAATATTAATAGAAAGGATAAGGAGAATAACAGACAGAAATTTTCTCTGAACTCATTAGAGAAATTGGCTGTATAAATCTAGACAGTATTGTAATTATACGGGACACAATGTGGTATAGTGTTTAAGTACGCCTCCTCAGACAGACAGACAAGGACTTAAGATTCTCTTCACCACAGGTGAGCTGGAGACTTGAGGCCGTGTACTTGACCTCTCAATACCTTAATTTCCTCACACTTAAAACTACTAAATACTAAAAACTAATTTCTACCTCTACACATTATTTCAAGTTCTAAATATATAATTTTATGCTTCATTTTGACTGACTGCAAAAGTTGCATAAATGTGGGTTAAATGATGCACAAAACAGGCTCATAGTTACCTCAGGTTGAAGTATTAACCCACCTTAGTATATAGCATTTAGATGCATAGAATCATGTAGTATTTTATAAAATACTCATTTTATGAAAAATTAATGGAAGGCATGGATTCCCTCATCAGAACATTATCACATCATTGCTGTTTTTCCTAAGAAAAGAGTATCATTCTTTTACCCGGATTCCCTTTAGTACTATGAAAATTTTTCACACTTCATTCCCATAGCAACTTATATTGTTGCAATAAGGTATGCATATGTTCTCCAAAATACGCTTGGCACATAAGCACTATTTAAATTACAGATTCATATTGAGATGCAGAAGCTTTAAATAAAACTAGTGAATTAAATTTTATTACGTATCATCAATGTAGTTGAAAATAGCCAGGTGTAGTGGAGTCTTACACAGAAAACTAGAAGTAGAAGATACAAGTAGTTCAGCGTTGACATTTTTGAAAGGATAATGAAAGTAACTTATCCTAAGATCATTCCTTTATCATATTAGACATATTTATGAGTCTCGTTTTACAGATGGTATTAGTCTTTGCTCATTTCTTTTTGAATATTTTACATAAGTAGAACTTGCATGATAGGTAAATTTAAGAACTCAAATTGACATGAGAGAGAAAGGTACTTGCTATAAAGTTTAAAGTTGAGCCTGTTTTTCTCATGTGTATATATACATTTGTGGAATAAGATCTCTTTATTAATACAAAGCAACCACAGACTTGCTTAAGAAAATAACTGTATAGATACATATTAAATGGTTAAAACAGAAAAGAATAATCATAACTGCCTGTTGGGGCACCTGGGTGGCTCAGTCGGTTAAGTGTCTGTCTTCGGCTCAGGTCATGATCCCAGGGTCCTGGGATTGAACCCCGCATCAGGATCCCTGCCCAGCGGGGTGTCTGCTTCTCCCTCTCTCTCTGTGCTCTCTCTCTCTCTCTCAAATAAATACATCTTTAAAAAAAACTGTAACTGCTTGTTTTCAGTCCCCAATAAAATAAGTACAAAAATTGAGTAAATGCCTAGAAACTTTCACAATTCAACAGAGCAATTTTATGCCAATCAAATCTAATAATTAAAGATGTGACTTGTATTTTGTACATTTGAATTTTCTTTTTTTTCTTTCAATTTTCTAGTAATTAACTATCAGAGATTGCATTTTACAAAAGTATGGTCTGTGGTGTTTTGGAATAAAAACATACGTATGTACGTGCATACGTATATACATACATGCCTGGTCCTTCCCTTTACCAAGCAGCGTATTTAAAAAACAAAATAAAATCTAGAAAAAAACATTAATTTGAACAGCTTGAAGAAATTGTTGTTTGATTGATTTTATCCGATCAGCAGTCATTTCTTAAGCAGCTACATGTTTGATGCCATACAAAATGAGAACGCCAGTGTGAAAAGTGCTGTTCTAAATTATTCTCTTAAATGGTCCTATTAGACACATAGAACAGATGTTACTATCTTTGCTCACATATAGAAAATACATATCTCAAGGAGATTATGTGATGTCGTTAAGGTCACAGAGCAAGTAAGTGTTGAAATCAAACTCCAAGTTTTATTATTCCATATGCTCTTCCCCTTATATCACACACTTTCAGAAAAAGTGGTAACTCATGCTAAAAATCTATTTGCCTAGGTAGACTTATCTTAATTATTAACAGTGTGAGGAGAAACATCAAGAAGTTAGAAGATACAATCTCTCATCTATCTCTCTATCTATCTATCTATCTATCTATCTATCTATCTATCTATCATCTATCATCATCATCATCATCATCATCATCATCTACCTGGAGACAGACCTCAATGTCAAAGGAACATTTAAAAATTGTCTCAGTATAAGAGAGAAGGAAGCAAAGTTCAAAGTCAAAATATTTCTTGGGCATATAAGTAAGAAGAAGAAGAGGTGAAATATATATATATATGTATATACATATATATATACACACATACATGTATATGTATATATATATTCTGTTGAATTGCTGTGAAAGTTTCTAAGCATTTGCTCAATTTATATATATGTGTGTGTGTATAAATATATATATAAGTGAAATATATAATAACATTATAATAAAAACAATCTAATGCTTGCAAAGAGTTTAGAGTTTTAACCAGTTACTTCCTTAAAGCCATCTATAAGGCAATGTTCTAGATACCCCAGTATTTGAGGTTGTCATTCTAAAGTTACTTTGGATTTAATTCTCAATAATTTGGGGAGAAGTCTGCATAATATTTGTTACAGACAGTAATGGTGTTCAATTAAATCAGTGATAAGGCCTGTATTTACAAACTTGGAAAATAAATTTAAATTTGTTTTCTTTCCCTGCATGTCAAATTTCCTGGCTGGAGGAAGACTTTGGACCAACCAAGGACTGCTCTGAGACTAAACAAGGCACTACAATTACCTAGTGACAGCTATCTTGAATTTCTGACATGTGGTCCCTAGAATTTACATGATTTGCTAGCTGATATTCCGCTCATTAGCCTGATTTTCATGACACTAGGGTACAGCATATACCAACTCCAACAGTCATTATCTTTTTTCACTTGACGTATTTGAAAACATACTAGTTTTACCTAATGAAGTGACCAAATTAAAACTTTCATTTACCATGTAAAAAAGTTATTAATGCAGAGTATGAAGTTTATTATCATTTTAAGTAAATGTGCTTGCTTTTTAAGAAAATGGAGTTATTCATTGAAACAACCACATATTAACTATTAGGTATACGATTATATCTTTATTTTGCCTACAGGTTCTTAAAACTCAGAAAAGTTCAAATAATTATATTTCTTTCATTTGTAGGATATTTATGACTTAAAGACACTACTTAAGGATTGTGTTAATGCTGCTTTCACCCCAGCGACCCTAGCCTTCTAGTATTTAAGTTCTGTGTTGATATTAGTTTTCATAAGTCAGGAAATATTTTCCAAATGCCATGAAGCATTATCCAAAAGAAGTTCAGAGCCATAGTGTTCATGCTTTATCATCATCTTTCTGACTGAAACACAAGTCCTTCTCAGTGATAGCACCCAACTGATAAATTATACAAAAGCATTTTTTGGTACACTAATGGTCTTTCTTTGGGTCATCTACTTCCTTGGACTGAAATTGTTTCCCAGTTTTTATTAAAATTATCATGAAAGAACAGCCAAAAAAATAAAAATGTCTGAGTGAATCTTATTTGGTGTCATCAAAGAAAAGTTATCTGCCCTAGAGCAATACAGTGAAATTGAACAGCCATATTGAATATCTGGAAGTAAGCAGAGGCATTAGAAAATTGCTAAGGACTCCAGAAGTGCATTATTTCCAATAAACTTAAAAAGCAGCAGAGAAAGGAAAAAGAATGGAGAAATGTCAAAATTAGAAATTGTTTTAAAGATAGAAGGAAAAAAACACTGTCAAGAAAACCTATATGAAAGCATAGCAGTGAAGACAAAAGTGACATAAATTATCTAAGGCTAAAATAATTGGAACAGAAATCAAAGTGTGTAATTATAAAGCTGTTGCTTCATATACATCAATATTAGGTATGTTTAAAGACGTTGAATGAGTAAATATACAGGAAAATCAGCTATTATACAATTTCTATAATTTGGCAGGGGCAGATTCTTATAAACATTAACCTTACAGATTCTTATATCTTAATCATTGACAAGGGGGACAGATTTACATTGTTCAAGAATTCAATAGCCACGAATTTAGTGTCTGCCAAAAAAAATACTCAACAATGCCATTGGTGTTATTTTTAAATAATTTGAGATCATTAGATCCATTGAACATTAAGACTCAAAATAAGATTATTTAAATTATCGAAGATTGAAACTCAAAATGAAATTAGTTAAAATAATCAGATCATACACAGCTTAATAAATGTTTTTCAAGGAAATCAAACCATGTGATTAATCAGAGAATGCACAACTTAGAAAGAAATGCCTTCTGTTTGACAATGGCTAAAAACTGAAAACAATTATATTCAAAATATTTAAACTAAAATTACAGAGTAAATATTTTTTAAAGATTTATTTATTTATTCATGAGAGAGAGAGAGAGAGAGAGGCAGAGGGAGAAGCAGGTTCCCAAGGAGCAGGGAGCCCGATGCGGGACTCGATCCCAGAACCCTGGGATCATGACCTGAGCTGAAGGCAGACGCTTAACCATCTGAGCCACCCAGGCGCCCCAGAGTAAATATTTTTTACAATGTGTGAATGCCATGAGTAATACTCAGCATAATATGATGGTTTCTTAAAGGGGGCCTCTTAAACGTAACTCTTTATATTATGATGCATTAGCAAAAGAGCATTTCCTTTTCTGCTCTTTCCTATTCCTGCTGTAGCTTAATCATGAACAAAATTCAGATAATAGAAATTGTTCTTGCCCATGGGGTCGTAAGCTAAGTAAAATGGAGGGTAAGAAATTTATCCCTTGAGTCCTCTAGATTAGAAGTGCAAATTTGATTAGCAAAACATATACCTGACAATAAGCATGTTAGGCTACTCTGAGTCAAACTAAATATTATCCTCAGGGACTGGCTGAGAGTTGGGCACTAGTTGAAGCTCAAAGAATATAAATTATAAATGGAAAGACTTGAATGAGACATATTTTTAAATGTATATTATTATATACATATATAAACTTAACTAGTTCAAGATTTCTAAGCAGTCTCACAGCAGCTGTTCTCAGGACAAGAGGACTCTGCAGGAATTTTTTCAAAAAACTATCTTATCTTTGTCAATAAATGCCAAGACTTGGGAATAAAAGAAAAACAAACAAGATTTGAAAGTTCTCAAAAAAATTGTTTTAAGATTCAACGGACTAATAAAAATGCAATTATGCAATCATGAATTTTCACCTCTTATGCATATAAAACACTTCTAGAAATTATTGTACTTCCCCAAACACAAGTTGAGATTTTCAATGAGTAGCAAAACCAAGATATATAAAAGTATTTTCTAGGTTTTAGCTTAAAGGCGCAAAACATTTAACAAATTACGCCAGGCTTTTGAACAACATAAATTCTATCTCAGATTTCCATGAACAGATAATGTAAAATAAGTCTTTTCCCTACCACATCGAATACCTTAATTGGTCACTTGTCTTTCATCAGCACTAAAGTTTTGGTATTTCATTTTTGCCAATTATCAAGATAACTGGGCAGCTTTTAAGACATAAAGTGACAGGCTGGGATTATTTAAAGTATTTTAAAAATGCATTCAAAAAGAACATCTATGATGATTAATCTCTTTTTGTACTAACTTTCTAAATCCACAGAGCAGTGTCTGCTTAAGAAACCCACCTAAATAATTTGAAAATCAATGAAAAAGGCCCACTGCCAAAATCAGCCTTCTCCTAATGAGAAAATTCTTTGAAGACCACGTTTCATCTTTAAAATTTGTGCAAATGTGTAGATGAAAACATATGTAAAACTATCTATACTGAAACATTTTACACTAAATATGTAATGTTTCATTTCTAAACAAGTGTTTTAGAAGAGACAAATGTTCTTGCATTTCATATTGGGTATGTTCTTACATTTCATAGTGGGTATGTTTTTCTACCTTGAATGGAGAAAAATCTTATTCAAAAGAAATCACAAAATGGAGGGAAATTAAAACAGATGTCAAAACTGATGTTGATGTAAGGAACAAGATACAGAGAAGAGAGACAAAAAAATGTCTGCATCCCTCAATCAATTTGCAATTAACTATATGTGGATTGTCTCATGCAGAAAGTAAAGCCAGACCTCTAGGAGGAGTACAGAAGAGCATGAAAGACATCTTAACAAGGGCAAGTGACTACTTGTCACTGCCCCTGAGTTGAAAATATGCATTAGGTTGGCAGACCCATTCTGCTAAGTGGCATAGAAGGAAATATATGTTGACCTATATGGAACTGTGCCCTCTGTCTAAAATATTCTGTATGCATTGTAGTGTAAATCCTGGTGAGTGTTACTAATCTCCGTGACCACTAGTTACTTGGATTCCTTACCAGAAGAGATATAAGAATAATCCCTAAGGACTACGAAATAACAGAAAGAAATGTGAAGAACTAGAGAGTAATGAATGTTCTATATTATTTTCCTAATGAGATTGTTACAACTTTGTGAAGAGAACCAGGGCTAAGTGATGTAAATGACCAATTACTTAATGGTGTAAAGTACTGATTTGTTACTTAGGTATGCTTCACAATACCTGTATATTTACCATTTGATTGGAAGTGGACTGCATCTCAGAATGATTATGATATGTGTGCCTGCCGTGGGGTTTATCCATTTATTGCCTCTCAGCCCCAAATTTGCTCCTTTTGACTAAATTGTGAGAATGGATCTGGGCCCTGAAAGTATTTTTCCCTTTGTCGTCTGACACTGAAGATTTTTCAGTACAGGACACTGGAGAGTCATTGTAGGAGGTGAGATTTTATTTGGGTTTGTTCTCTCTGTAGGCTCCTACAGCATGCTTAGTTTCTCCAGGCCACCATTCCCAGCTTCTCAATGTCTGGTTCCCACTGTGCATGCTAATCAGCAGTACCTAGAAGCTAGTAGCTACCCCTGGAATGTCCTCTGGGGAACATCTGAGGTACCGTCTCATCCTGGAGAAGGATTAAGGTTATTTCTGTTTACTATCAAAGTGATGAATCCTCTCAGATCAGTGTTTGTCTCTGGTGGTATTGGGTGGTTGTGTGTAGATATCTATATTCACCACCCTGAACTATTCTGGGGAGTTGGTGAGTATCAGAAACCAGCCTGAGTGGCTCGGTCTGTTAATTGTCGGCCTTCAGCTCAGGTCATGATCCCAGGGTCTGGGATCGAGCCCCACGTCATTGGGCTCCCTGCTCAGTGGAGAGTCTGCTTCTCTCACTCCCTCTGCCCCTCCCCCAGCCCCTGGTCATGCTCTCTCTCTCGTAAATAAAATCTTAAAAAAAAATTTTTAAAAAGTGGAAGAAAGAAAAAGAAAGAAAGAAAGAAAGAAAGAAAGAAAGAAAGAAAGAAAGAAAGAAAGAAAGAAAGAAAGGAAAAGAAGAAACCAGCACAAAAGTGAAGTTCATGCTGCCTACTGTGCTGTGAGTAATAAAGTTCTTTGTCTCTGACCCATAGATTTTGTGTCTTCTGCCAGCATTTATGAAACAGTAATAGGCTGGCTTGTGAGCTTCTAAGTAAGGTAAAATCACACTCCTGGGATAGCTCTTCACATTATAATTCACTAGTCTGCTCTGTCTGATCTGCTTTTAAAGCCTGAATTTTAATCAAAGTAAACCCTGAGTTTTAATTCTAGATCTTGTAGTTTTTAGTTTAAGTGTAGTCCAATTTATTATTCTTTTCATGTACTTTGATTCTCTATTGAAAGTTTTCGTGCTTTCATCCATTTTTTCTATATTTTCCCCATTTCATCTACCTTGAATATCTAGGTCATGTGAACTAAATTCTAATATTCACTTGCTCTCTTTGATTATTGACCATATTGTCTTTCCTCTTTGCTTGCCTTCTTATTTTTGATCATTTAGACATTTTAGATAAAACACAAAAAAATCTAGACTTCAGATGATGTTATTTTCCACCCAAAATATATGTTTTTTTTGTTTGTTTTTTTGTTTTTTTTTCAGTCAGAGAAGGGGAAGATCCAATCACCATAACACACTCAGAGGTGAAACTGAGTTGTGGCTACGTTTAGTTTCAGTAGGATTCAGTTTACTTCTGGTTATTCCCTGTTCTTTAGGTCTAAACCACATGTGATTGACAGCCTGGCATTGGTCTGTATTCTTAGCCCTGAAAGACTTAAGAGAATTCTTTTTACCTACAATCTTACTTTATCCCAGTGCTTCCACAGCCAGTGGCTGTCTTCAAAAAAGACAATTTTAATAAATTATCTGTATTTTACTATTTGAGGTAGTGGGACCACTAATGCACCAAAACATTCTGTTTTTTCCTCAGAAGTGGAAGCTTTCACCTATACAATTTTCAAAAACTATAGGCAACTTAGCCCCACCCCAAATTATTCAATCAGAATCTCTAGGGGAAGGGTTCAAGTCTTAGTATTTATCAAAATTCTATAGATTTTTCTAGTACACACTGAAAAATAAAAATTAATGTCTTAGAAAATAGATATAGATCCTATGAATTAAATTATCTTTGCCTCAATTAAATTTGGACTCCTTAGAATACAATAATGTCAGTTTCTTGCTAAAAGAAACTCTAAAATTAAACTTCAATTTGTACATACCTAAAAAAGATGATTGCTAAAATTTTATGTAAATTTGCCAATGGGGAAAAAAATGTCAAACCAACATCAACCCTATGTTTAATAGGTTTATTAGATAGATTAAGAAAATGTATCAAAAAATGAATCATAAACTCAAAGAAGTTTTTGATGGAGCCTCATGACCTGGAAAAGATGTAGAAAGGCCCTTTTCTTGATAAGTATAGTACATAATTATGATTGATAGGCACTGTTGAATGTGTTGGCTCCCTGGCGTAAGAAGTGTTGTGTCAAAGTAGAAGGATATTTCCATGGTGTGATCTTGTTTTAGTTTTCACTTTTATCAGATATAAATGAAGGTAAGAAAAACATTTTGGTTATTTTCATAGGCTTGTCAAAGTCAGTAGATATTTTCATATATTGCTGGATGATAAAGTGAAGATTTGTTAAAAATGTGACATTCTAGAATGATTAGTAAAAAAACAAAACAAAATAAAAAAAATCCAGGATGAAAAATTTTTAATTGTATAGAATCTTCTTTTCTCAACTTCAAAGTATCTTAGTAGAACAGAAGAAAAGTGGCTTTGATATTTATACGAGATGATGTGGAGATAATAATGACCCCAAGTTTAGGATGACTGAGAGTATGAAGAAGATATTAACACACACACACACACACACACACACACACACACACACACCAAAAAACTGAGACAATTGCAAAATAAATTGATAGAAGCAGAATATCCAGAACAAAGTTTAGTAATAGTCTCATGGAACTCTGTTCTGATCAAATCACATTAGGAATATTTTGCTTAGTTTAGGCATCATGTCATACAAATTCTTTTTTTTTAATAAGCATTTGTATTTTTTCCAAGTTTTTATTTAAATTCCAGTTAGTTAACATACCCTGTAATATCAGTTTCAGGTGTAGAATTCAGTGACTCATCATTTCCATACAATACCTGGTGCACATCACAAGTGCCCTCCTTAATCCCTATTACCTATTTAACTTAAGGTTTAAGAACCTTATTGCATTTGGTAGCCCTTTATCCCACCCTACACTATATAATAGAAAAATACAAGTTGAGGAGTTGTCTTTTGGTCAAAACACTCATTATAGATGGACTATCTTTAACTCTCAATTCTGCTGTGTCACAGATTCTAAACTACCGCTGTGCTTTTAGTAAGGACAGTAGAAGTCTCCAAGATACTTTTTGGTCTACAATTAATAAAGTCCTCCTTGCCAGAAATAATGCCCAAAACTTGGAACACTTCAATTTATTAATCATTTGATATAAGTTTCAGCAAAATCTAAATCTCCCAAGGCTCTAAGTTCTACTAAATTTTCTAGTATATTCTATTTTCACTCCAAGAGGGAAGTTAATAGCCATAAAAACCCGTCACCAACCCATGTGAAAAGAGAAAAACAGGTGAACAGTTACTTGTTTTTGAAAGAGTGAAAAAAGGTTTATTTATTTATTTATTTATTTATTTATTTATTTATATCTGAGTATAGTTGCCATACAATGTTTCATTAGTTTTAAGTGTACAACATAGTGATCCAACTATATGTTATGCTCACCACAAGTGTAGCTACCATCTGTCACCATAAATGCTATTATAATATCATTGACTATATTCCCTATCAGGTACCTTTATTTCCCATGACTTACTCATTCCATAACTGGAAGCCTGGATCTCCCACTCCTCTTCACCCATTTTGCTCCTCCTCTGACCCCCTCCCTCTGACAGCCATCAGTTTGTTGAACTGGTACTCATTTAGAAAACCACCATTGGAGTAGGATCTCCTCATGTATATACAGTTAAAACAAAGCTCCTCCAATTAAAAAAAATAGTTTACACAATACTTTTTGAAAAGCTATTTGTATTCCCATCGTGGGCTTCCCTGTTATTCTTCCATTCAGGTAAACTTAGCTTACATGAACGCATGTTTCTTCACTCTGACAAAAGAGATGTATACAAGATAACCAGCTATAGATGACCTCTTGTTATCTGTGTCTTTAAATGGCCCTCAGAAGACCAATGGTCTATCATGATTAGAAATATTAACACATTTCCATTTGCTTTTGTAAGCTTTCCTTTCAGCCCAGAGTTGGAGTTGCTGATCATGATATAAGGAGTTATGGAAACGAACAAATATTTCCTGAGTACTAGGAATTTTGCTAGATACCATATATACATTATTTCCAACAAAGTTAGCTCAACACGCAGAATAGGTGTCACTGTACCATTCTTAAAGATGAATAAACTGAGACAGAAGGAGATTAACTGGCTGAACGAAAATCTAGACATTGATCTGTTTTTGACCCCAAGTCCGTGCCAATTCCACACCATTATCCCACTTTTCTGACTACTTTGATTCATGATTATGATTGAAAAGACCTTTGAAAGTTTATGGTATATGTCTTGGTATCTGATTAAAGATTTTTGCTTGTCATTCTTTAGTGGTTGAGACACAGAAAATAGAATAGATGTCATCAGGCATAGTGTGTGTGACATAAGTATAGTTTTCCCCAGCAATGGTATCATGTGATATCATTGATTGGCCTTCCTTTGAAGCAGGAACACATTCCAATATGTATATTATGTATATTCCAATATATACGTGTATATATTGGAATATACACGTATATTCCAATATACGTATATATATATATATCCAATATATATATATATATATATTTACAAATATATATATATATTTGTAAACCTCTGGCAAGAAAAGCTAGCTATACTTTCTCCCTCTGATAGCATAATTTGTGGGGTGCCTGGGTGGCTCACTTGGTTAAGCATAATTTGTGGGATTTTTTTTTTTTTTAGGGAGCAGATGTGGGTATTTTGCTTCTTCTTATGGGTTATGTCCCCAAGCAATTGTCATTCTCTCCCCAATTCTCCTAATTGTGATTTCCAAAAACATAAAAAATATTAATTTTTAAGGCTGTCATTTGCTCCACTTTGCCCTTGGCATAGAAGGCAATAGGGACTACACATAAAAAAGCACCTAAGTGCATGTTCAAGTTGGAAACACTTAATCCAGACCCATTAAGGAAAATTGAAGTGATTTAATGGAGCACAGATCAACACCTAAAGAACACACAACATGAGTGAAAGATTGAGGATTATATCATAAAAAATGGGAGAGGTAAACTAACAGTTTTCAGAAAAGAATCCTAGGGCAAACTTAAGAAGTGATCAAAGGGAGGCACTGCTAATGGCTTTAAAGCTTTGGGTAAATTAATGAGAATGACCCAGGTTAGCCCATAAATTAGCTAAGTCAACTATCAATGTTATTTATGGGAGCAACACATTGCCAGAAAAGAAAATTTAGGTATTGACATATAGGCTCATTTCTGTGTATTCAGAATGCGTTTGAATTTTAACTATCTTCCTGATATATTTCACATTTATAAACTGTTATGCATTTTGTAATCATCCATTCTCTCCGAAAGGTTTTTATTCGTTAGCACAATATTCTATTTGAGGCATCCCCTTATATAATGCACATTTATTTTTCTTTTAAGTTGTAGGCACATTATGGAATGATCTAGATAGATGAATTATAGTAAATGTTTCCAAAGGGTACTATTTCTAATTAATTTCTGGATAACTTTCTAATAAGATAATTCCAAACTAGTTCCAATCCATTATAGAGCAAAGCATAACAAAAAATACATATCTAAATAAAC
Organism: Eumetopias jubatus; assembly: GCF_037043125.1. NCBI lineage: Eukaryota > Metazoa > Chordata > Mammalia > Carnivora > Otariidae > Eumetopias > Eumetopias jubatus. Next base: position 111,238,180 of record NW_028274808.1, on the reverse strand, counting down.
ACATAAATAAAGATAAATTTTATATTTTTTCACTTTAGAGTGATATTTTAGACATCATTTATTATGTAGACTTCTTTAATATCCGTGGTCATTTGTGACTACAAATTAGGTTTTGGATAATTTGAGAAAACTAAGCAGTAGTATTTCTTCTCTATAGCTCCAAGTATTCATTACTCCAGAAATTCAAAACATCAGTAAAGGCAATATACTTGTTCAAATAATGTAAAATAATATTCCCAATGGAAAAATTAATTTAGGAAATATTTTCTGAACCTACTGATAGTAATATATAATGTGCTGGCTCTGTTGATCTGCTTGTATTGTGAAAATTCACTTAACTTTTTTTCATTTGCCCCCACTCAGATTTATGGAAACACGTTTTTTGTTTAGGTTACTGATACAATTAATAAGCAATAGCTTAATGATACTTCCTTATATTTGACACACCAAATTCCTTTAATTTTTATTACTTCTTGATCCTTTAGTTTATACAGTAGTTAACTGATTTATTTAAAAAGAAAACTTTGAAAACTAGGTATAGAAACAGGTATTTTGTGAAAACACTTCCTAATATCAACCTTCTAAAGATAATAAATGTTCATATATCTGTTTTATTATAATTGGACTAAACAAATTAATTCAAGTTGATCAGTGGAAGTCCATGAAGTATTTAAATGGGGTAAAATTTAAATTCCTGATTAAACTTGCAAAAGATAGGTTGCCTTAAAATACTGTAGGACTCAAGCATATAGAAATTTGATTGAAAGTTGGCAGCATTATAGCTATGCTTCTCCAATTATGGCACAAGTATTATCAGATTGAACACTAACATGAAATTAAGTGTGGAGAATCTTGGTGAAAATATTCAGTGCAAATAAATATTAGGTGAGCTAAAAAATAGTTTAAATTTTTTCATCTACAAATAATCTAAAACAGCACTTCTTTGGTTGTACATTACACAACAGGTCATCCAAAGCAAAAGAAATTAGAAGATAATGGAATAAAGGAACACGAATCCTTTAAAAAATACTCTGATGTAAGGCATCTATGTATGAAACTAACCTTTGAGTATCAATCATCTTCGGTGTGTGGCTTCAGGTTTTGGATTCCATTAATTTGAATGAGCATCAGTCGGCTGAACAGAGAAAGCATTTACAATGGAAGAGGTGCTTTTTCAAAATCAGGGTATAAACCCTCTTTTGACAATCTGAAGTGTAATTTTCTCAGAGATAATCCATTTCAAACCAACAGTGACTACTCATTTTAATTAGTTGCAGGCAGTTTTGTAAATTAAATTCCCGCTTCTAAATTCAAAATTCCAGAAAGAGAATGCTTTCATTTTGTTAATTGCTAAATGAGTTTTCAAGATAGGGTAAAATGAAGGAAGGGGTTCCTAATCAGCAGGCAGTTTTAAATGGCATACACCTGTGTCTATCGAGCGGTCTCTCAGTAGGGCTAGAACATTAGCATGTTGAATGTACATGTTTGGGGTTGTCTTTCAAATAAACTATACTAGTGTATTCACTTCAAATTAAAGCCAATCTTCCCCCCGCCCCCCCGTCAGTCATGTGCCTTCCTGGTTCTGACTTGAATTGGACATATGTGAAATTATTTGAATTAAAAGTATGATCTATACCCTAATACAAGATTTGATGCTATGAAGTACAGGGTGCTAATCCCTTTTGTGATATTCACTCCCTTAGTGGCCTGAGGCAAAAATCTTTGTCTAGGTTTCAAAGACATACGAAAGGGCGTGTAAACGTACAAATCACACGCACCCTCACAAGCCCCTCTATCTCAATCAAAGGAAAAGACTTGCTTGAGATTCACTTCACGTTTGAAAGAAAACTTAGACCTGGTTTCTCTATGCAAGTAAAATTGTTGAAGGCTTCTTCCTACCTGAGAGTCTGCAATTCTTAGAAGTGGCTTCAGGCGGTTCAAGGAAGGATTTTCAAGGAGAGACTGACCCCTGGAGGCAAAAGGAGCTCCCTTTTGGCCAGATCTTGCTTTTGTAATTCTCAGAAATATTAAGCAAAGGACTGACAAGAGGCATCGGTGGCAAATTCCAATAGGTGTCTCGCCTGCCTCTCCAATTTCTCTCTCCACACTCTCACGCAATGATTTGTAGAAGAGCTAATAGAATCACAAAGAGCTAATGAAATATGAAGTTTTTTTTAAATCATGTACCACTGGAACATAAACTCCATGAGGGTAGAGCTCTGTTTGATTTGTATTTATATACTCATCTCTTAACAAATGCTTAGCTCTAAATAAAAGTTTGTAGAAAGATTAAATGAACAAATTAGTAAATCTAGTATAATCCCTTTATTTTACAAAGATTAAATTGCACAAGTTTCCATACTTAGCAGAAGACATGATTGTTGGTTGAACATCCATCAGAAACAATGTGGGAAGATAAAAGAGCTTAAATCATTCAGTCTGAGATGAGAGTCAGAAGGAGCCCTGTGGAGCGGATGGTCGCTAGAGTTTTTTATGCCAGCCCTGAACACTGACCCCTATGTGTCCATCTTTGGAATGAGTTCCATAGTTTCAGAAAGAATCCATAAACTTCACTGGTTTCCTATGAACAAAGAAATGAAAAGGGTACAAGGAAAGCTACTTGCTCTGTGTTACTCAAGCTTTAGGCCAAAATAAAAAGTCATAATGAGAAAACTTTAGTTTCTCCAAGATTCTTCCCCCCTCCTACCAGATGATGCAAATTAATCTAAGACATTGGGCATTGCTAACTAACCTTAGTACTGGTGAGGTAAAGTGGAAACATTTGATCAGTTACTTAAATCTTTTTTTTCAGTTCCTTAAATGAATCATGTAAGAGAGATTTTGGTTGGGGGAAGAACATAAAGCTATTGTAGTTTGATGATTAAACGTTTGTCAAGGCACTAGCAAAGTAAAGGCAGGAATTTTTTTCCTAATCATTCAACATAATGATATTTCCAAAAGAATGTAGAATTGGAAAAATCTAATACTTGTTGAAATTGCTTACCTACTTTATATTTTAATACCATTTTTAATTATACTATGGTTAGGGATCTACATTTTTCTCTGCTGCTTATGGTCTCTCATGGGCTTTTGGCCATTGAGTGCCCAAATGTATAGTACTTAGCATAAGAACAACAAAAAAAGGGAACTGATGCAATTAGAAGATAGACTTCATAAACTCCATTATTTCATTAGGGTCAATTATGCTTTCTCTCCATTTAAATTGTGCTCCTGGGAGCTGCCTTTAAATTGAGAAAAACACAGCTGCAAATATAAGCTAACGCTCTCCTCTTTCCTGTCCACAAATATGTATCTTTTTATATACTTCTAAATTCTTGCTTCAAACCCCTTAAGTTCTTCTCAAATTTCCTCAACTTTTAGTTTCTGTGTCACACAATCTAGAATTAGTCTACACTGGCAGTCACATTTATTTCTTCTCTTTTTTGAAGAACAGCTTGTTTTCTGATTTTAGAAGTAATTTTGGGCTCTCTGTATATAAAACAAAGACAATTATAAAGAAGAAAACAATTTATAAGTCCACTACCAAAGATAACTACTACTATTTTATTTCTTCTTGAGTTTAACAGTTGAGCCTATACTGTATATTTATTTTCACATCTTGATTTTCTCACATAATACAGTATTTTGATTAAAATTTTGTTTGTATGTTTTGTTATGTTTGTTTTTGACTTTTTTCCAACTTTTTAAATCTTTAAAAAATCTTTTAGTAATTCTACTAGTGATAATTTAATTTTAAAAAGTATTTAAAATATACATTTATCTATTTACCAAAATCAAGAATGCATTTTATTATGTGAGAAAATACTAGCCTATTGTTAACCCCCTCCTTTTGTCACCATCTCTCCTCACTTTCCAGGTTTGGTTTCTATGAAGGGGATTAGGAACAAGATTATCATTATTAACATTTTATTTTTCCCTTACCCATTTTCTATTTTAAGTATATATTTTTAAAATTTCAAACACTTTTAAGAATAAATTTCTAATGAGTATTTTGACTTAATCCCACCTAACTAATTTAACGTATACCCTAAAGCTTTTACTAAACATTTACTCTCCTTCATTCCTTAATTTTGTTTTAGTTCCTTAAAGGCTGAATGTGCTTTTAAGTCTTTCTCCTGCCTCATTGCTGGTAAGTTTGTGATTGAGATTGATTAATTTTGAGTTTTTACCCATTCAATCTACAAAATTCAGTTGTAACTAAAGAAAGGTATCTTCAGTTATGTAGCAAATACTTCTTGTTCCAGATATTTTGATCTATTTCCTCCATATGCTTCCTTAAAAAAATTACCTTATTGTGGTAAGAACACTTAACATAAGATCTACCCTCTTAACAAATCTTTAAGTGTATAGTACATTATTATTGATTATAGGTACAGTGCGTATGGCAGATCTCTAGGTCTTACTCATCTTGATCAACTGTAACTTTCTGCCTTTTGATTAGTAACTCTCCATGCCCCCCAACCCCACCCCAAGTCTCTGGCAACCACCATTCTACTCTTTGATTTTATGAATTTGTTGTTGCTGATTTTTTCCCCCAAGTGTAAGTCAGATACAATACAGCAGAAATCAATTTCCACTTATTTCTCTTTGTCTTTACCCCTCAGGAGAACAAATACCCCACTAAGACTGGGCTCTGACTCAACCAGTAGAAAACTTGGTTTATATACAGCATAGAGATGTCATCTTCCCCTTCTCATACTTGTCAAACTCCTGATATTCCTTCTTCCTCTATGATCCATTTTTCAGCAGCTTAGCATTAAGCAAACAAACAAAAAACAGTATTAGAAAAATCTTATTTCAAGGATTTGAAAAAAGGTCAGGCAAAACATGGAAAAGCAGAAATCTGGGGTGCCTGGGTGGCTCAGTGAGTTAAGTGTCTGCCTTCAGCTCAGGTCATGATCTCAGGGTCCTGAGATCAAGCCCCACATCAGTCTCCCTGCTCAGGGGGAGTCTGCTTCTCCCTCTCCCTCTGCCTCTCCCCCCAGTTTGTGCTCACTCTCTCTCTCTCTCTCTCTCTCAAATAAATAGATAAAACCTTTTTAAAAAGCAGAAATCTTATTATTTAATGCTTCCAATAATACTTTATATTGTTATGAAATTTTTAGTTTCCATGTATTTCGACTTAATTTCAGTAAACTCTTTTTTTATCATCAAGGTTTTTTTTAATTTCTGTCAACTTTGTCTTTAGTTTTTGCTTTCATTTCTAAAAACCATAGATTCTTGTTTTATATTGAGGGTGACAAATTATTTTATAAAATATTCCTACAATCTCTGTGTCATTTTATTTTGTGAGGTCTATTTCTTTTCTGAGTCTTACTATTGGTTAACGTCTTATTCTAATGATGGTGTGTGTTTACTCTTTTTTTCTTTTTAATGCGTATCCCATGTAATTTCTTTTTTCTTATTCTAAAACCAGGAGAACTCTCATTAGAGAAATGAACCCAATCCTCAAAAAATGCCAAATCCAAACACACAAATGTGTCAGGCAAGAAGTATGCATAGAGTATGCATCCATTCTCTGTATATGTTTGACTTTTTTTTAAATCTAAAGCTGGGAGTTACGCGGGAAGGCACAACTCCTATCCCAAATCTCGCCTGGGTGGACATCTATCCTGTGAAATTATGATGTCATGAGGTGAGACATTCTCCCACCCTACTTCTTAGAACAAGTTTCTTCCTAGGTTAACAACAAATCCCAGTAGTCCATCTTACTTTCTGCCTATAGAACATTTATTCACAGAGAATACACTAACAAGGAGGGGTGGGGTTGAAGAATAAGGGAAGAAAAGGACAGAGGCATCATGCAGTAGAAGATACGTCTGGAGTTCTCAAGTTAATTCAGAAATTGTTTTTTGGGGAACAAGGATGAAGAGTGGGAAGTAAATATTTCCACTCACTTTCAGGAAAGGAGGCTTGCTATGACCCTATAGCACATAGCGACTGGTGTGTTTCAATCCAGTCCCATTAACCTTGCTGCTAATGGAAATTCTTCCCAAGTTATGACACTAGACTAATATTTCCATGTTAATTTTTAGTGTCATTTTGAGTTCATTCATTTTGGTGCTTCTTAAACATTATAGTGGGAAATAGAAATGATTATATAAGGGGATACTACTGATCATCCCAAACTAGAATCTACTCTGTAATTAGTTTCTGTTAGGTACATCTTCAAGCAAATGGATGAATCCTTTTAATCTGCTGAATTGTAGCAATGGAAACAATCTCAATTCAATTTAATTCAATCCTGTTTATATGGTAACTATTGTATTTCTATTACTGGAGACAGAATCCCAAACTGGCATAAGTGAAAGGGGAAATACATTCCTCATATAACAGAAAGGTTAGTAAATAGAATTGTTTTCATGCTTGGATAGTTCATGAGTTCAAACAATATGTTCAGTTCTTGAGCTTTTTTAATTTCCTAATCTCTCAGATCTACTTTTGAAAATCGATTCATTTTTCAAGCAAAATTGTCTATGAGTGGTATACAGGTTCTCTAAACTTCAGTTATTTTAATACATCCACCGCACCAGAAAAAGAGTTTTTACCTTTCATATTGTTGGCCGCTTTGGGCCATTGTGAAACAATCCCTGTGGTAAAGATGATGTGGAAATTTGAATGGCCAAGTTTGAGTCAACCAGGCATCTGAGCTGGAGATCAAGTACTGAGCCAGGCCCCCCAAAACACAGGGAGTTTGGGACATGCAGATAATTTTGGAAAGGAAATTAGAAGTAGGATTTCTCAGACAACAGAATTTTCCAAATGTTTGTGGGCTTTCTCTTTATTTGCATTAGTCTAATGCCATAAACTAGTAACTAAAGACAGAGATCTTTCAGTATCATAATCGTTGAATGTAGATCCCATAAGCGTCCATGTCTAAGCGTCTAAGGCCTGAATGCTTTCTGCTTGTCCCTGGACTGGAGCCATGTGCACCACAGCGTGGGATGTGGTGGTACGAGTTGCGCCTTCACACCAGGCAGAATTTCAATTTATAGCTCTTTACAATGGTTGTGATTGTTTCCTTTGATTGGAAGGGGAAATAAATAGCAGAGAAAATTTGGGAGGCTTTCTCCAGGTCCCAGTATAATCCCACACTTGCAGTCCCATCTTTCTGCACTTGTTGAAACTAATGTTAGCCTGGGACATACGCTTCAATTCTTTTTCGATCATCTAAGGATTAATATCATTATACTCTAAGCCACATAGATGTGCTTGTTTACAGATAGAAGGGACCACTGAAATTTCTTTACCAGGTCCCCAAACTCGAACCTTGGTTGTCTTATTATTGATGCAATAAGATAAAGAAATTACCATTTAATAGATGTTTTGCTACAACATAACCGGAACTGTAGCCTTCCCAACCTAGAACAGAGGGATCCTCATTTCCCTCGTATGTTAACTTTGTCTCTTCCACACTACATACTTTGTGGTTTTATTACCCCACAGATACCCCTGAGAGTAAGGAAGAAGTCGTTTCCCTCCCCCCAAAAACTTGAAATACTGTTAGTTGAAAAGGATGACTAAGTTCTGAAAAATGATAAATTGATAAATTGGATTTGATAAATGATGAATTGGATTCCAAGGTGTTTCAAGAGTAGGCTTAGCAGAGAAAACAGAGCCAGGATTTCCAGGAAAAGAGATAGTTGCCTATGCTATATCTATTAATAAGACATCTTTCTATCACTTCTCTGGACTGAGAATCAGAACTGATTACAAAGTCCAAGGAACAAAATGCAAAAGTCAGGTGCTTGAGTGGCTCAGTCAGTTAAATGTCTACTTTGGGCTCAGGTCATGATCTCAGGGTCCTGGGATCAAGCCCTGTGCCGGGCTCCTCGCTTAGTGGAGAGTCTGCTTCTCCCTCTCCCTTTGGCCCTCTCCCCTGCTCGTGCTCTCACACATGCTCTCTCTCTCTCTCAAATGAATAAATAAAAAATCTTTTAAAGAAATGCAAAAGCCAGGCAGAAGGCAGAGAAAACATGTTATCCCAGACACTTAAAATGGTACACACCAAGTTGGGATGTGTGCACGCAAATATGCATGACTTGAGAGCACAGGCATATTTAGGAAAAAAAAGAATATGTAAATTTGGTTAAAACATGCAATATGAAGAATTAGAAATGCAGCTGGGAAAGTAGGTAGTCATCATCCTGTAAAGGACTTTTGACTCTTGGATAAGAATTTTTTCCTAATTTGGTGAAAAACAAAAAATCTTTGAAAGCTTGCATTTAGAATTGCATTTAGAAAGAGGATTTTAGCAATGGCATGTGACATAGATTGAAGCTGGAGGACATAGAGGGTAAAAAGACTCATAAACATATAATTACAATAGTTTGAGTGATAAATAATGGGAAACATACTTATGGTGATGGAAAAAAAGATAGAAGGAAAAACGCAGGGTAGATTTGAATCCCTAGGTTTAGCAAACTTTGCCTGTTGTTTAGCCTTAGCCACCTGGGTTTCTTCCTTCCTGCCTTCCTGCCTTCCTGCCTTCCTGCTTTCCTCCTTTTCATCTCCATTTCTCTTTTCTGTATTCTCATTCTTTTAACTACACTTAAACTGATAAAAATTTTCACTTTAATCAAAGTAAAAGAGGTTGGTGGGATTTGTTCAAACAGCCTACTGTTTTCTGAAACTGTATGTCCAACAATGCTCCCCAATTCTCAGAAACATTATTAAAGAATTCTCTAGCACCACACAGACTATTCAGTATTGAGCAGGTTATTTCACTTCTTTTTGCTTTGAAATAAAAAAAAAAAAATGAAGCTTATATATGAAATCATCTTTCAACGTTTTAGAACTTGAAAATGCTCCACGTACCTGAATAGCTTTTGGTGTACAATAACACTCTAGATCACTGGACAAAATATGTCAAATTTATGTCCACTGTCAAATACATATTCTTTAGGTTTACCTTTGTTTTGACTAATAATCATTTTTACAGTTTCCAAGAACTCTGCTAAATACTTTATTTTAATAATTCACTATGTAGAATTTAAAATATACACAGTGGTGGGCACAATAACAAAAAGGAGCCCCTATATCCCCATCACCTGGTTTTAACAATATCATAGCAAATATATCTTTCTTTTCAAAGCAGAGTTAAATTTCTACCTTTTTTACATCCCTGATTTTTTTTGTTTTTTTTTCCTTAGAGAAGATAAATAAAAATATATATAACTTTCTGCTCTAGATTATATTTGAAAATTTCCTCAAAGAAGATACATTAAGATGGTGTTCATCTTATTTGTTGGTGAAAATAAGCTATTAATTTCTTCTAAATATTTACGTATTTTTTATAGTTTTACTAGTATAAAAGCAGACTGGAATTTTTCCTTCAATTATTCACCTGCTGTGATCCAAACTATTACAGTCCTTGGGTAAATCAGGCAATTTTGTCTTTTTAGAGGGTGGATAATTGTGTCATGAGCAAATTATTTGGACAAATGCCAAATGGCATTATCCAGTAAATTATAATCAATAGGTGCTTATTTAATAAATTATTTGTCCAGAGAACAGAGCCCCATGTGAACAAATAGTCAAGGATTCCGTGTGACCTCCCTTTATGCCGTGACTTGCTTTGTGAATTGGAAAAATCAGTTAACCTCTCAGTGCTTCAGTTCACTCATCTATGAACTGAGAAGAGTAACATTTGCCACCTAACTCACCAGTATTTTGTGAAGGTTAATGAGCTTCAGAGTTTTATAAAGTGTCTTTTTTTGTTGGCTCGGAAGACTCTTGAAGAGTACTAAGCATCACTGCCATTTTTTTCCTTACAGATCTAGTAAATTTTCCTCTGAAAGACCCATAATATTACAAAATATGTGATAAGATACTTCTAGCAGCGTTGTCCCACATCTATCATGAGAGGTAAGAATAGTTTCAACAACAGTGCTCTTGAACCAGATTCCCATAACTCATATTATTAGGGTCTGAAACATTTGTGGCCCAATAATCCATGCTTGTTAGAGTTTTTCTAACTCCAGCTTAAAATATTTTAGTTCTAATCAATTTTGTCAAAGGGCTATCATATCTTGACATAATTTTATGAGTTGAATATTAAAAAGAAAAAAGTTTATCCAGTGAACAAAGGCACCTGTTCTTCATTGCCACACTGAATGAGTAATATTAAGGTCATGAATGAAATCCACAAAAGTAAGATGATTTGTTATAAGTGGAAAAAAACTGTACATCACTCTCCACTTTCTGAAACAGTTTTGCCAAAGCTCTGCTTGAGATAAAGAAGAATAGCACAAATTTGTAGGATCCTGGACTTCGGACGTGATGCTACAAATCCTATTTCGTCGATTTTAATTAATTTTGTACTATTTTACGTACTTTTAAATTTGAGTGAGGAAAAAAATCACATATTTTTCATGCTGTTAAAGAAATTTAACTTGGAATTTTAGAAAGATGACATTGCATAAGCTATTTAATGAACATTTCTTAAATTATGGGTCATCATTTGACTTCAGATACTATCTCCTATTGCACTTTATATTGGGACAATCTGTATATGTAAAAAAAATACATTTCTCTTACTTTATTTCAGAAGCATAATAAAGGAAAAACTAAAAGGGAAAATACAAAATACATACATTTTGCTCTATTTCTCTTTCAATCGGAGAAAGAAACTATAAAACACCTAGAGGAATTCTTCAATTATACCTGTATTTTTCCCGGAATATGGAAATTAGAGAAATTATCTATTATATTTTCAGTCCTAAGTAATAAAAGTGTAAATCATTTGAAAATTTACAGAAAAGAAAATCCAAAATAATGTTAGAAGTTTGGGGGCATCACCCATCCAAAGACTGTTTCTGGTGGGGAATTCATTTCTTTGGCCTCGCAAAATGATGTGATATATAAAGATAAAACTGAGAAAGTGTAAAGATTATCAATATATTGACATGTTGTTCTTTCTTCTTTCCCAGAAATACAAACTATTTTCCTAGGTGGCAGCCAGCCTGCACCCGCAAGTCTTCGTGGATACATATACAAGGCGCTTAACTGGAACAACCAAATACATTTTCTTGCTCCTTCAAGAAAAGGTGTGAGGAGCTGGTCTCCTAAAACACATTCAGGTATTATAACTGCTGAGACTAGATAGCTCCACAGCCAGATAGTTTACACAGGCATCCTCAATTTAGAGCAGTTCTTTTTGAAAATGCAGAATTTATGTTTAACATTCTTTCTCCTCTTGGGGAAATGTAATGCAATGGTTCCCACATGCCAGTTCTCAGGCCAAAGCTGGTTTTGAGCAAGTCTTCACAATGCAGGACAAAATGAGAAAAGTAAGACAAGATTTTTATGTATGTGAAGGTAAAGTTGTCAACAATACTGTATTATAAACATAAAACTTTTAGTCTAAGAATCTGCCCTTCTTAATTTTCTGTGATAAAGTGACTCTTTCATAAAATAATGGTAAAGTGGGATAGATTTTTTTTTTTTAATAATGTCCTTACTTGGTCAAATAACAAGTTAGAAAAACTTCATTGTTGCTGGCCCTCTTAGTCTCACCTTTTAGAAAAAGCCCTGATGTCTGAAATCCAAAAGTCTAAGACTTTTTGGTTTTAAGTGCCCTTACAAGTCTTTCAGACAACCAAAGAAAGCGAGATTCATAAAATCATTATGTGTATAACTTAGAAAAATTTATCATTATCTAGAACATATTAATATGAAAAATAACAAATGATATATACATTATCTGTAATACTCCTAAAGATTTTTAAATGAGCAAATTTGGTAGGTGATATGTAAATTTGGTGCCTCTCTTTTTTTAATAAATTACAATTGTTTTTAATCATATGTAACCTGTGATTAATATAAGATTTCTTTAAAAATATATGACAAAAAAAGATTATTTGGGGGAAATATGAACACTATATTGTAAATTAATCAGAAATTACTGCCAAGAAGCCATACCAGCCCAGACAGTGCATCAATGTCCTCTGACCACTGTCACTGGGGAGTGCAAATCAAAGACCCTCGAGTAGCCGACTAGAGTATTTGCCAAATACCTGGATGCTCTTTTTGGAATGAGGCATTTCAGAATGAAGCTTACCAATTTTTTATGACAACTTTGTTTTTGGTAAAGGAAGAGAAATTTCTGTGGCTCATATTCTGGATATTTTCTAAAAGCTTAACAAATACCTGGTAGAATTTGAGCAACTCCCTAATATCGTTGTGCATCCTCATTACAAGGTTGTTGTTGCTGTTGTTGTTGTTGTTGTTGTTGTTGTTTTTCCCAGATTTATTTTAGTAAGTTCCCACGCATCATACGAAACCTCTCGTAGCAGTATGGCTATTTTCATATGAAAAATAACCCACTGCAAATCATCACAACTTTCTGGATAATTACTGTTGACCGACATCTGCCCAGAGGAGTTGCTAAAGCAGAGTCCTTGCTGATCTCTGAATGACAGTTTTATGAGGCCACATGTTTTGAAATTTGTATTAAGTTTATGGGTTTGTTTTCTCCCTGTTTTGCAAAACTTGGTTACACTGTGGAATCTTTGCTGGGATAAACTTTATCTGCATATTTTTGGTCTCCACAGACCAAAAATGTTAGTGCTGGAAAATTCCTGGACAGTGTTTTTAGAGGTACATGGCTATAAAAGAGAAGTATTTCCTTCTTTTTACTGCTTGACTTAGCAAAATAAACTCATTTTAGTTTTATAAAATGCAGGCAAGAATTCAATTCAATTATTTTTACTTTAAACAATTTAATCTTTTGCCTTTTCATAACCTTTTAATATTATCTTTTAATAAAGAGAATAGGCTACATAATGGTACTTTTGGCATTGCAAAGAGGTTTTGAAAATATCATTTTCAACCCAATACATATTGCACGCTAAGTACATGGACAGGAAGTTTGGTTTGGAGAATAATTATATCAGGCTACCAATCAGAAGGCTGAATGTGCTGGTCTTCATTCTTTCGCTGACTTCATTGTTTTTCCAAGTGTATTGTGCTACCCATGGTTTCTCACCTATGAGAAGGGACTACTTAGAAATAAAACAGAGAGAGAGAGAGAAATAGAGACATTTTAGAATTTTATTTACGTTAACAGTAGACTTTACATTTTCCCTAGAATTTAATGATCTACAAATCCATTGGGAGGTCTGATCTCAAAATAATAATCAAATATGAGAGAAATGGCCATATTAAATAAATCTGTGCTTCTGTAATATTTCTATGATAAGATTGAAAAAATATTAACCTATGAGAAGATATTTCTTTCATCTAGAGAGTTCACTGTATATTTTTCTTTTTTGTCAGTTTAATTTTAACTTGCATATTTAGTGTTGGAGGAAAAATACTTTTGTGGTGCGAAATAAATCAGTTCCATCAAGGGGCATTGGTATTAGGTACTTAGCCGTCAAATGGGCTTATTTTCAGAAGCACAAACACGGTCATTTAGCTATCTTGTCTTCTAAAGGAATTCTGACCCAGATGACTCCGTTTCCTTGAAGAAGGGACTAAGGGAGCCAAATTTACCTCAGGCAGCCTATTTGACTCATTTAGCTTTGCCACTGCATTTTGATGGGAGTCTTTTTCTAGTTTGACCTTACTGATAAGGCAACAAAGAAAGAAATATATTTCCAATGTTAATTCTCAAGGAAGAAACTTTTTCTTTCTCTTCCTCAAAAAACACTAGTATCATATTGCCCTAAGGATATGTAAAATTCCACTCAGCACAAGACCTGGAATGTTCTGGAAATTCCAGGAGTTATACTTTGTATGTCAGACTCTCAGGTACAACTGGGATACTCCCTCACCCTAGACACACGTTTAAGAAAAAGAGGCACTCTACAGGAGACTTGAAGCTCCTCATAGTATTTCATCCTTTGTCCTCTTAATGTATATCAAAGGCTACAAAGTTGAAGTTTGGTGATATGTATTGGTCTGTGATTACTAGGAATATTACTTTGCTAGGGCTGCCATAACAAAGGATCACAAACTAGGTGGCTTAAACAACAGAAATGCACTGTCTCGCAGTTCTGGGGGTAGAAGTCTGAGTTCAAGGTGTCAGCAGGGTTGTTCCTTCTGAGGGCTGGGAGGAAGAGTCTGTTCCAAGCCTCTCGTCCAGCTTCTAGTGGTTTTCTGGCAACCTCTAGCATTCCTTGGGTTGTAGAGGCATCACCCTGATCTCTGCTTGTAGGCTCACATGGTATTCTTGTGTGCACACCTGTGTCCAAATTTCCCCTTTCTATAGGGATACAGTCATATTGGGTTACATCCCACTCTTATGACTCATCTGAACTTGATCATCTGCAAAAACCCTATTTCTAAATAAGGTGATAGTCACCATAACTAGGGGTTCTGACTTAAACATCCTTTGAGGGGGACACAGTTGGGCTCATAGCACCGTGTCTATCCAATTTGACATTTGCATTTCAATGCTATCACACTCTAAGAATATGGCACAGACTAGACTACTGGGATTTTTCTATAAGGATTTCATATATAAAAAAGAACAGAACAGATAAAGGAAGGTTAGGGAAAGCATCAAAATAAAATCAACTTACCTGATTTTAAATATTTGAATATTTACCTTCTTCTAGATTGAATACTTTAGGACTATGTCTCTATGTATATGTTATATTCCTTCTCACCTAATGAGCTATGTATTAACAGAAAGCTAAATTTTGGCAAAACATTGATGTTTTCTCAATCTATCCATTCTAACAATCAAAGACAGCCTATACAATGGGTGTTTGTTTCTCTACTAATCTTATGCATACATAAGATTCACAATGACAAATGCAGAGTAGAGGAAAACCTCAATGTAAATAACACATTAGATATTATTTCATAGATAAACAGGCCATGACTATACTGAATCCAGTGGTTTTTTTCCAATCACTCTGCCATATTAACCGATTTCTCTACTATTGATTGAATCAGCTGTGCAGACAATCCGATTTTGTTGTTAAGACAGCTGAAAACAGCAGATTGACTCTTTTTGGTCTGTTTCATATAAACACAATTATTGTCAATGTGTTCTCAAATCCTCCATGTGACTGCAGAACAGATGGAATTTTTTTTTCAAATTTTACTAACAGCAAAAAATAAAGTGGGCTCTAGAACTGATTTGCCTAATAATAATAAACTTTTGGCTCAACAATTTTAGGAATGCAACATAAGAGCCATAAAAACCTCAAGACAGCCTAACTTGATTGTATCTGGAGCTAAATTGATCTAGGATTAATGAGATAATGCTTGGGAGATGGTTTTTGGTTTTGTTTTAAGAAGCAGCAGCATTGGCTTTGGCATAGAGCAATATTAGGGAAATACGAATCTCCAACATTCCAATGAGCCATGTGTTGCTCCCAATTTTTCGTCTACCAAAGTCGTGAGCAGGGTGTTCTTGTTCTATTGTGTTTACATTTATTCGGTTAAAGTATGTCTCTGAGTGAAGACCAATGATAGTACTGGGTACTTAGCACCTTTCCTTGCTCTCCAAGTGCCCTGAAAATATCATCTCATTACTCTTCAAAACCATCCAGGCAAGAAATCATACATCTCGTCTCAAAAGCAATTCTTGAAAAGAAGAATTTATATCCTCCAATGAGAGTGTACACTATATATGTGCTTAAAATTGTCCCTCTAGTTTTTATTTCGGAAATTTAGTCAGTGAGTGGGCAATTAAAAAACAAACAAACAAACATCAAAACAAGACATAAAGCAACACAATATCAAGAAGGTATTTGTGGGCTACTTTCCCACATGTTTGTTTTAGAAATTAACATTAAACCTTCAAATAACAATAGCTTGGTGTGATTTTCTGTGAAGCAAACATAAAGCTTTGAGTGTTTAACCATATTAAAGACTTCTTTTCTATTTACATAATGATATATCATGTTTATCTTATTAGCAATGTAAAGATATTAGTAGCCATGCATAAATAGAGCTCAGATAAAAAGATACTTCATTTCAGAATCACTAATCTATGTTAATACCATTTTGGTCAAGGTCCTATAGCAGCTGTTAGGATTTCAACCCCAATAGGTCAGAGAAAGAAGATGGGAAAATCCTTAATAAAATGTTGTCAGAAGCTACAGGTGGGAAATAAAGAAGCTCTTGTGACCTATAATCTTATTCCCTCATAAAGTCACCAAAAGAGCACAGCAGCTTCTGCAGTTGAAATTAGACAACACACTAGTGGCTTTTCAATCTCAACTTTTACAGTTCAGTGTTATCATTTTCAGTGAAGAACAAATGAAGGATACAGCAGCTCTGCCCAAGATGTTCTCTCTGGGTTTAATCAGCCCACTCAACCACATGAGTAACTCTGCCTTAACAGTATTTTATTCCCATTTATAAACAATGTAGGTGTTCTGCTGGCTTGTTCATAAACAAACATTAGATTCTCAACATGCTCTATTTGAGTTTTATCACTTTTATGCCAAATGTATCTGAAGAAAATAATTTTCTTTTAAACATTTAATACTAGGTCAGATCAATATTAAAATGGGAGCTGTCATAAGATAGTAAAATCTACCCTTGGCATCAGCCTAGATAGAGTGTCGAGTTCTTCATATACAGTCCCACCATATTGGTACTCTGTAAAACAAAACAAAACAAAACAAAAACAAAACAAAACAAACAAACAAACAAGAAACAAGAAAACATGTAGCAAAAGGCTATAGGCAAGCGTGTGACCAAATGAGCAGAGTGTGGTAATTGTCCTCTTTCAGTACGGTGCCTCCTGCCGAATGGGTAGCAGGCTTTGACTTGGCCCTGTCATTACCGCCATTGGCAGTGGTGGAAAGTTCCTACATTTCTAACTCATATAACTGGATCTTGAGGGATAACTGGCTTGTTACTTCATTTTGCTTAGAAGAGTATGTGACTTGAATTTTCTTTGGTCCCAAAGAGAAAAAGAACACTTCCTGAAAGATCACCATTGACATATTTTTCTTCCTTTCATAAAACTAAGGTTTTATGTTTTTCCTCTTTGATTTAAGGAGAATATTTAGCAAAATGTAAAATGATAGGGCTGAGAAAAAAAAATTTCTGGGGGAATATCTAAGAAAGGATAGACAGCAATTTTCTATGTTTCCTTTTTCTCCCCATTTATAAAAAGCATCTCTCTAGTTATTACATCACATCAAAGTTAAATATTTTTAAATGCTTGATTAATACTAAAATGGCTTTTTTAAAAATGGGTCCAAACTATCAACTCTCAAATTGCTGCCTTGAAAAAGATAACAATAAGTTACTTGTGTTCAGGATAACACAGCCTTTTTTATACAGATTTATTATTTTTACCTAAAAGTTCATCATGCAATGGAGAGAGCAGAATTTAATATTGTTATTTGAAGAAGACAAAATTTTACAGATTTAATTTGCAATCAATTATTTGCATAATGTTAAGGTTTGGATTTAACATCAGCTTGAGATTTGTCATATGCAATTTCCATTTATTTATCATGTATAGGACAACTTGTTTAAGAATAGTTGACTCTGTGAGCAGTTTACTTGACAAATTATATCTAATATTTGCTTTCTGAAATCCTGAGAATTGGTTGAGTATAATTGTGTTTCATGTTGGCAAAAAATAAATAAATATGGGACTAAGGAAGTCCTATCATTAATTTGTCAGAAAAGCAAGTTGTCATTTCTGAAAATTTAATGTCATTGAAGCTCCATCTCCAATAGCAAAAGAGCACTATTGCTAATAGACTTCAGAGCTCGAAATAAATAAATCTTTGGAATCCTGTTGCATCTCTTGGGGTGTGACATTTGACAGTCTTTTATAGCACAGAACGAAACAAGTTTGTGAGCTGGAATTCAATTGTGGCGTATTGATTCCTTGCATCAGTCATTATTCCCTGCTGATTGACAGCTGAAAATTGGTTACGTTAAGTATTTCATATGTTATATTGGCTGACATTTGCTTGCCTGCTCCTGTGTCAATATTGTTGTAAAGATCTCCAGCTTTATGAGATAGCAATAGACACTGACTGTGGCTTTTGTGTGATGTTCCAGTGTTTTTCCTGACATAATTTAAGACATATTAAAAACCAGCAGCATCTTCCCTCTTGAGAAGCTTAATGCCAATATTATTGTCTTCCAGGGGAAGATCATGTATGCTCATAATCGGGTGCTAATTTCCACCCGTACGCTCATGTTTAGGCATTAGGCACTATAACTGTAAAATTGAGCCTTCTTGATTGATTCATGTCAAGCCTCATCTCGGCTCCTGCAGGGGAAGTCATCCGGCTGACCCTTTTTACACTAAAAGAAGAGATTTGTGTTCCTTTCTTTCACCTGGAACCATCAAATTGACTGAATAATCTGTAATACATTAGTGCTGACATTTGTTAGGGGAGAATTAAACAAGACACAGTAATCATCCCCTAGAATAAAAATTGTGTTTGATTTCCAGCAGAGTTCTATTAAAGCGATGACATATTCAGTCTCTTCCAAGGTGGAAAATCGTGAATATTCTCTGCATTAATGAATCAAGTTAACACATCAATTGCTTCTAAGACCTGGTTCTCCAATATGAGTGTTAAAGGATAGGAAGGCCCTGGTGTATGGTCAATACATATTTGTAATCAAGGTGAGCTTCTTGTGGAAACAAAATTTTTAAAGATTCTTATTGTCTTTTTTGCTTTTGCTGGTCTGAGATGTAAAAAGTTGTATTGTTCTCTGAGGTATATAAAATTAATCCAAAAATGGCCTATTATCTCCTCTTCAACTCACTTGAGAAATACTACAAAACAATTGGGTGAGGTAAGTACCCAATTACTAAACTTGATTCCTGGTGTTCATTATGTTGCTTCAGTTTACAATATCTTTGAATTTAGATAAAGAAATGTCCTTACATCTCCCTCTTCCTGTTGTAACCCATGTAAGAATCATTTGAAGCTGTTCTTGAACAACTGTATTTCATATTCACTGGTCTTCATTCACGGCACCTGCTCATCAACCACGACTGTCAGCATGAAGCAGAATCATATTACATTCCTTAGAGCTCACATGTGTGTGTTCTGGAAAAAACAATGTTTTATAGCTAACTTGTGTAGGACTCATTTCCAAGATGATTCGTTCATAAGTGATTATGTGAGTGTGTTTTCCATTATGAGTTCACACTTCTCAGAAGTACCACTTAAAAACAGACCTTTTCCACTTTTGACTATATTTGTTGAAGTGGTTGTCAAGTTAGTTAATTGGGGTCATTTCAAAGTGCTAACGTGCCTGTACTTTAGATACTCCAAGCCATGTGGAACAATTTTGGGAAGAGAACAGAGCCGGTTTTGCAAGTAAATAATACAGAGACGACAGAAGTTTCCTCTCCCTTCAATGATTGTAAAGGACTCTAGAAACTTGTTAAAGTTAAATGGACAATCCATGAACTAGTAGGTATTTGTTGGTTTCACTTCCTTTAGTGTGGGAGATTTAGAAGTTTGTTATCTTGCAGATGGCATATATCTGTCCAAGAAACTTCATGAACAAACAAAACATGTAGTCTATGCCAACACCTTGTTAGGCAATAAATCTACTAACATGAAGACATGAGACTTGCTCTCATGGAGTCCATGGTTTTCTGGGAGAGAGAGATAGAATGACATGCTTATATATATATATATAAAAAAAAAACCTGGTTTAAGTGCTAAAAGAAAAAATCTGTACAAAATATTCGTTTAATACATTGTTGACGACCTAACTAGTTTGCACTCCAGTTTTGTAAATAAAAGCACATGCATTCATATTTTAGTATCATTTTTGCACCTTACAGAGGAAAACTAGAATGTGAGAGTGATATATAATTTATGGAATCAGGATCAGCATCAAATATTTGACAGTTTATCTAGTGTCCATGAACGTATTTGTTGACAAAAGCACTTGCTCTGAATGGAGAACATCCCCCTCTGCCTTATAAGTCTCCATAAAGGCACTTTTGAGGGAAGTATGGGAAGCTCTTTAGTCGCCAATCATCCCCTCACCTTGCAAAGCATAGTGAGGAGCTTCAAAGACAATACATGTTTTCACTGAAACTACAAACTAGATCAAGGTCAAGATAATCTATTCTATCCTCAGTAACTGTAGAATAACACAAAAGAACACTAAACTTGGGACAAGAAGCCAGATCCTTCTGGCCTAAATTCCTGACCTGGAAAAGAAGTTTGGACTACCGAATTTCTGATATTATTCCTAACCCCAAATCCAAGGATAATTTCATATATCATATTTAAAAAGATATAAATAAATCTAAATAGAAAAGAAGGGTATAAAGGTAGTTAAAAACATTTTGCGATAAGGAAATTTATGATTTATTAACATATGAGTAAATTGAAGATAGGTAACTGTAATTTGTCAAACACTGTCAAAAGTCAGAAACATGAAGGTAAATAAGACCAAGTCTCTATCTTGTGTGTTTGTGTGGGCAACAGGAGGAGAGCAGGAAAGGAAACCAAATCACACAGTTCAATCAATCCTATTTTAAAAAGCACGTAGAGGGGCATCAGGCACCTATACATGCTTTTGGTCAAGCATCTGCCTTCGGCTCAGGTCATAATCCCAGGGTCCTGGGATCAAGCCCCACGTGGGGCTCCCTGCTCAGAGGGGAGTCTGCTTCTCTCTCTCCCTCTGCCCCTCCCCCCTGCTCATTCTCTCTCTCTCTCTCTCTAATAAATAAATAAAATTAAAAAAAATAAAAAGCACATATAAATTCCTATGGCAGCTCAGCGGAGGTAGCAATTAATCACATGGAGAACAGGAAAGGTGAGAGCCAAGTGAAATTTAGTTGGGTAGACATTAAAGAATGTGTAGGATTCCCAAGGTGGCCAAAGTGGAAATGAACAGGTACTCTAAGAAGACAGTTGTAATTGGTCAATATCCCTTTGCCAAGAACATAATCTCTCTAAATAGTCTAAGCGAAAAGGAAGTTAAAATAGGGAGTTATTTAACTTTTAAACCTATAGGAGGACAGAAGAAAAGTCTGAATTAAGCTTTCAGCAATGATTTTCAGAGTCATACCAGAGCCAGGCCACAAAGGAACTGCTCTTTTTTTCCTACAATCAGAAACTCCTTGGCCAAGAATGCATTGTGACTCCCCCTATTAAGGAAGTAATGCATAAACCACCAGACCAGGAAACCCCTGTTAGCATGGAAACTCCAAAAGGGCGGGGATCGCGGTGTGCTCTGTCCACTGTTACACCCTATGGACCTGTAAGAGTGTCTGACATGTGATAGGTGCCCAGTGAATATGTTAGATGAGTTGAATAAGTGAACTGTTATCCCTACTAGTTCCAGAACCATGCCATGCCTAGTATGTCTCACTCCAATCAATGAATTCCCTGAAGCTGGCCTCTCAATACCCACCAAATTGAAGAGACACTCGTAGATCACTAATGTTGAGAAGAGAAAAAATTCCTTCCCAATACTGCTTGTTAGCCAAGACAACTGATATTTCAGAAGCATGGCCTCTGCCTTACTTTGGCTTTCAATCTCAAGTAACTGCATTGGGTTGGCAGGACTTAGTCGCATCTAGCACCTACTGTGAAAGGAGCTTGAAGGCTTTTAGCTTTTTAGCCTTTTCAGCGTAGAACAGCATGACAAGAGAGGTAAACAGTCCATCCATTTGGCTCCTAACATCCATGCCTCTTACGTTACATAAACTTAATAACAAGGAAAATAACAGCATTCTCCCATTCATCATCCACCTAAAATGAATGGAAATGAAAATGTTCCAGCCCCTATTAGAAAGTGGAAGAGAGACAGTAAAGTATCCTCCAGAATGAGAAGTTACTTTGAGACCAAAAATCAAAGCAAACCACTCCATACTCTTTACAGAGTTTTATTTAGAGTCACTTGCTGACAGGTGGAGGAGGATCTGGCAGATACATGATCCTAGGTCTATGCAGCTACTCTCCACAGCCACTCTTCACTCAGTCTGGACCTTAACCCACAGCTTTTATAGAGTGAGGGGCATTGTGGTAAGGTAGTTACCTAAAGTGGCTCCATCTGTGTGTCAGGCATGTCTACTAGTTATCTAAACTGGAGCCTTCGGTGCACCAGTCATCTCTACTAGTTACCTAAAGGGGAGCCTTCTGTGGGCTGCTTGAGGGAAGATTGAAGCAAGCCTTCCTGCATTAGGAAGACACTAACCTCCATGGAGCTTAGAACACATAGTCCTGAGGGAAGCCATTGTATGGGCATGACCAAAATGGACGGTCAAGATGGAGTCAGTGTTGTCAGCACTTCTACACCCCCCTCTCAAATGGTAGATACAGTTTTATCCATTACTTATTATTATCTCTGATCATTTTGTTTTTTTCTTCTAATTAAATTAGAATCCTGTCTTATTATCTTGTAATCCATGTACTAAAGAAAAAAACTCAACAACCACAATCATTCACTATAGAAAAGACGGCAGGAAAAGCAGAACAAGAATAAGTGGGATTCAAAAATTCAGTCATGTAAAATGTGGGCTCAGGTGAAATTAGTGAATGACTGGAGTGAGCTTATACAACCGTGGATGTCTATTCTCCCTTAACTATCAGTAGAGAGAATGTGTGTCATGTCCCAACTGTGATTTTGGGGACTTCGGCAGTGATTCCAGTCATCCTGATAGAGGGAAAGAGGGCCAGGGAAACACCAAGGATAGAG
The DNA here is from genome assembly GCF_037043125.1 of Eumetopias jubatus. Classification (NCBI taxonomy): domain Eukaryota; kingdom Metazoa; phylum Chordata; class Mammalia; order Carnivora; family Otariidae; genus Eumetopias; species Eumetopias jubatus. The sequence continues at coordinate 111,215,536 of NW_028274808.1, read as the reverse complement.
GGCCTCGCCCTGCACCCTAAGCTTCCAGAAGTAGTGCGGCTGGCTACGTCTTCATTAGGACCTCATCTATCTACCCCTTGGGTCTCACCCTGCCACACACACACAGAAGAAAAGAACTGTATTTGCACTCTACTTGAAAATAGGGGCTGCATGGAAGATGAAGGGCAATAGCTGATCTCATTACATCTGAAATCCTTTTATTGTGGGGACATTTTTCATGTGTGCTTTTCTTTTTCTGTATAAACGTAGACACCATGGAGAGTAACAACAGTCTTCATTTCTGTAAATGATGATGAATTCAGAGTTGGAACATGGTAAGTTTCTTCCTCTAGTAGTCAGTGCATGTTCCCTTTGATCTCAGCCATAACACCCAGATGATCACCATTGTTTTACAAAGAGGAGCAACACAAACTTTAATTCCGGAAGAATCCGTCTCCTTGGGTTGATATGTAATATTCCATGGGAATGTAAATACGAGATGGTATCCCGGAGGACCTCTGGAAGGCAGATATTCTCTTCCCTGTCTGTGATGTGTAGTGATAAGCTGATTAAGAAAGTCCTCAGACTGTTCCTGTTCCTAGTCTTCCACCCAATCACCTGCCCAAAATATTATCCAGTAAACAGTCCTTTCTCTGGCAAAGTCTCCTTTTAGAAAACCACTGCTAAAGATTTTGTTGCTGGGAAGATTTGCTGGTAAGGGCCATTTCTGAACACAGCTATAACGCTGGCATTATCCACCTCTGGCTGGGGAAGCATATAATTCACAATGATCTGTAAACTAGTGGGCTGAGTTTATGGGAATCCTCTATGAGGCCATTGGTAAAAGTGGAGAGAAAGACAGCAAGTCAGCAAAAATAGGTACAATGTGAGTAAAAGACACCTTTTCAAGCAATTTATTTGTGATTTTAGAAAGTGCTCAAGGTTGATCTCATTTAAACAACGTCAACCTGCTGCCTACTTCCAATTCCATGGCTTTCTGATAAGGTGAATGATAGGCAGCCAGGACACAAGGTGTCACTTGGTGTCTCATAGCCAGGTGTTCAATACCTTCCAGTAGCATGCCAGCAGAATAATTATTATCACAGAAAGCCTTACTCCAAACTCTAAGAGGCCTGGACTGTGATTTTGCTATTTGGCATTGCCAGAGTCTTCATACATTTTTCTAATCTTCAAGCACCATTATATCAAGTGAGAAAGGTGTTTCCACTGCAGCCTGGACAAGCTGAAGAGGCTATTTCTCCGGACCCCACAAAAGTTAGCAGCCTGAAGAGATATTCAGTAAATGGGTTATAAAAACACAAGTATGGTTTAAATTGCCTCTAAATCTAAAGAAGCCCAACAAGCATTATGCCTTGCTTCTTAATGTTAGTTGATGTAAAGTCTTGCAAGTGTTCTTTAATGCTTGAGGAGACTATCTTACATGCTGTACTCTGTAGGATCTCCACAAGCTTCACTGAATTTTTATGGCGTGCCATTCTCACCCTCTTGCATGCATGCGTCTTACCTACACACTGGCCATAATTCTCTCCTGCCCACACAGACCTCAACAAAGTGGGCCAGCACGATACCCTATGCAATGGTGAGGAGGCAAGTGTCCCTGCAGAATAAATTACAACAAAGAGCCAGAAATGTGACATACTGAAGTAATGCAGCTATACTATGGTCACTGAGAGATGAAAACAAATTGCTTCTGGAATTCTCGGCCTCTTTGGATAGAGAAACTCCAATTTGCCAGCTAAATTGTTACTTGCCTGGTGCCAGAAATTAGGTTGATATTCTTCAGGAAAGAGACAACTTCTGGAGCAGCTATTGACACTGGAGTTAACACATGACTAAATTTGTAATAATCCACCAATTAGCAGAGGGAATAAAATCATCTAATGACCTGATAGTATATGTAGGCCCGGGTAAGAGCTGAAGAAACGGCGATACCTAGGAGTTAGGAGGGGGGCTTTAAGAGCTGGCCCTCTGCATCTGCCCCACCGTTACCACATTCTATCACAGATACAGTCGCATCTAAGTTGGAAACTGAGATTGAAGGTCTGGAAAGAGACTTCAGAAAAATTGACATTGTTATTATGTGAGGTATTTATAAGGTACTCAAACAAAGCATGGCTGGCCTTGGAGTATGGGTTGGCATGTGAGATACTCAGGGTCATTTGAATCCTTGTAATGTCCCTCTTCTTATTTGCGGATCACGGTCTTTCCCAGTAAGTGCTTTAAAATTTACAAGGAGGGGCGCCTGGGTGGCTCAGTTGGTTGGGCAACTGCCTTCGGCTCAGGTCACGATCCTGGAGTCCCGAGATCGAATCCCACATCAGGCTCCCTGCTCAGTAGGGAGTCTGCTTCTCCCTCTGACCCTCTTCCCTCTCATGCTCTCTGTCTCTCATTCTTTCTCTCTCAAATAAATAAAATCTTTAATAAATGAATAAATAAATAAATAAATAAATAAATAAATAAATAAATAAATAAAATTTACAAGGAATCTTGGACAGGTTCAGAATATAACCTATATTATAATTCAGCAATTCTGAATCAGACTGGACAATATATTTAAACAATTTCAACCAGAGATTGTAAGTGATGATTCTTTAAGGACATCCATGGTGGGGGTGGGGGGAGGGGGCACCTGGATGGCTCTGTTGGTTAAGCATCTGCCTTAGGCTCAGGCCATGATCCCAGGGTCCTGAGACTGAGTCCCACATTGGGCTCCCTGCTCAGCATGGAGCCTGCTTCTCCCTCTCCCTCTGCCCCTCTGCCTACTCATGCTTTCTCTCTCTCTTTCTCTCAAATAAATAAATAAAATCTTTAAAAATTTTTTAAAAAGATAAGGACATCCATGGACGATCTCAGATTGAGATGATATCTCAAACTGAGCACTTACAAACCTGAATTTTAATTTCTTCTTTAAAACCACCAGAATGTTTAGAAGCAGCTACCCTAAACCAGTCTTTGCATTCCTCATTTTTTCCGTGATGGTCCAATAAAGCAGCTGTGTGCTATGCCAATGCCTTACCTTCTGTGGGCATGTTTTCCAGTCTGCCTCAGAGGATAATTTTAAAGATTTATATTTATTTGAGGGGGGGAGAGGCTGAGGAAGAGGAAGAGAGAGAAAGAATCTTAAGCAGACCCCCCACACACACCTGCCACCCACTGAGCGCAGAGCTGGATGCGGGGCTCAATCTCATGACCCCAAGATCATGACCTGAGCCGAAATCAAGAGTTGGACACGAGCCATTCAGGTGCCCCATCTCAGAGGATAATTTTAGATATTGCTTTATCTCTGTATGACATAGACAACCAGACTCTCGTCTTTTAATTAATGAGATTCAAACCCAACCAGACATTGTTCTCAGTGTTTTATTTTAGAATCTTTTCTTTTATTGAAAATATAGGTCTGTTTTCAGGAAAAAAAATAGTAACATTATATAACTTTAGACATTGGTTTTTATAGTTGTTTATTATTCTATTTTAGTTGATGACATATTGTTTGCCAAAGAGAGTTTATATTTGTAATCCTGAGGTATGATCAATTAACTTAAACTCCTTAGTGGGAGCCTTATAATAAAGAGAAGATTTGCTCAACATTCAGTGAGATGGGAGTGGGATAGAGAAAAGTAACATAGTTGGCAAAGAGATAAATTACATCTTTAAGGCCTTACCTTCATAGATGTCCTCTCATTCTACTTTTGTGGAGATTATACTCCTGAAAGTCATCTGAGAGCCCATATCATCTAACTCTTCAGTTTACAGCAAAAGAAGTGAGGCTACACCCCACCCCAATTAAACACTTCATTACATACTGTCTTATTCTCTAATTGCCTCTTGCACTATTACATTTCTAACAAGACTGTAAGCTCTTTGATAGCAGAGATAATTATCTTCTGTGTTTTTTTTTAGCTCCCTCACAGCTCTTAATACTTGTTGATTAAATGATTGATTTAATCAAGGATACTCTCTTTTTTATCCCTTATGCTTCCAAGATCACTGGTCAGGTCACAGATTGAAGCACTCATGGCAGAAGATATTGTTAGTATATAAAGAATTCTAGGTCCTTTGGATATAGTGTACTTGGTTAATAAGGTAACTAAATAAAGTCAAACGACTTCAATAATTAATGGAATAAAAATCAAGAGGAAGGATTACAAAAGGAATTTGTAAACTCGAACACGCATTAGTTTTCCAAGACAGTGATCATGATACGGATGGACTTTTGTTCACTACAAAATTGCTAGAAAGTTATAAAATCCACTTACTATTTAAATAGACAATGTACTTGTCTATGTACATGTAGATACAGAAACATATATAAGGAGTCCAGACTGCTTTGCATACTTTCCATCAAGTACTGCACCTAGGAAATCAATAGCTGGAGATTGGTCAGGGTATACATATATGCCTTAGGTATTTAACAGAAAGTTCATAGGAGTATAAAATGATCATCTCTTCAAACTTGTGAGAATTTGTATTTTATAAATGAAAACACCGCGGCATAGGTGTATCCAAATACTTTGATGCTTTGTCCAAGTGCACACATTTATTAAATAAATTTAGAATCAGCCTAAATTGGTCAATTTAATGCTTCTCCTATGCACTATGAAGGCCATGTAGCTGTCTTGTATTTGAAGGAGATGTTTTTAATAAACACTGAACAAAACTGAAAATAGTCACCCTCTATTACATTATTGTTAATTACATAAATGTTAATTTCATTTGTCACTTAGTGAGTTGCTTGAAGACAGAAATTCTGCCTTATTCTTTTTAACTTTCATTGTGATGGGTATAAAGAATTACACATAGTAATTGTTCATTAACTCTTTGCTAAAGAAGAAAATATTGGATGTGTTTTTGTTGGCAGAACTCCATCCTCCTCACTACAAACTTGGGCTATATAGCTACCGCAGTACTTGGTCAAGGCTCTAAGTAAATGGGACAGTTTTATGCATGTATTCTTTTCTCAGGGTAAAAGAGAAGGCAGCAATGGCACGCAATTTCTTAGACAATTTATTTTACAAGACTTTATTCTAATCTTTCTCATAAAAACTCTTCTAAATTCTAAGACAAATAAAATTATAGTTAATTAGATGCTTAACTGCTATTTATTATATTTATATATTACTTTTGGGTCAAACTTAAAGACAGAAGAATTATATGTCTATGTGTTGGGAATAAGCTTTCAGAACAATGGAATCTTTTGTAGAAGCAATATATATTGTTTTTTAAATATTTTATTTTTTGAAAACCAGCACATAATTTTACAATTTAATGTATTGTGTGTGGATTAAGGGAAGATGGTGGAGGTGGCGGCAGCATAGTTTCTGAATCTTCCTGACTCTCCTGTAAAAACAAATATTAACCAGAGAGCAAAGCCAATAATACTCGGACAATATTTACAGAAAACGAGGTGATGAGGTCTGTCCCTCAAAAGACAAAACAAAAGTGCGAAGAGAGAACCATTGATAGCTCCAAGTTCTGTTTGTTAGCAATCTCTGTGAAGAGGAAAGCGGAGGGAAGCCAGAGGGTATCTGGGAGACCTGGAACAAGAGGCCCCCCAAATAGCCAAGAATTAATAAGCAGAAGTAAGTGGAAAGCATGGTGGACCAATCAAAGTGAAACTGTGTAAGGTTTGCCTATTCTAATCCAAGTAATTGCAGTGGGTCCAGTCTGAGGGAGCTGTAGCAGTTTGCCCTGCGAACTTTTTACCCACTGACCCGTGCTCCCTTAGAAGAGAAGACAGCGGCATTTAAGAGAAAGTGTTGAGAGTGGAACCAAAATTGAGCAAAAAAGGAAGACAAAAGAAAAAGAAAATAAGAAAAAAGCTAGGGTAGCCACTCTGGGTGGCTCAGTCGGTTAAGCGTCTGCCTTTGGCTCAGGTCATGATCCCCGGGTCGTGGGATGGAGCCCCACATCGGGCTCCCTACTCACTTGGGGAGTCTGCTTTTCCCTCTGCCTGCTGCTCCCCCTGCTTGTGCGCTCACTCTCTCTCTCTCTCTCTCTCAAATAAATAAATAAAATCTTTTAAAAAAACACTTTATATAAGCAGGGTAAGGGAAAAAATCTAGCACATCTCAAAAAATAAACTGCCAAGTATTTAAATACTGCCTGAGAACATTAGAAGAGGGAGCTCTATAGAGTTAGAAAAGCCTTGTGAGCCTATCAGGAAAACTGAATTAATGTGAAAAAGAAAGACAGGAGATTATTGAGGTCAAATCCCATACAAAGACATTATTTTTTTTAAAAATGAGAATAAAGAACAAATTTAATATTCCAACAGTCAATGAAAGTGAACCAGAGAGATGTTAATTTTTATTTTTTTAAGATTTTATTTATTTATTTGAGAGAGAGAATGAGATAGAGAGAGAGAGAGCACGAGAGGGAAGAGGGTCAGAGGGAGAAGCAGACTCCGTGCTGAGCAGGGAGCCTGATGCAGGACTCGATCCCGGGACTCCAGGATCATGACCTGAGCCGAAGGCAGTCACTTAACCAACTGAGCCACCCAGGCACCTGAGAGATGTTAATTTTTAAAAAGGTCAGAATTCCAATGTACTATTTCAAAAGAAGGCGAAGGCATTTTTTGGCTATCTATTGCTGGATAACAAACTATCCCAAAATACAGTGGCTTGAAACAATCATTTTACTTGGCCTGTAATTTCATGGGTCAGGAATTTGACAAAAGCTTGTCAGAACAGTTTGTGTCTTGGCCATGTGACACCAGCCAAGGGAATGGAGTTGGAGGGTGCAGTTTCAAAGTAGCTTCTTCATGCATATGCACGCATCCAGAATCTTGTCATTCTTTGGTGCTCTTTGCTAAAGGCATCTTGCCCTATAGGTCCTATCTATATGGCCTAGACTTTTCACAGCATGGTGGACTCAAAGTAATTCAACTTTCTACTTGGTGGTTTGGGTTCAAAGAGGACAAGAAGGAAGCTCCAGTCTTCATAAAGACTATGCCCAGCTCTGGCATGGTATCACCACAGACGTACTCTATTGATCAAAGTAGTCACAGGCCAGCCCAGAGTAAGGGGAGGAAAAGTAGACCTTATCATCACTCCTAGCATCAATGGGAAAGTGTCAAAAAAACTTGTAGCCATCTTTAATGCATCATAGACATTAAGAATATAATAAAAGAAATGAAAGTACCACATATATTGGCATTAGAAAAACTCAGGAATGAGGTGAGAAAACTCAAATACAGTTAGAAATAAACGAGAAAAAATCCTTTAAGAAATGAAAAATGAACAAGAAAAAACACAGAAATGTATAAACAAAAGAAGTAAAACTTTAAGAGAAGTATACAGTGAAAAAGTAGACATTTAATTAAAAAAAACGAACAGTGATTAAAAGGATTTGAGAGATAGGAACATACATTAAAGACAGGCAAAGAAAATCCAACATAAAAATCACTGGATTCCCGGCAAAACAATAATAAGAAAAGCAAGAAAACAGAAAATATAATAAAAACTTTAACTCAAGAAAAATGTGCTAAAATTATTTTTTTAAATGAGACCCCCATTGAAAGAGGACATCTTTTGCCTAAGAATATAGGTACAGAATGGTCAACAAGTCATATTCTAGGCAACTTCCTGGACATTGAAGATAAGAGAAAAACTATTAGGTATGAGGACAAAAAGAACATGTGGCTAATAAGAAGAGAAAATTAAAATATCATCAGACTTTTTTTTCTAATAAAGACTGTTTTCTTAGAGCAGTTTTAGGTTCACAGCAAAATTGAGAGAAAGGTACAGAGATTTCCATATACCTCCTGCCCCCACACATGCACAGCCTCCCACGTTATCAATCCCCTCCGCCAAAGTGATACGTTTAGTTCAATTGATGAACCTACATTAAAACACCATATAATCAGTGGATTGAAGTTGCAGAAAGACCAGCTATGTGATCTTTGCAAGTTGGTCTCCAAAGCCCTCACAGGCCTTTGTTTCCACAGATGTAAAACATGGTAGTTGACCATATAGATCTCAGTGTGTGTGAATAGCACAGTGGAAAAGTGTGTAGGCGACACTTAGACTGTTTGAATTTCTATGACTCCATGATTCTAAGTGTTTTCTACCAATTAAACCAGTATGTTATCTTGTGAGGTGGTAAGTTCCCTGTTACTGGAAATATTAACCCAGAAATCATTATAGGGAAATTATATTTGGTGGATGTTCAGAACAAATTGCCTCTGAGATATTCTCCAGCTCTAAACTATGACTGTGAATAATGTTTCTGTTCTAGGAAATGATGAAGTGCATGTAAAGAAAGATGCTCATGAATATGGGCTGCACCAACATTACATGTGCTGAGCATGCTAGGAACCATGGGAAGATAGCAGAGGCATACCTGAGTTTCCATTGTGTCTATAACAGGTGTCCAATTTGTGTTAGAAAAGTCATAAAAAAGTCATTAGTGTTCTTCTTACCAAGCTATTTGAAAGAAATTAGTGATGGCAGTTGGAAGAAGAGAAGGTGCCCATCAGTGTTTTCATTTTGGTTTGCTTTGTTTTTGTTTTTGGACCTATGTTTGCAGACCTGAAGAGTCACTGAGTAGCTTCCAGTCTGGGTAATATGTTTTCAGACCATTTCTACATGTGCTGAAGAACTATGCAGAACAGCCCAAGGTATCCCATTATGTTACTGAGGAGAAAGGCAGTTTAGTGTAATGGTTCAAGTGTGGACTCTGGAGCCAAGATTTCAAATTACGGCTTTATAAGTTATCAACTGCGTGAATTTGGTTTCTTCAGCTGGAAAATGTGGATCACATTACTACCTACGTCATAGGCTGTTGTGAAGATAACACTAGCTAATACATGAAAAGCACCTAGAATAGTGACAAATACATAAGAGGTCAAATTCAATTAATATTAATGTTATTGGGAATAACTATGTCTGTTATAATTTCATAATGTATACAAAAATTTTAAAAGCCTGATTTTTTCTGTTAATTTTTTTATTATTATGTTCAGCTAGCCAATATATAGTACATCATTAGTTTTTTGATGTAGTGTTCAACGACTCATTAGTTGCATGTAACACCCAGTGCTCATCACAACATGTGCCCTCCTTAAGTTGGGTTCATACTTTACTTATGCAAATAATTACATTCTCTGAGCCTGTTTTTCCTCATCTGTAAAATAAGAAATAATAATATCAAGTTCAAATTATTTGTGAAGTTCTATTATATAGAACATATAATGAATGTAAAGTTCCCAGCACTATAGCTTACATGCCTGAGACACATAGCTGCCCACTCAAATATGTATGGTGTGAAATTGTCTCTGGGAGGTAGCTCTGAGCCAGCAACCCAAATTTAGAGACGCTTTGCATTCAGTGAGATCCTGGCACTAGATCTTGCAATAGAATAAGGGCAGAATGGGGCGCCTGGGTGGCTCAGTCGTTAAGCGTCTGCCTTCGGCTCAGGTCATGATCCCAGGGTCCTGGGATCGAGCCCCACATCGGGCTCCCTGCTCGGCGGGAAGCCTGCTTCTCCCTCTCCCTCTGCCTGCCGCTCTGCCTACTTATGCTCTCTCTCTCTCTGCTCTCGCTTTCTCTGTGTCAAATAAATAAATATAATTAAAAAAAAAAAAGAATAAGGGCAGAATGATGTGGGCTTTTAAGACTAATGTCCTACTAGGTATTTATCCAAAGGATACAAAAATAGTGATTCAAAGGGGCACCTGCACCCCAATGTTTATAGCAACAATGTCCACAATAGTCAAAATAGGGAAAGAGTCCAGATGTCCATCGAGAGATGAATGGATAAAGATGTGATATATATATGTATATATATATAAAACATCATATATGTGTGTGTGTATATATATACCATATCATATATATATGTGTGTGTGTGTGTGTGTGTGTGTGTGTGTGTATGTATATAATGGAATATTACTCAGCCACCAAAAAAAATGAAATTTTGCCATTTGCAATAACATGGATGGAACTAGAGAGTATTATGCTAAGTGAAATAAGTCAGAGAAAAACAAATACCATATGATTTCACTCATATATGGAATTTAAGAAACAAAACGGATGAACATATGTAAGGGAAGAAAAAATAAGAGGATAAAAACAGAGAGGGAGGCAAACCATAAGAGATTCATAACTCTAGGAAACAAACAGAGGGTTGCTGGAGGGGAGGTGGGGGGATGGAGTAACTGGGTCATGGGCATTAAAGAAGGCATGTGATGTAATGAGCACTGGGTGTTATAGGCAAATGATGAATCACTAAATTCTATCTCTAAAACTAATAATACACTATATGTTAACTAAATTAAATTTAAATAAAAATAAAAAATAAAAGACTAGTGTCCTTTCTCTTGATCTCTGTCCCCTTTCCTTGGCTAGGTGCTGATCACTAAAAGACTCTAGCCTAGAATACTACTGAAGCCATAAATTGTTAGGAATTTGAAAGCTGGACAGCTTGCAAGTAAGAAAACCACCCACTAAGCAAGCACACCTACACTGAACTGCAATGTAAGAAAAAAAATAAATCCTTATTGTGTTATGCCCCTGAAATCTTGAACTTCATTGGTTATATCAACTGAAAGTACTCTCTTGTTAATACCCATCAAAGATAGTAAGTGTTCAATACATTATAACATTTATTTTAATCAACATGTCTGATAGAATGGAAAATATTAGGTTTTTAATGAATAGTAAATTTTATTCTTTTAGTGCATGACAGTGAAAGGATGATGTAGAGAAATAATAATGAAATGTGACTTATGATCTACATTTGATTCTAATATCAAAGCTAATAATATTAAAATGTATTTGTTTTTACTATTTATATTTTAACTTTGTTGAGAAAACTAACAATAAATGAATTTGTATCTCTACTTTCTGTTTAGTGTCTTCCAGATCTACTTTCCAAAGTCAAGACATAGTAACTTCTCAAATGATCATATTTCCCTTCTTTATTTCATATAACTTTAATTCAGGGTTGCATATCTTATATAATATATATGTAGGGCAAACGAGTGTTTTGATTAGGCATCATCTAATTTTTCTTTATGTTTAAAACCATTAAAATAATGCTTAAATATATTTATAAACCACACTTGGAGGAGGGGGCACCCTTTGTAAACTGATTGGCATAAATATAAAGCACATAAAAAGAAAACCACATACATATAAACTGTATAAAACTATCAGGTTTTTTTTTTTAAGACTTATTTATTTGAGAGAGAGAGATCACGAGGAGGGGGAAGGGCAGAGGGAAAGAGGGAAAGAGTCCTCAAGCAGACCCCCCGCTGAGCACAGAACCTACTGCGGGGCTCAGTCCCCAGACCCTGAGATCATGACCTGAGCCAAAATCAAGAATTAGCCACCCAACCTATGGAGTCATCCAGGCACCCCCAAAACTAAGCATTCTAGAAAGCAACACAAGCAGAAAATACAAATGAATTCAGAGGTTGTAGAATGGTATGAAAAAGGGATGAAAAATCACAGCACAGTCTAGAATATGCATCATTCTGAAACTTTAAGCTAGACAACAGGCCATATCCTGTGCCCCCCAAAATATATTTTTGAGAGACATGTTTCTTAATCAGAAAACTGGTACATTCACCATAGATGTGACCACATATGTCAATCCTATTTTCTTAGACTAAAATTATTCAGAGTAATGCTGATGCTAATTCATCTTAATTAAGCAAAGTAAGATGATACCTTAGAATATAAGATTTTAATGGATTAAAATATTAGTAAATTCAGTCAATCAGGTAATATTTATTACATTTATTTAACAAGTTAATAATCAGTTAAAGAAGTCATGAACTAGGGGATATACACTGAATTCCTAATTGTTTAAACATGTCTCATTAAATACTGAATTCTATGACTCAAATCTAAAGCATTTAATTGCCATGGAATGACTAACATATGATAGGTTTCTATACATTTTCGTATCTATTTAAGGGTCGTATAAGATACATTGACATTGTAGTATGATTGGTTTATTTTGATGTCTCTCTTCCCTTTTTTGGATTTTTAAAATCTGTTTCTGTGAAATTAGCTGATAAGAAATTGAGCAAGCTCAAGCAACAACTTGATCTGTCAGAGGATCAATTGGCCTTCCCTTTTGTTAGTTATGATGTGTAGACTAAGAGTGAATTATCAATATGATTCTGGTAACTAAAAAAATATAGTGTAAAGATACTAACACTGCTTAGAAATATATTGTAAAATGAATGCTTTGAATCCATGTTAAAAATAATAATAGAATCTGAAATTAATGATGTATTATATGTTGGCTAATTGAATTTAAATTAAGAAAAATAATAACAATAGTAGTACCTCTGTTAGTCTTTTTTTACCAGTCACTTAATTTTTCACTTACTGTTGTACTTGTCACCATGTATTACACACTGCAGCAAACTTTTAAAATTGGCATTATGATACGTGTTTGTTGATGAACATCCCACCTTTAATTACCATGCATCAATTCCCTGACTCAAAGTTGCAACTTACCTCTTCACGGAGAACCAGTATTTGACAAAGCATTTTCCCTTTCTACCTTACACGAAAACTTTTCCTGGGAATTTGAAATAAAAATAAACATGCCCTCTTGCATAAACTTACATGTATCCTGGAGACAATTTGTTATCTTAGTAAAGAAGAGCAGAAACTATGCTTTTTTTGGCCTTAAATTCAAAACGCTTTTGCTGTAAGATCTGGCTTTTTATATAATTTATTTTAGCCAAGCAACTTAAAACTCCCCCTCTGATGTGTTGGTACTATTTGAGTAATGACATAAAGGCAAGCTATTTATATGCAATGTGATTCATAAGCATAGAATTGCTAAGAATTTGTATTGATCAGAGCGGATAAAGAAATGGAGCCGATTCAGGTCTGACTCTTTCAGATTTAAATTTTTACCAAGTTAACCTGTGTAGTAAGTACATCTAAAAGAGAAAGCTCTCATATTATCAGCGTGGAAGACTCTTACATGTAATAGGTGCACATTTGTTGAGTGAATAAATCCATCAGTTAGAAAGCATAATTGTTCAGGAAGTAAGCTAGTAAGCAGCGCCTCCAGAAAAATGAAAAAGAATGATGATAAAATAGGCAAAATGGACTTTTCTAGGTAACTTGTATTAATCTTCCTTGAAATCTTAACATGTAAATGACGGATGCATTTATTGCTTAATTTCTCTTTTGTTTTTGCGGTTAGACATAGAGGGCTTGGAATCGTTTGTATATTTTCAACAAATGAAATCTACAGTGTGGATTTTCTTCATCAGCTCACAAAGCAAAGCATGTTGTTTGGCATTTCATTCTTACTCCTGAGAAAAGCCCAGAAAATTGACACAACTGCAGGGTGCTGATCACACTTTGTTCTTATAAGAAGAGAAATATGCTATTTGTTTTTACGTTTTCTCAGTTGTCTTGGGAGCAAAACTGCCTCCAGCTACATGTGGGCTTAGTCTCCTACGTCCATCTTATGGGTGTCACCTGCTAAGGTGAGGAGTCTGGAATAGCCCAGACACATTATGTATGGGTGGCCTTTTGTTTACGGCAGACAAAGCCAAAATCCTCGGGATTACTTGAAGATATCATATAACACACAAGATGGAGTTACTATTATTCTCCTCTAAGACATATAGTGTTTCCCCTGGGCAGAGAAAAGAACGCAGAGCCAATCATATGAAGACAGAACCCATTAAAGATTTATGCAAGCCTGAATTACTTGGCTTTAAACTATTTTCTTCTCCCCCACTCTTTTTCCCTCATTTTCTCTTTAATAAGAGGGACATTTCTTCCTGAACAGCAAAGCTGATGTAGATAGTATCACTGGTAATCCTTGGCTTAAGCACAGAGCTTCTAAATGGCTTGAATTAGGCTGGAAGATGGGGCTGTTTGATATCCCTTCCTTTTTGTTTCTGTTTTCAAGGCTCTGTCACCAAATGTCCCACTAAACTAGCATTTATGTGGGCTTGGGGCCTCTGTGTGTAAGTTTCCTTTTAAGCATAGTCAATGAAACAGCTTTGAAGCTGTTGAACTGTGTAAATGTTATATTAACATTTTCTCTCGCAATTATAGACATTTACATGGTCTTGTTGAAATAGTGCTTTCAGAGGGAGGAAAAAAATACCAGAAGTGAAGGTACACAATGAAATGAAAAAGCAGCAGTGTGCTCTATTTATTTAGTTTCTGAAATAAATCATTTCGACTTTTAATTTACACTTCTCTAAGATGGTGGTTAAGAATAGACAAACAAAGGATACTGTGAGAAATAATTTCATTTTGTTCCTTTGTTACATTAGATCATTTAATTTCCACTTGGTTTGCATATGGAGATTTGGCCAATGCACCCTGTTCTTTAAATTTGCTAACTAATAACAAGGACTCAGGGAGCTCATTCTAAAGACTCATGGGTGATGATTCAAAAATTATGAGACTACAAGTAGTTGTCCAGTTATAAGAAGAAAGGCAAATAGAGTAAATTAGACATTAATCCGAAGCATTCCCAACTATCCATGTCCCTATTTAACAGAAACCATAATGTGCTTTCAAATTGAAAAGATTTGAATCATTCCAATAACTACCACATCTGTGATCTTTTCACTGCACGCAGTCTGATGAACAGGTTAGAAAAAGAAAGATACAATCACTTAGACTCTAAGGAAATGTTTTAATAGTCTAATTTTGGTCCCTTTGTGCATACAATGCAATCATTTATGGATGCACATTCTCAGTAAAATTCAAAGTAAAATTATTTCCTTTCACATTGATACTACCAAATTTGTCTGAAGATCAATAATTTTACAATTATACTTATCATTATACCACAGGATTCTTTGCTATTGACAGTCTTATGTTCAATGATAGACTTCTTTCATTGTGTACAAGTATGTAATATATATATATATATATATAATATACAAGTATATACATATGCTTGTCTTTGGGCCAAATCGAAGCAAAGAGCATGTCCGTGATGGAACCGTTGCTCAGCAACTGAGCTCTCCACTGGTCTGAGCGTTGCTTTCTCTCCAGCAGGGCAGATATGCAAGATGGACAGATGCACTGATCCTCAACACAGTATCAGACTGTGTTACATGTATTTCAGAAGCTGATAGCCATAATCTTGTAGCAGTCTCTGTCTACACATCATTGAACTTCTACAGACAAACTTTAAAAAGTACATTGTTACATAAGGGTTTTCTATAGTTTAGTTATCTAATTTATGTTCAGTTTTTAAACTGATATTCTAGAAAATCTACATTGGTTGTCTTTATGTGATCTCTAAATGCCAATAAGATTATGTTAAAGTCCACAAGAATATTTTTTCTATCACATGTTTTTCATATTGGCCTACTTGAGAATCCATGTGCTCGTTTCTGCCGTGGTAACATGCCTTTTCTGTGATAAGAAACAATTTTAATTGGAATAAAAACTCAAGGTTCAGAGATTACATAAAAAAATTGATCACAATTTTAGGGCAAAATATATTCTTGAAATCTAATTAATCCATTCTTTATTAGATAAGGAAACTGAGGGAGATTAAGTGAATTCTTATAAAAAGAAGTCAAACCAGAATCATATGTGTTAAAGATATTGAATATATGAAATATTCTTTGTGATGTGCATCTTAAAATAAAATTTTAGGCTGAGCACATTTTTTATTTAAACTTATTTTATGAAAGAGTAACATAAATTCCATTAATTAATTAATTGTAATTTAATGTCCTATGTCAATTTATATTATTAAAATAGTCATATTTTTAAAAAAACAAAGACTTGAGTAATTGAAGTTATTGTAATCTGATTAACTTAATAGTTATGATTTTCTCAAAATTTCCCTCTAGCTGACAACTTCCTAGGAAAAGCATTGCTTTCTTCAGCAAATTAATCTGGAGACACACTAGATCTATCCATCCTTCATTCCTTCCTTCCTTCTTTCCTTTTTTCTTTCTTTCCTTCCTTCCTTCCTTCTTCCCTCCTTTCCTCCCTCTTTTCTTTCTTTTCTTTCTTTCTTCTTTCTCTTTCTCTTTTTTCTTTCTTTCTTTCTTTCTTTCTTTCTTTCTTTCTTTCTTTCTTTCTTTCTTTCTTTCTTTCTTCTTTCTTTTTTTTCTTTCTTTCTTTCAGATCCTTTCTTTAAAATAAAAAAAATCAGGAGACATTAGCAGACCCAAACTGTCCTTATCTATTTGCAAGATTTTTGTAGTTTCAGATTACTTTTTCTTTAAAGATAAAGAGCCATTTAATATAATTTTAAATATCTTTCAAATACCTGAAAAAATCACCTAAGAAAGCAAACTCAAGAAACTAAAGGAAAAATTTAGTTTTAAAACATGCTTAGGACATGAAATAGTGTTTTCATAAAGTAAAAAAGATGAGAATCACAGTGACAATGTTTTCCAAGTTGATGAACCATGAATAATTTGAAGGAAGACCAAAATTTAAGGATCAGTTTCATTTGATCAATACAACTAATTGCAGCAGGACTCATCTGAGAACACCAATCAGCTGAATATATACAAAAAACAGAAAGCAAAAACTTTCTCTAAGAACCCAAAAGAAATTCACAAATCCATATATATATAAAATCCTTTTTATTCATGCAAGAACCTCCTATGTTTCCCTTCAGATATCATCGAGTCACATTTTATATTCAAACCAAATAAACTTGGTAATATCAGTTGCAAAAAATAAAAAGGGTAAAGAAGTTGCTGTATATTACTACCCACACTAAATGTAAACTGATAGCTCGATACCAGAAGACAAAAACAAATTTATTTTTTTCTTTAAATTTTTTATTGTTATGTTAATCACCATACATTACATCATTAGTTTTGGATATAGTGTTCCATGATTCATTGTTTGTGCATAACACCCAGTGCTCCACGCAGAACGTGCCCTCCTTGATACCCACCACCAGGCTAACCCATCCCCCCACCCATCTCCCCTCTAGAACCCTCAGTTTGTTTTTCAGAGTCCATTGTCTCTCATGGTTCGTCTCCCCCTCCGATTTACTCCCCTTCATTCTTCCCCTCCGCTATCGTCTTATTTTTTCTTTCTTAACATATAATGCATTATTTGTTTCAGAGGTACAGATCTGTGACTCAACAGTCTTGCACAATTCACAGCACTCACCATAGCACATACCCTCCCCAATGTCTATCACCCAGCCACCCCAGCCCTCCCACCCCCCCACCACTCCAGCAACCCTCAGTTTGTTTCCTGAGATTAAGAATTCCTCATATCAGTGAGGTCATATGATACATGTCTTTCTCTGATTGACTTATTTCACTCAGCATAACACCCTCCAGTTCCATCCACGTCGTGGCAAATGACAAGATCTCATTCCTTTTGATGGCTGCATGATATTCCATTGTGTTTATATACCACTTCTTCTTTATCCATTCATCTGTCGATGGACATCTTGGCTCTTTCCACAGTTTGGCTATTGTGGACATTGCTACTATAAACATTGGGGTGCACGTACCCCTTTGGATCCCTACATTTGTATCTTTGTGGTAAATACCCAGTAGTGCAATTGCTGGATCGTATGGTAGCTCTATTTTCAACTGTTTGAGGAACCTCCATACTGTTTTCCAGAGTGGCTGCACCAGCTTGCATTCCCACCAACAGTGTAGGAGCGTTCCCCTTTCTCTGCATCCCCGCCAACATCTGTCGTTTCCTGATTTCTTAATTTCAGCCATTCTGACTGGTGTGAGGTGGTATCTCATTGAGGTTTTGATTTGGATTTCCCTGGTGCTGAGCGATGTTGAGCACTTTTTCATGTGTCTGTTGGCCATTTGGATGTCTTCTTTGGAAAAATGTCTATTCATGTCTTCTGCCCATTTCTTGATTGGATTATTTGTTCTTTGGGTGTTGAGTTTGATAAGTTCTTTATAGATTTTGGATACTAGCCCTTTATCTGATATGTCATTTGCAATATTGTCTCCCATTCTGTTGGTTGTCTTTTGGTTTTGTTGACTGTTTCCTTTGCTGTGCAAAAGCGTTTTATCTTGATGAAGTCCCAATAGTTCATTTTTGCCCTTGCTTCCCTTACCTTTGGCGATGTTTCTAGGAAGAAGTTGCTGCAACTGAGGTCGAAAAGGTTGCTACCTTTAGGTAGTTCTCCTTTAGGATTTTGATGGACTCCTGTCTCACATTTCGGTCTTTCAACCATCTCAAGTCTATTTTTGTGTGTGGTGTAAGGAAATCGTCCAGTTTCATTCTTCTGCATGTGGCTGTCCAATTTTCCCAACACCATTTGTTGAAGAGACTGTCTTTTTTCCTTTGGACAGTCTTTCCTGCTTTGCCACAGATTAGTTGACCATAGAGTTGAAGGTCTATTTCTGGGCTCTCGATTCTGTTCCATTGATCTATGTGTCTGTTTTTGTGCCAGTACCATACTGTCTTGATGATGACAGCTTTGTAATAGAGCTGGAAGTCCGGAATTGTGATGCCGCCAGCTTTGCTTTCCTTTTTCAACATTCCTCTGGCTATTTGGGGTCTCTTCTGGTTCCATACAAATTTTAGGATTATTTGTTCCATTTCTTTGAAAAAAGTGGATGGTATTTTGATGGGGATTGCATTGAATGTGCAGATTGCTCTAGGTAACATTGACATCTTCACAATGTTTGTTCTTCCAATCCATGAGCATGGAACGTTTTTCCATTTCTTTGTGTCTTCTTCAATTTCTTTCATGAGTATTTTATGGTTTTCTGAGTAAAGATCCTTTGCCACTTTGGTTAGATTTATTCCTAGGTATCTTATGGTTTTGGGTGCAATTGTAAATGGGATTGACTCCTTAATTTGTCTCTCTTCATTCTTGTTGTTGGTGTATAGGAATGCCACGGATTTCTGTGCATTGATTTTATATCCTGCCACTTTACTGAATTCCTGTATGAGTTCTAGCAGTTTTGGGGTGAAGTCTTTTGGGTTTTTCACATACAGTATCATATCACTGCAAACAGTGAGAGTTTGACTTCCGCTTTGCCGATTTGGATGCCTTTGCTTTCTTTTTGTTGTCTGATTGCTGTGGCTAGGATTTCTAATACTACGTTGAATAGCAGTGGTGATAGTGGACAT
The DNA here is from genome assembly GCF_037043125.1 of Eumetopias jubatus. Lineage (NCBI taxonomy): Eukaryota > Metazoa > Chordata > Mammalia > Carnivora > Otariidae > Eumetopias > Eumetopias jubatus. The sequence goes on along the minus strand of NW_028274808.1, from coordinate 111,196,487 downwards.
CACTGCTGCATTCCTGACCTTAGGGGGAAAGCTCTCAGTTTTTTGCCATTGAGAATGATATTTGCTGTGGGATTTTCATAGATGGCTTTAATGATATTGAGGTATGTACCCTCTATCCCTATACTCTGAAGAGTTTTGATCAAGAAAGGATGCTGTACTTTGTCAAATGCTTTTTCTGCATCTATTGAGAGGATCATATGATTCTTGTTCTTTCTTTTGTTAAAATATTGTATCACGTTGATTGATTGCGGATGTTGAACCAACCTTGCAGCCCAGGGATAAATCCCACTTGGTCATGGTGAATAATTCTTTTAATGTACTCTTGGATCCTATTGGCTAGTATTTTGGTGAGAATTTTGCATCTGTGTTCATCGAGGATATTAGTCTGTAATTCTCCTTTTTGATGGGGTCTTTGTCTGGTTTGGGGATCAAGGAAATGGTGGCCTCATAAAACAAGTTTGGAAGTTTTCCTTCCATTTCTATTTTTTGGAACAGTTTCAGGAGAATAGGTATTAATTCCTCTTTAAATGTTTGGTAGAATTCCCCTGGGAAGCCATCTGGCCCTGGGCTTTTGTTTGTTGGGAGATTTTTGATGACTGCTTCAATTTCCTTAGTGCTTATAGGTCTGTTCGGGTGTTCTATTTCTTCCTGGTTCAATTTTGGTAGTTGATACATCTCTAGGAATGCATCCATTTCTTCCAGGTTATCTAATTTGCTGGCATAGAGTTGCTCATAATATGTTCTTATAATTGTTTGTATTTTTGGTGTTGGTTGTGATCGCTCCTCTTTCATTCATGATTTTGTTGATTTGGGTCATTTCTCTTTTCTTTTTGATCAGTCTGGCCAGGGGTTTATCAATCTTGTTAATTCTTTCAGAGAAACAGCTCCTAGTTTCATTGATCTGTTCTACTGTTCTTTTGGTTTCTCTTTCATTGATTTCTGCTCTGATCTTTATTATTTCTCTTCTCCTGCTGGGTTTAGGCTTTATTTGCTGTTTTCTCTAGCTCCTTTAGGTGTAGGGTTAGGCTGTGTATTTGAGACCTTTCTTGTTTCTTGAGAAAGGCTTGTATTGCTATATACTTTCCTCTGAGGACTGCCTTTGCTGTATCCCAAAGATTTTGAACAGTTGTGTTTTCATTTTCATTAGTTTCCATGAATTTTTTAAATTCTTCTTTAATTTCCTGGTTGACCCATTCATTCTTCAGTAGGATGCTCTTTAGCCTCCATGTATTTGAGTTCTTTCCGACTTTCCTCTTGTGATTGAGTTCTAGTTTCAAAGCATTGTGGTCTGAAAATATGCAGGGAATGATCCCAATATTTGGTACCAGTTGAGACCTGATTTGTGACCTAGGATATGATCTACTTTGGAGAATCTTCCATGGGCACTAGAGAAGAATGTGTATTCTGTTGCTTTGGGATGGAATGTTTTGAATATGTCTGTGAGGTCCATTTGGTCCAGTGTGTCATTTAACGTCTTAATTTCCTTGTTGATCTTTTGCTTAGATGATCTGTCCATTTCAGTCAGGGGGGTGTTAAAGTCCCCCATTATTATTGTATTGCTGTCAATGTATTTCTTTGCTTTTGTTATTAATTGCCTTATATGATTGGCTGCTCCCATGTTAGGGGCATAGATATTTACAATTGTTAGATCTTCTTGTTGGATAGACCCTTTAAGTAGGCTATAGTGTCCTTCCTCATCTCTTATTACAGTCTTTGTTTTAAAATCTTGTTTGTCTGATATAAGGATTGCCACCCCAGCTTTCTTTTGGCGTCCATTAGCATGGTAAGTGGTTTTCCACCCCCTCACATTCAATGTGGGGTATCTTTGGGTCTAAGATGAGTCTCTTGCAGACAGCATATTGATGGGTCTTGTTTTTTAATCCAATCTCATAGCCTGTGTCTTTTGATTGGGGCATTTAGCCCATTTACATTCAGGGTAACTATTGAAAGGTATGAATTTAGTGCCATTGTATTGCCTGTAAGGTGACTGTTACTGTATATTATCTGTGTTCCTTTCTGGTCTATGCTGTTTTTAGGTTCTCTTTGCTTAGAGGACCCCTTTCAATGTTTCTTGTAGGGCTGGTTTTGTGTTTGCAAATTCCTTTAGTTTTTGTTTGTCCTGGAAGCTTTTTATCTCTCCTTCAATTTTCAATGACAGCCTAGCTGGATATAGTATTCTTGGCTGCATATTCTTCTCGTTTAGTGCTCTGAAGATATCATGCCAGTCCTTTCTGGCCTGCCAGGTCTCTGTGGATAGGTCTGTTGCCAATCTAATGTTTCTACCATTATAGGTTACATATCTCTTCTCCTGAGCTGCTTTCAAGATTTTCTCTTTGTCTCTGAGACTCGTAAGTTTTACTATTAGATGTCGGGGTGTTGACATATTTTTACTGATTTTGAGAGGTGTTCTCTGTGTCTCCTGGATTTTGATGCCTGTTTCCTTCCCCAAATTAGGGAAGTTCTCTGCTATAATTTGCTCCAATATACCTTCTGCTGCTCTCTCTCTTTTTTCTTCTTCTGGGATCCCAATTATTCTAATGTTGTTTCATCTTATCATATCACTTATTTCTCGAATTCTGCCCTCATGATCCAGTAGTTGTTTATCTTTGTTTTTCTCAGCCTCTTTATTTTCCATCATTTGGTCTTCTAAATAACTAATTCTCTCTTTTGCCTCATTTATCCTAGCAGTTAGTGCACCTGTTTTTCATTGCACCTCATTAATAGCCTTTTTGATTTTGACTTGGTTAGATTTTAGTTCTTTTATTTCTACAGAAAGGGTTTCTCTAATAACTTCCATACTTTCTTCAAGCCCAGCTAGTATCTTTAAAATCATGATTCTGAACTCTAGGTCCGACATTGTACTAATGTCCATATTGAGTAGGTCCTGGCAGACGGTACTACCTATTGTTCTTTTTGTTGAGGTGATTTTTTTCGTCTTGTCATTTTGTCCAGAGGAGAATAGATGAATGAGAGAACAAATGCTAACAGGGTAAAAACGTCCCCAGCAAATATACTGTATACAAATCAGAAAAGACCTGAAACCAGGGGAAAAGAAAGGGAAAGAAAGAAAAAAGAAAGAGAAAAGAAAAGAAAAAGAAAAAGATAAAAACAAACAAAAACAGAACAAAAAATACCGAATATGATCAAATATGATAAGGCTAGTGCTTAGATCAGTGCCACACACTAGATTTTGGGTGTATTTTGGTCTGTTAGAAGAAAGTGCCTCCTTAAAATTTTAAAGAAAGAAAGACTTATATATGTACAAAATAAGAGTTAATACAATGAAGGGATGGAATATGACTATAAAGATGAAAATTATAAAAAACTTTTAAAAAGGAATTGATAAGATGCTTGAAAAAAGAAAGAAGAGGATTAAAAAGAAAGAAAGAAAGAAAAAAAAAGGGGGGGGAAATGTGATCAGGCAGGAGACTAGAACAAAGCCATACACTAGAGATTTAGGGTACATTTTGATATGTTAGAAGAAACTGTATCTCAAAATTTTAAAGAGAGAACAACTTATATATATATATGCCAAAAATAAGGGTAACTACTATGAAGGGATAGAACATGACTCTAAAAATGAAAAATAAAAATGTTTTTTTTTAAAAAAAGGGATTGATAAGATTTTGGTTGAAAAGGGGAAAAAGAAAAATTCAAAAAAAAAGTTAAAAAAATTAACTTTGAAAGACTAATGAATCATGGTAAAAAAAAAAAAGCCATGAATTCTATGTGCATTATTCCCCTAGCGCTGGAGTTCTCCCATTCTCCTTGATCGGTAAACTTGGTCTTGGTGGGCTGTTCGTGCTGATCTTCTAGGGGAGGGGCCTGTTGCCGTGGTTCCCAAATGTCTTTGCTGGAGGCGGAATTGCCCCGCCTTGTTGGTCCGGGCTAAGCAATCTGCTTGGGTTTGCTCTCAGGAGCTTTTGTTCCCTGCAAGCTCTCGGTACAGCTTTGGAGGACCAGGGTGAAGATGGTGGCCTCCCAATCTCCTCCCGGAGGAGCTGAGAACCCCGCTCCTCAGTGCACCCTCAGAGAAAAGCAGTCACTCCCGTCTCCCCAGTCTCCGGCCGCACTCCGTGCTCACCCGGCCTGTGACGGAGCGTTTCTATCTCTGGCACCCAGCCCCGTGTGGAGTCTCCAAACCCAGCAGATCCCTGCGGTGCGCTCCCGCGCCGCTCCTCCCGGGGGAGGAAGGGGAGTCTCCCCAGCTCTGCTGCTTGTTGGGTCCCTGCTGGAGGAGTAGTGGCCCGACTGTGCTGCGGCTCACGGTTTATGGCCACCCTGAGCTGAGAGCCCGTGCCTCAGCTCTGTCTCTGCAGCTGGCTTCCCTGTTCTGATACCTGGGAGCTCTGCTGCACTCAGGTACCCCCAGTCTTTCTGTGACCCCGAGGGTCCTGAGACCACACTGTCCCGCGAGGGTTCCACCCCCTGCTTAGCCACTGGAGCAACGTCCCTCAGCGGAGCCGACTTCTAAAAGGTCCGATTTTGTGCTCCGCGGCTCTAGCACTTGCCAGAAGCGGCCAACGGAGGCCCCCTCCCCGCCGTCTATCCTCCCGAATATCGCCTCGGATTCACTTCTCTGCACGTCCTACCTTCCAGTAAGTGGTCGCTTCTCTGTTCAGAGAGTTGTTGCTATTCTTTTCTTCAATCTCCTGTTGAGTTCATAGGTGTTCAGAATGGTTTGATCCCTAATCAGCTGAATTCTTGAGACCAGACAAAATCCAGGTCTCCTACTCCTCCGCCATCTTGCTCCGCCTCTCGACAAAAACAAATTTAAAGTAATAGAAAAATTAATTAGTCAAGTCAGTGTACAAATTGATTAAACCAGATTGGTAACTATAGAGATCCTGAAGAGTATTTGGATTCTAGATATTTAGAAGGTTGAGGCCTTGGGATTTCTTGACAAATTGGATCTGTGGTGTGAGGGGAAAATAGAATCAAGAATACCTTTCCCAGGGTGCCTGGGTGGCTCAATTGGTTAAGCGACTGCCTTTGGCTCAGGTCATGATCCCGGAGTCCTGGGATCGAGTCCCACATCGGGCTCCTGGCTCAGTGGGGAGTCTGCTTCTCCCTCTGACCCTATCCCTTCTCATGCTGTTTCCCTCTCTCTCTCTCTCTCAAATAAATAAATAAAAAATAAATAAAATCTTTAAAAAAAAAAAAGACTACCTTTCCCAATTCTTTTGTCCTGACCCTGGAAAGATAGAGTTTAGTCAACTAACATTGGTAAGGAAAAATTGTGTGAGGTTACCAAGGAGAGATTTTGATAGAAGAGATAGAGAGGGTCAAATTACAGAAGTCCCAAATTATGGAATATTCATTTGTTCGTATAACCGTGACTTTGTCTGAATCAAGGAAGTATGAAATAATATTTTCTTATACATGGTTTTTCATTACATACTCACTTATATGAATTTAACTAGTTATGGAAGAAAGAAAAATATACATAGAAAAAGGTAAACTTTAAATAATGTAAGCTATACTGCCTGACATTGTGCTAAATGAGTCTATATCCAAGAATAAAGATTGGGCAAAATATGTCCATTTGCTATTCCTTCAATTATATCTTCCCTGTGTCTCTTACAGTATGAGTTTGTCATGATATGCTTTTGAGGTTTTGTTTGGTATTGGTTTTGTTTTTGTTCTGTTTTCTTTATAACATGAACCTTAAATATAAGCCAAGTACTTAAAAGCCACTTCAAATTGACTGACGTTATGAAGAGATAATAAATTACTCTCCAGTAGGAATATATATTTGGCCAATGTATACTGTACTTTAATCTAATGGGCTTTCAAAAATAATTTTGGTCATATTAATTCATCATATTTGGTCATATTAATTTTTGCCTTATAAAAACTTATCTTAAAAACAGATCCAATATAAAATAAGACTACATGGTACACATTTATAAGAGCAAGGTTACAATTTTCAACATTTTGATGCTACAATGAGAAAAGTTTCAGCTATTCTGATTTTAAATGAGTCAATTCCTGAATTTCAAATTATTTAATTTTACCAACATGTAGGTAAAAATGTATTAGTTTTGTAACCTTTTTTAAAAAGATTTTATTTATTTATTTGACAGAAAGGAGACAGCGAGAGAGGGAACACAAGCAGGGGGAGTGGGAGAGGAAGAAGCTGCTTCCTGCCAAGCAGGGAGCCCAATGTGGGGCTCGATCCCAGGACCCTGGGATCATGACCTGGGCTGAAGGCAGACACTTAAGGACTGAGCCACCCAGGCGCCCCTAGTTTTGTAACCTTTAGAATATGAGTCATAAGCAGGTAGAATTATGCTATTGGAATTCTATTTTTCTTTATTCAATATTTATTCAATATTATGGTTTCTTTTTCCTAAAGTTTTATTTTCTAATTTTTCTTGTGGCTGCAAGTTTGTGGAAGTGTTTTCTGCCATTTCTCTTTCTTTCTTGATCTATTAACATTTAAAAAAAATTAATTCCAGTGTAATTAACATACAGCATTATATTCATTTCAGGTGTACCATATAGTGATTCAACAATTCTATACATTAGTCAGTGCTCATTTTGACAAATGCACTCCTTAATCCCTATCAACTCTTACTCATCCTCCACCCACCTCCCCTCTGGTAACCATCAGTTTGTTCTCTATAGTTAAGAGTCTGTTTTTTGGTTTCTCTCTCTCTCTCAGTCTCTCTTTCTTTTCCCTTTGTTCATTTGTTTTGTTTCTTAAATTCCACATACGAGTGAAATCATATGGTACTTGTCTTTCTCTAACTAACCAATTTTGCTTAGCATTTGTTGCAAATGGCAATATTTTATTCTTTTTTAAGGCTGAATAATGTTCCATTATATATAATATTATATACATACAAATATGTATACATATATTCACACAAATATATATACACATATATGCATACAGATATATAGATATAGATTTCACATCTTCTTTATCCATTCATCTATCAATGGACACTTAGGTTGTTACCATAAGTTGGCTATTGCAAATAATACTGCAATAAACAGAGGAGCACATATCTCTTTGAATTAGTGTTTTATATTCTTTTGAATAAATACCCAATAGTGCAATTTCTGGGTCATAAGGTAGCTCTATTTTTAACTTCTTGAGGAACCTCCATACTGTTTTCTGGAGTGGCTGTACCAGTTTGCATTCTCACCAAGAGTGCATGAGGGTTCGTATTTCTCCATATCCTTGCCAATAATGTTGTTTCTTATGTTTTTTTGGTTTTTGGTTTTGTTTTGTTTTGCTTTTTAGCCATCTGACAAGCATGAGATAGTATCTCATTGTAGTTTTGATTTGCTTTTCCATGATGTTGAGTGACGTTGAGCATCCCTTCATGTTTCTATTGGCCATCTGGGTAATTTTTTTGGAGAAATGCCTGTTCATGTCTTCTGCCTTGTTTTTAATTGGATTATCTATTTTGGGGGGTTGACTTGTATAAGTTCTTTATATTTACTAGCCCTTTACTGGATATGTCATTTGTAAATATCGCTCCTATTCTGTAACTTGTCTTGTAGTTTGGTTGGTTGTTTCCTTTGCTGTGCAGGAGCTTTTTATTTTGATATAATCCCAATATTTTATTTTTGCCTTTGTTTCCCTTGCTTCAAGAGACATATCTAGAAAGACTTTGCTATGGCTGATGTCAGAGAAATTATTACTGCCTGTGCTGTCTTCTAGGATTTTGATGTCATCAGGTCTCACATTTAGGTCCTTAATCCATTTTGAGTTTATTTTTAGGTATGGTGTAAGAAAGTGGTTCATTTTGCCAACAATATTTGTTGAAGAGACTGTTTTTTTCCCCATTGCATATTCTTGCCTCCTTTGCCAAAAATTAATTGACCATATGACTGTGGGTTTATTTCTCGACTTTCTATTCTGTTCCATTGATGTATGTGTCTATATTTGTGCAAATACCATACTGTTTTGATTACTACAGCTTTGTAATATAACCTGAAATCTGGAACTGTGATGCCACCAGTTTTGTTTTTCTTTTCCAAGATTGCTTTGGCTATCCAGGGTCTTTTGTGATTCCTTACAAATTTTAGGATTGTTTGTTTTAGTTCTGTGAAAAATGCTGTTGGTATTTTGATCGAGATACCATTAAATCTGTATATTGCTTTGAGTAGTATGGACATTTTAACAATATTTGTTCTTCCAATCCATGAGCGTAGAATGTCTTTTCATTTCTTTGCATCATCTAATCTATTGTCATTTCTGTCAGTCATCTTTCTCTTCAATCCAATATTTTGTGATCTCAAGTTTTCTTGCAGTATTTTAAAAATGAGTAGACAATTATATACAGATAAGAAAAAGAAGGAAAGACAGAGATACAATCATTACTATAATGTGGGAGTTTGAATAATGTTACATAAGGTTTGATAATGATGATTTATTTCATAAATTTTTTTAAGGATATAATCCCATTTAAACCAATCCAAACAAAATTGATTGAGAACAGATTATGGCCAAGGAAATTACTAGTTTCTGCAAAAAGACACACAAAAACATTTTGAAAAAGTCATTTATCTTGTCCTCTTAAGACTCACTATCCAAGACAGAAATGTACAGACATGACTGAATTACAAGGCAAACAAAAACCAAACCAGAAAAATACTAAGAAAGGAACTGAAGATAATGAAGGCATTAGTCTGGAAATAGGTATGTGGTAGCCATGTTTACAAATAACAGATGCAGGCAGTAACATATAATGTTTTTCTAAACACCAAAGAGAGAAGAAAAAAATGTGCAGACTATTTTTATATAACTAAAATACTTTTATTTATGACTTTTACTGTATTGATATCCATAGTGGGGTGGATAACTCTACTCTAAGAGTTTACATTTCAAATGAGAAAAAGCAGTGCCCATCTGTACATTTCTGAAGAGTAGCAAAATTAAAGCAGCTTTCAAATTATTTCCTTGAACTAGAAATTAGGTTGCACACCATGTTATAAGGGTAGGGAGGTCTTAATCAGTACTCCAGGTCTAGGTACAGAGAAAGGAGAAAATGTTCACAATTAGCAAATTTTTCAGTTGCTTCTACCAAACAGTCCTCCTAATCTCTGCCACCAATTCATAATCTTTGCTGCAAACATTTTTGACTATTGTTCCGCCCAAATTATGCAAGTTCATATTTCCATGATTTTCATATGCTGATTTCTTTGTCTAGAATGTTCTTCCTACCTTCCTCCACAGTAATCTGTTTTATTTTTTTTTTCCTGTCCAGCATCTCTTCCTCTCTAAAAACAAACTTTAATTTTCTTTGGGAAATAATGCCTTCTCTTTTCATCCATGTGGTTCAGATGTGGCTATTCTAGTACTCCACCTATGCCCCACTCAAATGCTAAGTGAGAACATGTGTTCCAAGCTTTATATTCCTTTCCCCTGGTGAGTGGATGAGAAATGGGTATTCACTGAATTCATACCAACAAGCATCAAGCCCAGGAATTTTGCCCTATGGGTTGGAAGAAAACAGTTTTGCCTCTGAGGTTGGTAATCAGCTAGAATGGAAGGTTGGGCTGATGGTGTCCATCTTGTTCCACAGGAGAGAACTTGCCTGAAAATTAAACCAATGAAAAAGGAGGGAAGGAAGGAAGGAGGGAAGGAAGGGAGGAAGGGGGAAAGAGAGGAAAGGAAGAGAAAACTAAGGGGAAGAAGACAAATGTATGGGAAAGGACAGATTCTTGATATATTATTTAGTTGATAGTGAGTTTTACCCTTGGATTTGTCATTCATGCAAGCCAACATGGTCCACTTCTTACTTACCCAGGGTTTGTTTTGAGTTTCTGCCACTTGTAACCAATTCACTGGTCTATTCAAACTTTAAATCTCATCATGAGCACAGGCTCTACAAGCTCAGTTTTCCTTAATTTCTCAGTTTGGTTTAGGAGGCTGTACCCATACAGAAGCCTTAAGTAGCTTTATCCTTTCTCTCATCACAAGACTCTACCATCATCACTGATGTAATTCTTTGTCTTCCCAGCTATGCTATAACCTCCATGAGGGTGGGGGAGTAGTCTTATTTGACTATGTTTCCTTTATCCTAGAATACATATTAGGGTATCAATAAACATTGGTTGCCTAAGAGACTAAAACAGGTCCGCTAAAAGAAGATCAAGATTTAGGAGAATACAAAGAAATAGTGTAATTTTTAAAAGACTGCAAATATTAATGAAAAAAACCATAGATAGAACAATTTTGTAACTCCCCAACTTACAAAGTTTGGCTTTTTTTTTTTAAGATTTTATTTATTTATTTTGAGAGAGAGAAGGAGAGAGAGAGAGAGAGTACATGAGAGGGGGGAGGGTCAGAGGGAGAAGCAGACTCCCTGCTGAGCAGGGAGTCCGATGTGGGACTCGATCCTGGGACTCCAGGATCATGACCTGAGCCGAAGGCAGTCGCTTGACCAACTGAGCCACCCAGGTGCCCACCAAGTTCAGCTTTTATTTGTAATCTCTAACCGATACTCAGATGGGGAGTCTGGGGGCCAAATGAACTCTTCTTTCCCCTTTCTGCTATTTCAATTACTCAGGGTTGCTTTCCTTCATCCTTCCTTAATTTATCATTTCTCCTGAAAGACTCAAGGACCTTCAGTCTCAAGTTCATACCTGTCTAGGTTGATTTCTTCTGTGGCAGAATTTGTGATAAACAAACAAACAAAAGATCAACCCCCAGGCAACTCTTCTCTCCTCTTCATCCTCACCGTGCCCTGATACCGAATGAAGTTGAGCATGTGCTCAACTGTTCATGAGCTGCTCGTATTTTCTTTCCTGTAAAACCCTCAATCATTTATTTTGCCTCTTTTTCTAATTGTTTATGTTTGCTATTGTAATCGATTTACACCATTCTTTAAGTTTCCAAGATACTAAATCTTATTGGATTTGAGTTTTGCAAATATATTCTCTCAATTTGTGATTTGTAAGTTATCCCCCTCCTCTGACCACCACCACCGCTCTTATGTATCTTTTACTGAAGAGAAGTTCTTAAATTTCATAGAGTTGAATTTATCAATCTTTTATGGTTTATTACTTTTTTCTGTCTTGTTTGAAAAGTCCTTCTCTAGTCTCAAGATCACAGAAATATTTTCCTATGTTGTCTTCTAAGTTTTATGGCTTAGTTTTTCATCTCATTGAACTATGTGTGAGTTGAGTCGTTTTTTTCTTTTATATAAATAAAGGCTAAATATGGCTAATCAATTGTTCCAGCAACATTTATTGAAATGTCTTCCTTTCTGCAACATCTACAATGCCAACCTTAATATTTATCATGTAGTAAGTTTTCATGTGGTAGATTTTCTATTTAGTTCTTTTTATATATTTGTCTTTTCAGGAACCAGTATCATATTTCTTAGTTACTGGAGCTTTATAATAATTTTTGGTATTTGACAAGGAAGTCCCCATCCCATCCAACCTTGTTCTCCACTGGTGTCTTACCTATTCTTGTTCCTTTATTTTTCCATGTAAATGAAGGACTCAGCTTGCCAAATTCTAAAAGCATATATACAAATAACTAAACAAACTTTCTGAGGTTGTTATGCTTATTGAATTGACACTATAACTTTGGAAAGTTGTGATAACTGTAATATTGAGACTTACAGTTTAAGAACATGGAATCTCTTCTCACTTAGATATAATTTTCTCTTTTTTAAAGATTTTATTTATTTATTTGAGAGAGCTAGAGAGTGAGTGATCGAGAAAGAGAAAGAGAGAGCATGAGCAGGTGGAGGGGGAGGGAGAGAGGGAGAAGCAGACTCCCTGCTGAGCAAGCATGGGGCTGGATCCCAGGACCCTGAAATCAGGACCCAAGCCAAAGGCAAATGCTTAACTGACTGAGTCACCCAGGCACCCCTGAATATCGTAACTTTCTTTTTTTAATTTTTTTTATTATGTTATGTTAATCACCATACATTATATCATTAGTTTTTGATGTAGTGTTCCATGATTCATTGTTTGCATATAATACCCAGTGCTCCATTCAGTACATGCCCTCTTTAAGACCCATCACCAGGCTAACCCATCCCCCCACCCCCTTCCCCTCTAGAACCCTCAGTTTGTTTCTCAGAGTCCATCATGTCTCATGGTTCGTCTTCCCCTCCGATTCCCCCCCTTCATTTTACCCTTCCTGCTATCTTCTTCTTCTTTTGTTTTTTAACATATAATGTATTATTTGTTTCAGAGGTACAGATCTGTGATTCAACAGTCTTGCACAATTCACAGCGCTCACCATAGCACATACCCTCCCCAATGTCTATCACCCAGCCACCCCAGCCCTCCCACCCCCACCACTCCAGCAACCCTGTTTCCTGAGATTAAGATTTCCTCATATCAGTTAGGTCATATAATACATGTCTTTCTCTGATTGACTTATTTCCCTCAACATAATACCATCCAGTTCCATCCACATCGTTGCAATTGGCAAGATTTCATTCCTTTTGATGGCTGCATAATATTCCATTGTGTGTATTTATATATATATATATATATATATATATATATATATATATATATATATATATATACCACTTCTTCTTTATCCATTCATCTGTTGATGGACATCTTGGCTCTTTCCATAGTTTGGCTATTGTGGACATTGCTGCTATAAACATCGGGGTGCATGTACCCCTTCAGATCCCTACATTTGTAACTTTGGGGTAAATACCCAGTAGTGCAATTGCTAGGTCCTATGGTAGCTCTATTTTCAACTCTTTCAGGAACCTCCATACTGTTTTCCAGAGTGGCTACACCAGCTTGCATTCCCGCCAAGAGAGTAGGAGGGTTCCCCTTTCTCCGCATCCCCACCAACATCTGTCGTTTCCTGATTTCTTAATTTTAGCCATTCTGACTGATGTGAGGTGGTATCTCGTTGAGGTTTTGATTTGGATTTCCCTGATCCCAAGTCATGTTGAACACTTTTTCATATGTCTGTTGGCTATTTGGATGTCTTCTTTAGAAAAGTGTCTGTTCATGTCTTCTGCCCATTTCTTGTTTAGATCATTTGTTCTTTGGGAGTTGAGTTTAATAAGTTATTTATACATTTTGGAAACTAGCCCTTTATCTCATATGTCATTTGCAAATATCTTCTCCCATTCTGTTGCTTGTCTTTTGGTTTTATTGACTGTTTCTTTTGTTGCTTCTTATCTTGATGAAGTCCCAATAGTTCATTTTTGCCCTTGCTTTCCTTGCCTTTGGTGATGTTTCTAGGAAGAAGTTGCTGCAACTGAGGTCGAAGAGGTTGCTGCCTGTGTTCTCCTCAAGACTATGGATGGATTCCTATCTCATATTAAGGTCTTTCATCCATTTTGAGTCTGTTTTTGTGTGTGGTGTAAGGAAATTGTCCAGTTTCATTCTTCTGCATGTGGCTGTCCAATTTTCCCAACACCATTTGTTGAAGAGAATTTTTCCCATTGGATATTCTTTCCTGCTTTGTAGAAGATGAGTTGACCATAGAGTTGAAGGTCTATTTCTGGGCTCTCGATTCTGTTCCATTGATCTATGTGTCTGTTTTTGTGCCAGTACCATACTGTCTTGATGATGACAGCTTTGTAATAGAGCTGGAAGTCCGGAATTGTGATGCCACCGGCTTTGCTTTGCTTTTTTAACATTCCTCTGGCTATTCTGGGTCTTTTCTGGTTCCATACAAATTTTAGGATCATTTGTTCCATTTCTTTGAAAAACATGGATGGTATTTTGATAGGGATTGCATTGAATGTGTAGATTGCTCTAGGTAGCATTGACATCTTCACAGTGTTTGTTCTTCCAATCCGTGAGCATGGAACATTTTTCCATTTCTTTGTGTCTTCCTCAATTTCTTTCATGAGTATTTTATAGTTTTCTGAGTACAGATTCTTTGCCTCTTTGGTTAGATTTATTCCTAGGTATCTTATGGTTTTGGGTGCAGTTGTAAATGGAATCAACTCCTTAATTTCTCGTTCTTCTGTCTTATTGTTGGTGTATAGGAATGCTACTGATTTCTGTGCATTGATTTTATATCCTGCCACTTTACTGAATTCCTGTATGAGTTCTAGCAGTTTTGGGGTGGAGTTTTTGGGTTTTCCACATAAAGTGTCATATCATCTGCAAAGAGTGAGAGTTTGACGTCCTCTTTGCCAATTCAGATGTCTTTTATTTCTTTTTGTTGTCTGATTGCTGTGGCTAAGACATCTAGTACTATGTTGAGTAGATGTGGTGATAGTGGACATCCCTGCCATGTTCCTGACCTTAGGGGGAAAGCTCTCAGTTTTTCCCCATTAAGAATGATATTCGCTGTGGGTTTTTCATAGATGGCTTTAATGATATTGAGGTATGTACCCTCTATCCCTATACTCTGAAGAGTTTTGATCAAGAAATGATGTTGTACTTTGTCAAATGCTTTTTCTGCATCTATTGAGAGGATCATATGGTTCTTGTTCTTTCTTTTATTAATATATTGGATCACATTAATTCATTTGTGGATGTTGAACCAACCTTGCAGCCCAGGGATAAATCCCACTTGGTCATGGTGAATAATCCTTTTAATATACTGTTGGATCCTATTGGCTAGTATTTTGGTGAGAATCTTTGCATCCATGTCCATCAAGGATATTGCTCTGTAAATCTCCTTTTTGATGGGGTGTTTGTCTGGTTTGGGGATCAAGGTAATGGTGGCCTCATAAAATGAGTTCGGAAATTTTCTTTCCATTTCTATTTTTTGGAACAGTTTCAGAAGAATAGGCATTAATTCTTCTTTAAATGTTCAGTAGAATTCCCCTGGGAAGCCATCTGGCCCTCGGCTTTTGATTATTGGAAGATTTTTGATGACTGCTTTCAATTTCCTTAATGGTTACAGGTCTGTTCAGGTTTTCTATTTCTTCCTGCTTCAGTTTTGGTAGTTGATACATCTCTAGGAATGCATGCATTTCTTCCAGATTATCAAATTTGCTGGCATAGAGTTGCTCATAATATGTTCTTATAATTGTTTGTATTTCTTTGGTGTTGGTTGTGATCTCTCCTCTTTCATTCATGATTTTATTTATTTGGGTTGTTTCTCTTTTCTTTTTGATAAATCTGGCCAGGGTTTTATCAATCTTGTCAATTCTTTCAAAGAACCAGCTCCTAGGTTCATTGATCTGTTCTACTGTTGTTTTGGTTTCTATTTCATTGTTTTCGGCTCTGCTCTTTATTATTTCTCTTCTCCTGCTGGGTTTAGGCTTTATTTGCTGTTCTTTCTCCAGTTCCTTTAGGTGTAGGGTTAGACTGTGTATTTGAGACCTTTCTTGTTTCTTGAGAAAGGCTTATATTGCTATATACTTTCCTCTTAGGACCGCCTTTGCTGCATCCCAACGATTTTGAACAGTTGTGTTTTCATTTTCATTTGTTTCCATGAATTTTTTAAATTCTTCTTTAATTTCCTGGTTGACCCATTCATTCTTTAGTAGGATGCACTTTAGCCTCCACTCTTTGAGTTCCTTCCAACTTTCCTCTTGTGATTGAATTCTAGTTTCAAAGCATTGTGGTCTGAAAATATGCAGGGAATGATTCCAAACTTATGGTACCGCTTGAGACCTGATTTGTGACCTAGGATGTGATCTATTCTGGAGAATCTTCCATGGGCACTAGAGGAGAATGTGTATTCCGTTGCTTTGGGATGGAATATTCTGAATATATCCGTGAAGTCCATTTGGTCCAGTGCGTCATTTAAAGTCTTTATTTCCTTGTTGATCTTTTGCTTAGATGATCCATCCATTTCTGTGAGGGGGCTGTTAAAGTCCCCCAGTATTATTGTATTGTTGTCAATGTGTTTCTTTGCTCTTGTTATTAATTGCCTTATATAATTGGCTGCTCCCATGTTAGGGGCATAGATATTTACTATTGTTAGATCTTCTTGTTGGACAGACCCTTTAAGTAGAATATAGTGTCCTTCCTCATGTCTTATTATAGTCTTTGGCTTAAAATCTAATTTGTCTGATATAAAGATTGCCACCCCAGCTTTCTTTTGGTGTCCATTAGCATGGTAAATGTTTTCCACCCCCTCACTTTCAATCTGGGGGTGTCTTTGGGTCTAAGATGAGTCTCTTGTGGACAGCATATCAATGGGTCTTGTTATTTCATCCAATCTGATCCCCTGTGTCTTTTGATTGGGGAATTAAGCCCATTTAAATTCAGGGTAACTATTGAAAGATATGAATTTAGTCCCATTGTATTGCCTGTAAGGTGACTATTACAGCATATTTTCTCTGTTCCTTTCCGGTCTATGTTACTTTTAGGCTCTCTCTTTGCTTAGAGGACCCCTTTCAATATTTCTTGTAGGACTGATTTTGTGTTTGCAAATTCCTTTAGTTTTTGTTTGTCCTGGAAACTTTTCTCTCTCCTTCTATTTTCAATGACAGCCTACCGGGATATAATATTCTTGGCTGCATATTTTTCTCATTTAGTGCTCTGAATATATCATGCCAGTCCTTTCTGGCCCGCCAGGTCTCTGTGGATGGGTCTGTTGGCATTTTAATGTTTCTACTATTGTAGGTTATACATCTCTTCTCCTGAGCTGCCTTTAGGATTTTCTCTTGTCTCTGAGACTCGTAAGTTTTACTATTAGATGTTGGGTTGTTGACATAGTTTTATTGATTTTGATGGGGGGTTCTCTGGATTTTGATGCCTGTTTCCTTCACCAAATTAGGGAAGTTCTTTGCTATAATTTGCTCCAATATACCTTCTGCCCCTCTCTTTCTTTCTTCTTCTTCTGGGATCCCAATTATTCTAATATTGTTTCATCTTATGGTATCACTTATCTCTCGAATTCTGCCTTCATAATCCAGTAGTTGTTTATCTCTCTTTTTCTCAGCTTCTTTATTTTCCATCATTTGGTCTTCTATATCACTAATTCTCTCTTCTGCCTTATTTATCCTAGCAGGTAGAGCCTCCTTTTTTGATTGACCTCATTAATAGACTTTTTGATTTTGACTTGGCTAGATTTTAGTTCTTCCCTGCTGGAAGAGCAGTGGCCCGACTGTGATGCGGATCACAGTTTATGGCAACCCTGAGCTGAGAGCCCACTCCTCGGCTCCATCTCTGCAGCCAGCTTCCCCGCTCCAATACCTGGGAGCTCTGCTGAGCTCAGGCACCCTTGGTCTTTCTGTGACCCCGAGGGTCCTGAGACCACACTGTCCCAGCGAGGGTTCCACCTTCCTCTTAGCCACTGGAGCAACATCCCTCAGTGGGGGGGTCCAATTGGTCCAAAAAGTTCCAATTTTGTGCTCCCCTGCTCTATCACTTGCCAGTAGTGGCCGACAGAGGCCCCCTCCCCCGCCATCTATCTTCCCGAATATCACCTCTGATTCACTTCTCCGCCCATCCTACCTTCCAGAAAGTGGTCGCTTTTCTGTTCAGAAAGGTGCTGCTATTCTTTTCTTCAATCTTGTGTTGAGTTCGTAGGTGTTCAGAATGGTTTGATCCCTATCTAGCTCAATTCCTGAGACCAGATGAAATTTAGGTCTCCTACTCCTCTGCCATCTTGCTCCTCCCCCTGAATATCATAACTTTCTTTTTTTTAATATTTTTTTTTAGGATTTTTTATTTCTTTTTTGACAGAGAGAGACACAGCGAGAGAGGTAATACAGGCAGGGGGAGTGGGGGAGGGAGAAGCAGGCTTCCCACAGAGCAGGGAGCCCGATGGGGGCTCGATCCCAGGACCCTGGGATCATGACCCAAGCCAAAGGCAAACGCTTAACGACTGAGCCACCCCGGTGCCCCTAAATATCATAACTTTCAATAAGCTATCATGACTCTTTCCAGAAGGCTTTCATATATTTTTTAAAGATTTTATTTATTTATTTGACAGAGAGAAAGCAAAAGAGCACAAGTAGGTGGAGCGGCAGAGGGAGAGGGAGAAGCAGACTCCCCTCTGAGCAAGGAATGTGCTGTGAGGCTCAATCCCAGAACCCTGGGATCATGACCTGAGCCAAAGGCAGACACCTAACCAACTGAGCCACCCAGATGTCCCAGTTTCCACATTTTTATTAGATATTTTTCTTAAGTTTTCTATTATTTTTGTTGCTATTATCAAGAGTATTTTAATATTTTATAACCCTTTGTGGTTTATGCACTAAAATAACTTTGTTTATTGCTTTGTATATAGCCTTTTAATTGATATTCTTTGAGTTTTTAATATAGACAGTTTTATTTTTACCTATACAATTTTTAAACCTTTAATTTTTCTCACACTTTCCTAAACTTAGACTTTTATTAAAATGCTAAATCAAAGGGCTAATAGCTGTCATTCTTGTCTTGTTGCCCTTCCAATTCATTTTGCTTGTTACAGATTTTCTTTTGCAGATCCCATCTATGCGGATAAAGACATTTCCTTGTGTTGCTTCTTTGCTAAGTTTCTGTTTTTAATCATAGATGTTCAATTTTATCAAACAACTGATCTTCATTGAGAAAATGTGATTTTTCCCATTTAAACTGTTGTTATGGAGCATTGTGTTAGGAAATGTTTCTATTGTTAAACCACACTTGTACCCCTGGAGTAATTCCACCTTGGTCATAAAATATTATGATTGTTATGTAATGCTTGACTCTGAATTTTTATTTGGGATTTTTTCATCTGTTTCCAAGTGATGATAGTCTCTAATTTTCCTTATTTGTGCTATGTATATCAGTTTGCAGTATCAAGGTTATACTAAATTCATTAAAAGATTAAGGGGTGTTTCCATGATCTCTGTAATTTGGAATATTTTGTGTGAGAACAGACTAATTATTGATTATAAGTAGATTTTATTAGCAAAATCATCTGAATGTGTGTTTTTTATGGGAAAGTTTTACTACTGATTTTCTTTAATGGTTGTTGGATTATGCATGTTCTCTATTTCTTCTTAAGTGAGTTGATAAAATGTATTTTTTCTAAGAGTTTAATGATTTTGTTTTACATTTTATTTGCACAACCCTATTCTAATCATCATCATCATCTCAGATTATATGTAATAAAATTACAAAATGCCTATACAGCATTTACTATATGCTGTGTTGTTCTGCTTAACATATATTTTTTATTTAATCCTGATGTCATTCATTGAGATAGATTCTATTATTTTCCCCTTTTTTACTGATGGTGAAATTGAAGCAAAGACAATTAATTAACTTGACTGTGATCATACATGAATAAGTTGTGGAGCTTGGATATAAACATACCCAAACCTGTGGCACCTGGGTGGCTCAGTCGGTTAAGCATCTGCCTTCGGCTCAGGTCCTGATCTCAGGATCCTGAGATGGAGCCCTGCATCAGGCTCCCTGCTCAGTAGGGAGTCTGCTTCTCCCTCTCACTCTGCCTGTCCCCCATCCTCCAGCTTGTGTTCTCTCTCTCTCTCTGAAATAAATAAATAAAATCTTTTAAAATAAAAAAGATAAACATACCCAATCTGGCTATGAAATTTGGATTTGTAAGTGTATAAACTACATTGGCTTTTACTCTCTACATCCACAGCTGTGGTCATGTCCTCTTTTCCTTTCCTAAGATCATTTATTTACACATTTATCCTTTATGTCTTGATCACTCTTACCAGAGGTTTGTCTATATTATTAGACTTTTTTAGCATCTACATTTGCTTTTTTGCATCTTTTTCATTGTACATTAGCTTTAATTAATTTGTTTAACTAACTTGTTTTATCTTTTTAATTTCTTTCCTCCTCTCCTATTTGATATAGATTTTATATTCCTGATTCAGAGTTCAACAGTAGAGGGGGGACCAGTAGTCTTTCTATCTAATTTCAGGAATACAAGCTCATGATAGGTATGGATAATCCAGTTATTTCTGCTCTATGCCAAGTTTTCTCAATCCTGGCACTATTGACATTTTGCATCAGATAATTGTTGAAGGATGTTCATGCATTACAGGATGTTTAGCATCATCTCTACTCTCTGCTCTCTAGAAGTGACTCCTCAACCTGTGACAAGCAATGTCTCCAAACATTGCCAAATGCGAAGGTGGAGGAGGGCAGCAAAATTTCCCCTAGTTGAGAACTGCTGCACAGAAAAAATATGAAAATTCCCAATTTTGTAAGTTAAAGTGGAAAATCAACTTAATGTGAACATGTGGAATCATCCCTAAACATAAGGTCTTTTGGATTAGAGCAGTAATTCTTATTGGGTAGTTTAGAAAAAAAATAAGGAATGGTTATATCAAATAAATAGTGAGTTTTATTTTTAAGTAAAAAATACCAAAAATATTTTAAATGCTTTTTAAATTAAAAAAGTTAATGATGTTGCCATTGAATTTTATATCTGCCAATGGAAATGTTTTAAGGCTGATCTAGAAAACAGAAAATAAGATATAGCAAGGTAGATTTATACCTTATGTATTTTTCCTTGTATACTTCAATCACTGTAAAAACCATAGTAGTTCATAGTTTTTTTTGCACATAAATAGTTAAATATTCTTTCCATTTTATAGCACTCTAATATTGGCACAAAAAGGTATTTTTAAGAATGTGCATCATGCATTTATCAACCAAGTAGAAACATTAAGAGGAAAAGCTTTTTGACAACCCGGTTCTGAAAGGCATTTCATTAATTTTACAAGTTGGGTGGCAAGGAAATTAGTGTACTCCCACAACAGGAGCTGCTAAAAAAAATATAGTTTTTACCAGATTGCACTTTCCCCTCTGAATCACAGTTAAACAAATAAGTTCCCACGGAGAATGCGAGGACACGTATTGTGATGTTTCGTGACCCATTCTTTTTTCTAATAAATATAAAACTGAAGTCCTGCCTCCCTAAAAACTACTGGGTGATTTTATGACATTTTCTTAACTCTGCGTATTTTATACGTTAGTAAAATTTACCTTCACTTGAAGAGAAACCCACAAAATGGCACTGAGACAGACTAGTGAGGAGCATTTCAGTATGAATAATGGCCGTTGTACATTGCTGTGAATTCCCCATGCAAACGCAGTGATTTACTCCGAAAAACTGTTAACTGGATGGGGACTAATAAAGTACTACCTAGCTGATGCTCATCAGCTTTGATAGATGAAGGGATAAAAATCGTCTCTAAATGACAGATTCTGAATATATGAATGACTGGTATTTCTGAAATCCTTAAAATGCTTAAAGATAATATCTTCTCTTACAAAGCTTAAGCATTTTTCTAAAATCTTAGACGCAAAAATGGGGCACCTGGGTGGCTCAGTCATTAAGTGTCTGCCTTCAGCTCAGGTCATGATCCCAGGCTCCTGGGATTGAGCCCCAAATCGAGCCCCGCACTGGGCTCCCTGCTCCTCAGGAAGCCTGTTTCTCCCTCTCCCACTCCCTCTTGTGTTCCCTCTCGCTGTCAAACAAATAAATAAATCTTTAAAAAAAAAAATAAAATAAAATCTTAGACGCAAACAAATTTGGAAGGAATTATGTACGCAAACACACACGCAAGACATCACCTTACAAACAAAGGAACTGCCGTCCCTTACTGAGCAGCAGAAATTCTATTAGAACATATGTTCTTATTTCCTCATGAGTTGTCTGCCTCACCAGGTCCTCCTTTGTAGTATTCGTTTGCTTAGCAAAAGTTTTATTTAAATACAGGAAAAGTATAAATTTCATTGTCATTTCTCTCCACTTTATCTTAAATTCCTTTTTAGTAGTTACTGAAACTAAAATACAGTTTTATTATATGCCCAGATTTGTAAAGGCAAACAAAAAATATATTCAGTATAAGCACATGT
Organism: Eumetopias jubatus; assembly: GCF_037043125.1. Taxonomy (NCBI): domain Eukaryota; kingdom Metazoa; phylum Chordata; class Mammalia; order Carnivora; family Otariidae; genus Eumetopias; species Eumetopias jubatus. The sequence continues at coordinate 111,174,800 of NW_028274808.1, read as the reverse complement.
TTCCTAAGATTAATAAGCAATTAATGAATAGTCCACAATTTTCTAAAAGATTGAGCTACCTAAATCTGTTTTAAAAATTTTAACAACTTCTCACACATACGTTGTTTTTTTTTTTCCAACTACCTTTTAAGGCCCACCAATATATAACTGCAGTCTACCTTCTCAGTGTTATCACTCAATGCTCACTTTAGACATTCTAGCAAAAGCAAAATGCTATGTACTTCTTGTATAGTCCCCTTGCCTTTGCTCAGCCATTTCCCCCAGTTGAGATATCTCTTCCCTGTGTCTGTGTTTCTAACTTCTACTCATTGTTCAAGGCTAAACTCAGATACTATCTCAGTCTTAAAGCTTTTCCCAATCCTTCTAGATAGAAAAAATCCCTTTGTTCATCTTAACTTCCATAATTCTTTATATGCCATCTCACTTTTGCATAGTTGTTTACAGATGTTTTTCCTCACTTGCAAGATTATAAGTGTTGAAGGATAGGGGCTGTGTTTAATTAAATTTTCTATCATCTGAAGGGCAAATAATAAGTCTATAACAAATACCCATTATTGATGGAAGAACAGAGAGATAGATACCTAAATGGTTTACCTTAATGATAACAGGACACAAAACAAAAATCCAGGAGAGATGCTGAGGAGCTACTAATATAGTTTACTGCAACAGGAATCTTTTAGATCCTTAGCAGCAATAATTCCAAATTCAGTAATTTGCAAGACATCTGACTTTGAAATCAGAGCTGTTGACTGAAGGTTCACAAACACAATGATGAGTTTTGCAGTTAGGAGATACTCTTTTTTTTTTTCCTCCCACAGTAAGTGTACCCTTACCAGCTGTTATGCCTGATCCTGCCACCATTTCTGCCAAAAACAACAATTTCCATCAGTCCCCTGCTTCTCAGCTGTGCCACTCCAAAACAATGTTTGCTCCTCATTAAAAATCTGCAAAACCAACTGAGAGTCAACCCACCACACAGGCAGCCCAAACCAAACTGGGGAGGAGAGACACAAAATCCGATCTTGGTTCTTCACACCACTGAAAGAGTGTGCTACTGCATTCCACACAAGCTGCAAGCAATGGAGAAGCCCTGCTGGGCATCCTGTTGGGAGGCCTTGATGGCAATCAGACCATGTGGTCATGAGGGCACGTGCTGCTGTTACAAGGTCGCTGCAAAGCAAATAAACCACAAAATTAATCAGTTGCAGCTTGTGGATACCACGCTACTGAAGAGGCACTCGTGCCACCTCAGCCATGTAAATTGGACTCGTGGTTCTGGTCTATCTCCAAAGAATAAAAAAGGTTTTATAACCAGATGGGTCTCTAAACAAAGCAATTGGCCACGGATGCTGGGTTTACTGGCCTTCCTGGTAGTCTGCGGTGACACGGAAGGACCCAGGACGTGAAGTTAAAGCACTCCAGATTGTGTGAGAAGTGACGATGTTTCGATATTATTAGAGCTCCCGGCGAATTCGCCAGATTTTGTAATTCTGTACTTCTTCTACCCATACCCTAGAGATCTGGTTATCACTGAGGTCCTTTCATGCTCTGAGCTAGCTGCTATTCAAAAAGAGAAGTATCAGCAATTTCAAAGTGCACTGTGATTCTAAAACACCTCTGCCTAAACGATACATTCCCCTAACAGTATATATTTCTTTAACCGTATATATCACCTTATGATTTTGGGCTCAGAAATTACCAGTCCCTTCAAGGTTCAAACACTACAGGGGTTTAAAACTACTTACTATAATTACCTCTTTGGTTAAACATGACAGATCTGACTTTCTTCTTTAAAAATACAAGAGAGTGAATCAGAGATTTTCTTTTCTACAAAATACTTTGTGGGAAATTTGCACACATTGGCAAAAAACCTTCCATGTAGTTAAATGGCAAAGACAAGAAATTCAATCGCAGATATTTATTTTATGAGATTAGGGGTTACACTGAAGGAAAAAAAACTGAATAAGGCCAAGAAAATAATGAAATCTTTTGTCATAACAGCCATCTAAACATTTGTATTATATGTCAGATTGAAAATGTATCTTGGGATCATACACCCGAGTCTGGTTCATGCACAATGTTCTCAGGGATAATTCAGAGCCACCCAAAGGATGCTCAGACTGTTAAGTGTCAAGATCTTTTTATCTGGCTGATTAACAGGCTCTAGATGTGCCAGATTAACCAGCAGTGTGAGAATATAAATGGGAAATAAGGAGACACTCTACCTGTCAGGTCATTCTGGACCATTGGCTCCCCAGGACATGCCCAGGACGGCTCAACTGTCATTTTAGAACAACACCTTCCCATCTATATTGTGAAGAGTCTGGAAAGAGCCCTGCTTACCAGAATAAAAAGTAAGAAAATAAAAGTTGTATATTTTAAATGAATATATATCCAAAAATGAAGACAACACAGGGGAAGTATAAGTGGAACAAAATATATCTCATATATAACATATTCTAGCAGGAGTTGAAAGTAATGTTATCTGATGATAACTTTTCTTCAAGAACATATAGAGTGTGAGAGGTTTAACATACATAAAAATAAGTTAAAACCAGCAGGTATCTAACAATTTCATTTATAGTATTGAAAATGGAGAAGTAAGGCAGCTAAAAGGATTTTGGTCATTTGTATACCTAACCTATTTATAATTTTAAGAACATATCTGCAGATGGTAATTTCTGAGATGAGCAACTCGCAAATGCTATTAGCTTATTTCTGTGGTTATATGTCATTATTTTTATTAAATAATATCTAAGTAATATCTTAAAATATAAGTAAAGTGTATAGTTTCCTTTATAATATAGTATAGAAAATTATGATTTATCTTCATGAGACTTGTCCTTTACCTTGAATATTAAACACACATATATATAAAATACCTATGAACAGAATTATTTAAATTACTTACATAATATGAATTGCCATATTAGAGAAAATAATTTTAATTTGAATTACTAATACTTGTACTAATGTATGAATTTTGTATAAAGTATACATTAAAATTTTTAAGTAAAATATTAATGTCACATATAAGTTATATGATAACTTATATAACCAATCATAACCATCAATCTACTTATGCTATCCTGACAAAATAGAACAATGCAAATATTCCTTAATAATCATCTTAACTTGGTTATAAATAACCTCTCCCAAATGTTGTTTTTAGAGAAATCATGAGGTTTTTCTACAAATGACCAAATGTTTTAACAAGATTTAGAAACACTTGTGTTTTCTTCCATAAAGAGATTATTGACTCCAGAAGATAAACCAAATAATGACATATTTATTAATATAAAGAATTAACATTCTGGTTCATTATTTTGTAACAAAGCAAATGATACATTACTTTGTAATGAAGGGAAAATAAAAATGTTATGACTACAATCTATATTTAAGGCAATATTATAGTCACCTCACTCTTAAACATAACACAATTTTAAATTCAATTGAGCTAAATTTTCCTGTTAATTAAGACGACCTTAAGAATTTTTTAAACCAATGAGAGAAAAAGGGAGTCACTGCCTCTCTCAAATGAAAATGAATTATGTAAACATAGATTATATAGTGTGGGGGAAATATAGGAAGGCTATCTCTGCCTTTTCTCAGCTTGCCAGGTCTGCATCTTCTCTATCATCAGCTATATGCACAAGGCACCTTACAAATCATAATAAGATAACAGACAAAATGTCATTTATGATTCATAATTATGTGTTTTACTTTTTATCTGATATCATCCTTTCTTGGTCATATATGTATGTATATATGCATATACACAGGCATATACACCGCAAATATATATTATGTGTATATAGAATATGTGACAGAAAGCTAGTTGTATCGGTCACCAAGTTTATATTAATGTACATTGCCAAAAGTACTGGGGATATGCAAGTGTTTGTGTGTGTGCCTTTTGGGGAAGTAGTAGCAAGAACATAGATTTTGATTTGATCTACATGGTGAAAGGCTTTTGTAGGAAAATTTTTACATATAAAATCACATCTAGCATTTTGGTCTGATGCTAGGTATCACGAATGACAAAAATAAGAATTTTGGCTAGCCATTTAAATCCTATATTCATATACACATACGTACATATAGACAGACAGACATATATATATATATATATATATACACACACACATTTGCTAATTTAAGGAAGAAAGAAGTAAAATGAGTCTGAACTAGTTTCACCATCTGCAAGTCACTAGTGAGGAACAGAATGTTTTCATCAGTCATTATGGGTCAGATCTCAATGATTAAAAACCCCAGAGCTTCTCAAGGGTATAATTTCCTGGTTCTCCACCTGCACACTTCCCAGTAGACCTCATCACCCTTGACTCTAACCAAATTCTGGAAAAGCAAGTTAATTCTAATTGAGAAGTAGAGTTAAGCAATACATGCAAAAGGAAGTTAGTTATGTTGATAACCAGATAAATTACCACAGGATTTTAGCAAAAATATCAGCAAGGAATGTTTTTTTTTTTTTTTACTTTGTCTTATATCATCTATTATTAACTGATTGCAAAAAAAAAAATGCTATAATAAAAAAATAGAAATATTTTCTTGGGATTTTACAACAAATAGCATCAATAGACCGATAGTCACATTCCAGTGGTCTGACAAGCTCAATTTGACTTTGAATATTTTAGAGTCAATAAACCCCCAAATGATTTGGACCAATCACACATCCCTAGTTACTTAAACCCTTGAGCATTTCAAAGGAAATTTAATCTATATGGTCTGATTCATTTACACTTTACTTATCAAAATGGTATTTGCAGGAGTTATCTGATGTTACAAAAGACTTCTTTATAAAAATACTTGAACCTTACTTTTCAGAAAGAATGCCATTTCAAGATTAAGCTACTCCCCTACACTTCTAAATGTTTACAATTAGTTCAAAACTCAGAATATTTCTAGTTTCTAAGGGTACTGAATTTTCATCAAAGCATTCTATCTTTCTCAATCACGGCCAGATCACAGAGCTTTCTTTCTTGATGCTTGTAATTCCAAGATGCCTCCATAATTACAAACAGTGCACTGTAGTTGTTCTGAGACAAAACAGCCCTCTCTGATTAAGGAACTTCTAAAACAATGGGTTGAAACAGTCTTCTTACACTTTATTTTCTCTTCAATAAATAGTGCTAACATCAGATATAAATGGAATAAAATGTGGTCACGCTGGAAATTTTCAAAACAATTATGGAAAAATAATTAAACTTTTGCAGAAAACCAATCTGGAAACAAACACCAGCAATTGATTCTACTGAAGATTCTAATGTAGAGCTTTATTTTATTGTTATTGTTTAATTAGAATTTGGTATTATTGTCTACTTTATCTACATTTATAACATTACATGATAAATATAAATCTGTAGTTTCCTTCAAAAACTTAATTTAGAAGAGTATCTGATTACAAAATAGTATTTTATTTTATGATCATTTGGGAGTGCCAATTTTTACATAGTTTGAGGTTATATAACATTGAGGAATAAAGTCATTGCAGGTACCATACGTGGCATGAAAACAATGGAATTGAGAAGAGAAATATTCCGGAGTTTTTGATATAATCCAAATCTTGTCTAATTGAGACTCATAATTAGTCTATGTCCTGATACAACTAAGGTAACATTAATATGTGAGAACTGACATAAAATTTCACAGTTAACAATCATCATGCCCGAAAAAGAATAGTAAAGACAGTAAGACAACAAAATGGTGCCAAACTACTTGGGTTTGAATCCTAGCTCTGCCACTGAATTGGTGGATGACTTTGCACAAACCATTTAAACTCTCTGTGCATCTGGTTCCGTATCTGTAAAAATAGAGATAACAATATTTATGTCTCAGGATTGTTATGAGGACTACTTGAGTCTTCAAAGAACTAGCACTTCAGCAATATAAATGCTAGCTCTTCTAGTATTTATCAAAAAATCAGTTGGACATTTGGAAATTGTTTTTTTTTTTCCCCTGTGCCTTCTTTCCTGTCCCCCACGCCCCGCCCCCCCCAGGGCTCGCTGTGTGCATATCTCAAAATAATATAGTAATATGGAATGGCTTTTTTGATTTCAAAAAGATGTACTGTTTGCTTACTGCTCCTTGATAGGGTTTTTCATCTAAAATTGAATATAAAAAATAAAAAACAAATAAAGCCAGTTTTACGGCATCATCTCTCTAAGTCTTGTTAAGTTGGCTGTGGAATGTTAAATTCTATCACTGGCCACAGATCTTCACTTTAAGCCAATGTTTTTTTTTTCCATTGAGGTGTTCAGCAGTTACTTCCAGTATTGTGTAATCAAATCTTATCTTCATCTTTTCCAGCTTTTTTTTTTTTAAAGATTTTTTTATTCATTTGAGACACACAGAGAGAGAGAGAGAGAGAGAGAGCATGAGGAGGGAGAGAGGCAGAGGGAGAGGGAGAAGCAGGCTCCCCACCGAGCCAGGAGCCTGATGTGGGGCTCGATCCCAGGACCCCGGGATCACGACCTGAGCCGAAGGCAGACGCCCAACCATCTGAGCCACCCAGGCGCCCCTCATCTTTTCCAGCTTTGATCCAACCATACAGTCATCTGAGTTCTCTTCAGATGTTGATATGACTTTTTGTCCTTTGAGCTTATTAATTTCTTCCCTTTGTTTCCTCCAAAATATCTTTGTATTTCTCTTCTTCCCCTATGCTCTAGATCTTCTCTTTACCTAAATTAAATAAATATCCTCTTCATTCTCTCCCTGCCACCTGATTCTCTCTTTCAAATTAGTCTGCCCACCACAACGAGACTCATCTTCTAACATTGTCTTCCTTATGCTACCACAACTCTTTCTTGTCTCCAACATTAGGCCTCAAATCTTTTGATTGATTTTCACTTTGCATTTTCTGACTCCAGTGGACTCCGTCTGTTTCTGCCCTTTGCTCTGAGGCAGGTTTCTTCTGACAGTGGAACACATCCTGACCATTCCTACAGTGATTTCTGTTTGTTCTATCTTCTCCTATCATGAACCCCTCTCCTTTTCTTCCTCACATTTGTATCTTAAATATCTGCTAAGGTCATTATATTGGGGCACTTGGGTTGCTCAGATGGTTAAGCGACTGTCGTGATCCTGGAGTCCGAGGATCAAGTCCTGCATTGGGCTCCCTGCTCAGCTGGGAGTCTGCTTCTCCCTCTGACCTTCCCCCCTCTCATGTGCTCTCTCTCTCTCTCATTCTCTCTCTCTCAAATAAATAAATAAAATCTTTTTTTTTTAAAAAAGGTCATTATGTCAAGTTTTACTCTCTCCAGAGATTGTGGGTGTCTATTCTGATAGCACTGATCACTCCCTTATAGTAGTTACTATGGAGCTTAGCACCAGGACCTAAGAATTTAACATTTCACTTTGTGTTAGTTACTTCACCCACAAATCCCAAACTGATTACATACCTCTTGATGTCTGAGACAATCTATGCATTGTCTATCAAAGCTCTGGCAAGTAACAGACAAGCAAAAAAATATATTATAGGTTTAATGGATTAGTAATTAAAATGGTACAGAAATTTAGAAATAACTTTATAAATGCTCGTTCTTTAATTTCATCCCTGTGAACTAAAATCAGTAAACTACCCTCCACACATCCTTTACTCAGTCTTACTGAGTCCCTCTCATCTTCCCATGACTGTCTTTCTTTGTTCCAGTTTATTTTCTCTAGCACCAGCTCAGGCTTTCTGAATCAGCGGTTCTGTGTTAGTTCTCCTACATGAATTCAATGGATTCCTCCCCTTTCTTTTCTTTGATTATCAGAGTAGACACTTACAAAAATAATGCAAGTTACAGTTGTGAGAATTAAACACCAAATTTGTCTGTCTAAGTGGTTATTCCGACATCAAGGAGTTCAAAAGTCATCAAAAGGAAAAATCAATTAGAATGGCTGATTTCAAGGGAAAAATTAATGTTTTGGTATCCCACTAGTATTCAAAATTCTCTATAGTTTTATGGCGTTATATGAGTGTGAGAAAGTTATTGCATCATTACTTTAGTAGTGGTTATACAAATATTTGGTTTATAGATATAAAAAAGAATGATCAAATATTTTTTACAACTCAAAGTAAATTGACTTATGATTGACATGTAGGTTTAGATACAATATGCAAATTGTCAATATTCAAAGTTTCTCTGCAACTTCCTTATCTTCCTAAGTTTATCTACCATTTCAGCCTAAACAAGTCTTTTATTTTATTTTATTTTATTGCATTAGTCACCATACATTACATCATTAGTTTTTGATATAGTGTTCCATGATTCATTGTTTGCCTATAACACCCAGTGCTCCATGCAGTACGTGCCCTCCTTAATACCCATCACCGGGCTAACCCATCCCTCCCACCCCCCACCACTCCAGCAACCCTCAGTTTGTTTCCTGAGATTAAGAGTCTCTTATGGTTTGTCTCCCTCTCTGATTTCATCTTGTTTCATTTTTTCCTCCCTTCACCTATGCTCCTCTGTCTTGCTTCTTAAATTCCTTATATCAGTGAGATCATATGATACTTGTCTTTCTCTGATTGACTTATTTCGCTTAGCATAATACCCTCTAGCTCCAGCCACGTCATTGCAAATGGTAAGATTTTGGTTTTTTGATGGCTGCATAATATTCCATTGTGTATATATATACCACATCTTCTTTATCCATTCATCTGTCAGTGGACATCTTGGCTCTTTCCATAGTTTGGCTATTGTGGACATTGCTGCTATAAACATTGGGGTGCACGTACCCCTTCATATAACTGCATTTGTATCTTTGGGGTAAATACCCAGTAGTACAACTGCTGGGTCATAGAGTAGCTCTATTTTCAACTTTTTGAGGAACCTCCATATTGTTTTCCAGAGTGGCTGTACCACCTTGCATTCCCACCAACAGTGTAGGAGGGTTCCCCTTTCTTCATATCCTCGCCAACATCTGTCGTTTTCTGACTTGTTAATTTTAGTCATTTTGACTGGTGTGAGGTGATATTGCATTGAGGTTTTGATTTGGATTTCCCTGATGACGAGTGACGCTAAACAAAAGTCTTTTATGCAGTCTGGTCTCCTCACTGCCCTTGAACTTAAGCCTACTATTTCCCCATCTGGAATGCCTTTTCACGAAGGAATATTTATCCCTGTTTAGATTTACATTTCTGTTCTATCCCCCTCTAGTCTCTTCCTAACTATTGACCTTCTCTCTTTAATTTCTAGAAAACTTATTATATAAGTTAGAACTAATTGGAAGCCTGCTTCTTAAGTGAATGTTTCAAACATATGCCTAGTTTATCTGCACCTAGAATGTAAGCATGTAATATTTAGGGACTGTATATTAACTCTTTTTTATTTATTTATTTATTTATTTATTTAAGATTTTATTTATTTATTTGACAGAGAGAGAGACAGTGAGAGAGGGAACACAAGCAGAGGGAGTGGGAGAGGGAGAAGCAGGCTTCCCGCCGAGCAGGGAGCCCGATGCGGGGCTCGATCCCAGGACCCTGGGATCAGGACCTGAGCCGAAGGCAGACGCTTAACAACTGAGCCACCCAGGAGCCCCAAGTAATTCTTTTTTAAATTATCATTATTATCAATTCACTCCCAGGTATGAGCACAATATGTAATTGATGCTGAAGAACTCCTTTTGAGTAATAAGCCAATGAATAATTTTGCTTATTTTAATAACTACCATAAAGGCAGTTTAGTATTATGTGTGAGATTTATTACTTATACTCCAAAAGTTGATCATTAGTCCTAGTATATGACAACATAGTATGACAGTCCTATATATAAAGACAACATAGTTAATAATAATAATAATAATAATGGTCATAAATAAGAAGAGGAACTAACATTTAATAAAAGCTTAGTGTGTTCCTGGCACTCTTCTTTAACCCTTTTATGGATTAAATCACAAAAATCCTAATGAGATAGGCATGGCTATTGTCTCAGTTTTACAGATAAGAGAACCTAAATAATTTGCTACAGATCCTACAAAATTAAAGATCAACAGTAGAGTCACAATAAATACTAAATATCTGCCATGGACCAGGAATTCTGTTCAGTGACTTACTTTATTTTTCTCAGTTACATTCACTAGAGTATTATCACATTTTATTTATATGAGAATTGATAGTTTCTATGACTTGCAAATACTCTTCTGATTAGTATGCCTGCAATACAATATCCAGTATTCTTTACCTGTTTTGTTTAGAACTCAAGTCATATTTATGTTTATTCATATATTTAGCTATATAAAACCAGTTGAAATTAAAATCTTCTAAGGGTGGCAGGGCAGGATAAGCCAATAGGCAAATTTAACCCATACTTAGGCCCACCAGAACAATGAGGGCTTCTGAGAACATTTTTAAGTTGTTATTTCAAAAGAGCTATGGAGTGAGTATAATGGGTATAATGGAAAATTTGTATAAAGAAGATAGTGGGAGGGGAAGAATGAAGGGGGGGAACCAGAGGGGGAGACGAACCATGAGAGACTATGGACTCTGAGAAACAAACTGAGGGTTCTAGAGGGGAGAGGGATGGGGGGATGGGTTAGCCTGGTGATGGGTATTAAAGAGGGCACGTACTGAATGGAGCAGTGGGTGTTATGCACAATGAATCATGGAACACTACATCAAAAACTAATGATGTCATGTATGGTGATTAACATAACATAATAAAATTTTTTAAAAATTTGTAGAAAACTGGATGGAACTGGAGGGTGTTATGCTGAGTGAAATAAGTCAATCAGAGAAAGACATGTATCATATGACCTCACTGATATGAGGAATTCTTAATCTCAGGAAACAAACTGAGGGTTGCTGGAGTGGTGGGGGGTGGGAGGGGTGGGGTGGCTGGGTGATAGACATTGGGGAGGGTATCTGCTATGGTGAGCGCTGTGAATTGTGCAAGACTGTTGAATCACAGATCTGTACTTCTGAAACAAATAATGCAATATATGTTAAGAAAAAAAAGGAGAAGATAGCAGGAGGGGAAGAATGAAGGGGAGTAAATCGGAGGGGGAGACGAACCATGAGAGATGATGGGCTCTGAAAAACAAACTGAGGGTTCTAGAGGGGAGGAGGGTAGGGGGATGGGTTAGCCCGGTGATGTGTATTAAAGAGGGTACATTCTGCATGGAGCACTGGGTGTTACGCACAAACAATGAATCATGGAACACTACATCAAAAACTAATGATGTAATGTATGGTGATTAACATAACAATAAAAAAATTTTAAAACATTCTTATAATTAGTCTGTGTTTAGTATCAACTGCTTCAATTCTCCACTCAGCTATATCCATACTCCTTGTTCTGTGACTTTTCAGATTCTCACTAAAGGGGCAGGATATATTTTCCTGCTTCCTGGCTTCAGGTTGGACTTCGAGATTTGTTTGGCCAGTTGAATAAGACAGAGTTGAAGGTATGCCAGTTCTGCGCCTAGGCCTTAAGTTTTGGCATGCTTCATCTCCCTTTCTGAGACCCCTGCCATCAACTTAAAAAGAATATGCCTGGGCTAGCTTGATGGTTCCTGAAGTAGCATAAGACACACATGGAGCCTAGCCAAACTGCTCATAGCAAGACCAGTCTAGATCATCGAGATCCAGCTGACCCCCAGAGCAAGGCCAGCTGAGATTAGCAGAACCACCCAGCTGTGCCAGGCTTAAATCAGCCGACTGCCAACTCTCTGGATAAACACCTAAATAAATGTTGAATACTGTAGATAGCTGAGATTTTGCGATATTTTCTGTACGGCATTGTTATGGTCAATAATATTGTTTTTATTGGAAATTACAGATGGGGCATGGATGTAGCAACATATGTTTTCATTGGTTAGAGCTATGTGATATTGCAATCTGATGCTTTAGGATGGTAAATCAAATTGGTCTCCAGTGTAAAATTGGAAGGCTTTTTTAAAACTGCTTGCATGTATGTTTCATTTTGTTTATGTTTGTTTTATTTTGAGGAGGAAAAGATAAATATTTTTCTGATACCTCACTGACAAAGTTAGACAAGAGTGCATTGAGATAAGGATGAACATATGTGACAGTCACTATTTTGAGTGTCATCTGTCTTTCTATATATCCTTTAGCTTAAATGTGTTCCTATGAAGGCTTCCTATCTTCTCAAATCTGAGTTAATTGTCCTTTTTTTAAGATTTATTTATTTATTTATTTATTTATTTATTTATTTATTTATTTATGAGAGAGAAAGGGGTGGCTAGGGGCAAAGGGAGAGAGAGAATCTCAAGCAGACTCTCCACTGAGCACCAAGCCCATGGGGGAGGCAGGACTTGATATCATGATCCTGAGATCATGACCTGAGCCAAATTTATGAGTCAGTTACTTAACCAACTGAGCCACCCAGGTGCCCCTGAGTTAATTGTCCTCTTAAGTATTTCAGAGCACTCTTTTTTCCCCAATGTAGGCTTTAGCTTTTTCACTTCCTCTACTTGTCTAAACTACTATGTCCATGAGGGAAAGGAACACATTTTCATTGTTTACTACTGTATCTCCAACAGTACGTATAGCTCTGGTCACATAGAGATCTATCAATAAACATTTTTTTAATATGAAGCAACATTGATTTTTATTTTAAAAATACTTTCTCTCATCTGCCTTTTGCTAATAAATATTAACTAATTTTAGATATTTTAATTTCAGGTCATGACAAAAATTGCTTTTTTCTTTCTAAAGTGTAACCACTTATTATAACAGTAAATAAACTAAGGATAGCAAAGTTCCAGAATTTAGACATTTAGACAATGAAAAAGTAAAAGCCTCTCTTTTATACTTTTAGACTTTTCCCTAGACAAAAACCATGTTTAATCATTTCTATTTTTTCCCTCTTTGATGGTTATTTAATTCAAAATTCAAAAAGTATGCTTATACTTTAATTTCAAAAAATATCAATTTAAATATTATCAATAGTTTCACCTTCATAGAAAAATGAAATTTAATTACCTTAATCACTATATCTCTTCTCCTAAAAAATGTAGAAAAATAATTTTTATTTTTTAGTTTTATAAATAATATAGTCAAACTTCTATTTCTTGATTTATCACTTTAGATAATATTTATTGACTCTCTAGTGTGTAAGATGTAAATGTTAGGTTGCAGCAGGTCTAGAAAGTAAAAGTTTCATTGATATCAATGCAGAAAATCAGAGACTGAGATAAAAGTTCTCAGAACAAAGGGGATTTCCATTAGCAACTGGTGTAACTAAGGAGCTCTGTGTTCACATTGATAAGGTATAGCTAAATGCTGTTTGATATAAACAGGATAAGAGAAAAACAATTACAAATACCCGGTGTGGGTGGGGGGAGAACTGTATAATAACATCATGGGCCAAATGAAAGCCGAACTAAGATCTCATATGACTTAGCAATCAATTAATTATGTTTCCTATTCAATGGGCCTAATCAAATAAACTTAGTTCTGACATAAATAACATTTTTATACTATTACATTTTAAACTCTAGTTTTAATTATTAGAACCACAGATTTTTTTATTGTGTTCAATTAGCCAAAATATAGTATATCATTAGTTTTTGATGTAATGTTCAATGATTCATTGGTTGCATATGACACCACAGAATTTTTTTAAATTTTCATTTAAATTCCAGTTAGTGGGGCGCCTGGGTGGCTCAGTTGGTTAAGTGACTGCCTTCCACTCAGGTCATGATCTTGGAGTCCTGGGATCGAGTCCCACATCGGGCTCCCTGCTCAGCAGGGAGTCTGGTTCTCCCTCTGACCCTCTTCCCTCTTGTGCTCTCTATCTCTCGTTCTCTCTCTCAAATAAATAAATAAAATCTTTAAAAATAAATAAATAAATAAATAAATAAATAAATAAATTCCAGTTAGTTAACAGACAGGGTAATATTAGTTTCAGGTGTACAATACAGTGATTCCACACTTCCATACATCACCCGGTGCTCATCACAAGTGCGCTCCTTAATCCCCATCACCTATTTCACCCACCTCCCCACCCACCTCCCCTCTTGTAACCATACGTTTGTTCTCTTTAGTTAAGAATCTGTTTCTTGCAGAACCATAGATTTTTGAGGTAAGAAAAATGATTTTAGTTACAACAAGAGATATAATTACAATAAAGGATAATGCTATGACAAAAAGAGAAGGAGGTGAAAAAGAACAAGGAAAGGTAGAAGAGGGCCAATGATAATAATTATTTTTAATAAAGAGAAGTTTTAGAAGAGTCATTAAATTAAAATTAATGTAATAACTATGTTTAATACTTCTGAGTTAATAAAATTTCCTCAAAAATTTTTTAATTTGATTTTTAACAGATCTGACTTCCATATTTCTAAATTATTTCCACTTGTGAAAACTAGTGATTTTTGCATAACCAGAAGAATTTTCATAGTTTTATGCCATGTCAAGCAAATGAATTTTTTCAGGGAAATTGGATTCCTTTTGTTCCATTAGGAATTGCAATTTAGAGATATCCTACATGTCATTTCACCATACCAGTATTCCTAGTATTATTCATATGTTCACTCCATATTTATTCATATATACGTATGCATAAATATCTGTGCAAATATTACCACGTAGTTTCAATTCAATGAAATATAGCACAGAACTAACAACTACAATTTGAAACAAACTGAGGGATTTCCACTCAACCATTATTTTAAAAATAAACTAGGAAAGATCTCATTTTCAACTTGATAATTATAAAATGTTAATAATTTGTAATAACTGATATTTGATAACTTGTGCTGCAAATGAGATGGATGTAAATAATCAAGGATTTCATAAAACCATCATTGTATGGGGCACCTGGGTGGTTCAGTCATTAAGCATCTGCCTTTGGCTCAGGTCATGATCCCAGGGTCCTGGGATGGAGCCCCTCATCGGGTTCCCTGCTCAGTAGGAAGCCTGCTTCTCCCTCTCCCTCTCCCTCTCTCTCTGCTTGTGTTCCCTCTCTCGCTGTGTGTCTCTCTCTCTGTCAAATAAAAAAAAAAAAATCATGATGTTAATAAAAAAATAAAAAATGATGTTCACATTTGTCCTGAGTATCAATGAGGCTGGCTGGCTGGGACCACCCAACTACATACTGTGCACATGTGATTTGTAAGACAAGAACAGGTGTCTGTGGACCTGATACGGTTTCAGTGTATTCAAAACTTTGTAAAACCTTTTTTGTAAAAACTTACATTTCCTTAATAGCACTATTTTCCAGAACATACATTCCTTTTGTGAGGATTAATGTTTGGAAATTAATACATGTCATGAGTCATTCCAGAAAAATTAGTTCTAAATTTGGATTTTAAAACAGCATGGTATCCTGAAAAGTCTAATAGCTGATGGGAGAGCCCTAGGTTTCTGTACTTAATGATTTCTAGACTTCAGGAACTTTGTCTCCAAAACAAACCGTTGATTAGATAGTCTCTACGATCTCTTGAAAAATCAAACACTGCATTGTCTTAAAGAATGGGAAGGCAGATCAACGGTGTCATCTGGTCTTATTTCTCTTTGAAGGTCCAAGAAAGATATCCTTTTTAAATATTTTCTTTATTCCCTTTGGCCTTAAAGGAATTAAAAAGTAACTTCTCTCTGAAAAATGTCTGAACATCTTCGTATTAAGTGAATTTCAAACATTGTTTCAAATGATAAATTATATGATTTGGACTAATAACAGTTAAGAAACTATAATTTTAGGAACTTATTCCATAAGATACAGATTTTATGTATTCTACTTTGCTTTATAGCAGTCACTCACAAATTCATGGTTTCTTTTTGTTTTTGTGGGCACTGTTGACTTTAATATTGGCTTGATCATATTTATGAGTATTTATCATCATTCTTTAGGTAAGTAAATGTAAATTCAAGCAATGTAAATTCAAATAGAGAATTGATAAAAATCAGATAACCTTTTTTAAAAAAAAGAATCTTCCCTTGTTGCAGTTTGAAGAACTGAACCTCAAAGGATGTAATGATTTTCGGTCACACAGCATGTAACTAGAATTGTTTTCTTCCGATTCCAACTTTCGTACATGTAATACTGGAAGACACATTGAATCTCCATGATCCCCAAAGGAACTGTTTCCAGGAATTCTTTGATGATCTTGGAAAACAAGAGACATACATCTGGGGAAAAGCTCAAATTTTAAAAGCCCCAGTGCAAATGAAATTTTTGTAGACTTTTTTATTTGTGAATATTTTATCTTACAGAAATTGGTTGCTGCAACAAGAATAGATTTGAAACAAAAAGAAAGTCCATTGGATTTTTTTTTTATAACAGATTTGTTGGAAGATGTAATTCATATAACATAAAAATCACTGTTTTAAAGTATACAAATCAGTGGTCCGGTAGGATTTTAACAATTCCTGGTAAACTGCAAGATTGCACCCAGATTTTAAAATGTTGCAAATATAAACAAAAACAAGAAGGAAAAGAGAGCTCTGGGTGATGAATATATGCAGTAGGGAGATTCTTAGATATTGATAAAAGTTGTAGAGGAAAATGGGCTGCTTGAGATAAAGGGGTTAAATATCTCAAAGCCATAAAGAAAATAAGATGCTCATGACATAATAGTGGAGACAAAACACTTTACATAAAGAAAAATCTCAATTTTGCAAATTTATTTTTAAAAACCTGAAACATGTGTTTTCATTAATAAGATCTATCTCTAAGCTCTAAAAATATAAATGGTTTTTTAGATTTTTCTTTCTTCTTTTCTATATTTTCTATATTGATCTAGTGTTTTTTAATAATGAGGGAAAAAACACTTAAAATGTGCACAGATATCTTCACTCTTTCATAAAAAACAAAACAAAGCAAAAAATAGTTGCTTGGCTTTCTTTTTTTCCCTCTACTTTTCAGGGCTACTCTTTTCCAAAAAACAGTTACATGGTACATCAAAATTTTGTTTTGGTCAGAAAGGTGGCATGACCACTGTTGTCTTTAGAAAGATTTTTATTCTATTTTATTTTATTTTATTTTATTTTATTTATTTTATTTTATGTTTTTATATTATTTTATTTTATTCAAAAGACACACCCTGCACAATCTAATGCCATTTTCTGTTTGCAAATTTATCTCCTAATTGTTCTTCTAGTGATTCAGCTCTTGGTTCTAATCAGTTTCATGATCGTCCTCTGAACAAACCAAATACATTCATTAATGTACATGTTTGCTCAGGAAGCCCTCCCAAGTACTGTCTCCAGAGCATTTATCCAGGTTCTATCCTCACTTTTGCCTCAAGATCAAATTTCATCCCTTCCCTCCCTCTCTGAGTACATCCATATAACATCCTCTCTTTTCTGAACCTCTGTAGGACTTGTTTCTATAACTCTTATTTTGGCACTAAATTGTGTATAATTTTACCCTGTGGTAGTCTCCATGTTCAGTGTGTATTTTATTTCTTTCACTAGACTATAAATAATTACAAGGTTTGAATTCATCACTAAAAGTTGTATGTTAATGCAGAAATGCCCAATAAGGATTTGTTGATTTAACTAATGAATTCATAAAAGAAAGTATGAATTAATAACTTTTAGCAGTATTATAACTGGTACTTGGGGAGAAAAGAAAAAGTCATACTAGGAAAGGAAAGAACTATGTGGCCAGAAGACTTGCTTCAGGAGATGAGTAGAGCCTTGGACAATCAAATGTTTCCACCTATCAAACAAACAACAAAAAACAAACAAACAAAACACATATTTGACAGTAAGAACTAGATGTAAAACAAACAAAAAAACAAACAAACAAAAAACATCTGCCAGCGAGAGTCCAAGGACTGAATTTCAAATCATGTGTTTTTCCCCCTTGTAATAAGGAGTTGAGTGAAGCAGAAGGGGACAGGGGCAGTAAGTACTATTAACCAGAATTGAAGCAGAACTTAGATCCAGGCTGTCCTTCAAGCAAAAGTAAGATAATCAATTAGTAAAGATCAACTAAACCATGAATAAAGGTACTACAAGAAGGCTGTGATGGTGAGGGAGGTTGGATAACTATGGTCAGATCCCTAGTCTGGCAGATGTGGGGTTGGAGCTGAAGACTCTACTATGGAGAACTTGTATACGATACAGAAATCCAGTTATGGGGACAAAGGCAGCAAGTTCAAAATCCTGAGCAAGAAATCCAATATTCTCCCAAACTAGGGACTAAATTTATTCAAAAGGTTGGGTTGAAGATTAGCCTGCAGTTGGGGAACAAGTAGAACTGGTTGCCATGACGGAAGTAGGCAAATATGAAGCCTATTAGAGGAAGCGTCCATCTGCCAAATTTTAAATGCACAAATGCGTCTTGTTTCTGTATTCTGTAGTGAATGTGTTTTTTTTCTTTCTCCTCTTTCTCTTTTGCCTCACTCCCTGATAGCTGAGTCTTGAGTAGAATGATGCCAGTGACAGAAACAGTTGGAATGGATTCATCCTGAGAGAAGTATAATGAAAGATTTTTCTATAGTCTTTCCCTAGGTCCTGGGATTTTTCCAGATACCTGTTCTTCCTAAGGTAGACTATCTGTTATTGCTGATTCTGAAAGCTATTTATATCCATTTTTTGTGTGTGAGCTGAGAGTATCTAACTTTATTTTATTATTATTTTTTAATTGTATTGTTTTTATTTGACTATGATTGACACACAATGTTACACTAGAGTCAGGTATACTGAATAGTGGCTCCACAGTTCTATATGTTATGCTGTGATCACTACCAGTGTAGCTACCGTCACCACGCAATGCTATTATAATATCATTGACTACATTCTCTATGCTGTACCTTTTATTCTCATGACTTATTTATTCGATGACTGGAAGCCTGTAACTCCCTCTGCCCATGACCCATTTTCCCCATCCACCCACCTCACCTCCCTCTGGCAACCATCAGTTCATTCTCTATATTTATAAGTCTGATTTGGCTTTTTGTTTATTCATTTGTTATGTTTTGTTTTGTTTGAGATTCCACATATGAGTGAAATCATATGGTGTTTGTCTTTCTCAGTCTGACTTATTTCACTTAGCATGGTAGTCTCTAGGTCCTTCCATGCTGTCACAAATGGTAAAATTTCACCCTTTTTTACAGCTGCATAATATTCTGGTGTGTGTGTGTGTAACATCTTATTTATCCATTCATCTATTCATATCCTTTTAATGCCTTCCTTTCTGTGAAGGTAACTAGAATTGGACAGATTTGAACCAATATCACAACTCTTGTGTAGTTTTAACACACAATGTCGAATAATGCCCATTTTTTGAGCATTAGTATCAGTGTTTAGAATTGTGTGCACTAAAGCATGTATGACTAGAAAATACCACTAATTTTTCCAAATACAATGTATAATTTTGTATATAAAGAAATCAGCAAACATCAACTTATGTACCAGTTATTCTTAAACAGTGCTATATTTCTTTCATCATCTAAGCTTTTTTTAGATACTTGCCTTTTTTTTTTAAAGATTTTATTTATTTATTTGAGAGAGAGAATGAGATAGAGAGCATGAGAGGGGGGAGGGTCGGAGGGAGAAGCAGACTCCCCGCTGAGCAGGGAGCCCGATGTGGGTCTCGATCCCGGCACTCCAGGATCATGACCTGAGCCGAAGGCAGTCGCTTAACCAACTGAGCCACCCAGGTGCCCAATACTTGCCTTTTTTTTTTAAGATTTTATTTCTTTATTTGAGAGAGAGAATGAAATAGAGAGAGAGGGCATGAGAAGGGGGAGGGTCAGAGGGAGAAGCAGACTCCCTGGTGAGCAGGGAGCCCGATGTGAGACTCGATCCTGGGACTCCAGGATCATGACCTGAGCCGAAGGCAGTCGCTTAACCAACTGAGCCACCCAGGTGCCCCTAAGCTTTTTTTATATATCTGAAAAAAGTACTTGCCACATAGTGAGACTTTGATAAATGTTTATTGAATGAGTGTGTTTCTTCTAGGAATACTTCACTTTTCCATTGAATCCAACCACGATTTATATTTCTGAGAATGTGAATCACACAGGTGGCTTTTACTTTAAAAGGTACCACCCAGCCACTGAGAAGAGTTAAGGATTTATAGTTAAAGCAAAATGTTAACCATTTTTTTAAAAATTCTTTTTAACAATATATATTTTGATATGGAGATACAGCTTTCCAGCTATAGAAAGGATAAGTCATGGGAATAAAATGTACAGCATAGCGAATATAGTAAAGGTTAAACATTTTTTCTAAAGGAAATTTATAAGTGCTGAAAATATTTAAAAAACTGATTCTTAAAAAGATTGGACTGCCAATTAGAAATTTTGACCCCAATGTGTGTGTGTGTGTGTGTGTGTGTGTGTGTTTGTACACACATACACAGAAGTTGTGTGTGTGTGTGTGTGTGTGTATATATATATATATATATATATATATATATATATATATATATGCAAGAAGTGTGCACCCCAGTGTGGAAGACCCACATCACTGGTGTATATACATATGCGTGCTCACCTGAAAAGTGCTAAAAAACGTCAGTGATGTGGGTCTTCCACACTGGGTTGCACACCTCCTGCATACACACTCACTCTCCTGCCTTCCATTCCTCAGTTTAAGAACAGGGAACTGTTAGTGGCAGCACTCTGGATGATATTAATTGCCATGCCCAGGGAAAAAGGCAATTTATCAGATAACTGGGTCCCGAGCCATACAGGGCCTTAGAGATTAAAATGATCACCTTGAATTGCACTCAGAAGCTAAAAGGCAATCAGCCCAGATGGCAGAGCCCAGGTGTAACATGCTTCATGTCGCCAATCTAGTTAAGCAAGCAGACCACAGCATTTTCAGGGTCTGAAGCTACTGAGTGGTCTCTTAAGTGGTGTTCCGCACAAAGCTTGGAGCTTGAATTGAATACAAATTTTTCACGTGTTTGAGGATTTCTCCTGGAAGAAATGATTTTTAAAGAGAAAACAAATGAAAAACCCTATGAAATAGGCTCCAGGGAATTTGCTAAAATCAAAGGATACCAGTAAAATAAAACATGCTATTAAAATGGTGAGTAAGAGAGAGTTTTCAAATGGTATGTCTGACACATCCATAAGTTCTTATAACATTCACACTCCCTTCCCAAACTGGAAAACCACTGGAGACATTAAGCATGCTGGCTCTCTCCACCTGGAGTTCAGTCGCACTTTTTAATGTAGGAAATACTATTTACTATCACAATTGAAGTCAGAGCTAAACAAACTCATTTAATAATGGAAGCATGTGGAAAGCCTTCCACGGGGCACAGGGTCCTTCTAATATCCAGGGGTCAGTGTAAGAAGCACATTGGATAAACACAAGAGAATGGCTCGTGGTTTAAGTATCAGGTTCGACATTTTGAGACTCCTTTGGACATTTGGTTTAAATCCCCTCGTGGTTAGTGAAGTCTTTCAGTAGTAGATAAACTCAATTTGTGCAATGAACTGTGTTTTCCTTTTATGATCTGCTGTTACCTGCCTCTCTATTCTACTTTGGTGGTGCAAGAAAGTCCCCTATGTACATCTGTATCTGTATGTTAGTAATAGCAGTGGGTGGAGATGCCAGGGTCCTTACCAATCTACCTTCCATTTGAAACCCATAAATAAGACAAAGTGTGCCACAAGACAGTTTTCTATTTCTAGAAAATAGAAGTAAGAAGTTTTATTTCAAATATTCAAAGCCATCAACATAAGTGATCTTATCGAAATATGACACATTTCACAAGTACTGCTTACTTTTAAAGGCATGTAGATGATAAGGAGAAACTCCTGATCATTTCTAGAAAATTCAAACTGTAATTTAATATATAATTAATGAAAGCAAGAGCAAAGTGCCTACTATTAAAAGGAACTTCATACAGTCCTTAACTGATGAAAAGGGTCATCAAAAGTTGCAAAATGCAGGAGAAAGAAGCAAAAGAAACAGACTAATATGGAAAGTGCTAGAAGCTTGAGCAAGTAAATCTTTGCCAAGATAAGTGCTTAAAGTAGTTATTAACACTCCTGAAAGAAACTGTCATGACATTAGATATAGAGTCACAAATGGGAGCCAAATTATCATCACACATAATTTCCAAGTTATTTAGAAATGACTAACAGTCATTTTTTGAAACATCTTTCTCAGTAACACATTTATGTCACTCTTCATTGTATTTAAATTTTACAAGTTGATTAATTATACCTAATAATTAGAATCTTGAAGTATAGTTTAAATCAAAACAGTCTTCTCATGCTTGTTCACTTTCTATTACTGCCGTATTAAACTGGTCTTTGATTTCTTACCAGCTTTAGAGCCAAGTGTACTCTTTCCTTAACTTATATTTATCTAGATTTATGTATTTGTCTAGAAGACTTGAACTATTTTATGATGCTTTCTCAACAAATGCTTGAAGCTAGAAAAAAACAATTCATGTAGGCTTTGTCTCATTGACTAATAAAAGACAGCATAAATAAATGAAAATATTATAGTCTCTGACTATAGTCTCTGATCTTTAGTAAGGAAAAAACTATGTACACTGCAAAACTACATTTGTAGTGGGATACATAGTTTTATAGGGTTTGTAGATACTCAGTCACTTGATGTCAGCTTTTACTGATGTAATGTTATATGGGTTAATACACTAAAGTTGTTAAGAGTGTAAATATTCTTTTTTTTAAGATTTTAGTTATTTATTAGACAGAGGGAGACACAGCGAGAGAGGGAACACAAGCAAAGGGAGTGGGGGAGGGAGAAGCAGGCTTCCCGCTGAACAGGGAGCCCGATGTGGGGCTCGATCCCAGGACCCTGGGATCATGACCTGAGCCAAAGGCAGACGCTTAACGACTGAGCCACCCAGATGCCCCAAGAGTGTAAATATTCTAATACACTGATTCGCAGTATATGAACTTCTTAAAACTTCCTGGTCACATTTTTGCCCTATTTCTTTTGAGAGTCTCAAGAAGATCAAACCCATTCACCTCTTCCTTATCTTCCAATGTCCAGGATAAATAATCAGTGCTATAAAGAAAGTCTAGAGCAGTGCTGTCCAATAGTCCTTGCTGCAATGCCAAAACTGGTCTATAATTTCTGCCATTCAAAGTGACACTCGTAAGCCATGTATGGCTGTTGAGCACTTGAAATATGGCTAGTGAGACTGAGCAACTGAGCTTTTATTTTCTCTAATTTCAATTTGTTTAAATTTTTAAAGTCTCATCAGACTCACAGCTTGTTTATTATGTAAATAACTTTTTATTAAAACACACTTATTCCCATTTATTTACATACCTGTCTGTAGCTGCATTTTCGCTGTGCATTTAGTTGGGCCAAACAGCAGAGTTAAATAATTTCTACAGAAATTGTATGACCCACAAAATCATAAATATTTATTACCTGGACCTTTACAGAAAAAGTTTTCAGATGTTGCTCTAGAGGATTCCTTTTGGTTTTGGACTAGACAGAGACTTCTGATTGATACCCTCTGAGTTTTACGAGCTTCCTGAAATGGCAGAGAACCTCTAGCACAATCTTACCTGACTTCAGATTTTAATTACCATTGCTGAGATTTCTTGATGTCTCGTGGATTCTATAGATATGTGTTCCAGGCCTATTTTGTCTTTTATAACCTGTAATGGTTTTCCACGGGGAAAGGGAAAGGCTTGGGTAATTAGGGAGCACTGATTTACTGAGAAAATAAAAGACCTCTTTTATCCATCTATGCATCTCTATTGAGCACCTAGGAGGTGCTACATAACTTATTTGTTGAATGAATAAATGAATTAACAAATGAATAAATAAATGATATGTGCATGGATGAATCAAAGAACTGAATCTCACTACACTCAAAAATATTACTAGGTGTTGGGGCACCTGGCTGGCTCAGTAGGTTGACCATCAGCCTCTTGGTTTTGGCTCAGGTCATGATCTCATGGGTCATGCGATGGAGCCCGGCATTGAGCTCTGCGCTCACAGGAGAGTCTACTTGAAGATTCTCTCCTTCTGCCCCTCCCCAAAACCCCTCTCTCTCATGTGCTCTTTCTCTAAAACAAATAAATTAATCTTTAAAAAAATATTAGTAGGTCTATACTTGTGCTTTATTCTACTACTAAAATATTTCTAGGAGTCATATTTACTACTGAGAGGAAAGAAATCATGAGAAGACTTATGTGTAACCACTGCATTGTGAAAACTAGATTCAGATTATTTTCTTCTTTGAAATAATTTATAATCAGAAAATGTAAAACTCTCTTGAAAAAAACTTATATTGCTAACATTTATAATCAAATGTTCTACATGAAGAAATTATTTTCCTGTTTAAACAAATTTGGGCAACAGATGCCATTACGATGCCTATAAAAGAAAAAAATCATTTATTTTCCTTTGCTGAATTATGATTGGTTTATCCTCCCCTGATCCACACACAACCATTTCATACAGTTTATTAACTTTCTTTCTTCTGGAAGTTAGTAAACAGTATAGCTGAAATATGATTCTAAATCATACAGGATTTTTTTTTAAAGTGATACCTACTTGAAAAAAAAAGAGGCCTTGGCAGCTTTGGTAATAATCAGTTTGCTTCTTATATATGCAGACTCCAATCCCAACAATTGGGATTCACTGGTAAAAAATGCAAACCAAATGTTCCACTTGACCAAAAGTTCTCGGTCAGGTAAGCTTTTGATCACCATCATCTGGTAACAAGAAAATATATTTTAGGAAGACTTTAATTATTTTTTTTTAAGATTTTATTTATTTATTTATTTATTTGACAGAAAGGAGACAGCGAGAGAGGGAACACAAGCAGGGGGAGTGGGAGAGGGAGAAGCAGGCCTCCCGCCGATCAGGGAGCCCGATGCAGGGCTCGATCCCAGGACCCTGAGATCATGACCTGAGCCGAAGGCTGATGCTTAACAACTGAGCCACCCAGGTGCCCCAAGGTGGACTTTAATTCTTGCTTCCCTCCACAATATAACTGCTCTGTGCTTTTGAGACCCGACTTATTCTCTCCAGTGTATTGGGAAACCCCCCTTTCTTCACCTGGCATGGTTTTCTTTAAGCAATCTGAGACTTGGCTGCACCTTCTAGGCCTCCCACAGCATCCAGCAATGCATCTGTCAGGCACGAAGCTTCCTCACTGCACTGAAGTCATCTCTTAATGGGTCTTTCTCTCCAACTAGACTTCAAGCTTCTAGTAAGCTCCTTGAAGGCAAAGATTTCATTCTAGTGGGTACTTATCAAATATTAAATAGAATATGTTCAACATACAGACAAAAATTTGTTAAAAATTACTGATGATGCAAATCAGTTTTCAGTAGGCAGGTCTCTAAATTTGCCTCCATGATAACTGGGATTCATGTGAATGGTAATAGAGAGGCAGGTGTGATATATTTCTGAAACTGAAATTGTTAATGAATTTTTCAAAAGAGGCCCTAAAGTCATGATCTAATGTTTTGAAGCACATGTTTCCTGCCTCACTGTACTTCTTAAAATCTGTTAACTTAGAAAACTTTGGAAACTGAGTTTGTTAACTTGATAAGTTAGACTGTAAACTTACTTGACAATGTATTTTGCATATATTTCAGTTTTATTCCCCATTTATGAACTTTATGCAACATTTAAGTCTAATGCCTATTTCCTCTTTTAAAATCTTCTTTTGCTTTAATTTTGTCACTATTTTTTATATTTATTCATCTTCTTTTAAATTTTTCTTCCTTTTCAATTAATTCTGCCCTTAAACATGCTTTCTGATCACTCTGTCAATTTCCTAAAAAAGTCACACTCTATGTAGAGTTTCTCAAATTTGGTCCCAATCACATTTATAACTATTTGCAAGGCATCTCCACTAAGCTGTCCTGCCAATATCAAAATGCAGCAAGACCTAAATCACTCTTTTCATCTGCATACCCACCTCCCTCCCCAGCCATACTCCAAAGCTCCTCTGTTCCTAAATTCCATGTTCTGGTTAATCGTACAACTTAAGTTTGAGCTTTGAAATATTTATTGGCACTCTCTCTCATAATAGAACACACACATGACTCAATTTATTGAACATTTAGTATGCAGGAGATAATGTGTTAAGAGCTTTACATATACGGTTTTAAGTATCATTCACAACAACCCCATATAATAAGTATTCATACTGTCCTCGTCTTACACATAAGATAATTGAGGCTTGCTAAGGTCACACAGCAGAGGTAGCATCCAGTATTTTATACTTTCAACATTTATAGGTCATATCACTGTCTATGCACAGGTGGTGAGAGAGGCCCCCCCACTTCTCTTATATTCACAAATTTGAGACAGGCTGGTGAGGGGGTGAATGGTAACATGGGAAGGAATGATGCAATTATAAGCTATGGGGTGTTAACTTTTTAACAGAAGAGAAGCGGGGTGATCCTGGAAAAGGCTAAGTGCTCAGGGTGTTGACTGGCTACTTTTCCTCTGTGCATGCCTTGGAGAGAAGCTGAGAAAGCCAGGATGCTAGGCCAGCTGCGGCCTAACTGCCTCCTTTAGGTGGTGAGGCCGTTCTGGCTCGCCTCAGGTAGAGAACACCAGAGATATCTCTCAGCCCTCTCAGGCCGCCAGAGTTCCACATCAGGGCCAGAGGTGTGCTCTGGTGGCTCCTCCTTTATGTCAGTGGAGACACCAGGAGGGCTGCTCCCAGTTGCCCTGCCTTCATCACAGTGGGGGGCCACAGAATTGCCACCATTCCAATCATGCCCTCAAGTCACTGCTCTTCATGCAGCTGACCAGAGTCCCACCCTTTTAGGTAGAAGGGAGATGATGGATTTCACTTTCTTTGTCCTTGCAGATACATACACACATCGTGAGAGGAAAGGGATGCAAGTGGCATGTCCAGTTGACAACTTTTTCCTGAGATATAAGCAAAAGGAAGAAAAACTATGACAGGGGCTCTTCTAAGCAAGCTCTGCAAGACATACACATCACACTGATTTAATACCATCTGTCCAGTTGTTAATCATCAAACATGCCCAAGTGTGAATCTCTCTCGGGACATCATCTCATTATTTCCCATGTGTAAAGTACCTTTCCTTCCCACATATACCGAGACAAAGTCTATGTATTCTTTGAGATTCATCTCAAAAATCACCTCTTCTTATGAACCTTACTCTACTTTTCATCAACAGCATTTGTTTAACTGTGGCATAACTCAGTCTTTTCTGCCTTTATGTGCTGTTTTTTTTTTTATCCATGTCTAATCTCCCCTAATAAATCATATGTCCCCTGAGGAAATTTCAGATGGTGCAAGGGTTCTGAGGAAAAACCACCAGTTAAATTCCATGAAATCACAGCTTTGAAGCAATATACAACTATTACCTTTCTGAGATAGAATAGTATAGTGCCGTAATTTGCATTTGATTGAAGTAGCACTTTGGATGTTCTTAGGAAGGATTTTTCCCATTCTGGAAAAACTGAGGCAAAATTTTTTGCTGTTTCAGCCCTGCTTTCTTTCCCATACACTGTCCCTGCCTCTGTTTCCCATTGCCTATCCCTTTCCTCTCAAACCCGGTATTCACAGTGTACAATTTAAAGCTTTTTTTTTAAAGATTATTTGTTTATTTATTTATTTATTTATTTATTTATTTATTTATTTATTTGAGAGAGAGAGTGCAATAGAGAGAGCATGAGCAGGGGTGAAGGGGCAGAGGGAGGGGGAGAAGCAGACTCCCTGCTGAGCAGAGAGCCCAATGCAGGGCTCTGATTGATCCCAGGACCCTGGGATCACAACCTGAGCCAAAAGCAGACGCTTAACCCACTGAGCCACCCAGGCGCCCTGTACAATTTAAAGCTTAAAGACAAATTGCAATACAGTTTTAGAGGCACACGCTACAGAACCAGAAAGGTGAACTTATTTTTTTTAAACATTATATCCTTTTTTTAAAGATTTTATTTATTTATTTGACAGAGAGAGACAGGTGAGAGAGGAAACACAAGTAGGGGGAGTGGTAGAGGGAGAAGCAGGCTCCCGGCTGAGCAGGGAGCCCGATGCGGGGCTTGATCCCAGGACTCTGGGATCATGACCTGAGCCGAAAGCAGACACTTAATGACTGAGCCACCCAGGCGTCCCAGAAAGGTAAACTTATTAACCATTCCATCACCTGACCATGAAAATGAAATGTTTTTGCTTCAATATGAACATTCAGCCATCATGAATATAAAGTGTTATCTTATAAAAATAGTGAAAGACAAAATCCATCCCATGCTTTCAGAGTTCTTATAGAGTCCCTTTGGAAATATGTATTGAGTGCCTCAAACGTATCTTGGATGAATTTAGAGCTAGAGCAGCCTTGCACAGGTTTGACAGGAAGGCTATCACGTTCTACTGAATATGTTGCCAAGCACCTGTATATAGGAGGACATACCACAATTGTCAAGTGACTTTGAAATTTGCCTCTTACTGGGTGTCATCTATAAGGAATAGCCAGCCTTGGGAATTAATTTTGAAAATATAATTCTATAAAAAATTCATTGAAATTTTCTAACAGAAAAATTCTAGGCTGGTTAGGAAGTCTGGACACTTTGGCAGTATAAATAAACCACAGTGGTAACAGAAGAAAAATGGAAACTTACATTCAACTACCATATAGATATTTGGAATTTGAGTCTTAAATTTGTATTTTCTTTATGCAGATTATAAACATGAATTGGAGTCAGACAGGCATGGGTTCAAACTCTGACTCAGACGATTTTTTGCCAGATAATATTAATTTGCTTAAATTCCCTCTGTGTAAAATAGAGATAATAGCCAATATTGGGATGGAATATGAAAATATATGTAAAAGGCTTAGTGTGGTATTTGGTGCTAACCATTCCCTCATGAATGGAGATATTAATCACCTTTTCCCTCTTTTCCAATTTTTTTAACACTGCAAATCATTTAGTTGCAAATTCTCTTGGAATATTTGTAGTATATATTACATTTGTGAAGTAATTTGTAATCTTTTAAAATAAAATTTATCATATAATTTCGAATAAAAATTCCACTGTTTTGCAAACTATTAAACCCAGTTCAGATATAAAGTCAGTTCTTTTTTTTTTTTAAGATTTTATTTATT
Source organism: Eumetopias jubatus (assembly GCF_037043125.1). Lineage (NCBI taxonomy): Eukaryota > Metazoa > Chordata > Mammalia > Carnivora > Otariidae > Eumetopias > Eumetopias jubatus. The sequence goes on along the minus strand of NW_028274808.1, from coordinate 111,145,820 downwards.
TATTTGACAGAGAGAGACACAGCGAGAGAGGGAACACAAGCAGGGGGAGTGGGAGAGGGAGAAGCAGGCTTCCTGCAGAGCAGGGAGCCCGATGTGGGGCTCGATCCCAGGACGTTAGGACCATGACCTGAGCCGAAGGCAGCCGCTTAACCGACTGAGCCACCCAGACGCCCCTATAAAGTCAGTTCTATGATTGCCTAGTTAATATAGGTATTGCTATGATGGTATGATAGCAATTTTATTGAAAGCTAAATAAAATAATATTAGCTTAAATAGGTATCTTGTTAAAAAAGACATAGAGCCTATATCTCTATGTAGAGTACATTATAACACTGGCATGTGTTCTTAGGAAGCAGCTTTTCTGAAGAGAAATATATCAATAGAAAACATCTTATGGTCTTAATCTATTTAAAAGCTAGTTAGAAAGTTAAAACATAGAATATACACAAAAAGCAAACAAAATGGTGAACGCTGTGAATTGTGCAAGACTGTTGAATTACAGACCTATAGCTCTGAAACAAATAATACACTATATGTTAAAAAGAAGAAGAAGAAGAAGAAGAAGAAGGAGGAGGAGGAGGAGGAGGAGGAGGAGGAGGAGGAGGAGGAGGAGAAGGAGAAGAAGAGAAGAAGAAGAAGAAGAAGAACAAGAAGAACAAGAAGAACAAGAAGAACAAGAAGAACAAGAAGAAGATGATGATGATAGCAGGAGGGGAAGAATGAAAGGGGGGAAATTGGAGGGGAGATGAACCATGAGAGACTATGGACTCTGAGAAACAAACTGAGGGTTCTAGAGGGGAGGGGGTGGGGGGATGGGTTAGCCTGGTGATGGGTATTAAAGAGGGCACGTACTGAATGGAGCACTGGGTGTTATAAGCAAATAATGAATCATGGAACAGTACATCAAAAACTAATGATGTAACGTATGGTGATTAATATAACATAATAATTAAAAAAAAGCAAACAAAAAATACAAAATCGAGCTGGCTCAAGGAATACATGGACAGGCAAACTGAGGAGAAATTTAAGTAAAATTTTCTGTTAGGGATCAGTTTTGTGTGAAATTTTGATAATTAGTTGAAAAGGACGGGAGGAGAGAATGGAAATGAGTAAAAAAGACCACGTGGGAGATAACATCAAGATATCTTCTAGAGAAGAATGTCAGCATTTGTGGATTGTAGAAATTCTGTAGCCTGAGCTAAGAGCAAACTTATCTCTCCTGGTATATACTTTTCTCTTAAGAATTTGTGTTAAACAATGTGGATCAAATCAGAATTTAAGAATTTCAAAGAGAAAATATTTCTGATATTCACATTTTTTTCCAGCTTTTCATGGTAGTATGCTTCTGTTTCTACAAAGGAGTGATGAAAACAGACCAAAAATGTAAATGCATTAATTAGATATTCATAAATTTTAGGAAGTAGCCTAGTACAACAAAAATACCATGAAGGACTTAATGCTTTAAGCAAAAATTTGTAAGTGAATTCAAGAGAGAGGGGGAGAGAAAGAAAGGAGGGAGAGGAGGAGGGGAAGAGAGAGAATAGCTGATAAATGACTAGGTGGGGAGTGTTTGCTATCACTCATAAATTAAATACCTAAATTTTATACAAGCACTTTAGTTGTATTCCTGAAAGAAATAAGTTTACATAAGAATGATTTGAAAAATTGTTGATTGCTTTCCTAATAGAATAGATTATTTACATTAAAAAATATATTGCTAAGTTGACTGAGAAATATCAGAGATTTTCATGTAAAATGTTAAGAAAGAGACTATGTATTTCAAGCAGAAACACGTTTTGTTAAATTCTGTCTTGGTCCAAGAAATAAGCAAACAAAAAGTATTGGGGCTAATAATATTAAAAGGAAACATTTCCCTTTCCTTTTTCATCATGACAAAAAAAGCTAAAATAATTTGTGTGAAAGTGGACAGATAATTCATTCAGTGCAAATCTGGGAATAGAGGCACTATGTATGTAAACTAACCAGATGTTTATGATTAGTTCCTAGTTAACATCACCCAGCTGGCTAAGGATGATTTTTATGGAGGAGGAGCATTGTAGAATGCCACATGTTTATATAAATCATGAGTACAGCAGTCATGATCCTGGGGCAAAAGAGCTACACATCCCATTTTGGGTAACCTCTTCAAATCACACCATATAACATAAGAACAGCCATTACTCCCTGACACAGTATCTGTTTCCAGTTTCCTCCAACATTTGGATGGGTGTCATTATGTGTCAGCCTGCATTCTGTTTTCTTATGTTATAACACATCCTATGGATTTTGTACCAGGTGAAGTCCATTACAGTGTTTTGCATTCATATCACAGGGTTGGGAAAACATATGACCCTTTTTTTACATTAAATATTTTCTTTGGAAAATGTTTAGATATTTGAATCAATGTCTATATTTCAATTTCAATTAAAAAGCCAATCTTAACTAAATGTGATTCAGTTAGAGCTTTGTTTTTATCCCATTCAAAGATAAATATGTATATTTTTACACCAAATATATAAATATAAAATATATATTCAAGAAAGAAAGAGAGAAAGAGGAGAAAGAAAGAAAGAAAGAAAGAAAGAAAGAAAGAAAGAAAGAAAGAAAGAAAGAAGAAAGAAAGAAAGAAAGAAGAAAGAAGAAAGAAAGAAAGAAAGAAAGAAAGAAAGAAAGAAAGAAAAAGAAGAGAGAAAGAAGAGGAAAAGAAAGGAAGAAAAAGGAAGGAAGGAAGGAAGGAAGGAAGGAAGGAAGGAAGAAAGAAAGAAAGAAAGAAAGAAAGAAAGAAAGAAAGAAAGAAAGAAAGAAAGAAAGAAAGAAAGAAAGAAAGAAAGGAAGGAAGGAAGGAAGGAAAGAAGGAAAGAAGGAAAGGAAGGAAAGAAAGGAAGGAAGAAAAGGGAAGGGAGGAGTAAAGGGATGAAGGAAGGGGAAAAAAGGAGGAAGAAAGAAGAAAAAGGGAAAACAAAGGAAAAAATGGCCATTTTTTATTGAAAAATAATAAGCTCCATTCAAATCATGGTTTCACTAATGGTAGTAACGGTTAAGTTTTCCCTCAATATTTTATCACAAGCATTTTACTATATTGTTCAAAACTCTTTAAAATCACTGTAATGGCTATAACATATTTCATTTCATGAATTAGATAAAAACTAAAAATATCTGAATAAAGTGTAAACTTTAGTTTATTGTCTATTAGTTGTGACAAATGTATCACAGTAATGTAAGATATTACCACAAAGGAAAACAGTGCAGGTTATACTGGAACTCTATACTATCTTTGTAGCTTTTCAAAGACAAATTTCCAACTAAAACAATTCTAAAATAAAAAAGTTTATCAAAAACTTACTTAGCAATTCTCAAAAATAAATAAATAAATAAATAAATAAATAAATAAATAAATAAATAAATAAATAAATGATAATTGCTTAACAGTTCTTTTTTTAAAAATTTAATGCCAATGTAGTTAACATACAGTGTTATATTAGTTTCAGGTGTACAATACAGTGATTCAACAATTCTATATATTACTCAGTGCTCATCAAAATAAGTGTATGTACTTCACAATTCTTAAAATTAGGCATTTAATATTTTTTTCTAAAGCATCACTATGAACATGAAAATTTTTCAGTATTTTTTATCATTTCCTATTTCTTGATGTGTAGTTATATCAAAGTATGAATATTATGAATACATGCACAGACTTTTGCAGAAAAGTTGTATGCATTTACATTCTAACAAATAGCTTCTAAGAATTTCCTTCATACTGTATTTTTCCCCAGCCATTCATTATGAAAATTTTCAAACATACAACAGAGTTAAAAGAATTTTACCTGAACACCATATATCTACCACCTAGATTCTCCCATTTAATGTAGGTATTATGGCCATCCCTCCACCAATCTATTTATACATCTTATTTGAATGCATTTCCAATAAATTCAGACCTCTGTTCAGGTGCCAAAAAATACTTCAGCATACACACCTTTACTCAGAGTTTAATGTTTAAAATATTTTCATATGAAATTTAAAATGAAATGCACAAATCTTAATTATATATACTTGACAAATGTATATACTTGGGCAACTAAATCCCCTCTCAAGATACAAAGAGTTGTCATCAATCTCAAAATTTTCCTTGTGCTTCTTGCCAGTCAATCCTCACTCCCCTTTCAGCCTCCACCCTGAGGCAACTACTGTTCTAATTTTTCCACCACAGATTAATTTTGCTTGTTCTAGATCTTAATATAAATGAATTTATACAATATGTACTCTTTTATGCAAGACTTCTTTCACTCGGCAAAATTAATATTTTGGAGCTTGATCTATTCTGTTACATCAGTTTGGTCCTTTTTACTGATGAATACTATTCTATTACAAGAATATACCACAGTGTGTTTATCCATTTTCCCACTGATGAACAAGTAGGCTATTTCCAATTTGGAGTATTATAAATAAAACCACCATTTATAATCATTTCGTGATTATAGATTTATAATTATTTTGTGACAAAAAATATAATTATTTTGTGAATATCTCTCCTAGGGTAAAATTTCTGGGTCATAAGATACATGTAAATTTAGTTTTATAACTGATAGCCAGAGCTTCGTCCAATATGGTTGTATCATTTTACATTCACACCAACAGTGTATATGACTTTTAGTTATTCTGCATCCTCACAAATATTTCATACTATCAGATTTTGAAACATAGCCATTCCGGGTGGGCATGCAATGGTATCTCATTGTGGTACTAATTTGCATTTTCCTGATGACTAACAATGTTGAACACATTTTCATATCCTTTGTGACCATTGACAAATCTATTTCGTAAATGTCTGTTCAACTATTTTGCCCATGTTTAATTGGGCTATATGGAATTTTTACTTTTTAACATTAGGAGCTTGTTATGTCTTGGATGCCAGTCTTTTGTCAGATATATATATATAGAGAGAGAGAGAGAGAGAATATTTTCTCTCCATCTAAACCTAGTCGATTCATTTTCTTCACAGTGACTTGATGAGCAAAAGTTCTTAATTTTAGTGAAGTCTAAATTATCGATTTTTCCTATATGTTATTTCTTTCTGTGACCTAAGAAAACGTTGCCTAACAACAGGTAGCAATGATACTCTCCTATATTTTCCTCCAAAAGTTTCACACTTTGAGCTATTACATTTAGATCTATAATCATTCACAAATTTATTTTTGTGTATGTTATAAAGTAAGGATTGAAGGAGGTTCTTTTTATTCTATATAGATATTCTTCTCCTCTTTTAATTTTATTTTGCTATTCTTTTTCTATCTACTTAAGGTGAAACCACAGGCCATTTAGACTTTCTTATTTACTAATAAACAAATATAGAGCTTTATGTTTTCCTTTTAGTACTATTTAGCTGTACAAATTTTGATCTTTTGACTTTTTACTATTATTCATTTTATAATATTTTTGAATTTTCCTTGTGATTTCTTTTTGATCCTTGGATGATTTTGAAGTTTGTTATTTAATTTCCAAATATTTAGTGTTTCCTAGAGATCTTGATATTGATATTGATTTGTAATTTTATTCCATTTTGGTTAGATACTATATTCTTTATGATTTTATTGTAAAAACTTATTGAGATTTGTTTTATGGCCCAGGGTATGCTCTATCTTGCTAAATATTTCATACACAATTGAAAAGAATATGTGTTCTAAGTATAGTGGTCTATAAATATAAATAGATCTAGGTGATTGAAAGTATTTTTCTTATCTTCCAGGTCTTTGTTGAATTACTTTCTACTCTTCTCAATTTCTGAGAAAAATTTTTTAAAAAAATCCTCAACTCTGACTGTAAAATTTTCTATTTCTCCTTTTATTTCTGTTGATTTTTAATTCACATATTTTAAAGCTCTATTATTAGGTAGATATATATTTGTAATCGTTGTGTCTTCCTAATAAAATAACAGAATTATTATTATGAAATATCCTACTTATCTCTGGCAAAACTTTTATTTTGAAGTCTGTTTTATCTTATATTAATATAACCTCTCCAGCCTTTGTTTTTTTCAAAATCAATCAATCTTAAAGATTGATTGATTGATTGATTGATTGATTTTGGAGAGAGAGAGAACATGTGAGCAGGGGGAGAGGTAGAGAGGGGGAGAGAATCTCAAGCAGACTCCCTGCTGTGAAGCCCACCAAGGGGCTCAATCTCACGACCCTGAGACTATGACCTAAGTTGAAATCAGGAGTTGGTCACTTAACCGACTGAGCCACCCACACGCCCCTCTAGCTTTCTTGAGCTTACTATTTGTGTATCTTTTTCTGTCAATTTTATTTAGATATATATTTGTGTTTTTATATTTGAAGTTCATCTCTAAGACAGACAAGAGTTAGGGCTTATTTTTTGAAGTTGTTGTTGTTTTAATCCACTTTAGCAATCTTTGTATTTTTACTGGTTTATTAATTCCATTAATATTTATAATAATTATTGACATAATTGAAGTTAGGATTACCATTGTTTGGGGTTCTCCTTTCTTTTTCTTTCTGTTTATTACCTGTTTTTTGTTTCTTTGTTTCTCCTTTCAGCCTTTTTTTTTTTTTTTGAGTACTTAAATACATTTTAGATTTTTATTCTAATTTATCTTTAGGCTTTTGAGCTACCTGTCTGCACTTTTGTTGTAGTCTTGTTATTGATCTGAAGAATTTAATATGCATTCTTAATTTTTCATGGTCTACTTAAAGTTGATATTTTACTGTTTATGTAAAATGTAGAAAATTTGCAATATGTAAACTGATCCACCTCTCATTATTTTTGTTATATTTCTCATATACGTACATATACAGAAATTATAAATCCCACAAATCACTGTTATATTTTTTTGCTTCAAATAGTCCCTTTGGTTTTAATCAAATTAAGAGGAAAAATAGTACTTTATATATATGTAGATATTTACCATATCTGATATTTTTATTTCCTCTTGAAGATCCATAATTTTATATGAATTTCAAGGTTTTAGATTTTATTGTATTTATCTTCACATGCAAAATTTTAAAAAAATCATCTCCAAATACTGATAATTTTGTTTCTTCCTTTCCAATATTTTTATTTCTTATATCTGTTTTATCATTATTGAGATGACTAGAATTTCAAGTAAAAATAGTAATATGAGGCATATTTGTTTAGTTTTTTTTTCCTGTTTCAGTTACCTATTGCTGTATAACAAATTATCCTAATATGGGTTGGCTTGAAATAACAACATTTAAATGTTCACAATTCTTGAATTTGACTAGGCAATTTGACTGGGCAATTCTACTTCACATGGAGTCTGGAGGACCACAATCTCAAAAGTTGCCTCATTCACATGGGCAACAGTTGTTTGAGAGATCAGCTATAGCTATTGTCTGAGGGTCTTGGTTCTTTTTTTTTTTCTTTAAATTTTTTATTGTTATGTTAATCACCATACATGACATCATTAGTTTTTGATACAGTGTTCCATGATTCACTGTTTGTGCATAACACCCAGTGCTCCACGCAGAACGTGCCCTCTTTAATACCCATCACCAGGCTAACCCATCACCCCACCCCCTCCCCTCTAGAACCCTCAGTTTGTTTTTCAGGGTCCATCGTCTCTCATGGATCGTCTCCCCCTCCGATTTACCCCCCTTCATTCTTCCCCTCCTGCTATCTTCTTTTTTTTTTTTTTGACATATATTGCAGTATTTGTTTCAGAGGTACAGATCTGTGATTCAACAGTCTTGCACAATTCACAGTGCTCACCATAGCACATACCCTCCCCATGTCTATCACCCAGCCACCCCATCCCTCCCACCCCCCACCCACTACAGCAACCTTCAGTTTGTTTCCTGAGACTAAGAATTCCTCATATCAGTGAGGTCATATGATACATGTCTTTCTCTGATCGACTTATTTCACTCAGCATAACGCCCTCCAGTTCCATCCACATCGTTGCAAATGGCAAGATCTCATTCCTTTTGATGGTTGCATAATATTCCATTGTGTATATATACCACATCTTCTTTATCCATTCATCTGTCGATGGACATCTTGGCTCTTTCCATAGTTTGGCTATCATGGACATTGCTGCTATAAACATCGGGGTGCACATACCCCTTCGGATCCCTACATTTGTATCTTTGGGGTAAATACCCACTAGTGCAATTGCTGGATCGTATGGTAGCTCTATTTTCAACTTTTTGAGGAACCTCCATCCTGTTTTCCAGAGTGGTTGCACCAGCTTCCATTCCCACCAACAGTGTAGGAGGGTTCCCCTTTCTCTGCATCCCCAACATCTGTCATTTCCTGACTTGTTAATTTTAGCCATTCTTACTGGTGTGAGGTGGTATCTCATTGAGGTTTTGCTTTGGATTTCCATGATGCTGAGCGATGTTGAGTACTTTTTCATGTGTCTGTCGGCCATTTGGATGTCTTTGGAAAAATGTCTGTTCAAGTCTTCTGCCCATTCCTTGATTGGATTATTTGTTCTTTGGGTGTTGAGTTTGATAAGTTCTTTATAGATTTTGGATACTAGCCCTTTATCTGATATGTCATTTGCAAATATTTTCTCCCATTCTGTCGGTTGTCTTTTGGTTTTGTGGACTGTTTCTTTTGCTGGGCAAAAGCTTTTTATCTTGATTAAATCCCAATAGTTCATCTTTGCCCTTGCTTCCCTTGCCTTTGGCGATATTTCTAGGAAGAAGTTGCTGCAGCTGAGGTCGAAGAGGTTGCTGCCTGTGTTCTCCTTTGGGATTCTGATGGACTCCTGTCTCACATTTAGGTCTTTCAACCATTTGGAGTCTATTTTCGTGTGTCGTGTAAGGAAATGGTCCAGTTTCATTCTTCTGCATGTGGCTGTCCAATTTCCCCAAAACCATTTGTTGAAGAGACTGTCTTTTTTCCTGGACATTCTTTCCTGCTTTGTCAAAGATTGGTTGACCATAGAATTGAGGGTCCATTTCTGGGCTCTCGATTCTGTTCCATTGATCTATGTGTCTGTTTTTGTGCCAGTACCATACTGTCTTGATGATGACAGCTTTGTAATAGAGCTGGAAGTCCGGAATTGTGATGCCGCCAGCTTTGCTTTTCTTTTTCAACCTTCCTCTGGCTATTCGGGGTCTCTTCTGGTTCCATACAAATTTTAGGATTATTTGTTCCATTTCTTTGAAAAAAGTGGATGGTATTTTGGTGGGGATTGCATTGAATGTGTAGATTGCTCTAGGTAGCATTGACATCTTCACAATGTTTGTTCTTCCAATCCATGAGCATGGAACGTTTTTCCATTTCTTTGTGTCTTCCTCAATTTCTTTCATGAGTATTTTATAGTTTTCTGAGTACAGATCCTTTGCCTCTCTGGTTAGATTTATTCCTAGGTATCTTATGGTTTTGGGTGCAATTGTAAATGGGATCGACTCCTTAATTTCTCTCTCTTCTGTCTTGTTGGTGTATAAGAATGCCACGGATTTCTGTGCATTGATTTTATATCCTGCCACTTTACTGAATTCCTGTATGAGTTCTAGCAGTTTTGGGGTGGAGTCTTTTGGGTTTTCCACATAAAGTATCATATCGTCTGCAAAGAGTGAGAGTTTGATGTCCTCTTTGCCAATTTGGATGCCTTTGATTTCTTTTTGTTGCCTGATTGCTGTGGCTAGGACTTCTAATACTATGTTGAATAGCAGTGGTGATAGTGGACATCCCTGTCCCGTTCCTGACCTTAGGGGGAAAGCTCTCAGTTTTTTGCCATTGAGAATGATATTCACTGTAGGTTTTTCATAGATGGCTTTTATGATATTGAGGGATGTACTATCCCTATACTCTATCCCTATACTCTGAAGAGTTTTGATCAAGAAAGGATGCTGTACTTTGTCAAATGCTTTTTCTGCATCTATTGAGAGGATCACATGATTCTTGTTCTTTCTTTTGTTAATATATTGTATCACGTTGATTGATTTGCGGATGTTGAACCAACCTTGCAGCCCTTTCACTTGGTCAGAGTGAATAATCCTTTTAATGTACTCTTGGATCCTATTGGCTAGTATTTTGGTGAGAATTTTTGCATCCATGTTCATCAAGAATATTGGTCTGTAATTCTCCTTTTTGATGGGGTCTTTGCCTGGTTTTGGGCTCAAGGTAATGGTGGCCTCATAAAACGAGTTTGGAAGTTTTCCTTCCATTTCTATTTTTTGGAACAGTTTCAGGAGAATAGGTATTAATTCCTCTTTAAATGTTTGGTAGAATTCCCCTGGGAAGCCATCTGGCCCTGGGCTTTTGTTTGTTGGGAGATTTTTGATGACTGCTTCAATTTCCTTAGTGCTTATAGGTCTGTTCAGGTTTTCTATTTCTTCCTGGTTCAATTTTGGTAGTTGATACATCTCTAGGAATGCATCCATTTCTTCCAGGTTATCTAATTTGCTGGCATAGAGTTGCTCATAATATGTTCTTACAATCGTTTGTATTCCTTTGGTCTTGGTTGCAATCTCTCCTCTTTCATTCATGATTTTGTTGATTTGGGTCATTTCTCTTTTCTTTTTGATAAGTCTGGCCAGGGGTTTATCAATCTTGTTTATTCTTTCAGAGAAACAGCTCCTAGTTTCATTGATCTGTTCTACTGTTCTTTTGGTTTCTCTTTCATTGATTTCTGCTCTGATCTTTATTATTTCTCTTCTCCTTCTGGGCTTAGGCTTTATTTGCTGTTTTTTCTCTAGCTCCTTTAGTGTCTGATGAGGGTCTTAGTTCTTGATTTTACCTCCTTCACATGACTTCTTGGTCTTTCTCATAACATGGTAGCTTGATTTCAAGCAGCAACATTTCAAGAGGCAGAAAATGAAAACTGACATCCTCTTAAGTTCTGGGTTCAGCAATCCCATATCATCACTGGCAGCATCCAAAGCCAGTCACAAAAGCAACTGAGCTTCAAGGGAAGAATTAAGCTTTGACTCCATGTGAAGACTAACTTGTCTGTCAGGAATTGGGAAGGAATTATTGAGAGCCATGATTGGAGATTAACTACCATACCTTCTTAGTCTTATGCTACTAGTCATGATGTTGATATAGAATAGCCTTTTATTCCCATTGCTTTAAAGAAGTACTATATGACTTTTATCATGTGTTGTTATAAGATCAATTTTGAGATCATACCTGCTGGTAGATTTCATAGTATTAAAACAGCTTTGGATCGTTTAAGGGTGAGTTTTAACAAATGTTCAAGGGGCCATTTATTTACCATTTTATACAAGTTGTTACAAAAAATGTAAATAGGACAAATGTTACCTAATATTTATAAAAGCATGTTAATTTAGGATATCTTGTTTTATATGGTTGAAATGCTCTATTATTAAAACAAAACAAAAACAAAACACACAAAAAAACTTAAGGCAAAAGATTTGATGAATTTGATTAAAACTAATTGGGATTTCTCCTCAAAAAAGAAAGGACAAATAAAATTGATATACAAATAACAAATCAAGCGAAAAGAGATTTGCAATATTTAAAACTAACAAGGACCACTTACCTAGAATTCACAAACTAACAGGAATAATATAATAGCCCTATTGGTAAAATGGAAAGGGAAGAAATGGTTAATTTCCAGAGAAAATGAAAATCTAAAAGTCCTGAAGGAACTCCAAGTGGAAATGTAGGTTGGTGCAGCCATCCTGAAGTACAATTTAGACGCTAGAGCTTAGTCAAGGTAAGAATTCAAAGATACATAATCCAAATCTCGCTCCTGGGATAATATCCTAAAGAAATGTTCACACAAATTGGTAATGAAGATATTTATATGATAAAGGTGTTTCTCATAGCCAGATTGCTGTAGCAGGGAGATAGATGCAAATTAGATGCCCATGAGTGGAGGAATGGATAAACAAAATTTGGTGAATCACTGTGTTTTGTAGCAATTAGATGCAGTGGATGAATTATACATTAAGCAATATCAAAAGATCTATAGTGCATATCATTTATGTCCTTTAAGGTATGTGAAACAAAATAATAGCATATTAATAAAAAATACTCTGCAAGTGTAATAGAATGTTGCTGACGAAAGAGTGAAGAATAAGGATAAAAGGGAACAAAAAAATAAGTAAAAGGAGAAAGAAACTTACCCAAAAATGAAACATATACAATAAAGTGTAACTTCTTCCTTACTTTCCTTTTTCATTTTGTGGATTAAAAAAAAAATTCAGATATGGTTAAAAATTTACATGCATTACTTTCAAAAAAAAAGTAAAATTTAGTACATAAGTTTGACACACTAGTATCTGTTCATTGCATAAATAATATCAATTATTTAAGTCTTGCTCTTTTGTAATGGTTTTATTTCAGTTAGATGATATAATTGATGGCCACTTAAGCAAAAAGTAGTCCCAATTTCTGTTCCTCAAAGAACACACTTGGTAGAGATTCTAAAATAATTTTAATTTACCAGTACCAAAATGTGGAGTCTTGTTATTATACTGTTTATATCATAAGGCATAATGCAGGTTGCTAGCAAACTAAAGTGAATTCAGCCATAGTTACACTTAATCATTATCATTATCCTCTTTATTGCAAAGTACATTGAGGAAAAATTTAGAGATGTTGTTTTCCAAATACGCTCTTCTTTTCTATTTAAGGAGGTTAAAACTCTAAAAGGAAGGATTATATAAAATGTTCTTAAATTAGTTGGAAAGAATATTGTATGAAAGAGTAAAAGAGAGTGTTAGTATATTATTTCTTATCTCCCTGAATCTCAATCATTTTGGATTGTTCTTGCTTTAACATAATTTACTGGAAGTTTACACTTATAACATTACTCAATAGGGCATCTCCAATCAACATATGTAAATTTCAGAGATATTTGCACAGCTTAGCATTTCTTGTCTTTCAGTGGTATAAGAACACAGTTCTGAAATTAGTAGTCTGTTGTAATTGTGACTAAAATACATAGTCTAGTTGAATCATTAACAATGTCTGTTTCCTTTGTATGAGAATACTCATTTTCCCAAAAATTACAACAAAAGAGGAATTACCAAGCATATTCATATTCTGAGAACTAACTTCTTTGTATTTCTCAGGTCTTAAAGAGAGGAAAAACTACCACAAAGGTTAATCTTAAAGAAAAATATTTTTGGTGGGGCGCCTGGGTGGCTCAGTCGGTTAAGCAGCTGCCTTTGGCTCAGGTCATGATCCTGGGGTCTGGGATGGAGCCCCACGTCCGACTCCCTGCTCAGCAGAGAGCCTGCTTCTCCTTCCCTCTGCCTGCTACTTTGCCTGCTTGTGCTCTCTCTCTATATCTGTCGAATAAATAAATAAAATCTTAAAGAAAAAAAAGAAAAATATTTTGGGGGCACCTCAGTGGCGCAGTTGGTTAAGCATCTGCCTTTGGTTCAGGTCATGATCCCCTGATCTAGCCCCTCATTGGGCTCCCTGCTCAGTGGAGAGACTGTTTCTCCCTCTTCCACTGCCCCTCCCCCTGCCACTGCCCCTCCCCCTGCTCATGCTCTTTCTTGTGCTCTCTCTCAAATAAATAAATAAAATCTTAAAAAAAAAGAAAACCATTCTGAATCACAAACTATTCAATTTTATCCTTTCAAAAAATCGTTCTCTTTCATTAGATTTCAAATCTTTCATAGTTGGTATAGGATCACCATAGTGCATGTTAGTTATTTGTCTTGACTGTTGACAAAATAAAGTGTATTTATAAAATTATGTCAGCAAATATTTTCTTCTCGTTTTTCAATTTGAAATATATAAAACTTTTCCCAGAATATAAGCAACAATGTATTTGGCGGGGGGCAGGGGATGATCTTCTGGAGGGAATTTAAAAATACGTATTTTTTCCAGTGTCAGGGTTAGATATCTGTTCCGGGAGAGTATAACTTAGAGGTTTTGAATAGTAAGTGGTGAAATGTCATCCCATTATCTGCCTCATATAAGGAATGGATTTGGTAATGGTGACAGCAGTAGATAGAAAAACCAAATAGAAGAATAATTGGTTTGGATTTCGTTTTTGAGAAATAACCCTAAACTTCTGATGCAAATAGTGTCTGAATTCTCAGTAAATGGCCTAAGAAAACTGATTGATATATGGAACTTCCCAAAAAGCAGGTCTAAAGAGTAATCTCATGAATACACCAATATGTACGCAATGGTTACGAATACTCCCTCTGGAGAAATGTGTTGAGGGGAAGGGGCCAAAAACTTTTAAATACATGTGATAATTTGGGGATGTTGAGACAGATGAAGGACAAAATGGCTTCTCAAGAGTCATTGTAAAGTGAATAACGTAGCAAGAGTACGCAGAAAAGTATAATGTCGAATCACCAAGTTGTATGTCGGAAACTAATAAAACATTGTATGTCAATTATACTGGAATTCAGAAAGGGAAGGGAAGGGAGGGGAAGAGAGGGAGGGGAGGGGAGGGGAGGGGAGGGAAGGGGTTGTGATGAAAAGCATGACAACTTCCCAGAGGAAGTGCTGCTGGCAAAAAATCTTCACATTAACGGAGCTCTCAGAGATATTCCATGGCATTAAAAGTATGGAGGATAGGGATGCCTGGGTGGCTCAGTGGGTTAAGCCAGAAAACTATAATGTGAGAATAGCATGAAAAGGAAAATCAGACAGAGCGCCGAGTCACTGGCGTGGAGAAGTGTCGTTAAATGCAAAGGAAGCCTAATTCTTAATTGGAGCCCTTTCACATATTTTCCCAGGAAGGAAACCTAACATCCCTATTTGCAATGCCTCATTATGTTTCTTTTTAGCGGTCTCTAGCATTTGAAAGAAGGAAATTTGCAAAATCAGAGATGTGGTTCTCCCACTAAAAATGAGCTCTTGGAAAATATCAGTAACTCACAAACCTAGCGCCAGTGCGCTAGTTTAGATTAATTTCTAACAATGCTCCCTGCCACTACTCTTGGCTCACTTCCTTTCCTACTGCATCAGCCCCATTCTCATTCCTCTGCATAACCTCAGACTCATCCTTCAAACCTAATTATATAGCATAATCCAAACCAGACCCCATGAATCAATAAAGGCCACTTGTCACTTTTTCTAAAGAAAGAACTGAAGGGCTAATTTTACATTAAGTAACTGTCTTTTTTTCCCCTTTGAATTTCAGAAGGGAGAATTCTCTCTAGCAGGAGACTAGTAAAATTAGAGGCACAACATTGACTCAAAATTGAAACTTTTTCCATCAAACTCTGATTTTCAACATGTGGGTACATTTCTATATTGTGATAAATTAAAAGGAATAGATCTAGTAAAAAAATATTATGCTTTGACACTTCCAGAATTAGAATAAAATCTATTTACCTTGCAAATGATTTCTCATATTAATACAAAATATTGATCTCTTGAGTTATAAACATATTCCTGATTATCATCCAAATAACAAATAAAAGATTTCCCCCAGCTTCATGACTTTAAATACCATATATGCTAGAGGGCGCCTGGGTGGCTCGGTTGGTTAAGCGTTTGCCTTTGGCTCAGGTCATGATCCCAGGGTCCTGGGATCGAGCCCCGCATCTGGCTCCCAGCTAAGCAGGAGGCCTGCTTCTCCCTCTGCCTGCCACTCCCCCTGCTTGTGACTTCCCTCACTCCCTCTCTCTCTCTGACAAATAAATAAATAAAATCATTTTTTTTAAAAAGTATGAAGGATAAAATGTTGGAAGCTGATCCATACTTAGAAAGAAATATGACAGTACACCAAGGGATAGAAAAAATTCTCGCTCTGTATTTTAAGTTATATGATAAAAAGTCAGGCAGCATTCAATGTATTCTTGGCAAGTTTTTTCACAAAGACATAAAACATTTTAAATCTCATGGATTCTAATGTTTTGAATTACAGTGTACTAAATAAATGGTAGTTTTACTTTTTTATTTCCCTATTTTTTATAAATGGCAGTAAGAGAGTTTTTAATGTTTTCATACAAAAATTTTTTAAATATGGGGCAATTTTAATTTTTTCTCACTGATTATTAAAAACCAAGGTTTTAGCATGCACAGACACTTTCATAGTCTGAACTACCATACCAAGTGAGGGTTGCTTGTATTTTATATATGCCATTTTATACTTTTAAAATAAGTTTAATGATACTAATTTAATTTATGCTCTTGAACTATGATTATCTCTATGTCACAGTTAATGCAGCTAGGGCCCTTGAACTCTAGTTATATATCCAATATAAACACACTGGTAAGAACAGAAACAGACCCAATTTCAAGCCCCTACAACCATAAAATTGTTTATTTGTATAATTACTCACACTTATTTGAATATAGACTATGTGCTAGGAGCAGTGCTAGCCACTTAGGACAATTGTGTAAAGGGCAAATAAAGGTTTCTTTTCTTCATAAACCTTATTGTCATCTGTACATTACTATTCCTTACTTTCCTGTAGAAAAAAATTAAATTCCGTTCCTGTAGAAAAAAATTAAATTCCGTAGGGGAAAAAAATTATGGCAAGAAAATAACACATTACACTGTCATTTTGTTTAACACATTCTACTTATATTTTCTCAATGTAAGCTTTAAGTCAGGTTTCTTTTAGGTCAAAAGCTAATAACTCATTTGAGAATAATATATGCTTGATTAGGAGTACATAACATTTTTTAAGATTTATTTATTTATTTATTTATTTATTTATTATTCAAGAGCAAGCAGAGGGGAGGAGCAGAGGGAGAGGCACAAGCAGACTCCGAGCTGAGCACGAGCCCAGTGCAGGGCTCAATCTCATGACCCTAAGATCATGACCTGAGCAGAAATCAAGAGTCAGATGCTTAAGCAGCTGAGGCACCAGGCACCCCAGGAGTACATAACATTTCTTATCTTGCTGTTTGGATGTTTCTAAAGTGTAATGTGCCATACACTTTCATTCATATTAAAGATAAATGTATTCTGTACTTGATCTCTAAGTGGAAGTTTCAAGCATGTTCCAAAATGAATGATGAATCTTTGGAAACCTAAAATATCTGGCACTATATATCATATTTCAGTTCAAGGGTTTTTTTTTTAAAGATTTATTTATTTATTTATTTGAGGTGGGAGGGGCAGAGGGAGAGAAAGTCCCCAAGTAGACTCCATGCTAAGTGTGGAGGACCCGGGGCTGGATCTCACGACCCTGAGATCACGACCTGAGCCGAAACCAAGTCCAACAACACTTCATTGACTATACCACCCACGTGTTTCTCAGTTCAAGCTTTTGATATTGCTAATTAAATGACCTACAATTGCCGATTCTTTTATGTAAGACATAAGATATTTAACCTAAATTTCAACAGTGAAGATTAAGCCCATTTTAAGATTATAAAATGTTAAATTATCACTGGGCTCTATAATAATGATGAATAACTTAGAGTAACATATATAATGTTGCAGTAGTTTCCCAGTGTCTATTTTCTGCTCAGAGGCACTATTAAAAGCTGACACCACTCAATGGACTCACAGTCATAACATATATAGTACATATATGCTCAAATATATATATACTATATATACACTATATATATATTAGATATGTATACATTTATATATAAAAAGAGATCATACAAATGTTGAAAAAGTCTGAATATAAGATTTAAATACACATGGATATGTATGTCTGTGATAGCTAAGCCAAAAATATTGTTACAATAAAAAATTATTTAATTTATGATCATTTTAAATTTTGCCTTATAATGAATTTCTTTGCCATTTATAATAAACCTAGGCAGATAATGATTTTTACTTATATTTTCTTTCCAATAATTATAATTCCAAACTATTTAACATTCCCCACTTCATAATATTTGACAAAGTAATACTAAGATCTACACGTACTTATATTTTTTTCTGGCTTTTGTGTTTATTCTTGTACTCAGTAACTGATCTCCTATATCTCCATTAATGAACCAAATAATAATAACGGGAGAGTCAAATCTTGCTTTTCTGTATAATATTTCAGTTTTAGAGAGTACCCGTATGCTTTGTCCTCAATATCAGGAGCATTATGTAGGATAAACATTATACCTGGCTAAGAAAATGAGTTTAAAGCAAAGAAAACATTTTAACTGATTATGCAGTAAAAAACATTACCGAGTTCAGAATCTTTTATTCTTTGTATGTGATCCTGTCATTCTTTATTTCATTATGTAAAACAGGTTTAAAATTACCTGATACTTTTGATATAAAAGAAACCTTTAATATCAAACATTTGTCTAAAAGTCGTTCATTTTGAAGGGGGGGAAATCAGAGGGGGAGACGAACCATGAGAGACTATGGACTCTGAGAGACAAACTGAGGGTTCTGGAGGGGAGGGGGGTGGGGGGATGGGTTAGCCCGGTGATGGGTATTAAAGAGGGCACGTACTGAATGGAGCACGGGGTGTTATACGCAAACAATGAATCATGGAACGCTACATCAAAAACTAATGATGTAAGGTATGGTGATTAACATAACATAATAAAAAAATAAAATAAAATAAAATAATTTAATGATCTCACCACAAAAAAATAAAATAAAATAAAAGTAGTTCATTTTGTCATACATTTATTTAAAAATTCCTATTATGCTTCAATCACTCTAGCAGCTTATGAAAATACAAAAGTGAGTAAAGTTCCTGCCATGTGAATATAATCTATAAGATAAATATCATAATAGAAATTTGTACAAATTCTCATGGAAGTAGACAGGAGGAAAGTTCTCACTGAGTTGAGGAGAGTTCTGAAAGTTCCTTTTGCGATTATGTAAGTTTGTTTAGTTTAGATAAGCAAAGCAAACCTACCTATGTATTGGAGGTTATTCCCTAAGAGCACTGTTGTGATTTTCCTTCTTAAAAAGTAGAAGCGGGGCACCTGGGTGGCTCAGTCTGTTAAGCTACCCACTCTTGATTTCAGCTCAGGTCATGATCTTGGGGTACTGAGATGGAGCCCCAAGTCGAGCCTTGTATCAGGCTCTGCACTCAGTGGGGAGTCTGCTCAAGATTCTGTCCGTCTCCCTCTGCTCCTCTCTCCCCCCCACCATCTCTCCCACTCTTTCTCTCAAATAAATAATCTTTTTTTTTTTTTCTTAAGTAGAAGCATGGAAAGTTTAGGTAGTGAGAAAGTTTTGACAGAAAATGAGTAGGGAAGGAAGATACTGCAGATCACATCTTGCTTTGAGAACAACTTCCCCCTAAGAATAAATCCCAAAAACAAAAATGGGGAATCAGACTTCCCATGAGTCACCAGTCCGTGCGTTATAGAATTTCCATCATTCCAGAAGATTGCACCAAGCCTGTGCTGGGGCTATTGGAGGATGGGTATTGGGTTAGGCATTTACTCTTGGCCCTCTTGTAGCAGTGCCCGCGAGCGCGCCTGCGTGCGTGCATGTGTGTGTGCGGGGGTGTCTACCTCTAATTTTAGACAGGATTCATTCACTCCGTATAATGCTCGTTAAGCTTTAAAAAGTTTTATTCCATCATCACCACTTCTTTTACTTTTTTTCTATTTTGCCAATACCCTTATTTTATAATTTTGGTTAAATTTTAAAACATTACTACTGTCTACTTCTAAGCCACGTAACATGCCATGAATTACATTTTCTTTCTCCCACAATTATTTTTCTGTTTATTTTCTTTTTCTCCATTTACTTGGCTTTCTGGTATAGATACCCACTTTTCCCATATATGTCAATAACTCATCATATTCCTTGCAATAATCTCTTCAATACTCAGTTGCATCAGACAATGCACCAATTTATGTGTGTGTTTTAACCCAGAGATCCCCACCCCAACCTCTCTTCCTGCTCCCATCTAGATGGTTTTCTCTCCAGAGCCACTGCTCTGCAGCTTCTGTGAGTGATCCCTCAACCATTCTCCCGATTTCAGGATTTTTTGGCCTCTTTTCTCTTCACTCTGTTCTTCTTCTCCAGAGTTCCTGTTGGTCAGATGAGGGGCCATGTAGATTGATCTTTGGAATTTTCTTTTCTTTTTCTTTTTTCTTTTTTTACATTTTATTTATTTATTTGAGAGAGAGAAAGAGCATGAGCGGGGAGGGGTGGAGAGAAAGGGAGAAGCAGTTTCCCTGCTAAGCTCAGAGCCTGGCATGGGGCTCAATCCAGGGACTCCAGGATCATGATCTGAGCCTAAGGCAGATGCTTAACCAACTGAGCCACCCAACACCCACTGATCTTGAGAATTTTCTTTAACAGCTTTTTCCCTAATTTTTATCTCTGTGTCATTTTGTTCTACTTTCTGGGACATTTCCTCTACCTTAGCTCCTGGACCTTCTATTTATTTCTTCTAAATTTCAATTCTCATATTTTTAATTTCTAAGATTTCATTTTTGGAAGGAGGTGAGCTTTGTTCTTTTTCTTATAGCTTCCTGGGTTTTTTTTTTTTTCCTTCCTACTATTAGTACAACTTCCTTTCTTATCTGGTTCATTATTTTAACAATTTAGTTTATTTTATATTATCCTTGATCCAGTGTCTCTGCTTGTTTCTGTCTCTCTTTTTCTCTCTCTCTTTCTGTTTGTTTTGTTCTCTTTGTTTTGGAGGCTTTTTTTTAAGTATCTCAAAATGTCCTCTCTCTGTTTATAATTGAGTAAAGACCACTGAACTTTTCTGTAGGGGAACTAGGGGAGTTGTTGATCCTTCTCTGTATGTCGGTGGTTACATTGGGAGTTCGCCTGATGTCTCTGGGACACCTCATTTCTTGAGAGGATATTCTAGTTTCCTGCCTCATGAAATACATGCCTGAATGCTGTCCTGGGAACAAGGCAGGGAGAGAGCAGAAGGGAGACTCAGATCAGTCAACATTCAGGTTTTCATCTAATCCCCTGGTGTCAGCTCTGTGCCTCGCCCTTGCTTTCATCTATACCTGTGTCCCCAATTTTCAGGGAATAAACGTCTGGCTTGTGTGTGGGTGTGCGTGAGTAGGTCGAAATGGGTTGGTAGCAGCTTGCCTGAGCAGGGTGGAAAAGGGGAAGTGAAGGCCAGTTGCGCTATGGATTTGAATCTGATTGCCACTTGTAGTCACAGCCATCAGGCTTCGGCAAACACTTAGATTGGAACGGCCTTTGTTCTTGTGAGTCAGTTGCCTCAAATCATCTTTGCATGTTCCTAAAATTTCTTCAAATTTATGCTATATTTATTGTTCTACTATTCTTGAGGGCTAATACATTTTTTTTTCTAATTTGCTGGGATTTGATGGTGTTTTAGAAAGGAGAGAAGACAAACACATATGCTCAATCCACTATGATTATGGAGAAATGCCCTTCAATATATTTTGAAGGGGAGAAATCAAGAAGACACCTTCCAACAGAGTAAAAATCTCTCCATCCTCAGGCCTGAGAGGAGTTGAGAAAATTAGGTCTAAGAATTACCTTTCGGAACGTTACATTACAAATCTGGGGCTCTGTATTCACCCCTGATTTACTTCCCAATATTCCTCTTGTAATTTTCATGATGGGCTTAACTGGCTTCAGGAGAAGTGGGGATGTCTTGAGCAGTAGCTGATACACAAGAAGAATAAGACAAAATGATGCTTTATTTTACTAATTATGGGCAAATTAAAGTATGTTTATTTAAATATGCAGTATTTTGAATATTTTTATTTTCTCAAACTATAGGAAATATTAGCATTTCATGGATATGCATGTAAGAAATAGACTTTTATTTACTACAGTGTTATAGCTATATATAGATAGTTGTTTTCAAAATTATGATAATTGAAATATTTTGCTATCCAGATTTTAAAATGCAGATGAATCTTAATAAGTTTCAAGAGCTTATGGTTCTTAATTTTTAGAATGAATAAAAGTCCACTTTCATATGCTTTGATGTTTCTGAATGAAATAAGCAATTTGCCATTGATATCAAATAATAAATCTGAATATATTGGTCAGATTCATAGGAATCATAAGCGTGGATCTGTCAAAGACGTAAGGAGGTCATCTGGCATACAGAGCAGGTTTCTTTTTATTGAAGTAAAATATGCCCATTTTACAGCTGAGGTAGCTGGTACTCGTGATATAGCATCTGCCATTACCAATGGGAGAACCTTGTCTCCTGCTTCCCTAAACCAGTGCTCTTAAGTTTCCAAGGGAAACTCTATTATGATAGAACTAGACAAAGGACTCCCAACTAAAATGAGTGCAAGCTAGATTGTTAGAGTCCCTTAGAACAATAGAATCTGGACCACTGATTGCTCAGTGACTGAATCTGCCTTTGGACATCCTCAGCTCTGGTTAAAACTTCCAGTTAATTACTCCTTCCGTACATCTCTGCACACTGCCTCCCAAGAGCCCAGCTGGAGAGAGAATGATCTTCCCTTTCCTTTCCAACGTGTTAACTCATACAGCCGTAGTCAGTGTGTGATATTTCAATTGCTAGTTTTCAAAGATGTGGGCAAATATCAACTGGTTTGGAATTGAGATACCACGATCATTTCATCTTTGATTTAGAGCACACTTTAACCTCAGGTGCCACAAGGCAAAAGGTTAATGCATCGACCTGCTGCTTCGGGTAACCCCCTTGCCATAATGGTCTTGTTTTTTGCCCCAGCTTGGTACCTATTTCAATATACTTTACAGCTAGTAGGTAAATATGACATTCAGATTTTATTCCCAGGAGCACTGAGAGCTACTGAGATAGTACTATCTCAAATAATAGATGTTAGGGATATTTTCCTGTTTGAGGCTTATCTTTTAAAAATTCTTATTTTTTTTCCTTATGGAATAAAATCAGAGAGTGTTGCTTTTGGTATATCAAGGTAAGGAGAAACAAATTATGTACCGATTATGTTCAAACTTTCCTTTTATAAAATTACTTAAATATTTACATCTCCTGGAAAACAATATTTTGCTATAATAATAAGTAGGTGCGTGTTTGGGGATGGTGGGGAAGTAACAGAAATAGAATAACCTCAGGAATGGAAATTATACGCTTAGCCTTTATGTAATTTTAGTGTATGATTGTGTAATATGCTGTCACCTGTCCATCTAACGTAATTACATATTGTTCATCTTAATTGTCTTGTGTTTTGTTCTCATACATTCTATTTATTGTATTTTTCTTCTTCAGATACCTATCCTTAATATATTTACTCAGAAATATAAGTGTTGTTATAGCCAGGAATATTCCCATACTTGGAGAACCAAAATAGCCAGAAAAGAGTAATTAGCACAAGACCAGTGGAATTTCTGGTGAAAGGACATGAAAATAAAGCAAATAGTGTGACTTCATTTGCTAATTGACTACTTAAATCCACACTCATGGGAGGGGTTTACCAAAATGTGTATTTAAACTGGCAGGTGATGTTTCTCCCACAATAATGCCGTCATCATCATTCTTTCAGGTTGATGGGAAAACTAGGGGCCACTTTTCCTTCCCAGGGTGTGGCAAGCTGTGAAGCTTTAAGCTGATTAAAACAACGAAAGCATCTCTTTTAAATCTAGAGATCTTGTCTTCAACAAGTATGAAGCTAATGTTTCTCCACAAGGAGACAAACTTGGAAGTGAGAAAACAGGCGACTTTTAACAGTTATTGCCGTATGCTGTCTGTTATTAATTGTTGCTCTTTATTGCTAACCTTGAAAAATTCAATTTCTTCTTAGTTTTCCTTTTTAATTCTTTTTTAAATCAGTACACATAGATAGTGAATGATCCAAACCTTATATTTGTTCACTCATTTTTTTTTCCTTTTAATTTCAATATTGTGAGGAAATTGAGAGCCCAGAACATCTTAACGCTGCATCCATTCCTTGAGAGGATACAGAATCATCCTTTAGTATTCTGAGAAAGAATGAGGCTAGCTACCTGCAAAAATATTCACTGTGGGTTAAGTTATTAACTTCCCACACAAGTTTTTGTAAACATTTAAAAATACTAAAGATCATCTTAATTGACTTGTGCTTTTGTTCTCACAAAACGTTCTCATTTAAAAATACGAAAGATCATCATGCTATGTGTCAAAAACAAAGGAAAATAAAAGAGAACAATTCAGAAGGAAAAAGAAAATTACTTTCATGTGGTATGAATTTTGAGGACACAAATAGACGAAGGTAAAGGGTACAAAAAACTTTTAGGTACAATTTTTCTGCAGTTGAGAGAGAAGAAACTACAATTATGCAAGATGAAAATATTTATTCCTTTAACCATTTATGTATTCCCCACTTTGCTTCACAAATCATTACAGACAGACATACCCAAATCTGGATATGAAAAATTTTATCCCAAAACATAGGTTTCTGTTTTATTTTTCCTTATCACTGCATGGGATCAGCTATGAATCACCAGTCAATACGTTCAATATCAATGGCAGGATATGTTTCACAAATGTCCTAAATCTCGCACCAAGCACCATTACTGAACAGGAAATGAGTGCTTTGGTTGAGCAGGTCCAGAGGAAAATAGTATAAATTATACACTTGCATATCAATTAAGAGCAGTTAGAGGTTATTTGTGTAAATGACTTCCATACCACTAGGTTCTGAATGATGGGGGTTGTTTGGATTTATCAATGATTCTCAATCACCTGCCCCTTAATTACAGATTGCTCTCCAAACCTATAGTTAGGAGTATTAAAGTGAATGTTCTTGTCATTTGAATCATGGTGTGGAGTTGTATGGGTCACCGCGTTAAAAGAGAATTCATTATGTCGGTTTCAGGGACTAATGTCGGTGATCACTTTCTTTATTTACTACTGTTGTGTTGAAGAAATTATGCATAGCACTTCACTGAATGGCTGAAGTTAATTTAAAATAAGTACTCCTATATAATGGTAAAAAGTGAAACTGACCTGATTACTCTTGGCCTTTCCTGAATCACTTCACTGGGTTCATGTTATGATAATGTATAATCACTTGGGCATCACATCTGGAATAAAACTACCCTATCA
Source organism: Eumetopias jubatus (assembly GCF_037043125.1). Lineage (NCBI taxonomy): Eukaryota > Metazoa > Chordata > Mammalia > Carnivora > Otariidae > Eumetopias > Eumetopias jubatus. The sequence continues at coordinate 111,121,002 of NW_028274808.1, read as the reverse complement.
TGCTAACTTTTGAAAGATTTTATTAATCCAAGGACATAGCACATAAAACGTTCTTACTTTTCAAGAGTTAGAAACATGAAATGCATCACACTGTTGAGAAAAATTTTGCCCAGGATTTCCAGGACTTATCATCAGAGCTATAACAAGAGAAAATATGTGATAGTGAGTTGATACAGGAAGATACAGGAATGTGAAATGATTTGAAAAACTTGTCTCGATTTGTAGGAAAATCCAACTACTGTATAAAATGCAAACTAAAACATCCCACCTTCTTCTCCATCCTGTGCCTAACCCACCCAAGAGACATTGAACACCATGGATCTCGCTTCTGAAAATAAATGAAAATTAACCAAAGTGTGACACTCTGTGTGTGTGTGGGGGGGGGGGGGCACATGTATATAAATACTTGCAATTTGGTTATGTCGTCTCTTTAACTTAATAATATTTTTAATTCCTGTAATTCTGTGTCTTATGCTAATGAAATCAGTGTGTGCTATAAATAAACCACTCATCAACAAAATTTAAAAACAGAGTGAATACATTTATCCAGTCTCATGTCTTTCTCTATCTTGCCACTACCACAAATGCTTTAGATTTCTATTCCAAAAACCAAGAAGATTAAAATCACAGTGTGTCATACATATATTTTATAAAAATACCAAATTAGATTTTATTCAACAGTTACAGAATTCTATGGATATGCTGTGTGGTAATCATTGTTTTAAAATCTGTTTCAAATTACCAATAAGTCTCATGGAACCTGTGCTCCAAAGGACATACCAGGAGCATTGTCGCAGGACAACACTGAGATAGATTTCACGATGAGAACTAAATAAAACTCTATGCGGAACAGCAGACATTTTCCAGGGTAGGAGGAGAAAAACAAAAGAACACTTCAACTGCATTCAGAAGTAAGCTCATCTCAAGGAAATCTTTTAGGGGATTATTATACCTTAATTTCAAATTCTAATTCTGAAAATTTAGAACCACTGAGTGCAGTGGGTTGGTTTTGCCTACTTCCTTTTTTTCATAGTTTATTTGGAAAAAAGAGAAGTGCAGATAAGATCTAAGGTTTCTCAAAAATGCCAAGCAAAATAACTATTCAAAGAAAATATACCATTAAGAAGGACAAAGTAGAAAAGTGGAAGTTTCTGGATATATTGAAAAGTTTTTTTCTCACACTTAACAGCATACCAGATGAAAAAGAATATGTCCATAAAATACTGAAATTAGGGGAAATATATCATGTAACCTTAATAAATGTTGTACATAATATATATATTTTTTCTTTTCAAGATTGAAAATGTGCTAGATTTCCTCCCTTAAATAGTTTCACCTACCTGACATTTATATGTTAATTACATCCAATTCAACAGTATATTTTTGAGCATAGGGGATATTTCCTATTGGAAACTTTGCTGATAGAAAAGTGAACGGTTTTCAAAAAGATTATCTCCTAGGTGTCCCAATTCTTAGTGAACTAGCTTCTTGAACTTTTTTATAGTTACGTGGTTTTTAAGTAATAAAAGCATATTTCGAAATATATAACAACTTCAGCATCAGAATGAAATAATATACACTTCATAATTTATTATTTCCTTTTTTAAGAGCTGTATCTGTGTTAAGTACAGTTAGTGTCTATTCGTATCTCATTTACAGATTCTATAGGTCCAGCTACAATTTTTTTGAATTTTTCTTCAGATATAAAATACCTTTACATATGGTTCAAGCTTTATGCCCAAATTGGTTTACCATGTTATAATTAAATATTGGTTTTCTCAGACATGCATATTTTATGAAATGAAAGCCATAAATCTTTCTACAAATACTGAATATGGTCACAATGTAGAATTATGAATTTAGTACTCAAAAAACAGGTATATACAATATTTCGATGTTAATTTGGATCTGTAATCAAAGAAAAATAAACTTTAACTTTTTAATTCTGTATTACAAATGTTTCCATTTTAAATTATAAATGCTTTTATTTTTAAGTAAGCTCTTACAGAAAATATTCAATATTGCTAGATTTCAAACTAAAATATAAACTTTATGAGTAAGAAACTATCCATTTCAGATTAGCTACTGAACTATAAGGTTATATCAGGGAGAATATGAGCAAGAATATTTCTACCCCTCTTGGTTATAGCTAAATGTTTTCAAAATGCTTCTCAGTCTTGAGTTAAAACATTTATGCCAAGTGAGAGCATAATTTTCTTTAATTTAAATTTAATTCTTAAAATTAAACAAACTGGGAATCTTCGGGAAGAGGTATTTAATATCTTGTAAGCACATTTTTTTAAAAATAAAGTAGAATAAAAGGTATATCCTCTAAAAGTTTGTTGCTATTGTAATAATTCTCTTCACCTGGGTGTTGGATTTCTACTCTGACTCCTACATTGATTCCACCTATCTATAAAATGTTGAATCCAATTTCTAAACCATAACTCTAACCTGTATTCTCTTTTATTGTTGATCTTGGCACCCCAACAATTCCACCACACCACTCTTAACATCCATCCCTTCTTCTACCATCATAAATACTCATAGCTGTTTTTTTCCCTACGGTGGAGATCAAAATAATAGGATTTAATTTAACGTCCTATGGCATTAAAATATTTTCAATATTTATCCTGGAAAGTAGCACTGTATATCCCCTCTTGAGTTAGAAAAATTGGATCCGGCATAGAGTGTGGTATTAAGAGAGAGAGACAGAGAGAGGGGTCTGAGACATATTGATATGATAATAAGTAGTAACTATAGTCTGTGGCATCCTGATTTATCTGGAGTCTTGCAAGTATGTCTCTATGGTTGCCAAGGAGAATTCAGGTGAAAACAAAGACAGCTTGAGCCCACAATCCATTTTAAGGATTATAGGACTTATTAGTACATTTAATAAAGGAGAGAAGTATTAGGCATGTATGAACACATAAAAATTGATTAAAGTATCTCCAATCACTGGTTTAAACAACAACAACAACAAATTTGAAGAAAATGAAGAACTTCACAAAGAGTGTGCTAAGAAACTCTGGATCAATGTTCAACTATAAATATTTTGTTTCTGTCTCTGTTTTAAATGAATAGAACCAAACCAAAAAACAAAAGACCACATTTTAAATAACCATTTTATAATCATGTAGGCAAAACCTGCCAGAAAAGAAATAGGTTTTACAGAGCCTTAAGATTAAAGAAAAATTACCTCAAAGCTTTTTCATTCCAGAATTTCAAAATTTCTCCAAATGGTCAACATAAAAGTAGGGCAAAATTAAGAAAGCCTATTTCTTTACAGTATAGTTCATATGTTATTAGTATCTGTTCTATCTCAATTAATGATGTGCTTTGTTGGGAAAAAAAGAGGAAAAATACACTTCTTATTCTTAGGAATTTAATATTTATTTGAGTGAGTAACTCATATGCCTATGAAGAAACCTAAAATTCAATTAAAAGAAATATAAATATGTAGAAATTAGCTTCTTCCAATCTAGTGAAGAACAAATATGTAAATGATCTAAGATTTATATGCTACTTACGAGCCTTACTTTCCATAGTAGGTATGTTTTTAAAATACCTGTATAAATTTAATTATCTAAACAATAACATTTTAAAGCAGGAGATGAGATTAGCATTTAAAAATATTCAAATCATTTTTTCTTAAAATGTGGAAATTCCTTTACAAAGGAAATAATTATCCTGAATTATATGATTTTTAAATTTGGATTTTTTAATCAGTATATTAGTATACATTTAATTAAAAGTAGAGATCTTATATGTTTAATCTACATACGCTTGAAAAATAAAACAATTTTATCACTATAATTTTAAAGTAAGATTATATTTTTCATTTGATCTCTCAAAAATATGTAATGAATTGTTGTAAAGGAGACTGTCAATTCAATAACATGATTTTGACTTTTAATATTTCAAAGGCCTTATAATGCTTTCTTTAATATGTATCTTCAGTTTTATTGTCACAAAACACAGGTCAATCAGTTTCCATTTGTAAATGTAATTGCCACCACTGCATGCTCAAAAATAATAATAAATAATACTTATAATATTTATTATAATATTTAATTTTGTGGATTGTGGATTAGTAATTAAACAATATAGTACTTAGCAACTGTTCTAATGCTTACTCTGGGTCATTGGCTATAAAGTTGATTACATTTCAAATCTACCAAGGATTCAAAGTTTTTGTCTCAAAGAGGTTAATTGGAAGCATGAAGCCTAATCAAGGCCCAATAGACTGACTCTAGAATATGTTTTTACGGTTAGCAAGTTTTAATCAAATGAGAGGGAACATGTAATATTTCCTCTTCCTATCTAGATAATGTTAGCTCTCCCATATACATCCCAACTGGTTTCCAGAATTAATTTGCTAAGTGTGCCAATAGTTCTCCAATTTCCACCACTGACATGTATCTGGACCGATGGGTCAAAACACAAACCTAGGCTTCCCATGCGGAAGGCTATGAGTCGGCTCTGTAAGTACAGAGTTTGGGAGGTGAGAGATTATCTAAAACAGCAATTCTCAAAATTTAATATGCATACTAATTACCTGGAGAACTTGCAGAACTGTGAATTCTGATTTTAGTACCTCTTAGGTGGGGCTTAATATTTTGCACTCTTAATAAGCTCACAGGTAACACAGACGTTGAGTCATCCATGACTGTACTTTGCATATATGATCATTTCAATTGATTAATGAGAAAAATTGAGAAACTTGAGTCCTGGACAGGCTGTTTTAGAGATGGGCATTGGTACTCAGCTGAATATAAGTCCAACGTGACCAAGAACTTATACCTTATAGTTAATCTTACTGGAAGATCTTAAAGAACAGTAATCATGTGTTGAACATAATTTCATCAGCCATAGCACCTACCCCAAGGTTTGATCTGTGTGAAGTTTATTGAATAAATATTCCCTGAAGGAATTAAACATGAGAAACTTTGCCTTTGTTTTCATCTCACTAAGTAGCTACGATCCAGCTTTAATCCTTGCCCAAGCAGCTTCTCTTCTAGTGTTCTCCGTATCAGTAACAACACCTTATCCGCACAGCTGCACATGACAGAAACTTGGAAGCCATCCATGACAGGGCCCTGTCCCAGACATCTAATATGTGGAAAATACTTATTGATTCCAGAAGAAAGAGATATCTTAAATTTGTTCACATCTGTCCATTGTCACTGTCACCTTCCCCATCCAAGACTTTACCATCTCTCTACTAAACAATCAAAGCCTTCTTCGTTGCTCCTCAAACTATCAGAAGAAACAGAGTTTCTTTCATTTTTTCCCCCAACCTGAAAACCACCCAGCTGTTCGCTCAATTCTGCTTTTGACCACCCCCATCAATTCTCATAGCATCTAAATAGATATTCTTAAAATATTAATTACATCTTGTCACACCCTTGCTTAAAACTTTTCAAAACTGCTCCATTGGACCTAATCTAAAGTCCAAAACACTAAAGCCCAGAATCGTGTTGATTATCTAGCATTTGCACACCTCTTAAACCTCACGCTGAGCTACTCTCCCCCAACTCAACACTCTGACTCAGGCCTTTGTTGGTACCTCAGTCTTACATGTCCTTCAGAAGCTCTGTCTGGAAAACTCTCTTGCCTATTTTTCACAATGCAACTTCTAGTCATCCTCCAACTTAAATGTTACATGCTCAAAAAGACCTTCTTTGATATCCTATCCTGCAGATGTCATCCTGTTCTCATGATACCACATGCCTTTTATGAATCATTATAGTCAATGTATTATATGTGTATTTGTGTGATTAGTTGCTTAATTTCTATACCTTTTACTAAACTTCAATATCCATAAGGACAAGAAATGTGCATTGACCACCCTTTTATTCTCAGTCTTCTATTCTAGCTCATGAAAAATGCTTAATAAATACACTAAACAAATGAAATGATCTGTCCACTTCAAGCAGTTGAGAGCTTTCTAGAGCTATTGTAGGAGAAGATGTTCCACACTCTAATCTTTAAGTGATCATGTGAATGGTCAATTAGAAGATGAGGAAAGTCAAAGGTAAAGAAGAAAAGGGAGGAAAGAAGTTTCTTTATTACCTCAGTCTACACACTCAGGCACACATAGACTCACACACCACCACCACAACCAACAGCAACAACAACCTTAACTGTAGCCCAACTCTGGGTGCTCTATGTAAAGAAAATCATCTAACTCTCAGGGATTCATTTTCCTCATCCATCAAATAAGAATTGTATCAAATTATACTCTAACATTTGAAGATTTCTGTGTCTATAGGCTGACGGAGCACATGGCTCTTTTCCGTTCAACATTGATTTTACTTCTATAACAGCTTTTTGTCTTAAATCTTAAAACATTTCCACTCATCAGAACCACACTTTCAAGTGGAAATAACTACAAAGTACCATAACCATCATGAGCAAACATTTCATGAATTTCTTACGTGACATCAGAGATAAGAAAGTGTTATACACAAACATAGACCTGGGGAGAAATGATGCACGTCCTCCTCTAACTTGTCAGCTACTTAGCAGTTTGAGCCATGCCTTCCTTCTTGAAACTTTCTCCTCCCTTGGCCACCAAGTCTCTGCTGGTTCTTCTATTTATGCAACCACTACTTCTTACAGTTACTTTATGCCAACTGATAAAAGGTACAATGTTGCTTTTAGAAATCATGAGTAGTGGGGCGCCTGGGTGGCTCAGTCATTGGGTGTCTGCCTTCAGCTCAGGTCATGGTCCCAGGGTCCTGGGATCGAGCCCTGCATCGGGCTCCCTGCTCAGCGGGAAGCCTGCTTCTCCCTCTCCCACTCCCCCTGCTTGTGTTCCCTCTCTTGCTGTGTCTCTCTCTGTCAAATAAATAAAATCTTAAAAAAAAAAAGAAATCATGAGTAGTACTAGGTATGCATTATATTTGTAATAAGTATTAAGAAATTAGCTTATTGACAATTTAATTAAGTTCTGCTTAGCAGGAAAAGAATTTGGCTCATTCTTAAAATGTGGAAAGGTCACCTGAATTTTTTGTGTCAATGTTGTATCACCCAATTTGAGTCCTTAAATGACATATTATCTTTGGTATACATGTGAATAAGTGAATAGTCACATATACTATATCCATGCCTAGAGATTTGGAATCTATACAAACCTGAGTATTCCATGAGTAGGCCTGTGAGTCAATTTTAGAGGGGGGGGGGTAAAAAAAATCACTAAATTCAAACCTGAGAGAGACAAGGTATGGAGTTTTGCATAGAATTAAAAGTGTTCTGGTGGAATGCCTGGATGGCTCAATTGGTTAAGCATCTGACTCTTGGTTTCTGCTGGGGTAGTGATCTCAGGGTTGTGAGATTGAGCCCCGTATCAGGCTCTGTGCTCAGTGTGGAGTCTGCTTAATATTTTCTCCCCTCTCCCTCTGGCCCTCTCCCCTGTGCGTGCTCTCTCTCTCTCTTCTTTTCTCTCTCTCTCAAATAAATAAATAAATCTTTTTTAAAAAAGTGGTCTAGTGAGGGAATAAATACAAGGTATAACAACTTCTCAGTTTCATTTTTGTCAATCTCTCAGAAAACCTTGACTATCTAAAAAAAAAAATATATATATATATGCCCTTGTCTGAACATGTGTCTCAAAGTATTCCAAGGTATTCCAAGGAGGTATAGTCTCCTTTTCAAAGTTAAAGTTATCCTATTACTTTTGTTCCAGTATGTCTCATGAAACCAGCTGATGGCATTTTCACTGTCTTGGGCTCACATTTTAGCAGCTGTGGGACTCTATGTCCTGAGTATACATTAATACATATAGCATCTTCCTTGCCTACGGAAATGTTTGTGACTTACAGATCAGTTCTTTCAAAGTGTTACCACATGACTGGAATTTCGGAGCTTAGCTGGCTACATACTCTGAAACTAAACTACCAAAGTTCAAATTTTGTATTTATTTCTTATTGACCAAATAAATTCAGGCAAGTTTCCTAACCTTTCTGAATATCCACATAGGGTTATGGTAATAATTTAAAAACTGAATACAAATAAAGCACATCAGTTGAAAATATGGTGTGTGCTCAATAAAAGCTGTTATTATTATTCCCTTTTAAAAATATTTATATACTGTATATTTATATACTGTATCTCTCACAATTTTCAGAAACTTTAGTAAAATATACTATGGCACGACCCTCCCACTCTATAATTTTAGAAGTTCACATGTGTAAGGATTGAAATTTGGTGTCCAATACTCACAAGATTGAACAAGTCACCTTAAAAATTTCACAAGAAATATTTCACAAATGGCCACAAACAATATTTCCCTATGGAAAAAAATGATATATTTTCTCTCTTCTTTTCTAGTCCAGGATTATGGATGTAGGTCCAAAGTGATGGGGTACAAGTTTTCAACCCACAACCTGGGTTCAAAATCTGCTCTGCCTCTTTGGAGCAGAGGAGAAGAGAAGCGCACAAAATAAAAGTGAAATCTGAGAGGAATCTAAGAATGAAGAAATGGGGAAAACTTATGGCATGACAGACATCATTAATTTAATATTGCTTTAAAATTAACTCTTTCCAGGGGCCCCTGGGTGCCTCAGTGGTTAAGTATCTGCCTTTGGCTTGGGTCGTGATCCCGGGGTCCTGGAATTGAGCCCCGCGTCAGGCTCCCTGCTCCGAGGGGAGCCTGCTTCTCCCTCTCCCTCTGCCCCTGCTTATGTTCCCTCTCTTGCTGTCTCTCACTGTCAAATAAATAAATAAAATAAATTAAAAAAATAAAATTAACTATTTCTAGCATATCCATAAACTCTAAATCAGGCTTGATCTGTTACATCTTTACTAAGTTTGAAATGACTTGGGAAGTTTTAAAAAAGTGGTGGCATTTAAGATACAAAGAATGAGAAGCAAATCCTTACAGAAAAATATTAGGACTGTTAATCATTTTGTTATTCTTAAAATGGAAAACCTAATTAATTGCTGTCCTGTGTAGTATAGAGGGAAAGTTCTGAAAAAATTCTGCTCTGGTTGATGTAATGGGGAGATAAGACAAATAATTGGGTTCCTATCTAAATTCTCTGCTATCAGTCACTGCATATGTACAAAATTCTACTGGCACAGCGAATAAATGGTAGCTACACAAAATTTGAAGTGAGAAGTCAGAGATTTTTACTATCTTTTCCCCAAGACAGGGAGAGAACACTGATATTTGTAATGCATTTTCACTACTTTATTCCCCAACCTGGCTAAGAAATACAAAGCATAGTCACAGGAATAAAAATAGTATGTCCTTAAGCATAAATTTAATTGGACAGTTTTGAAAGGAGAATAATACTTTAAGTTACAGTATTGGCTCTACTACAAAATGTATATAAACTTTAATGATAAGAACTTGAAAATATTTATATGCAACCAACTGCATCTGGCTCCACCTCCAGAACCCACCTCCCTAGAGAGTAGGACAGATTTTTCACATATTTGTTCTCCTCTGTCACTGGACTTGCTTTCTTAGAACAATTTGAGAACTGACAAGTGAAAAAAAATAAAAGGGTTATTGCCTATCTAAACATCGAACATACTGTCAAGGAGTGATATTGGCACTAAATGGAACACTGTTCTTCATGTACAAGAAAAGTATGTCATTTAAAAAGTTGTTCATATGAACAGATTACTAACTTTGGTTTACCTAACACAAAATGTCTATAGCCAGACACGCATGGACATAGGTTTTATAGAATGAGCGTTAGTGTTTGCAGAATGAACTTTTCAACAAGATACACAGTTAATCAAGTCCAGTTATCCAGAAAAAGAATTTTAAATTACAGTACTTGAGGGGTGCCCGGGTGGCTCAGTGGGTTAAGTGTCTGCCTTCAGCTCAGGTCATGATCGCCAGGTCCTGGGATCGAGCCCCACCCACCTCGGGCTCACTACTTGGTGGGGAGTCAGCTTCTCCCACTCACTCTGCCCCTCCCCCCACTCGTGTGCATGCTCTCTCTCTCTCTCTCTCAAATAAATAAATAAAATCTTGAAAAAATTTATAATACTTGACATTAAAACCAGCTATAGGTAAAATGGCAGGCAAACTAACCATTTGGGTAACCTAGTCTGAAGTTTGTGCAGTAGAACCAGTACTTCAAACCTGTCAGTGAAAAATAACAAATTTTGTTTTTTTAATCTCCCGCCTTAACGAATGTTTTGTCCTTTTAAATTTCCATGGTGACTTTCCACCAAGATATTAAGAGAATACCCTAAATGGAAAATTCTTTTAACATTTTTCAAAAAGGTCCTACAAGTAGAAGGGTACTGAGAACCACCTCTATTTTATAGATGGGGAAATTATATTCATGTGATTAAAAATTAAAATTAGGATGCCTGAGTGGCTCAGTCAGTTAAGCATCTGCCTTCAGCTCAGGTCATGATCCCGGGGTCCTGGGATGGAGAGCCATGTTAGGGTCCCAGCTCAGTGAGAAGCCTGCTTTTCCCTCTCCCCCTGCTTGTGCTCTCCCTTGCTCTCTCTTCCTCTCTCAAATAAATAAAATCTTTTTTAAAAATTTTTAAAAATTAAAATTAGATTCCTCTTTCCCAATTAAATGAAGGAAATACCTATTAGGCTTTACACTAAGTTTTCACTAACATGTTGGCTATCATAGAGTTTGCATGTATATCCTAAATGATAAATTACATGCAGAAATCAGAAATTGAACTATGTTCACCTGTGTATTTATCTGATAAGTACATTTTGGAAAGAATATATATTAGAGACTTCTGATGAACCAGAAGATAGAATCTATGTGTCCAGCAGTGAGCGATAAGTAGATGCTCAATAAACTTACTTTCCTTTCTTCATAGGGACGCAGCCAGACTACATTTCTGAACCTCTTTTAAATTTAGTCATAGCCATGTGTGCAAATGTGACATGTAACTCCTCAGTCTGTGGGTACCTCCACCCGTAGGAAAGAATATGGACTCTTTTCCCTAATACGCAGAGGATCCAGTAGGCTGCCAAGGCCCTGTTGGGTGGCAAAGCATCAAATTGAAAGAGGGCTGGATTCCCAAATGACCACATTGTGAAAAGTACCCCGGTGCACTCAACCACCACCTCCACTAGACTGTGATGAATTTACCTGTGTGAGAAAGGTAGGAATGAATTGTGTTTTAAGCCTATGAGAATTGGAGTTTATTATTATATTCAAACCACTCCACAGAACAAAATGTGTTTACCTACCACTGCCTCCATAAAATATATTGAGGTAACAGTAAATGAAAAAGAAAAGGCACAAACCAAAAGGACAAAGAAAACAAGAGAGGCAGATAGATTTTGAAGCTGGCAAGTTGAGCAAGGAGAGGTAACTTACATGACAGAAGAGACAAAACTGAAACTTAAATGGATGGGAATAATAAAGAGAAGTTGAGCCGATCTGCCCTGAACTCATAAAAGACTTAGTTCTTGCCGGAACGAAATAATATAAAAGGACAGGGTTAGGCTGGGGTTCAAAAGATGGGGTTGGTTGAAAGTCTTAATTAGGAGGGGTTAGATCACAGATCTCTCTGTCTCCCACTATTATTAATGCTTCCAAATCTTGTGAAATACCATAATTTTGCTTGATAAAAAAAAACTGAACCAGCGACATGTCAGGGACAGTAGAAGAGGGAAGTCAGATGCCAGAATGAAAACAATCGGATTAAATAAAATCTGCACATAAGTAATGAGGCCTCCCAGCCACCTTACTCCATGCTGCTCCCACAACACTGACATTTAGGTATATACTTCTAATACAAAAAATGGTGAATTCTTCACTAGAGAAACTAAATGAGAAAAGACCTACATAGATATTAATATTTGTCATCTTTCTGGGAAAATGCTAGAAATGTCCTCTAGAATACCTCTAGAATTAACTATGCCCCTACTACTACCGCCAACACACATATGCACAAATTATTTTCATGATCTTTTTAGGTCACCTTCTTGAAGGTAAAGGATTACCTGGGTTCTGAGGAAATTCTTCAGTCAAACAGAGAGACTAAAACAAATGAAAAAGAAAATAATTTAGATAAAACAAAAATAATTCAGGTAGCATAAAAAAACTAATCATCATAATCATTATTAATACCATCAGATAAGAAAGATACTGAATCTATGATCCAGAAATAGAATGCTATGAACAAAATTAATCAGAGAACAAAAATGAGCTCCTATATATTAAAAATAGATTTTTTTAAATTATAAGATAAAGCTGAGAAAATCTAGGAAGTTAAAATAACAAAAAGATGGATAACTAAAGGGGAAATGTACAAGAATTAGATCAAGTTAAAAAAGCATTATACAAGCAATATAAATTTCAGAAATTAGAGAAAATCAAAATGCAAAAATTACAAAGGAAAATGGAAAAAAAAAAGATAAAACTGAAATCTCTGGTTTCCAGATTAAGTATTCCCATTGAGTGCCTTCAAATTCCAAAGGGGAAACACATGATTTTTAAACCTAGAATTCTATAATGATTGTGTTGGTTAGGCACATTAGTCTATAATCTCACCAGAACCCAATCTAGTGCCAACTCTGTGAATGAGGAAACTCCAAATGATTCCAGCTCAGCCATTTTTTCCCAGCCCTTTAACCCTTCCCAGCTCAAGTCCTAGACACCGTGGAGCAAAGATAGGCCACCCTCACTATGCCGCCTAAATTCTTGATCCACACAATTTGTGAACATAATAAAATAGTTGTTACATTATGCCACTAAAGTTCGGGGTGATGTGTTATAGAGCAATACATAACTAGAATATCAGCTAGACCATCAACTGAATGCTGACATTTTCAGACATGCAAAGATTCAGCATATCAACCTCCCAAAAGTCATTTTTTAGGAAACTACTATAAGGTATACTTTAGCAACATGATGGGTCAACCAAAAAAAAGAGAGAAACATCAGATCCAGAAAACAGGGAATCCAGCACTGGAAAGAGGGAAGGTAGGCCTGGGAATATACACTCTGCAGCAGCACTTCAGAGAAAATTATCAAGCTTTAGCAAGAGTATGGAGGGCCTTGGAAGGAAAGTCCCTTTGGGAGGAGAGTGGAATACTGAATTTATGGAAAATTTGAGCACTCTGTTTGTTTAAAGATTTTATTTGTTTATTTGAGAGAGAGTACAAGCCAGGGGGGTGGGGGTGGGGAGACAGAGGGAGAGGGGGGAGGGAGAAGCAGACTCCCCACTGAGCAGGGAGCCTGAGAGGGGGCTGGATCCCAGGATCCTAGGATCATGACCTGAGCCAAAGGCAGATGCTTAACCAACTGAGCCACCCAGGTGCCATGAATTTGAGCACTTTGACTAATTATTACTGGGCAGATATTTGACAGATTCATTGGAGCCTTTGGAAAGAAATTGTGGTAAGCATATATGAAACTAAATAAAATAAATAAACAAGATAATGGTTAGCCTCAAGAGTAATAAAAATGTTAGAGAAAGGGGGAAAATATCAAAAGGGCTGTCTTCAACTATTAAAATGTAAAATAAATAGTTAATGTTTAAAATTGATTTAATAATTAACGGATAATAACATTATATAGACAATTGGATATAAGAGCAAGAAGCAGCAGATTTGAGAATTAAGAATATTTGGTTATGGGAGAAGAGTATAGAAGGTATGGAGCAAGAGATTGTTCTATTTGTAATAAAATCTTCTAGTACTCTTTTTAGTTCTACTTGGATAAGGTTAACAATCACATTCCAAAGGTACAGAATATGCATAGGAATCCTCATCAAGCCAAATGAGTAAATAAATTTGGTATGGTAAACAGAGTTAGTTACATGATTTGCATTCAGTCTCGTACACTTACTACATTAAGTAAATTACTTACCTAGCCTTCCTTAGCTTCAGTTTCCATGTGGGAAAAATGAGAATGATACGTTCCTTATAGTGTTGTTGTCAGAAATGTTAAAAAAACAAAATTCAGCTGAGTAAAATTTAAAGATCTTATTGGCTTTACTCAATGATTCATGAATCAGGCAGCATGTCAGCTAGCAGATAGAAAGAAGTTCCACAGAACTAAATAAAATGAAAGACTTTTATAAGTAGAAGGGAACAGAAACAAGGAAGTTGTACTAGGCAACAGTAGGTTGTTTGCAGCAAGGTCACTTCCCTGTGGAGAATGACAGGAGTCTGTCAGTCAGATTACATCACTAGTACTGACCAGGAGATTCCTGAATGACTAGTTTAAGATTCCATTTCTGGGAGAAGCCAAAACTGTATTTAAGTTCATTCTTAGTTTAGTGACATGGGGCTTAGCCTAAGTGACTCCATTTTAAGCCTGTCCTCCTGTTTTTAATGGAAATAAAAGATAAAACAACTGTAAAGTAAGCAAAGTATAGCAGAATTTTGGGGCATCTGGGTGGCTCAGATGGTTAAGTGTCTGCCTTCGGCTCAGGTCATGATCCCAGGATCTGGGATCAAGCCCCACAACAAGCCCCACATCAAGCCCCACATTGAGTCCCACATTGAGCCCCACATCGACCCCCGCATTGGGCTCCCCGCTCAGCGGGGAGCCTGTTTCTCCCTCTCTTTCTACTGCTCCCCCTACTTGTGCTCTCTCGCTCTCTCTGTCAAATAAATAAAATCTTTAAAAATATATATACAGCAGAATTTTTATACGTGTGAACTCGCTTTCTTCCTTTTTTTTTGCAGTTGTCAGTAAATACATAAATATCTTGTACTCTTTAAGAATGCTCATCAAAATTAAATGTACAATATAAGTACCTGAGATCCACAGGCCAAAGCTAAAATGTATGCAATTCAACAATCTGGTATTACATTCATCCAGTGAAGGTGAAAGTCTATTACATTAGAATAGATATTCACTTTATATTCACTAAATATAATGCACTGCATGGAATGGTGGGAAATAAATTATTTTATTTTTTGGTCTCAAAACTTCCACTGAACAAGTAGTCCAAATCACCTAATTTTCTCAGGATTCAGATATCCTCTCCATATGGAATGGAAGAGGAAAAATGGTCTGGTTACCTAGTTGGAGATGTAAAAATGAATTATTACCTCCGTAAAGTGCATTGGCTTCTTGGAAGAGATGGTTGCAACACAATCAAAAATATATTTTTTTTAATTTAATGGAAGACTTTGTGTTGTATGCACTGTGTACAAAGGCCAACCCAGTGCTTCCTTCCCAGAGGGACCTTTCACCTCTCCTTTTGCGAGCATTAATGCTGTCTTGGATTAAAGAAGCACTAGAGAAATGACTTTTTCTTCTTGGCCAAATATACCAGTTTATTGTAGCCTGGAGTGCAAGTTATTATAGTCCATCCCTCTCTAAGAAACCGTACCTGGATAGCTAATGTGTGACAACACAACAATTAGACCCAAGGCATCCTTCAATTTCTTAAACTTTAAAAGTGTACAGGAATCACCTGGGGATCTTGTCGCCGGCAGATTTTGGTTATGCAGGCCTGGGATGTGGCCTGAGAGCGCATATCTAACCAGCTTCCAGGAGATGTCAATTTGGTTGGTCCTCAAACCACATTTTGAGTAGCAAGGATTACAAGAGAGTGCCACCATGTGAATGTGGTGTGGGCCATGTAAATAAACATTACTCATCGTGCCAAACATTAACCACTTTTCAGTGTCCATGCTAAGAATCATAACCATGGTCCCCTGATTTGAAGAAAGCTAGTGCCTTCTGGACTGAAACAACAAGTGGAGAGTAAATTGAAATTGAAAATGCATCATCTGCTTAGGTTATTCAATGCCTTGCTGAGTTCATTCAGGATTTTTTCATCCTCCATTACCCTCATTAGGCCTGTTGGGTTAGTGCTCAGTGTTGATCTGTATCTTAGTCAAGACAATTGTTGCTGATTAACTATAATTACTGTAATGGGGTCAGCTTTCTTTCAGAGGCTAATGCCCTCAGCTCATCCCTGCATTGTTCTGCCATAAAAGGTCCCAATCGCTAGTCATTTACTTACTTATTCTTTAAACCAACAACAAGTTGCTTCATGTGTGGGCTTTTAAATACTGTCCACTAGGTCTAAACACCTTGAATATACCTTTTACTTTACCTTTTCTTTTTCTCCCTCCCCTTTCTCTTTTTTTTTTTTTTTAATTTTAGAACAGGAGAATGATGAGTCACACACACAAAAAAATGTAGGTAGTGTTTACATACAATTCTAGAAGCAACAAAAACAAAAATTCAAAGGTACATTAAAACATCATTTAATATTTTGGAAAGATTGCAAATTTTTGCACATTAAAGATGGTAAACATAAGTAAAACAATTTACTAATTTTACTAACTTGATGACCTATAGATATGATTCTTTACCTTTTAAATTTTTTTAAGTTTGCCTATGTAATAAATTTAATGCATAAACCCCATATGTACAATGTATTTTGTTATTTTTGTAAGAAAGTTTAAATAATAAGCAAACAACATTATATCTAAAATACTCTAGTTTTAATCATTTTCTAACTTTACCTTTTATTGAAACACTGGGCATGGATATTTGTCATTTGCAATAGAAATCCAGTGAATGTTTATTCTTCTGACAGTGATATAATTTGGGAAAATAGTGTGGCAACTCTTTTCATGAAAAATTCATATCCCTAGCAATTGTAGTAGAGTCCAATATAAAACAGGCTAATTTTGGAAAAAATCCAAGATCTATTTATAGTATAGTAAAAAGTGCTTAACATACGGTACTTTCATAATTCCTAAGACGAGTAAAATACAGACATGCTTATACAGTACTAGCAAAAGAACCAGAGACTGGTATTTGAGATGACTACACCACTAAACAAACCTCATGTATCAGTGTTTTCATTTACAAAATAAATTAATAATAAAAGCCCTATCTACCTCAAATAGATGTGAGGATTAAATAAAAATGTATGTGATAACACTTGGGAAAGTTTGAGGTATATTGTACCAGTTGGACCATTGAAGTTAATTCAAATTAAATCATCTCCCGAAAAATTCTGGTTTGGTTAAAACTGGAATAGAATGCTTTGGGTTTCACAGGTCCTCAAAACTCTTCGTTACTTCCAGGTTGAGAATAAGACTATTTTCTTAGCATAACATTTAATAGCTGATGCTAGCAAATCAGTCTAATCTCATTCTCAATACATAGTCGGCTGGTTCCACACAGATGGGTTATAAACAAATCGGTTGAAAATCAGTTGTCTGAAGTGACAAACTAAGTGAAATGAAATGAACTCTACAATCAAATATTCAAACTTACATTTATTTATTGTTTATTTGTAATATTTTGTCCTGTGGTATAGCCTAGCAATATTGTTGTTTTGTTTCGTTTTGGGGTTTTTTTTTTTTTTTTTTTTTTTGGTCTCAGGCTTTAATACTTTTTTTTTTAAAGATTTTATTTATTTATTTGACAGAGAGAGAGAGACAGCGAGAGAAGGAACACAAGCATGGGGAATGGGAAAGGGAGAAGCAGGCTTCCCGAGGAGCAGGGAGCCCGATGCGGGGCCTCGATCCCAGGACCCTGGGGGATCACGACCTGAGCCGAAAGCAGAGGCGTAAACGACTGAGCCACACAGGCGCCCCAGGCTTTAATAATTTTGATTCACAGGTTTTACTATACATGTTTCAACCCATCATTTTAAAATCCTCCTCATTTACTACTCCAGGTTTTATAAACTGAATTTTTAGCATTTGGTTTCATTTTTTCTGAGGCTGATTCTAATTTTGCCCCTGAATTTTCTGTGCACTTGTATAAATTTTTTAACAGTACCCCCAATTCTGACTGCCGAAGTTATGTGATATAGTTCTATTAGATCTAAAAAGTCCTTAGCATAAGACAGTTTTACATATAAATGAATTCTCAAAACAAGCAAAATAGAGACATAACTATACATAGTAAGAGAAAAATACTAGTAAGGAAGAATCTTTTAAAAAGCCAAAACTTTGTGTGTACATGCACACACACAAAAAAAATCTAAAAACTATACATGACAGTTAAAAGGATATAAAAAAATTTGGAACTACTTCTTAGCACCCAGAAATGCAAAAAACAAAAAAGAAAAAACCCCACAAAATTGCTGGAACATATTCATTATATAGTAAGGTAAGACCTGATAATGATGATGATGATGGTAACAATGATGAAGGTCATGCCACATGGTAATTCTTATAAATTATACTGATAAACTTTATTATTTTTTAATTTATTTTTTTTACTAATTTACTGATGTACCTTTTTTGGTAATTGAAAACCTACTCATCTTTTACTAAAAGTCAGACGGCACCTCCTCTGAGAATGTATCCTCCTTACTCCCGTAGCACCATGTTAATTAGCCTATTCAACATCTAACACATTCCACTGTGGTTCTATGTTTACTAACCTATTTACTTAACTTAGAAACATGTCTTACTAATAGCTTATAGAAGAGTATGTGGCATACAGCACGTACTCAGTAAATGTCTGATGCATTAATTAATTCATATAAGCACACATTATTTTTCTTAAAATTACCAGGGATTATTATGTATAAAGAACTAAATTCTCACCATTTCCTTCCTAAGTACTAATGACATATTTATTACATTTCTAAACTACCAAGATATCACCTTTTCTTACTGGCATGACTTTCTCTTCCACCATCCATGTAACATAACATATGAGTAAATATTATTTCTAATAGTATATGTGTTAGTAAATATTATGAGTAACTAATATAAATGTTTGTACCAAGTGCTTACCAATATAAGGTACTAGGAACCAGTCAAATTACATAATCTTGTCATTTGTATTTAGTATGCTCTGAAGTGTCCTTGGTAAAATAGAAATAATTCTGGCTTAGGAATTAGATGACCTGATCTGTAGTCTGAACTGTACAGCTCAGTAAGTGTGAGACCTTGTGGGGATTTTATCCTCTCTGTGCATCAGTTTACTGATCTATAAAACTGTCCTTCCTAACATTACCAAGAACTTACATGGGCTAGGGTCATGTCTTTTTAATCTCTTTACATCATGCCAAGAATACAGCAGAACCCCAAGGAAGATTTACTAAAAAGATAAATGAAAAATTATTGAGAATTAGTGAAGTATGTCTATTTGTAGTAGTGTTGGAGAGAGATGGCAAGGGGTTGAGTTAATAGAGAAAATAGACATGTACATCAGTCACAATAACAGCAGATAATTCAAATAATAGAAATACATACAAAGCCACATGAAATATGGCATGGTGCGCCTAAAGGATTATAGATACACATGGATAGTTGAAATGTCTGATCTAAAAGAAGTAGGCTGGCTTCAGATTTTTAAAGACCCTGAATAATACTCCACAGTGCTTGGGATTCATCCTGTAGGTTTGTGGAAAGTCAGTATTAGGATTCAGGCAGGAGAACAACATGAACAAATATGAGCTTTAAAGAGATATCTGCACTGGGGAGAATATACGAGAAAACAGAAGCTAGAAAAAAGAAGGAAAGAAAATTTCTTAGGGGTTTACTCTAGGAGAGTATTATTTCATTTAATAATTACTGAATTATATTTAATATAATTATTATAATTATATAAGGAAATCATTATATATATGTATATTTTTTATTTGAAAAGGCATCATGGCCATTGAGAGGCAGAAGTGGACATTGAATGCAGTCAGTTGACTCCAAGGTCAGCATTCTCCCACACAGCTTATCACCCCCCTCAAGCCAGGGAGACCATCTAGGGGGTACTGCATTAATCTCAACATCAAATAAAAATAAAGTAGTTGAATTGAGGCTGTGGCCGTGAAAATAAAGAGGGAAAAGAGATTCAGGAAACATGTAGGAAGTAAGTTGACTGGATTTGGTGACTAGTTAGATACGGGGGTTAGAGAAAGAAGAAATTGAAGGTGCTTTTTTCTCAAATTTAAGGTTACTTGAAAATGTCCCAAAAAAGGATATAGTTGAAATTCTGAATAATAATACTAATTAGAGAAAGAAAAAAAAAACTTTTTTTCACACATACATATATAGAACACTATAGTAGTTTTTTTTTCTAAATTGCTATTAACTCAACAAAGAAATAATATTGGTACTCCCATAATTGACTTGTGGTATATATGAGAACAAGTTCAAATATGCATTGTATGTTTTTAATGATTACATTATTAATTGCTATGGACTGAATGTTTGTGTCTCCCCAAAATTCGTATGTTGAAGTCTTAATCCACAATGTGACTGTATTTGGAGATGGGGCCTGGGGAAGTATCAAGGTTTTTAAGTTTTTAAGGTTAAATGAGTTTTTAAGTATTTAAGATTAAATGAGATCATGGGCTGGAGACTTGATCCAACAGAGCTAGTGCCCTTATAAAAAGAGGAAGGGACATCAGAGCTCTCTCTCTCTCTCTCAATGAGAAGGCAGCTGTTTGCAAGCTAGGAAGAGAGCCCTCACTAGAAACGAACCATGCTGGCACCTTGATTTCAGACTTCCAGCTTCCAGAACTGTGAGGAAATAAATTTCTGTTGTTTAAGCCACCCAGTCTATGGCATTTTGTTATGGCAGCCTCAGCTGACGAATACAATGATGTTTTATTAATTAATTTGACTGATATTTATTAACTACCTACTATGTGGAGAGGCATGATGATAGATGTTGTGAAATTGAATGTGACATTGTCTCTGCCTTCAAGAAATTTACAAAGCAGCAGAGGAAATTAGAAACATAGGAAAAACCCACAGCCCCAAATCTATAATATAGACATCATAAACAAATGTCAGGGATGTCATTAACTGGTCAAATGATCTGGGAGCAATTCTGTACCTTGCGCAAATTTTTCATCATCAAGCAATTACTGTATTGC
This sequence comes from Eumetopias jubatus, assembly GCF_037043125.1. Lineage (NCBI taxonomy): Eukaryota > Metazoa > Chordata > Mammalia > Carnivora > Otariidae > Eumetopias > Eumetopias jubatus. The sequence continues at coordinate 111,100,230 of NW_028274808.1, read as the reverse complement.
AATCTTACATTTCAGGACTTGATCCAAATTTAAGGAATTTCAAAAGCTAGGCAAAAAATTCAGTTTTTGCCTTTGAAGGTCAAAAGAAACAGTTATGACAAATGTATACATAGGTCATAATATATCAATAGATTATACAAATGACATTTACACAAAGGTGAACTTGGGGAATTAAGAAGTTACTTTGGTTAACAAAGAGGGAATTCCAAAGGAGACATCTTTTGAGTTGAGTCTTGAATGACAGTAATTTAGGAGAAAGTTACCCAGTATGGTAACCTCATAGGAAAGCTTATTTAAAAAAATAAATAAATTATATATATATATATATATATATATATATATATCAAGCCACTAAATATAAAATAAAAGATGATCCTGAGTTATTTTCACCATTAGTGGAAATGGATGTGATGCAGAAAAGAAAAGGATTTAGGAGATCACATTTCTGAGATTGTCTAAAGTTATGTATCAGTTAACAACTAAGTTAAAACTCAAAATATTTTTCCACTGGAATTTGGCCAACTAACAATTCATAAAAGCCAACAATTTGTTTTAGCATTGGTTTCAAACTACAGGAAAATATTAATAATAGTCATCATATCATCCTATCAAACATGTAGCAGGTTTCATGCCAATTGCTTGCTTAATTGTCTATGAGCTTTTTAGAACTCACTAATAAGCTCTGGGCACAAGGGCTCTGTTTTCCTTGTTTACCAATGCATAGTATACAAGCAGGAATGAATATATATATATTTTTTCAAGATTTTATTTATTTATTTGACAGAGAGAGAGCACAAAAGCAAGGAGAGCAGCAGAGGGGGAAAGAGAAGCAGCCTTTCTCTAAGCAGGGAGCCCGATGCGGGGCTCGATCCCAGGACCCTGGAATCAGGACCTGAGCAGAAGGCAGACGCCTAACTGACTGAGCCACCCAGGCGCCCCAAGAATGAATATATTTAGTTTATAAATGAATAAATCTACAATTATTTAACTCTATAATGCAAGGCCAGAATTTAATAATATAAATTAATTGGCCTTGCCACTTTGCCTAACTAAGGTTATAATCATATTTTAATTTGAACTGCATGGTGACTAACATAACATAATAAAAAAGTGAAAAAAAAGAATTTCAACATAAATTAATATAAAATTATGTAGTATTATTAACCATTAAAGACTATTCACATGTTCTTAAAATGACTTGATATGTAAGTGTACCTAAAATTACTTAAATTCCTTTTGTAAAGTTGCAAATGATGCAGAGAATCATTGAGGACCAGAAACCACATTTCATGACATGGTAATGAAAGACTAGTCAAATGTTGAAATGATGGGAAGGGCATTTAGTAGTAGTTCAAAAGTACTATATAATGTAGAAATAGATAAGCAGTGAATGTAGTTTTATTCAATGAATTCTATAAGAGTATTTAGAATAGTGTAATATATTGGGATTGCTGTAATGATTGCTCTCTTCTCAAGGACGTACAAATTATTAAAGTAATATTTAAATATTACTGACATTTGATTAAGGAAATGTAAGTCACTCTATTAGACACAAAGCATTTTTATATCATTTTTCATTTTTTAATGGGCTGGACAACAAGTGATGTTATGTCAATCAGCTTGATTTTGAGATCTGGAAAGATACTGGATCAAGCTAGCCAAATTAGAAGCTAAGCATAAAAGATGATAAATGTATATGATAAAGGAACAATACAGAGAACAAGTTATGTTAGCTCAACTTATGTCTATGTAGGAGTACTGGGTATAAAAGTATAGAGAAACAATAATTGTAATACCATTCAACTCAGCATTAGAGATATTTCTGACTTTATCTTAAGTGTCTCTTATTTACTTTAAAACAAACTGATTAAATTTGCTGTAATATCATTTTCAGACAATGGTCATCAGTGGTTAGTTGCCAATATAAGAGAACACAAAGTGGGGCACCTGGGTGGCTCAGTCGGTTAAGCATTTGCCTTCCGCTCAGGTCATGATCCCAAGGTCTTGGGATCCAGCGCCAAGTTGGGCGCCCTGCTCAGCGGGGAGTCTCCTTCTCCCTCTCCATCTGCCCCTCCCCCCAACTTGTGCACTCTCTCTCTCTCAAATAAATAAATAAAATCTCTTAAAAAAATAGAGAAAGAGAACACAAAGGGACCACACAGGAAAATTACGTAGAGCTTAGATTATGTCCAAGAGTAGTCTCTTGGTATTTTAGTAAGATGACTGGGAAATAGAGTATAAATATGAATACATTTGCTCATGGTACAACAGTGAAGTGTGGCTAGTTTTATAGAAAATAAGAAATTTGAGTAATTCTTATCTGTCTTTTACACAGTCAGAGGGGAAGGAAAATATTCTAGGTACCAGAAATACACACGAAGAAAGCTGAGCAAATTTTCTGCATGTATATTTATGATAGTAAAGTGAAGATATCAAAGTAACTGAGATATACTGAAACACCGGCAGAAGAGGGGGCATTCTTCATGCTTGTTAAATTTCCTAAAGAAAAAAAAAAGTGCATGGTCTGTTAGGGAATTGCAATCTTTAAGTATCTGGCCTGGACAACTGAGGATGGCTCTGCTATTCACCCAGGGGATGCAGGCAGGACTGATTCAATGGGAAAGAAATAAGTTTTAATATGTCAATTATGTAAGTAGCCTGCTGGTAAATATACCCAGGCCGCATTTGGGAATATGATTCTAGCTTTCGGGGCTGAAACCAGAATTAGATATATGCATTTGGGAGTCATACAAATATAAAAGGGTGGAAGTTGAAACCAGTCAGGGGTAACAATACCTAAGTAGAATGGAAGGATGAAAAATGAAACAGTGGAGCAAACTCCACATAATTCTAACACTTAATGGGCACTCAGAAGAGGAGGGTAATAGGACTCTCTACATATATCTTCGTCCTATACTTACCACATCATGTTATAGTGAGCAGTCCTTCCCACTTCCTCCATTTTGGTCATTGATATGTTCATCTCTGGTTTTTACTCTTCCCTCTATATAACTCCCTAGTCAATTCCTATCGGTTTCTCTTTAGAAATATGTAGGGTCGGGGCGCCTGGGTGGCTCAGTCGTTAAGCGTCTGCCTTCGGCTCAGGTCATGATGCCAGGGTCCTGGGATCAAGCCCCGCATCGGGCTCCCTAATCAGCAGGAAGCCTGCTTCTCCCTCACCCACTCCCCCTGCTTCTGTTCCCTCTCTTGCTGTGTCTCTTTCTGTCAAATAAATAAAATGTTAAAAAAAAAAAAAGAAATATGTAGGCTCAGTCTTTCTCTTATATTCCCACACGATACCCAAATCCAAGGTCTTCATTACTGCACAAAACTCTTATGTAATAATCCTGATAAAGATCCAGCTGCTTTGTCCAGGTCAGATTGGACACTAGACATACCATTTCAAATCCCTCTCTACTAGACTTCAGTGTGGAGCAATGGAAGTTCCCTTTAACATTGATTTCTAATGTTCACATCTTCAGGCAGGGGTTACCTGAAGCCTGAAGATGAACTCAAATATTCCAAAGACCAGGAACTTAGTCTTCCACCATAATTTTAATTGTTACTATTTCCTACCATCAGAATGAGGGCCAAAATATGCTTCACCTCCACCAGGCTAGCTTCATCTCCACAAAATATAATCAAACTCATCTTTGAAGGCCTACTTTTTCAGTTAAAGACACTCAAATCTAAATCATCCTTAAGGGTTGCAATTCCTCTATGAAATCTCCCTAATTTAGATATCATTCTGTCCAATATCTGAACACCTGTAAAAATTATTATTATAATTATAATTCAATTTTCCTCTGATTTATAGGTCTCAAATTTCCATAACTCTTATACCTAATACTGTGCCTTCTTCCACTAAATTTCTCAAGGTTAGTGACTATGACTAATACTTTGTTGTTTTCAACAGTGCAGTTTAGTTAGATGAAACCCTCCAAAACAAATATGTACTTCTTTAAGTTGCAAAAGCAGGCAGAAACTTACTCCCTGTTGTCTACTTCTCTGCATTCCATAGAATGACACCAAAATAATTGATTGATATATATATGTATGTATGTATATATACATATATATAAAGAATTTGAAGATTGTAAAAGAGAGCCTATAAGTATTTTAGTATTAGTACAGAAGAAAAATGAGCACCTGATTAGTCTGCCCCAACTGATCACCTAAGAGAGGATGACCTATTAAATGAATGAGGATAGGAAATTAAGCACAGAGGCATGATCAAGAATGAATACTTAGAATCTACGAAATCTTGGGGCACCTGGCTGGCTCAGTCTGTGGAGTGGAGTGTGTGACTCTCGATCTCAGGGTTGTGGGTTCAAGCCACATGTTGGGTGTAGAGATTACTTAAAAATTTTTAAAAAATCTTAAAAAGAGAACCTAAGAAATCTCATCATCACAGATACAATGTACATATGGTGCACATGCCCTTATTCAATACACTTTTTTAATCTTATACAAAATAATATACCAGACATAGACACTGTTTCTGTTGAATGTTTCTGCTGACACATTTCCCCAACCAGAGAGGTCAAATGTTTCATAGACAGAAATAAAAGAGGTAGTTTGATGAGCAAAATGAAAATATTAATTATGCACAGAAAATAAATGTATTAAATTTATATCAAATAAGATGAATCATAAAAGTTGTTGCAATGCATTTATACCAGACAGCATTCTCTATTTCTCCTCCATTTGGTGTTGGATGTTTCATGATAGGAATGGGATTTTAAGAACTTATTGCCCTACTCATTCTGTGTTCTCTCTCATTTTCTCTGTTACTTCGATTTCATCCTTAATCTTGGTTTATGCATTGTTACTCTCCTGCCCAACATTCCTCATGGTTTTTCCCACATTTAGAATTAAATTAAAAAGTATTACAGTAGGGGGATGCCTGGGTGGCTCAGTTGGTTAAGCGACTGCCTTCGGCTCAGGTCATGATCCTGGAGTCCCGGGATCGAGTCCCACATCAGGCTCCCTGCTCAGCAGGGAGTCTGCTTCTCCCTCTGACCCTCTTCCCTCTCATGCTATCTCTCATTCTCTCTCTCTCAAATAAATAAATAAAATCTTTAAAAAAAAAAAAGTATTACAGTAGGGCCCAAATGATCTGGCCTCTAGTTACTTCTCCAGTTATCTCCACCATTATCCCTTTACCCAAAGTATGTCGGCCAAGTTGGCCTCCTTGCTATTCCTCAGTCAAGAGTGCTACTGCCTTAAATACTTTATACTTATTTTACCTCTGATGAAATGCTCTTCATGACTTCTATACATCTCCATTTAATATTATGACTCAATATTGCATACCAGCAGCCCTACCTTTTCCTAATGATCATGTTCCATTACTGTGCCAGAATAGTGACTTTGCCCCTTGTCGGCTCATTTCTTGGTACCAGATGCCTAAAGTTACTGGTGATAGCTATACAGTATAGCCTAAGTTAAATGAGAATCTTAACATTCCTGGGTGGAAGACTCCCCTCTCTGAGAATCAATATCTCTAGGCCTGCAAAATCTAAACTTTCAGAACAGGGACTATAAATTCATCAAGTGGGTTACAGGAAGTGGTGATGAAAGACAATTCCTATTTCTTTTTTTTTTTTTAATTTTGTTATGTTATGTTAACCACAATACATTACATCATTAGTTTTTGATGTAGAATTCCATGATTCATTGTTTGCATATAACACCCAGTTCTCCATTCAATACATGCCCTCTTTAATACCCATCACCAGGCTAACCCATCCCCCCCCAGAACCCTCAGTTTGTTTCTCAGAGTCCATAGTCTCTCATGGTTCACCTCCCCCTCCGATTTCCCCCCCTTCATTTTTCCCTTCCTACTATCTTCTTTTTTTTTTTTTAACATATAATGTATTATTTGTTTCAGAGGTACAGGTCTGTGATTCAACAGTCTTACACAATTCACAGCACTCACCATAGCACATACCCTCCTCAGTGTCTATCACCCAGCCACCCCATCCCTCCCACCCCCCACCATTCCAGCAACCCTCAGTTTGTTTCCTGAGATTAAGAATTCCTCATATCAGTGAGATCATATGATACTTGTCTTTCTCCGATTGACTTATTTTGCTTAGCATAATACCCTCCAGTTCCATCCACATCGTCGCAAATGGCAAGATTTTGGTTTTTTTGATGGCTGCATAATATTCCATTGTGTGTATATATGTGTGTGTGTGTGTGTGTGTGTGTGTGTGTGTGTGTGTGTGTGTATATAATCTTCTTTATCCATTCATCTGCTGATGGACGTCTTGGTTCTTTCCATAGTTTGGCTATTGTGGACATTGCTGCTATAAACATTGGGGTGCACGTACCCCTTTGGATCACTACATTTGTATCTTTGGGGTAAAGACCCAGTAGTGCAATTGCTGGGTTGTAGGGTAGCTCTATTTTCAACTTTTTGAGGAACCTCCATATTGTTTTCCAGAGTGGCTACACCAGCTTGCATTCCCACCAACAGTGTAGAAAGGGTTCCCCTTTCTCCGCATCCTCGTCAACATCTGTTGTTTCCTGATTTCTTAATTTTAGTCATTCTGACTGGTGTGAGGTGGTATCTCATTGAGGTTTTGATTTGGATTTCCCTGATGCTGAGTGATGTTGAGCACTTTTTCATGTGTCTGGACAACTCCTATTTCTACACGTCTATTTTCTTAGTCCCTGGACTCATGCATTTATCCACTATGGACACAGTACCATATAAATGCTATGGATCTAGAGTAGACCATATCCTAGAAGATGGTGCCCCAATCTGGCATCTCGGTTGTGCTTTCCACCTCTCTGTAAAGTCAACAGCATTTGAATAAGACTGGCATATCCCAAACTCATATTCCCATCATCTTTACTGAAAGCTGGTTTTTATGGTCTGAGGTGGTCATACATTGAGTCTCAAATTAGTAGGTCAAACATTATATAAATCTCCCACTAATGTTGCTGGCCAATACTTTAGGGTCATGAAAAACAATCATATAAACAAAACTGTGTCAGTCTCAGTCAAGATGAGTTGTTACCCCTTCCAAAGCCAGAGGGGTCCAGTGTCCACTTGCCACAAGTGGCTGCATTGGCTTTTTTTGGGGGGGGGGAAGTGTAGCACCATATCAGGGCCACAGTATTAATCTCTGTTGTTGACAGGTTAGACATTTGACAATGGAATTAGCTGGATCAGTGGAAGCCCATAATGTAGGCTGTATATATAGTCTCCCTCCTTGCCACCATTATTACCTCATGCATGTACCCATATTTCAACACTTGGGAGTAATTTACTGATGAAAACTTGCTGAATCATTCTTTCCACTTGGTTGTTCAGTGTCTCTTCTATGGTGGATAATGTCTGGTGGGTAATACAAAAACCTTCACATATATCATTTATTCCCACAGATGATGTTCATAGACTCCTGAACACAATATTTTAATCTTTTCCCTTCCAGACTTACTAGTCAGCTAGGCTATTCACTCTGGCCTATACTCCATGTATATTTTTATCCCAGGGTAATTTCTCTACCAAAGAGATGACCAGTTGCACAGCCAAAAGTTCTGTCCACTGGGAAAATTTCTGCTCACTGCACTCCCTTTGGGAAGTGCCCCTGAGTAGGCTTTCATTGTACCATGGACCACTAACCATGGACAAATCAAGTCTAACCAATTGTGAAGCACGTGAAGCCATTTTCCAGTGTCATTCATGATGATCCCAGTGGATAAACTGGAACCAGATTGATAAATTAAGGATATAATAGAGATCACCATCTTGTTTAAATTTGAGATTCTTTAATTTTTAAGGTAACATTAATCTTTCCTCCTCACAGAATGTAGTATTATTTTTGATTTATGATCCTGGATGAGTAGCTCTACTTTCCACTCGTCTTTCATCCCTACAATACCTCTTGCTGGACCTTTCTTTGTAGACAACTTTCCTTCAGTCAGTGAGATCTGGGTCTGAGAACTGGGTCAAGTAGAGAAACTTACTGAGGCACTTTTTTTGTTGAGGTGACTGCCTTCAGCCTTTTGATCAGCCTCCATTCTTGATTCCTTTTGAGTGAATAAATTAAGCCAATCCATATTTTGGCTGCCCATGTATCTTGCCTCTGGGAACACTGTGTTCTATTAATCATTTCTATATTTCTCTGGCTACCAAACAAGTCTTCTTACTCATTGAGATAATAGCACTTTTCCTTTTTTTCTGGTGGCTAAGTACCACTACCTCATCCACTGTTATGGATTCCAAGATTTCAGGCTATCATTATCCCCACTGCTATCAAGAAACTAGTTCCATAACAATATCTCCTATTACCAGCCCTGGCTACAGAGTACAGACTTCGCTGAGTTTATCAATGTTGTTGGTAATGCTCTCATCAGCATATTCTTACACTTACGGGAGAAGAAACTGTTTTCTAGGTTCTTTTGTGCAACATATCCAACCAGCTAGTGAGGAGTTCCAGCTTTACATGGCAGACCCACTATACCATACCAACTCTAGGAGCCTATCAATCCTCTCTTTCATCACCTGCTAAAGTTGTGCCAAAATTTATACTTCAATTTGTTTGCCCCCCCCCCACCCCACTCCCAAGCTTCCAAGAGCCACCCTAGCTACTTATTAACACCATACTCAAGGTTCATGCCTAGGCGTTAAATTCTGTTCCATCTGAATATTGAGATGCTCTCCCATATTCAACTTTATCTCTCTGCCGCCTTGATCCAGCACCCTCAGGATCTAACGTCGTGCACACTCCCTAGATTCCTCCTGATACATGTTAGCCACACATTGCAGTTCCTTTGGCAATTGCCCCACTCCTCCATTGCTAGGTTCAGCACAGCCCTAGCTGAGCTATGCTAGAATTGGATTCTTGTTTCCTTGGTTGCCAGGAAGGGAGGGCCAAGTGTTGTCTTATAAGGACCTGCCTCATTTGAGGCCTCTTCACTGGTTTTCAAATAAGGGTTTCTTGCAGAAGGGCCACTTCTGCAGGACCCAGCAAATTTAAGGGGAATTGGGAGTTCAAGTATCTCCCATGCATCTTCCCAGAGTCTCCTGTTCAGTCTCGGAATCCCATTCCTTCCCTATTAGGGCCCTGCCCCTGGCATAGTAGACACGTTGGGACTAAGAATTCAACTTTTTCAGAAGGTCCATTACCCTTAAAAACTAAATCCTGAAACCGGTCCTTCATTTTTTCTGCTTTTAGCTAGAAGAGATGAAAATTTCCTTCAGTGCTGCCAAGGAGGTCCTCTAGCTTTCACAAATTGGTGTGTAATCATCCCAAGCCTGTCATTACCCCCCCACTTGGTGCTCTGCACCAGCTTTGTAGTTCCATGTTCTTAATAGTAATTACCATTTGTCTCATACCTCACCAGCTAGTGCAATATCCTCCTCAGTATTTCATCCTGGATCGCAACCAATGATGAAGTAAAGTACAAAATGCTTTAAAAAAAAAAAAAAAGGAAATTCCCACCAACTCTGTAATCCCTAGAACTGGAATGAACCTTCAGAGTTGTCCCAACTTAAAGCAAGTGGCCCAGACATTTTTAACCTCATATCAGACTGTGAGGGCACAGGCTGAGCCCTGGGAGGGGTATAACCTTGGAAGAGGTGCTACCCTAGTACCTCTTGCAATCCCCAACAAGAGCTATACTCAGCGACTGTCAGCAGAAGATATCCCCACTATCAAGAGGGGATTTGAGCAGAGCACTGATATAGTCTTCACTATAGCTGAAAACAAATTAAGTAAACTAAAGAAAGCTAGAAATGACTATATTTTGTAAGATTTGGAGATGAAAAAGCGAAGTGAAAATGGTAATTATTCAATTCCTAGTTTATTGCAATGTAGAAGTCAAATATAATTCATATCCAATAGTGTATAGTGTTTCTGAGTATCATGCAAAAACATATCCATTAACTTAAGGTTTGTTAAGAGTTAAATAACTTGGGTAATTGGTCTACTAAATGTTTATAAATATAATTATGCAGAAGACTGCGAGAGATTGTTATATAAGGAGTTGAGAGTTTTAGGCTTTTAGTGAATTGGTATTCCCCATTTGAAACATGGCATATAGGTTCCCACTCTCTGAAAACATTTTTAGGAATGGATTGGGTTTGGATATCTGTATTCTCCAAGAAAAAAAAATTCTATTCGTTATTAATATGGAACGTCAATTCATAAAATTAGAACTCATTAACAACAAATGAGAGTTCTGACTGTGAAAAAAAGTAAAATAAGAATAGGTCACTTATAAAGCATGAAACATTTCAACAGAGAGAAATTTCAACTTTTAGTTAATTTTGAAGCATCAGTGAAAGCTACTGTGTAACAAATTTTGTGCTATATTCTAAGTATGCAAGAATAAATTAAGAGCTTTCCATCCAGTGTGTGTGTGGGAACATAATAAGGTAAACAAATAATTGCAATGTAATTTGTGAGATAGAATAATAGCAGAACTATTACTAACTGTGATATAAATAAGAAAATAATCAACTATGGTTGATCAGAGAGAAGGAAATCCCTATTTGGGGACTTGAGGTTTGAGATGAGTTTGTAATGTATGTGTGTGGGGAGTTAGGGAGCTTGGGGGATATGAAAAAGAGAATTCCAATAAAAATGAGACCCCTTTAAAGGGACCAGATGAGAAATAACAAAAGAGGAATATCTTGGAAATTAGGGCAGGGAGAGATTGAATAGGCAAATAGTGTGGGCATGGAGTGAATTGGGCCTAATTAGGAGTTCTTACTCCATACTCTCAAGTACGCTGTTACTACATCTATTAAAGCAATTACTATGTTCTACTGCAACTTGCCTGCATTACACGAAGATATTTTTTTATTAACATATAATATATTATTTGTCTCAGGGGTACAGGTCTGTGATTCAACAGTCTTACACAATTCACAGTGCTCACCAGAGCACGTACCCTCCCCAGTGTCCATCACCCAGCCACCCCATCCCTCCCACCCCCCACCACTCCAGCAACCTTCAGTTTTCATAGATGGTTTTTATGATATTGAGATATGTACCCTTTATCCCTACACTTTGAAGAGTTTTAATCAAGAAAGGATGCTGGGGGCGCCTGGGTGCCTCAGTCGTTAAGCGTCTGCCTTCAGCTCAGGTCATGATCCAGGGTCCTGGGATCAAGCCCCGCATCGGGCTCTCTGCTCCGCGGGAAGCCTGCTTCTCCCTCTCCCACTCCCCCTGCTTGTGTTCCCTCTCTCGCTGTGTCTCTCTCTGTCAAATAAATAAATAAAATCTTTAAAAAAAAAAAAAGAAAGGACACTGTACTTTGTCAAATGCTTTTTCTGCATCTACTGAGAGGATCATATGGTTCTTGTTCTTTCTTTTATTAATGTATGGTATCACATTGATTGCGGATGTTGAACCAACCTTGCAGCCCAGGGATAAATCCCACTTGGTTATGGTGAATAATCCTTTTAATGTACTGTTGGATCCTATTGGCTAGTATTTTGGCGAGCATTTTTGCATCCAGGTTCATCAGGGATATTGGTCTGTAATTCTCCTTTTTGATGGGGTATTTGTCTGGTTTTGGGAGCAAGGTAATGCTGGCCTCATAAAATGAGTTTGGAAGTTTTCCTTCCATTTCTATTTTTTGGAACAGTTTCAGAAGAATAGGTATAAATTCTTCTTTAAATGTTTGGTAAACCCTAAGATATTTTTGAGGCTAGAGGTTGTGTCTTGGTCTCCTCTGTATCCTCTAACACTGTGGCTGATACACAGTTGAGTGGATGTTTTGAATTTCACATAGACAAAATGCAACATGAATGAATAATGGAAATCATAGTAATAATAGCTGTTAAGAGTTTTGAAGCATTTGTACCATGCAAGGGTAAATTTTATCTAATTTTCAAAACAACTCTATAACTTAGATACTGTTGTTTTCCACAGTTCATCTACAGATGAGGAAGTAGAGATCCAGAGATCCAGGCAATAATATATCCAATGTCACAGAGCTAGTTAACAGTAGCCCCATCACTCAAGCCAGAAAGCATGCTGGGTGCAGGAAAAGTTAGGAGAGAGGGCATAGGGCCTAGAAGAAGGACTCAGAGGAAAACATATTTGAGGCTGAGGAGGAACTTTGTTTAGCAGTATCCCCTGGGTGGCTAGAAGTGCTGCTGGGTAGCTGGACTGCTCTCTCTCCTGTGGCTTCTGTAGCTCTTTGGGCTTCTGGCTGAAATGCAGACTTGTTAGAAGTCTGCCATTGTCACCCCACCCTGATCTCCACAATCTCTTCCATTTCACCCACGCGAATCAGTTGATATTGTTCCCACCTCTCCTTACTCTCTCCTACTAGTAAAAAGACAAAGAAAGGGAGCTAGGGGAAAAGAATAAGAGAAATAATAGAAGATAGAAGCATTTGACCTCACACTGCTGCTGTTTGGGGGGGGGGTGGCTAAAGGACCTCCTTCCTCCACGTGGACCTTCCGCAGGTGCTTTTCCACCTCTCTCGCCATCTCTACTTTGGTGACCCTACCCAGGAAAGCTTCTATATTAGATGTCTGTAAATTTCTTTTTTCTTTTTTTTTTTTTTGATGCTCATACTCTATTTAGGATTCACTTCACAAATGCAATTTTAAAACTAGAATATATTAGTTCAGTTCAAAAACAAAAACATTCATTTCATTGATCCCCTATCTTGTGTGAACATCTTGCTAGATGCTGTGTGGAAAAGACGAGTAAGAAACAATCATTGCATTAAAGGTGCTTGCATTCCATTAGGGGGACAAACACAATATAATCTGGTATATAGAATATTAATTAAAATGTAAAAGTAAAACAGGTGAAGAACACCTAAGCCAATCTTTGTAATTTAGTTAGGAAAAGGCATTCAGGAAGAGGTGCCCCCTAATTTGAGTGCTCAAGTTTAAAAAGTCAAGTAAAAAAAGGTAGGTAGAACAGTTGAAGCAGAGGCAAAAATAGTGTGTACAACAAGGAAACTTGCAAGTATATTGGTAATTCTTCTACAGGTGGCAGACAGTTTTAGTCTAACTAATAAAAGACCAGTAAATAAAACTGCAAAAACCTGCATCTGTATGACATGCAGAACTCAGCCAATTGTAATTAAATATTTTTTAATATTATTTTATTATGTTACGTTAATCACCATACATTACATCATTAGTTTTTGATTTAGTGTTCCATGATTCATTGTTTGTGTATAACACCCAGTGCTCCATTCAGTACGTGCCCTCTTTAATACCCATCATCAGGCTAACCCATCCCCCCACCCCCTTCCCCTCTAGAACCCTCAGTTTGTTTCTCAGAGTCCATAGTCTCTCATGGTTCGTCTCCGCCTCCGAATCCCGCCCCCCCCGTCATTTTTCCCTTCTTACTATCTTCTTTTTTTTTTTTTTTAACATATAATGTATTATTTGTTTCAGAGGTACAGGTCTGTGATTCAACAGTCTTACACAGTTCACAGCGCTCACCATAGCACATACCCTCCCCAGTGGCCATCACCCAGCCACCCCATCCCTCCCACCCCCCACCACTAATTTCTAAGTGTTTGCTGGACTTTTTTACTGCACTTCTTCAGCATGGTTTCTTCACTTACTTAGTTTAGAACACCATATCTATTTCTGTTGACATGTTGCCCCATTTCAGAAGATTTTATTTATACATAGAACCCACAATCCTGTGAATCCATCACTCCTATCTCTAGTCCTACCCATTATCTACAAGGAAATGAATGTGCACCATTTCATAGTCTAGAATATTGTTTCAATTTCTGTTCTTTAAGCATCTTCCCCTAAGGAGGGGAAGTTTGAGGGTGAGAATGGGTTATAGCAAAGTTGGAATGATGCTCTGCTTGATCATTAATCTCTACCAGATAAAAGCCAGAATTTGAGGGAAATGACTGATTCATGTTAATGATGATTCCTTTAGCTCACCAGCTTCCTTCCTTTTTGACCTTCCCTCGGGAACCTATGTAGTGCCTACAAATCCCCCCCTTGATGTCAGCCCAATGAGAGCAGGGATAAAAGAGTCTTTATCTGGCAAGCAGAAAACTTCTCCCACATTTTCCTGGCAATAATCCAACACAAATCCAAGCCTCAGAGTTGTCCAGACCATACTAAATGGTCTTTGGGGAATAACATTGGAAGGTTTGGGATTTCATTCCATTTTCTCTTTTGCATTGCAGAACTAAAGCTAAAGGCTGACTTCTGCAACATGGCAGACAGTCAGGTGATACTTTTGGTAACTATTACTTAATGCCCCAGAATACTCAGGATAGGAGGAAAAGACCAGAGTGCTTAACAATAAAACTCAAGGTCACCTCATGTCTCTTCCTTCAAGTTTCAGCTTAAATGTGAATTATTTAAGGAAACATTCCCTGACTTACCAGTCTATGAAGACTCTCACAGTACCCTGTGCTTTGCCTCATAGTAGTTACCATGCTTTCCCCACTAATTCCTGAACTAATAAACCTTACCTGACATCTTATTTAATACTGCAAACTGCACTCTTATGCCCATATTCCAAATGCCCCTTTATCATGTCTATTTTCTTCTTTTTTTCTCTTAGCTCTTGTCACCTAATATCATCCTATATAATTTATTTGTTAATCATGTTTGTTACTTATTGTTTGTCTTCCACAATTAGAATGAATACTCTACAAAGTCAGTCACCTTTTGTATTTTGTTCATTGCTATATCCTAAGTTCCTAGAAGACTGTATATATAGAATGTTCTTGATACTTACTGAGCGGATAAATGGGGAGGGGGAAAGATTGTCTGGGATACTTCACATCCTTAATACCTGGTTGATTGTCTTCCCAGGATTTCACACTCAATGCCTACTAATTTGAACATTAATGAAGACAAGAGATGAGCGTGAATGAATAAATAAAAGATGCAAATAGCTTGAAAATGTTATTTTAACTAGCTTTAACTAAATCCTTCAAACCAGTATCCTACCATAAAACAGTTAGTTTTACTGAGTTTATTCTATAAACTGAAAACAGCCCCATCATACAACATATCAAATTTATGCAGGTGCTATGTAATCCATGTAATTCTCTTCCTGTTTGTGTGAATATGTATGTTTCTGTATATGTGTGTATACATCGGGTAGTGATATTTTTCTTGTGCCACAGACAAGATGGAGAAGTAAGGAAAACAAAAACATAGATGATTTATTGTATAAGAATAATTTTCTTTGCGTTATTTCCATCCTTATTTTTATTTCATCCCTTTATTTAGATGAGAATTTCTGAAAATACATGTCATGTAATATTCCAGTGTGTGTGTGTGTGTGTGTGTGTGTGTGTGTGTGTGTGTGTGTGTGTGTAGTTGGTAGAAATGTAAAATGGTACAGCCATTATGGAAAACAGGATGGTGGCTCCTCAAAAAAATTAAAAATTGAACTATTATATGATCCAGCAATCCCACTCATGGGTATATATCTGAAAGAATTCAAATTAGTGGATTTCAATGGATACTTTTTTTTTTAAGAAATAAGAATCATTTATTAGAATTAATATTTTGGCAGATAGTATTAGAACAAAGCTGTAGTCCTAGATATTATATGGACCTCTAACATCCTCTTAGGCTACCAGAACACTGCCCATTGCATAATATTACCAAGTGGTTATGAATTCAATAGGCAGTGTCTGAGCTATAACTAAGATCAACAATGGATTGCAATCATAAAATCTTCTCTTAGGATTACAAATTACTAATAAAGAGAATTCAGAATGCATACTGTGTCTTCATCAGTCATGTGCATTTCCATAGCAAGTCTTTGTTTTTGTGTTTCTAGATTACAACTGAGCCAGGATCCATGAGCCATAGAAAATCAAATGGGTGGCTGACTGGGATCCTTGTTAAGTGATTATGTAACTAGCACTTACAAGTAAGTGAAGAAGCAATACAATCAGGCTGATAATTTTAGTAAAAATAATACTTAAATATTCAGATAATTATAAGACAACAGTTTAAGGCCAGATTATTAGGATAGTTATATCCATTTTTTAAAAAAGATTTTATTTATTTTTGGGGGGGTGAGGGTAAAGGGAGAGGGAGAGAGAATCTCAAGCAGACTCCATGCTGATCATAGAGCCCAATGCGGGGTTCAATGTCACAACCCCGGGATCATGACCTGGGCCAAAATCAAGAGTTGGATGCTTAACCACTGAGCCACCCAGGCACCCCTAGTTATATCCATTTAATCAGGTCCTTCCACCTTTAAATCTTTTTTATTTGGTATATAAAACTTTTTACTTGGTTATTTCACTTAGCATAATATCCTCTAGGTCTACCTATGGTGTCACAGATGTCAGAATTTTCTTCTTCCTCATGGTTGAATAATATTCCATTATGTATATGCCACATCTTCTTTATCCATTCATTTAGAGGTAGATTATATTGACTACTGTGAATAATGCTGCAGTGAACAGGGAGTACGTATATCTTCTTGAAATAATGGCTTCATTTCCTTTGTACATATACCCAGAAGTGAGATCCCTTGATAATATGATAGTTCTATTTTTAATTTTTTGAGGAACCTCCATTCTGTTTTCCATAGTGGTTGTACCAATTTAGAGTGTACAAGGGTTCCATTTTCTTCACATCCTTGTCAACAATTGTTGTTTCTTATCTTTTTGACAAGGTGGAAAGTGATATCTCATGGTTTTAATTTTCATTTCCCTCATGATTACTAATGTTGAGGATCTCTTCATATACCTGTTGGCTATGTGTATCTCTTTTTTAGATTATCTCTTTTTGTTGATTATTTCTTTTACTGTGCAGAAGCTTTGCTATAATCCACTTGTTTATGTTTGTTTTTGATGTAATGCCACATGTCTATTTCTCCTTTTAAATTTGTTGGTATTTGCTTAATATATTTAGGTGTGGGTGTATATATATATATATATATATATATATATACATATATACATACATATATATATTTACAATTATTATATCTGTTTGATGAATTGGCCCCTTTATAATTTTATAACGACCTTCTTTATCTCTTGATACAGCTTTGGTTTAAAGTCTATTTTGTCTGATATAAGCTACCCTTGCTGTCTTTTTTAATTTCCACTTGCAGAGAATACTTTTTTCCATTCCTTCATTTTGGGCCTATGAGTGTTCTTATAGCTGGAGTAAGTTTCTTTTAGGCAGCACGTAGTGGGAGCTCGTTTTTACATCCATCAGCCAATCTGTCCTTTGGTTGGAGAATTTAACCCATTTACACTTACAGTAATTATTGCTTGCTATGAATTTACTAATGTCATCTTATAGTTTTCTAGCTGTTTTGTGATTCCCTTTCTTCCTCCCTGACTGCCTTCCTTTATGAATTGATGATTTTCCATAGTGGTATGCTTTGATTCCCTTCTCTTTTTCCTTTCATGAATATAGTGTAGGTTTTTACCTTGTGGTTACCGTGAGGTTTATGTGAAACATAGATATAGTAGTCTATTTTATGTTGATAAAAACTTAACTTCAATTGCACACAAAACCTCACTTTTTTATTCACTCTTTTGATGTCAAAATTTACCTCTTTTTATGTTCTGTACTTATCTACAAATTATTGTAGCTATGGTTATTTTAAATACTCATGTCCTTTAACCTTCCTTCCAGAGTTATGTGGTTGACACACCACCATATTACAGTATTAGAGTATTCTGAATTTGACTATACTTGCCTTTACCAGTGGCCTTTACCGGTGTTGTATGTTTTCATGATAGTAGTTAAAAACCTTTCATTTCAGCTTGAAGAACTGTTAGCATTTCTTATAAGGCAGACCTTTTGTTTCTCTGGGAGTCTTTATTTCTCCTTCAGTTTGAAGGATAAGTTTGCTGGATAGAGGATTCTTGGTTGGCAGTTTTTACCTTTCATCTCACTTTGCCCTGGCCTGTGAAGTTTCTGCTGACAAATCTGCTGATAACCTCATGGGGGTTCTCTTGTAAATACAAGCTTTTTTTCTCTGTTTTTCAGACTCTCTCTTTGTCTTTAATTTTTGACAGTTTTATTATAATGTGTTTTG
Source organism: Eumetopias jubatus (assembly GCF_037043125.1). Lineage (NCBI taxonomy): Eukaryota > Metazoa > Chordata > Mammalia > Carnivora > Otariidae > Eumetopias > Eumetopias jubatus. The sequence goes on along the minus strand of NW_028274808.1, from coordinate 111,082,225 downwards.
GAGAGGATCTCTTTGAGTTTGTTTAGTGATCTATGAACTTCAAGAACTTGGATACCCAAATCGCTCTTCAGATTTAGGAATTTCTCAGCCATTATTTTTTTAAAATAATTTTTCTGCCCTTGTCTCCCTCTTTTCTCCTTATGGAACTCCAATAATTTGCAAATGGTTTCTTTTGTTGTTGTTGTTATCACATAGATCACATAGGCTTTCTTCATTCTTTTTTTTTACTCTTTTCCTTTGTTCTCCTCTGACTGGATAATTTTCAAAATTCCAGTCCTCTAACTAAGAATTGTTTTCTTCTGCTTGATCCATTCTACTGTTGATGCTCTCTATCAAATTTTCTATTTCATTCATTGTATTCTTCATATCCAGAATTTCTGCTTATTTTTTGAATTTCTATTAATTAATTAATTAATTAATCTCATTCTGCTTGTTTATTGTTTTCCTGATTTTTGTTGAATTGTTTTTCTGTATTTTCCATTTTTATTATTTTAGCTTTACTGAGGTATATTTGACATATAAAATTGTAAGATATTTAAAATGCGATTGTGGTGATTTTATATACATTGTGAAAGGATTCTTCCTATCTAGTTATCATATCCATCATCTCACACATTTATCTCTTTTTTTCATGATGTTTCTGTCTTTTCTTGTAGCTCACTGAGTTTCTACATAATGTTATTTTGAATTCTCTAACAGGTAAATCACAGTTTGCTGTGTCTTTGGGACTGGTTACTGAAAAATTATTGTTATGCTTTGGTGGTGTTATGTTTCCTTGATTTTTCATATTCTGTGAAGTTTTGTGTTGCTGTCTTTGGATTTGAAGTAGCAGTCACCTCCACCAGTCTTCACTAACTCTTCTCTCCAGTGCATCCAAACTTGTAGTTTTTTGTTTCAGTAGTGTGCTGGAACTTCTCTGGTGGAAACCTGGATTTCCACAAAGGGTCTCTCATCCATGAATAATAACCTAAGATAGTCTTTTCTAGTGGCTTCTGTACCTCAGCACAGAAGAGCTGGACTCAGTTCAGGGGCTACTGCAGAGCCCACAGCTGGGACCAAGGTCTGTATGCCTGTTATCCAATACAGGTGACAATATGCCATGGATCCCACAGCTCCCAAAAAGGCACTTTTATCTAGGGATGGATGCCAAATTGTTATTGTTGAGAGAGGGGACACAAAGAAGGGACATCTTATTCAGTCATGATCCTATTTTATTTAAATAATGTTTACTTAACAATATTGCATTTTGTTACTAATAGTCAAATGCAAATTGGCTATGAAGAACTATATGCTCTGCAGTTCTTTTATGCCATGCCTAGTAATAATTTTGAATATTTTACATAATTTTCTAGTTGGTTAGGAAATATCTATAGTCTTCCATGTTAAAATGCAACTGTATTTTTAAAGAATTCAATGATTATAACTTAGAAGGATTTTTGAGGAAAAAAATCTAGATTATGAGTCTTCATTCTCTCCTGTTTGAAAGTTTCATGTCTTCTGAAGTATCTGCTTCTCAGGAGAAATTTATTTTTCCAGTACAGAATTTTCAAAGTTATGTTCTACAATATTGTTTTATCATGAATAAATCAAATCTTACAAACAGACAGATAAAAGAAAAATAGGTTCTCTCAAGCACCCTCTTCCTCTCTCTCTCTCTAAAATGGTCTTTCTCTTTCCAATCAAGTTTTATCCACATGAAGAAAATATGACCAAAATCCCCAGTCATCCTGCTATAACTACACATCTGCTTTAACCCCAGCTTAAATGAAGCAAATATTCCAATGACTTTAATATGCTTGGCAACAGTGGTAAGAATATATTAAATATCATATACTTATAGGAACTAAATTTAGCTCTGCCTATATATTTAAAAAGATAAATTCAACTAAATTTACTAAACTTCTCTTACAAATGGCCATTTTGGATAAATCAGAATAGGGAAGAATAGAAATAAATATTTTTCTCAGTCACTGGGTCTATGCTAGCAGAAAATATAATGCAAGCAAATCAGGTCAAAACAGTAAACATTATATTTCAAAATATCCTTCTGTTTTAATTATTTAGATATTTCTAGTAATAGCACGTTAAGGTTGAAGTATTCCTATAGCTCCCTTGACTCTTCCTTTATAGACACAAAGAAAATCTATCAGAATCCTGAAACATTACAATCAAAATTACAATATTGAGCAGGAAATCAGAGATTATTTATTCCAAATAGAGTTGAAATAGGCTTTGCACATATCAACAAAAATGAATACAATTCTTTTCCATTTAATGTGTAAAACTCAATCAAATTCATCTGATACTAAATGTGCTAATTTTGTGGTATTTTTTAGACCTTAGCCAGTTATATTTAGCCTTTCAGAGCTCTGCAACAGATAACTTTCTGACCCACTGCATCCTCTAGCTTTATTGCTAAATATTATGCTGTTATGTCCGATTACTTATTTTTAAAAAATATTTTATTGGCAAAATGTATTTCTAAATCTCCAATTTATAAATATCTTATCCATGTTGGATAACATTTGCAAATATAAAGCTCACTTTCCTTATCAATTGGAGCCATTTGTAAAGAATGAGCCAAAAAAAAAAAAAACAATACTATTTTCAGATTCGCTTTGCTGTCTACACTCTTGCTTACACCACTACTACCTGGAAATATGGGCTGTTCTGTACGCTCTAAGTACAGAAACTTCTGGGGCAAACATACTGTTTGGATGCTTCATTATATATTTTTGTCTCCAGTTATTTTATTTTGAATTAATGTTTTATTTCAGGGACATATAAATGTTTTTACAGTGAAACATCTTTATCTAACTATTGCCTACAATTACCGTGCATTACTGCAGCGCCGTCACATGAGAGCCAATAACTCAATCTGCCCAAACAAACCTAAATCTTTATAGTCACTGGGAAATTAAGTACTACATAAAGAAATAAAACTAGTCACATTCCCAGATTATTCCAAAGTGGTCCTTTTATAATACTGCCTTCTAGGGGATCATTTTGATTGAGGACACCATTTCACCTGAAATTTCTGCCTCCTGAAAACCAAAAGACATCAGGACAAAACTAATTTCATTCTATTTTAGACCACTCCTATTATCTCTACACCTTGCACCATTTTATTTTCAGCCTAAATCCTGGGAGGTCCTTTTCTTAATTTTCCTACCTTTCTCTAACCAGGAATCAGACACTACCCAGTTCGCCAGAGCAAAGACGATTGATAAGGCATTACTGCCATCTTGTGGCTACTATGATTGAAGGCAATCACCCTACTGAGCAAAGAAAAAAAACTTTTTAAAAAAGACTCGGTTGTTATATGCTGTCTTTTATCCATTTACCTCCAATATACATCATTAAAGAGGCACTATAATGCACATTCCTTTTTTTTCTAAAGATTTTATTTATTTATTTGACAGAGAGAGAGACAAAGGGAAAGAAGGAACACAAGCAGGGGGAGTGGGAGAGAGAGAAGCAGGCTTCCCGCGGAGCAGGGAGCCCGATGCGGGGCTCAATCCCAAGACCCTGGGATCATGACCTGAGACGAAGGCAGACGCTTAACGACTGAGCCACCCAGGCGCCCCTATAATGCATATTCTTAATGAAAATATGTACACTAGTATTATAACATTCAAAAAGATGGTATCTTTTCCACACTTGGTCAAAATGTAAATGTAAAGTGATCTAAAGTAAAAACTTGAGTCTGCACAGGGTAGAAAATTATATAGTCAACTAAACAGAGGCATTAATAATTTTCATTACCTACTGCCTACTTCGGTAATTTATCTTCATTCTTTTTAATGTTAAGAATTTGTAAAAGGTCATAATTCAGGAGGTTCAAATATTTCCAACTCTGAGGTGACATGTTTGCCACACATCTCAATAGCCTGTGTCAGCACCGGAAATTGGGCAAAACCTACTAATAACCAGAAACAGATTTGAAACGAATGCTTCTCTCAGATCTGTATGGCACATGTTGTCTTCAATATTCTGTCTCTTGACATGTGACAAATTTGCAAACTCTGTGTTTTTAAAATTTACATGATACAGTCACTAAAACACTGGCAGTTAGATAGAATGAGCACATCTAAGAACACTTTGTTCTGAAAGTAGAAAGCAAAAACTCTACCCTGTCTCTCTATCGAGATCTATGAAATGCCATATAAAGTTTGATTTTTGAGCGGAAATTTCAAGGTGTATTTGTCTGCGTGTATTTGATTGAGGGAAACACCTTGCTAAAAACTTGTTTTTCAAATAACTAGAAGTTCCAAAGGAACATTTTCTCGCCATAAGATTTGTATTGAGTCTAAAAGCTTTAAATACTTAGTAGAAAACACTCCACCTGGTGGTAGAAGAAAACGGGTAGCCACTTTCTCCAAAAGACCCTCAGAAAAAAAGATGGAATCAATCAACAGAATACACGTCCAGTGAGAAACCATGTAAGATACTCCACTGCAGTTGGTGAGCATCTTAAAAGCAAAATCCAGACAGAATCTGTCTCTCTATAAATCTTTCCACCCCTTTCCATTACTAGTTAGGTATTGTTGGCTCTAAGCCATCTGATTTTACTATGATTTATTAACTGCTATGCATTATATATGAGATTCAGGTTTGCTGAAGAGTTACCCTTATGGTCATTGTTGCATACAAATCAGCTACTGTTAGAGAGGTTTATTGCATCATTTTATGCTGCTAGCACTTTTGTTAGGCAGTAGTAGAATATGTAACTGGAAAATTTCCTGTTATATTTTTCCAAATATGTTAGGAGCACACGCAGTGCATGTTAAGAACAATAGGCCTTTGTTCCAGTCTGCTTATAAACAGAAGAAAAAACATCCAGAACAACGGATGAGAAGAAATAAAAACCTGTTGTCTAAATCAGAGGGATTGGTATTCTCCAAATCGTTGCTACAGCATTGAGTCATTTTCTCTGGTAAGACCAACTGAAACGTGAGAAAAAGCAATAATGTGAGCAAAGCCAATTTATTCTTGGTAGGAAATTGGAAAAACGGTAGCAGAGATCTAAGCAGATCTGTCTCTGAAATAAGCCCCCACAAAACAGTGCTTCCACATTCTTTTTACATCTAGACATTTGATTAACTAAGTGATTCAACTCAAATTTCCAGTCCAGCCCTCAGCACAATGACTTGAAAGCTAGCCTTTAGCACCTTTCTCACCCGTTTCCTCCCAGCTAGCATAAACAATCAAGACGAAAGCAGCACATTACCTAAATGGCTGTGGTTTACCTGTAACAATTACGAAAAAAAATGAGAACGGTTATTGTCTTACATACTCAACAGAAAGGGAAAAGACGTGAGTGATCACATTTTTTAAAAGTGGGAGGAAGAGAGGGATGTTTTCCTTCCTCTCGGCAATCTCGTCATGTTCCTTTAACCGCAAGCATCGTGGTCCACTTCAGTGTGACATATGTTATGAAGTGTTTCTGAAGAAAAGTGTCATGGTTCAGGAACAGTATTATGTCCAAGAAGAATAAGGAGAATATTCTGCAGTCTTAGCTTTTGGTATGACTACTCGAGGTATACTAGAATCATATCTAACGAGACATATGTGAAAGAGCTTTAGAATCTCCTGTATGCGGATTATTAAGAGTATATATGCCTTTAAATTTTTGTCGAAGCCATCTGCAAATGCACTTCCTAGGTTTTTTAATAGCTTTACTTCCTCACAATTAATTGAATAATAGTAATTATAAGACAGGTTCAACTGGATTCACACGTAAGAAAATCTGGATGAAAAAGTTTAGTTCAATAAAAAAAGTTTCACTTTCTTGCATGCCCCCACTATGTGCCTACTGATAACTTTTAAGCATAACAGGGATAAATGGATAGTTAGTTGACATTAGAGATTCTTAATCTCTTCAAGTCTTTGATTTTTACAGAACATTTTCAATGTATATTGAGTATTATCCCACAAAAACTGCCAAAGGAAGATGAGGCATTGAGGAGGACAGATAGAAAGATCCAAGACAACCAGCTGCTCCCAGGCACGGGGAACTTTGCCAAGGACCTATAGGTTGTACTAACCATACAGATCCATAGTCAGCGAATTCATGGGTGCCTTGAAACTCTCAAGACTATTCCAGTTCCTAGGATCAATGGTTTGAGAAAATACCCTAAATACAATTTTGTCACAATTTTGTATCATAATCCCACCCCCAACCTTCTTTGAATGTTCCTCCTCAAAAGGTATATGATTCAGAAAAGTGGAAAATTCAACTCCTATAGAGAAACTATTAATTAGTGTATAATATAATTATTAAATGCTTTGTTTCCCTTCAGGGAGGGAAAAACACTGAAAGCACAAAATTCTCTGTTTTTAAAAGATCTTCAAAGTGGATAATTGAACAAACTTCAAAATCCAGCCCAAACCATTCTCCCATGCACTTGGCATATATTTCTTTTTTTTTTTTTTTTTAAGATCAGTGTACATGCTGCCTATTTTCTGGGTGCCTAGCATGAATTATAATGAACTACACAACCAGAGAGAGCAGATAATGGGTATGCAATGTTTATTCCTGTTTCTCTTTCTTCCAATGACGCTGTTTAAACTGATAAACATCATTTGGCCTTGGCAATCTAGACCCTCAGGTCTGCAGACAAACCCTAATTAAGGTAAGTGGTACCTTTTCCAAGGACATCTGCTACCAAAAGTTTCAAATATCCATAACAAAGCATGATTTTTCAGCCTCCAGAAACATTATGATTAATATAGAAGTATTTTTTTTCCAAAAGGGTAGAGTTACAGGTTGAGATGCTGCTTCCATTTCCTTAGAACTGCAAAACCTTGACTTACTCCACTTATTTCTTTTCTTTTTGTTTCTTCAGGTATTGAGACTCTCTCTCCAGTTTGACAAGTTTAATAATTAAGACAATGTAAACCATCAAACAGCGAAGCATCACAATGCAGCAGAAGCTGGAAGAAAATCTAAGATGGTGTTTGGTTGTACCTCTCACTCCTCGTGGATTTATGAAAACAGTTTCTTTCAGATGGTGTCTCCACGAGGCAAAGTAAAATAAGCACTTTTCCAGTTGATGTGTTCTAATATGAATGAAGTGGTATAAAATGACATACAAGTGAAGAAATGACATGCAAGTGACTGTTTTTACTACATCGCTCTAAACTATAAATTGTTTTTGTCTGTTAGAGCCAAGCTTGGGAATTTGTGTGACAGATTGGACCAAGATAATTAATTGATATAAACATTTCTTAATGTCTCTAGACATACAAAAAGTTTGGTTTTGATTTATTTTATTTTTTTATATTTTTGGTGATAAGAAAAAATGTAAATAAATGGTTGTTTAGCCTAATTCTATTAAATATACCAAAACGCAAATTCCACATTTTCTGGTAATCAGAGATTTAGGGGGCACAAACTGGTTTTTAAATACCCATATATAGGCAGAAGTCAATTTGGGGTTGTGTTAAAGTTAAAGGGCACCTCTCTAAGCAACACTGAACTCACGCAAAAGCTGAATTTTTATTTGGTTCAAGCAAGGTTCAGCTGTGAGTTTCAGTGATGACAGTTCTTGAATGTTACACAGGAGAACAGGTATTCCAAATTGGGAGGTAGGAGAGGACTCCACAAGTCTTAGAAGATTTATGACAGAATTTGATCTTTGTTTTCTAAAACTAATTGGATTTAGGTTACACAGATCGTGAGCTACCAGTAAGAATATGGAGCTGCATCCCACATACTATATAGCATAATTCGATTTAATGCATTTCATATATGTCATGCTACATTACAATGCAGCTTACACGTATTCAAAACAATTGCCATGCATACTCTTTAAGCTACAGCTTTTGTCACATTGTGCATTATTTACAATCACTTGTAAATCCAGCAAAATACACAGGCAGAAAAATCAGAGCAGGAGGTAGAGCTGGTTTTAATGTGATTATATTGGCATCTGATATGATGGTGCTTTGGACCATATTGACATGAGTGAGGATTCTATGTAGCAACTGTTCAATACCATCCGTTGGACTTCTCTGATAGACCACTTAACTATCTCAGCTTTTCCAGTGATCATCTCATTTATCTAGGATTATTGCACTGAATTTACTGTTTGGTTTTCTTCCAGAACTGAAATGTCAAGTCCAGTGTCATGTATGCAGTAGCTTTGTGCTGTGAGAGCTTCACAGATCCCCCAAAAGCTGCTAGCAGTTGATCTTTGGATAGAGCTAGAAATAAATAAATCCTCTTTAGCAGATCAATATTCATCCCATTTAATGCTTGATGTGAAACTTGTGGATTTGTGGTGGTAATGCTGATGTACAGCTAATCGTTGAAAATGGGCATTAGGGCTTTTATAGCATGGCAACATATTGTCAGGCAGGAAGGGAAAGAAGTGGTGAGCACAGCCTGGAAAAAACATGGTAAGTGTGTATAAATTGGCTGCACATTTGGAATTCACTTGCAGTGCTTTACTATGCAATACTAAAAACGAATAATATGGACAACAAATGGATCCCCTATGTAAAAAAAAAAAAAAAAAAAAGAATCCTGTAACCTTCCCTTGGTTTGCCACTCTTTATGGTACCATCTATACAAATGAAGTACCTAAACTTTTTCGAGTCCCTGGTGCTAAAGAAATTGATATTGAAATATTTTCCCAATGGTGATTGATGTAATTGCCATTAATGATAGCATGGAAAACAGTTTAGCATAAAAGCCAGACACTTTTGGGAGCGGTGGGGGTTTTATACCAGAAATTCCTACTAAAAATGGAGACACCCAAAGAAAGGAGTGTAGTGTCCCGAACAATTAAATCCAAGTGAGAAAAAAAGACATCCTGCCAGTGAGCAAGATCTGAAACATGGCTCATGTCAACAGTTAAGGTATTTTCTCTAGGCAATGGTGTCAAAGTCCTATATCAGACCTTTCTTTGACAGCAAGGGTTAAATTGATTACTTTTGATTTAACAGTTTTCTTTTTTGTTGTAAATATATGATAATTCATACTGTCATGGTGTTCGGAAAAGCAAGTTGGTGCCGGGCATTCTTTGCATGCAATAGCTTTCAGCCTGACCACATAATCTGTAATATAGACATTTGTGGTTGTCAATGGTATATATATTTTCAACCGTATTTCTCCATTATTAATTTAATATAATGCAAGCAAAATGTGCACATGATCTCCGTGTGAAAAACCTCTACTTGTCAATGTTCTTAGAGATTCAGGCTGCCCCCATTGAATTTTAGCAAGCATCTAAGCTTATTTGTACAAAGGGATGCCTTTGTGAATAAAGCATAAGAAATATGCACTTACTGTAAGTATTGAAACTAGAGAACTGGTATTGATTTGTTTTCCCAGGAGAAATGATATTCTTTCTCAAATAGTAGGTTTTCATTTAGGTTTACTGAGAAATGAAACATTATAACCTTTACATGGTGGGAGAGGTCAGTAAACTTAAAACACGCAGAGTAACATCTGCTGGCTTCAGATACTCACTGGACTATTTGGAAGTGTCAGTTTCCCTTGTGCAAGTCCCAAATTTGATATTCCCTCCCCCTCCACCCCCGATAAGGATCTCAGGCACTCATAGTTCCTTTGGTTGGCAAAGGAAGACAGGTTGAGGGCAGGTCATGGTCACAGGATCATGTTTATCTGGTGAAGAGTAAATCAGTAAACAGTGGAGGAAAGGTATGTTTATGCTTGAGGCCATGAAGGTTGGGAAATAGTAATGTGCAAGGCCAAAGATGACAATTGGGAAAGTGTGTGGGTGTGTCTTTGATAGTATATGCCTGTGAATTCGTGCACATACATGCAGAAATATGTTCAGTTAACCTGGATATGCAAACAGGCATACTAATATATGAATATATCAACACCTGGAGACACGCTCCATCTATATACTTATGTTATGTGTGTATGCAAGTATTGTGTATGTGTGTATAGTACATATACATGCATTGGAATATCTTAATCCTATCCTAGAGCTTGAAAGGGCTAATGTCTTTGAAAATAACTTTCCTGAAAATCAGAATTCTAGAGCTTACTTGAACTCATGGATAACAGAGTAATGAAAGGTTTGTCACAGAAACTAGGGTGTCTTTTCTCTCTCTTAATTTTGAGGTTGTTATCAGGGAAGATAAATAGGCCTTTGCTCTGCATGGCAAACCTTTCACTGGAAGAATGTTGGACCAGTAGATTACTACTATGATGATTCTTTCCTTGATTTAAAGTGACATGCAAGTCAGGGATTTTCTGTTTCTTTTTTCTATCCAGAAAACAAATCTTTTTCCAGGTTCTGAATGCTTAATTTTAAGAAGTTATTGTTAAGAACTTCACAGCTGGCATATTATTTGACAAACGGGGCCACTAGAAAGCCAAGACTATGGACTCCGAGAAATAAACTTTGGGTTTTAGAGGGGAAGGGGGTGGGGCGATGTGTTAGCTCGGTGATGAGTATTAAGAAGGGCACTATTGCATGGAGCACTGGGTGTTATACGCAAACAATGAATCATGGAACACTACATCAAAAACTAATGACACTACATCAAAAACTAATGACGTACTGTATGGTGACAAACATAACATAATAAAATTAAATTAAATTAAAAAAAAGAAATGTTATTTTTTTCCCACTTCCCATAATGGCTATATTCACTTGTTTGAATTCAGGAAAGTACTACCTATGCAGCTTCTTAAGAATAAAGAGAAAATGCACCCCCATGTACAAAGTGGGACAACTCACTTCATACTCCTTCCCTCAGCTACCATCCTTCTTATCTAGAGAGAAAAAACTTTGGAAAATAAAAGTCTGATTTTATGAGATCTACCATTTTGTGTTTATGTGTGTTGCTACTAAGAAACCAAGAGACAGACTGTGCATTTTCACCTCTTAAACTTTGATAATGTTTGAAAATGTCCTTACATTTATCATTTCCCTATTCATTCATTTCTTTTTCTTCAACAAAGAATGATCAAACACATTTTGTGTATTAAGTCAAAATGCAGCCCTTCATCTCCAGGCTGTTACACTCTTATTTTCTTTTTTTCCTTAGTCCCTGAAACATTGATGTATATTCATATTTATTTTCTAGATGCCCATACTTGCAGTCAACTATACCGAGTTATGTTATGGAGCAAGGTCAAATATAAATAACATAAAGATGATTGGGTTGGTGTCTGGGTGGACCACAACTGATAGGTATTCTAAAACCATGTTTATAGATATATAGCTAGCCTGTGGATAGTATGAAGAATCCTATGTGCGTATGTGTTCCTGGTTATACTCATAAAACTACAGAGCTATGCTATTCTCATAGAACAGAGTCTATCAGTGGAGCAACAGATTACATTCTTCTTTGGGAAACAAAACCACCCAGGCCAAACTATTCAGCAAAAGAATTCCTGCATGACAGGCTCAGCTTCCTAAGAAAGGAGAAATAAGACTTAAATTTCTGCTAGAAATTAGCTGATTTGGGCACCACCCAAATTTAGCTAGAGTGGAAAATTGAAGGAAAAACTCAATGACTCAGAAACTTTCATCAGAGAGGGATCATCTTAGAGTGAGAAACAAGTATGTAAAATAAATTTCTTCTATGCAAAATACTTGTGTTTAATACAGAATATTGTGTTATAGTAAGGAGGTAAGTTTTACAGTCTGCCTCCCTGGGATGATAGTCTTCAAAGGTAACATATGGCCCTAAAGAGTGTATTGGCTGATGATTATCTTCCAGAGGGTTTAAAATTAAAAGAAGAGCAGAGTTACATAATCCTTGAATATTCTTAGCCCAGCTTTCTAAAAATTATTTTTATACCAGTAGTGAAATCGTGGTGGTCTATGTGAGAATTGGTAATATTAACAGTTAGACTAGATGGGTCCATTGTCTAGAAAGTTTTTCTACTGTGACATGTCTTCTATGGACTCATGCTCACAAGAGAAACCTGGACTCGTGAGTCACTGCCAGACTGATGCTCTATCAGTGCATTCTATCTGTGCAAATATAGTCTGTGATATTTTAACTAAAATTTGCCAGAAAAACTATTTAAATGTGGAAACTTATCACTTTACCTCCTTTCCTCTAATCCCTGTTAAAATATTATAAATAACACAGAGCTTAGAGTTGCAAAACAGAGACCCAACTAGACTTAATCCAAAATCTTTTTTCTAAAAGATTCAAATAAAACCTTACAAGAGATAAACCAAACCAACCCACTTTGATCCATAGGAATTATCTATAGTCCTAATTCCTCTTATCTAAAAAAAAAAAAGAAAAAAAACCTTCATATTTGAAGCAGATTATTTTATAGACTTTCCAAAAAAAAAAATCTGTAAGATTTCATAATATTTTTTTAGGTAACTCTTCTTCCAAGAAGAAAGTGTTTGATTCCTTGTTACAAACCTGCAGTCCCTGCTTATTGCTGGAATATGCAGGGGTTACTTGAAACGCTGCCTGAAAAGACCTGGGCCCTCCTTTTTTTCCCAAGACAATGAATGAATAGGATTTTACACACAGACAATGATAGAGAGACAGGGAGACACTTTGAAGTTAACTAATTTGACAAGAAGTTTGGGGATTCTTAAAAAATAATGAAAAGGATCTTTGCTGAATTTTTATTTTGTTTGTGTTCTGCCTTGAGTTCACATAAGCGGGTTCAGGCAGGAAGCGCAGCCTGAAGAGCTCAGCCAGATCTGGAGGGATTAGTTACAGCAAAGAAGGCTGTTGTGTGAATCTGAGTCATTTTTTTTTTATGGTAGCAATTCTAAAGAAAAAAATTCATGCACATGTAGGCATGCCAAATCCTACCTTTACAATAAGTGTATCTAGTCAAACATTTTAATATAAAATCACCTAAAAATTCCTTACACCAAATTGGAATGATCTTCCTATGGTAATGCTTTATTGGACTCTACATGAAGACATCAGTTTTCTTATTTCTGAATATAATGTGATTTTAGCCATGATTTCAAATATTTAGTTTGGCATGGGCTTTGTGCTCCCTCAATATGGCGCTGTCAATTGCTTTTAGAGACAAGTAATTGGTAAAGTCAGAAGATAAGAATTAAGCAAAGTGAAAAAGACTTCCATTCAATTTTAAGAACGATGGGGGGGGGATGTTAAAGCCAAGATAGTGATCCAAATTTTCCACAATGCTTTGGGACTAAACTATGGGTAAAATAAAAAAAAGATTATTTTCAATTTTGCAAAAATATAATTTCCTAGATAAATATATTCCAAATTGAAAGAATAAAAACCACTCTTTGAAATATACCACAAGCAAAGACCTGTTATAAAATATCATTAAGGGGGCACCTGGGTGGCTCGGTTGGTTAATCACTAGACTTTGGCTCAGGTCATGATCTCAGGGTCCTGGGTTTGAGCCCCATGTCGGGCTGCCCGCTCAGTGGGGAATCAACTTGTCCCTCTCCCTTTGCCCCTCCCCCTGCTTGTGCTCTCTCTCTTTCTCTCTCAAATAAATAAATAAAATCTTTAAAAATATATATCATTAAGGATTTGTTTCTGCTATACCAAAAATTGCATTACTCGTTAAAGTTCAGATTTTTCCTTCTGCTCTCCAACCAGTCCCCAAACCTGGAACAGTCATGTGACAAATGGAATATCTTAACTAAAACGTTGACTCCCCTAATTGTAAGCTTCATCTCCTGTTACATTATGTTCTCATATGGTTTGTTTGGAAATTTTCTCTGACTATGAGGTAATAGATTTACGTGCTTTTAAAAATGAAACAAAAATATTTTAATGATAATGGTTTTGCAATTTTCCCCCAATTCTGGTTCCAGAAGCACCACACAAATATATTAGCGCCAGCAGGGCAAGGAACGCCTATACTCAAGATGACAATTTTATGTAGCCAGACAACATTACACATGTTATTCCAAATCCCACAAGAGAACTTTTGCACAAAATCTATTGGCTTTCTCCCACAAGAACCCCACTGTTGGTAGAGCTTGGAGTAGCCCAGCTGACCTGACGGATCTGTTTCCTATTATATTGTATAAGATAATTTCTCTTTTCTACCTCATCATTTACCCATTTAACTAACATACCATAGATAATGATTATTTATTGTTAACAATTAGAAAGTGCACTCGGCCAATTAGTAGAAAGAGGTCCATTATTACTGTGATATTAAATCATGAATATTGCACTTATTGGGATTCATTACTAAAAAGGAGCTAATGGACTTTGACTGCTAAGAGTTTCCATGATTTTATTTGAAACTGTGGCTTGTGTTTAGCTTTAGGTATAAAAGGCCAAAGAATTTCATTTATCAATACATAAAACTAAAGCAAATCCAGATAGGAAAGTAAAGAATTAGAAGACTTATGGGAAATTAATATCTGTGTTATTTCACTAATTTGTTCATTGCTTTGCTACAAAAATTAAACGGTATTCAGTATGTAGCAAGATATATAGCAAGCTGAGAAAGACTTCTTTTGCAATTACCCCACTATTTAGTTTTAAAGTTATTTTAGAAATAAACAATTATCAACACAATTACCTCAATATGTATCCTTTCTGCATGTGCAGAAACACATAACCTCATTTACTTTTATTGTATTAGGTAAGTGGACAAACTAAAAGTTTGCTAAAACCTATTCTCTGGCTTTATATAAAACGAAAATACAAATCAAAAAACTCTAATGAAAACTAACTTGGATCGAAAGTAGCTGCAGAGTCAAGTTGGTAGTATTTCTTTCCTCTCTACCTCTAGTCTCCACCCAGCACACACACACACACACACACACACACACACACACACACACACACACACATATTTATTCACTCACAGAGACATTTGGCCAGGTATTTTGATGCTTTAATTCATCACAATTAAAATTCAATATCTATGTGCCATTCTCCCCTCGTAGTATATAATATGCAAGTACCTTTGAATTTTTTATTTGCCTACCTAGTCATCTTAGAAAAAAATAACTTTTTCAGCAATTATTTACAGAAGTATTTCACTAAGCCTCGCTCAACTTGTTTGCTATCTTTTCTTGTAATCCCATGGATAGTGAAGTTGAATAGATCTGCCACTACAACATCATGCACTAATATTTGTAATATAATTGCACAGAATTTGTGAGGTTTTCGATCAATGAATTGACATCTTTCTGGTCTCCGGTCTAAAAGGACAGCAGAGGGAGCCCCTGCATGATTTAAGGAAACCAAAGGCAGGCAGGAGAAAGACTAATCAGGGTTGAAAGTTACATATGGTGCCCTCTGCTGGAATCACTGGTAAAAGTTCAGGATTTCAAACTGCAAACACTGAATTCCAGAATTGATCTTAGCATGAATTACCAGTCCTCATATGGGTGCAGCAGAATTTTCAAAATAAAACTAACTTTAGTTCATTTCAATTAAAAAGGCAAATACACACTTTACATGTTTAACATGAATTTTGATGTTGATAAATCAAATTTTGGTGGACAATCTCACTACTCTAAAATGTATAGCATCCCTGAGGTGTCCACTAGTTTCTCCATCACTGTACAACTCCTACATATTCCAGAATCTTAATAGGAAATGTAAAGCTATGACATTCATGTGGCTATAACACAGGTATATCCTTTTAATGTAAAATAATTCTACAGTGAGTGGAAGAATCCATTTGGGATTTGGATCAGGATTTGTACCAACTTTGAGTGATGTGGTGAAGTTTTCCTTGTAATAGTTTATCAATAATTCCAATTACTGAAAACCATTTCAACGTCTGCTTGCTTTTCAATTCCTTTGAAGAACCCTTTAAATAAAGATATCTTTTAATTCAGATTAATTGGTAATAAAATTATTTTCAATTTTATGGTAAATATGTAAGTTTTAATTATGAATAAAAAATTATTCAGTATATTATCTACTGAGAAACAGCAAATCTTGAGAAATTCCATATAATATTTTGTTAGAGGTAATCACTTGCAAATAAGATGCCTATGAAGTCCACTTTACAAACCATTTGTCATTGAACTCTTCCCGTTTATTTAAATACTATATAGAAAAACTACTGCATTTTGATTTAAAAGCAAAGTAAGGTTGAAAAATGTTTCCTTCATTAATATTTTGTCATGATCCCATGACTGTTAAAAGGGTCCTTCTTTGGGAAATAAACCAGATATTTGATAGCAAAAACTTTGGTGTTTTGCTTCCATTGTAGACTGAATGGACTAGTCATTTTGGTATTACACATTTTTAGTCTATATTTATGACATTACTTTCAAATTACACTTAAAAGATACTTAGAATAGTGAACTGTCATGATGAAATATAAATGTTGTATGTGTACACACAGTACTAACTTGAAAAAAATTATACTTTTTATTCAAGAAAAAGGAGGATGTTAATGTTTTCCACTGCAAAAAAAGAAAGATATATTTTTCAACGTAAGTGAAAATAAGCAACTTTTCCTTCTTGTCTACTCTGTAACATGAACTTTAACTTGACTGAGCCCAGCAGGAATGATACAACATAAAAGGAAAGTTTCTTGAGCTTTTTCATTGTATTTGTGTTTACCTAGACTATTACAAATATTGAGCATTAATCGAACTTTGAAAATTAGTCCTATATGTCTGTGTTGGGAGCTGAGACTTGGGAGAGAAGAGGTAAACTTGGGCTGAAGATGAACAAGTGTTCATTAATTATTGCATGTTCGTACCGTATCTTGGTGTCCAGTTTCTCGTATATATTTATTTATTTTTGTTTTTGTTTTTGAGAAAGAGAGCATGCGTGCACACAGGGTTAGGAGGAGGGGCAGAGGGAGAAGAGAGTGAATCTTAAGCAAGCTCCATACCTAGGGAGGAGCCCCACACGAGACATCATCTCACCACCCGGAGATCACACCCTGAGCCAAAATCAAGAGTCTGTCGCTTAACGGACTGAGCCACCCAGGCGTCCCTGTGTTTACTTACTTTGAAGTCAGTAAAATTTTAAAGAATAAAGGCAACTAAAGTATGAAAGCCAGGAAACCCACATTTTTAGCTTAAAACCTATATCTACATTAAAAAAAAACTTTCAATAATTTAAGAAGAGTAACACTGAAACTCTAAATGTTTGGAAAGTTTAATTTTATGAATATTTATACACACTTCTAGAAGGCAGAATAAGAATTAAACTATGTGGACTTTTGATTCAAACTAAACATTCATCTGTTAATCAGACAAATAAATATTCAATAGCTCTTATGAGTTAGACCCAGTCCTAGATCCTGGTGAGGAAGCAGTGAGCTACCCTCATCAAACTTATACTTCCATTTCACAATAGATAACACTGTTCTGCCATCTATCATATTCTTTTCTAAAATGCTAATGGAACACACAAATATTCATAAAGCTCAAACACAGTTAATCTACCCAAGGCAGAACAAGATTTTATGGAAAGTGTGGAAATTGTTTATTGTGAATAATTCACTCTTAAAGGTCTATGGATTTTTAATCTCAATTGTTCTTTTTTCCTTACTGTCAAAGATTTCTGAAGCTTTCCCTCATTTGTCTTTCTAGCTTCTCAGTTTGGGGCTGATGTACTGATCATGTTTTCAAACAAATAACAGTCTCGCTGATTTTTAGAGTAGGGTGATATAAGGTAGGGTTTTACTAACTTCAAAGACTAAAGGGACCAAGATTGTAGCAAATATTGGATAATGTAAGTGAACGCTAGAAAGTTCAAACTCAGTCTGAAGGAGTTCAATATTCTTCCAATTTCCATCTCTATCTCTCTTTCTTAAAACAGTGTATGGAAAGAATATAACACCTTTTTCATTGAATTAAGCCTATAGTGATTTTGCCAGTGATTTCAGGCTCTTCCGTTCCCCCTCTACCTTCCCAACCTATTTCCCCATAATCTCCTCAATGCCCTCCACATGGGGGACATATTTAACAACACTGTTTCTTGTATGCCACTGACTTTCAACTGTTTTCCTCTCTAATTTTGTATGTAAATTGTCCTCTGGCAGAAATGATCTTTCTCATTTGAAATGCCATTTCTTTTTTGAAACAGCCCCCGAATTTTTTCACAACTAGAAGCATCTGTGTGTTTTCTCTAAATGCTCATAATATTTTGTTCTAAACTTCCTTCAGGGCTTGATATATTTATCATATTTTTTTTCTAGTGTAAATCTTAGGTGCTCTAACAGTAAACTCTGAGAATCACCGAGTCTCTGGGTATGATGAATATGAGTGCTGAATACAATGGAGTTTTTTGATAACAGATATTTACACAAATAATCATAATATATAACCTGATTATTTTCATTCAAAGCACTTCTTAGTAAGATTATCCCCTGAGGTCTAGAGTGCCCTTCAGGAACATGGTACCCCATGCTTCAGGCTATTTTGGCTTCCAAGAGGTTGTACAAAGTTAGTTTATCAAATGATGAACTGTGATATTTAGAATTAACATTTGAATTAAAATAAAATAAAAAGTATTTTATTGCATTAATTAAATAAAATTAAAAAGTACTTTTATTGCACATCATTTTTTTTAAGGAGTGACAATTTTCAAGATTATGTCTTGTATTGAGGAAATGTGTCTTAGGAAGTTTGAAGAAAAGCGATTCAGTTTTGTTTAAATTATGTGAAAGAGAAATATATATTTTCACATCCAATAAATCTTTTTCAACCCAAAAATAATAGATAAAAATGAATATATATATAAATATCTGTGAATAGTAAAATATAAGGAAATATTGCTAATAAAATTGTTTCTGTAAATAATTTTTATGTACTAAAACACTGTTGGTCATGTGTTTTTGTCATACATACACAGAAAAAGAAGATTCAGAGTGTGTGATTATTTATTTTACTGTCACACTTTTTAAACTAATAATACACAGAGATGCGATTATGATATTCATTAAAATATATTATTGATAATTCATTTGTAAATGTCACCATGGAAATTTAGAACTACCCCTGTGGCATAGATAAATACATCCTTTTTGGCTTTTTTCTCTTGAATACAGCTAGACCACATTTCCAAGCCTCCTTTTCATGTTTGGTGGGACCACATGACCAAGTTTTGACTAATAGAATATGGATGGAAGTAATATATGCCACCTCTAGGGCTCACTAATGAAACCTCTCACCACCAATCCTTCCTATTCTGTTTTCTTGGAGATGACTCCAAGGCCTTAGGGGATAGTAGAACCGCACTGTGGTAAGACCCTTGGTCCCTGAATCACCACTTGGAGGAGAGCCACCAAAAACAACAACAATGACAACACACCAAAGCACAAACAAACAAACAAAAACACAAGTCTCTGACTGAGAACATGCATGTTGGGCTGTTATAGGAGAGAAAAAAAATACGTTTTATTATGTGAAGACACCAAAATTTTGGTACTGTTTGTTATAGCAATTGGCCAATTCTAGCATAGACCCTCAGCAAGTCATACTATTTTTCTTGTGACCTGCAGGCATAGTCCACATAAAAGTGTACATCAAAGGATTACATTTCAAAATCTGGATTAGGCTAACCAAAAGGCAGCAAACCTTAGAGCATGATGAACAAATTCTTTTGATGAGATCCCGTTCAGTAAGAATAAAAATGTTCATAAGCTAGATTTTTCTCACAAAAACATTATATTTGTTGAATTATGTGGGGGGAAATTCTTATCTTTAAAAGCTATGTTACAATTTTTAGAAAAGTGTCACTGAGAAAACAAAAATTTAACACGAAAATCTTAGCGCCTGGAATTACTTGAGTAATAAGAGTATGGAAATAGCTTTTATCTTTCATTCTAATATCTGGTAGCAACTTAGAGTTTGCAGAGGGAATTCACATATGTTATCTCATTTTGTCATCAAAGAAAAATTTCAAGGTAGAAACTATTGTTAGCTCCATTTTACCATAAAGAAACTGAGAGCTAAAATGATACCTCTAGATGGAGACAGCCAGTAGCAACAGAGCTGGGTAAGAATTAATCCATTCCAAACAATGCCACAACTTCTGACAATTTTGTGTCAGAAACTTTGCTAGTGCCAAGCATTATTGTGAAGATACAAAGATGAGTAAGGGCTAGTCCCACCTAGACTACCCTGTCCTAAGATTATGCCATCTCTTCTTTATTTGAGCTAGGCAAGGTAAAGCACATTGCATATCTAAGTAGAATCTGATCTATTATTTTCCAGGAAGGACCCTGTGGCTTTTCAGAAACTTTGGGAGAGTCCTAGCAACCAGAGGCTCTAGTTCATGGCAATTCTCAATACCCTTTTCCTCATCTGCCCTCACCTGCTGTTCTCCCCCTGGAGTAAGCTCTATTCCATCTGTCTCCCAATCACTAGCTTTCCAACAGAAACCCCCGCTCTAGCTTACTGCCTTGGAGAACATCACATCTGAAAAGCTTTACTGCTCTGCCTGAAGTGATGACCTGAAAGGCTGCTCCACTTGTTCTTTCTACTTTGTTGGAGCTGGAAAAGACCTTGGGGAAATCGGGCATTACCCTGTCTATCGATGGCCTTTGTTTTTTAAGTTGCTTCCCGTGCTTTACAAAAGCATGCCTCAGACCAGTCTGATCTGCCTGTGTGAACCACACACTACCCAGAATATCCTGCTTGTGGTTTATACACAAAGTTTATTTAGTAGGCAAAGATCCAAATCATTATAATATTGAAGAATTTTGTAGGCTTAATAAATAGTATGTTAGTCATGTGTTATGTGCTTTTAAGTGTTTTATCCCATGTAGTCCTCACAACAAGCCAATGAGAGGGATATTATGAGTGATCCTGAAAATTTAGGCTTAGAGAAGCAGGACAACTAACCAAGGTCACACAGCTGGTCAGTGGAAGGACAGACACTGGAAGCCTCTTCTTTTTTGATGCCAAAGTCCTTGCTTTAAACAGGCCTTGACTTTGTTATATATCTCTTCTTTGAAACAATGGCACTCCAACAAAAGAAATCTTAAGGTTTGAATTTAGGAAAAAATGAGCAGAAGGATATAAAAGAGTTCCTTACATTTAACATCATCCTTGTGTTATGCACAGCCATTTGTCTGCATGTCTTCCTGAGAGCAAATGGTATGAACTGGTATTTGCAGTCTGCCATAATTTTATAGGGTTTGATACAAACTACTTATATTTTTCTTATTCAGGAAGGTAAAAATACAGAGAGAAACATCTGTGCCTGTCTGGGCACTTATGACTGTGCTTTTTGAAATTTATATGAAAAATTCAGTTCATTTTATAAATACTTTTCAAACTTCGTGGTTCTTACCCTATTGTAAATTGTAGGACAGGAATTTAGTCTTACTGCTATACCTTTCTTATTACTCTTAGCTCTTTCTAATAGTTAAGATACCAATAGAAATGCCCATTAAAGTTAACCATGTTAGAAAACACTCAGTTTGCTGTCTTGAATATATTAATTGTAGAAAAAGTTGTATCCCTTGAAAGGAGCCTTGCTTTGTGCAACAAAAACAACCATCTCATGAATCTGATACTAAGCATAGAGAAGTAGCACAGAGGTCACACGTGTATAACAAAATATAACAGGTATTAGACAAGTTAATGGGAAAAACTTAAACATAGTCACCATAAATTAAGCAAAAGAAAGGGAGGGGGTTGTTGAGTTGAAGTATTTATCTTCATCCAATCTAACATCATCCAAAGGAAATTGAAGTGGACTTTTAAGAGCTAACTTGATTGAATTACTTCCCTTGTACTGAGCACTGTTTTAAATGTTTTACTTGTATTAATTCATAGTTCAAACTATCCTAAATGTCATTATCCCCCTTTTCCAAATAAGACAACTGAGACACAAAGCAGTTTTTAAAAAAAATGTCCAAGTTCCATAGCCTAAACCAGGATTAAAGCCCAGGTTTGACTCCAGAGTCCTCATTCTTATCATTATGATTTTATCATAATTACTACTCAGAAGTGTTTATTATTGAAGTTTTCTGTCCTAAAAGTTCTGCTAAGTTTTAAAACACAGTAATATATTTTAAAAGCTAAATTATGACATAGCATTCCAATATATTATGTCTAAGAAAGCATCTACACTGACTCTACTGAGGCTGTAAGTCAAATGACTTTCTATCTGACAACATCATAAACTCCATCTGGACTCTGAAAAGAAAGCTGCTCTTTGCCTCTTGCATTGTCATTAGTCATATAGATTTTTTGGTTGGAAATTGGCAATAGGACAAGGTGGAAAACTCCACAGTCTACTTGGGAGAGACATCCCTTTAGGGGAAAAACCTGGATGGCTGCATTCATGTTAACTCTTCCCAAAACTATTTTTAATTTTGGGTAATATTTCTGCTTTGAGATCTTGCCCTCAGGCTAGTCCCAAGTGGAAGGACCACTAACATCTACGCACATGACTTCTCCCATACCACCCGTATTTCACTTCCTCCTTACTTCTTCAGTTTCCATCTAGTTTCTGGATGCTCAGATTTGAATACAGACTCTCCCCCTTATTGGCTCTGTGAAGCAAAGTAGTTAATTTATCTCCATAACAAACTCCTCATCTATAAAATAAAGGTTAAAATCGTACATATCTGATAGGGTTATTATCACGGTCAAGTGAGGTAAAGCATGGAAGATGCTTAGAACAGTTTCCAGAATTTAGCAAGTACTCACTCAATAAATATTCAGGGCATGCTTTAAAATTAAAAAAGCCAAGATTTGAAGTCTGATGATAAACCTCTGTAGATAAGTCCTCAATTTTCCAAAGTACTTTTTTGAATATGTGGAATATGTTCTTGTTCCGTTACACTAGTGAAGAAACTGAGATTCAGAGCAATAAATTGTCAAGACATAGTCCTTTAAGCACTATGAATATATAGAGTCCCATAAACTAGTAAGGACCAGTACAGACCAGTTGTGGGTTGTTTCCAAAGTATGATTTTTTTTCTTCCTTCGATGAAAGATAAATGCTGTATCGCAAGTTGTCATGTTTTGAAGACAATTTGATATTTCTCCTCACTCTGGTAATACTATTCTCTGGAGAGAGGGTTCCTCCTCTTTAGTGGAAGAGAGGAAAAATGGGTTTAGATTGACACAATAAATCCCAGAATCATGAGTGTCATCTATCTGTAGAAAAAAAATACTGATAGAGGCTTGGGCTTTGCTCTTAAGGTACTAAGAGAGAAACAGCTCCTAGCTGCCGTCTGGAGACAGATGAATGCAGTATCTGAATTTGGCTGACCAAAAAGCATAGTCTTCTCAGATTCTTCAGTGTAAATTGTGTTATAGGCTCAAATAATCTGATAGTAATGTAAAGAACAATGCTTATGGAGCCCTATAGACAGTTCACATCTTGAATCCACCGCTTACTAGGTAGCTATGCATTTTGGGGACAGGTTATTTAACTTCCTTGAACTGTAATTTCTTTTTCAACAACCCGTACCTGATAGGAAGATTAAACGTAAGTATGTTTCTAAAGCACTTATTACACAGCTCAGCAGATGGTAGCTATTGGAATTTGAGTTGATTTGAGCATTAAATAGCAGGTTGAAGCAGGGGCCTTGAAACATCCCAAATATGAGATTCTTTAAGTCTATGAATCTTCAAATCCTGACAGACAGCTTTTTTCTCTAAACACAAAATGTATGCCTACCTTGTGTAATTCAAAATCCCTCCCCTATACATGATAAATAGAATCATCCAGCTGTGGTCAGTAAATTATGAAAAATCACTTAGTATTTTCTGCAGAAAGAGGTAAAGAGGTTATCCCAGATTCCATATTTGCCAAATATTATGCTTATCACCTTATTACATCTATTCCCTCAAATGCATTCATGCAAGTGAAACAACAAAGTCTCTTTCATCACTGAAGTGAAAATCAGCTAGTATAGTAACCAAACTACATTCTCTATGGAAATACATTTTCTAACATAATGAAATTAATCCAAGGACTTTTGGATATCGTGGAAAATGTACATACACGGGTTAATACAGCCTCCCTGGTTAATAAATTTAATGAGCCAGAATAGGGAGGAGGAGGAGAAAGAGGGAGGAAGAGACAGTATGTCAGGGTGAAGAGAAAATTTCCTGGGATTCTTCTTATAATTTTTAAATACCTAATAGCCAATGGTGTTATATCTTTGATTCAAAACACTTTTTGAAGTATAATCAAACATAGAGAGCCATTGAGCCTTCTACAGTCTATGAGAATGAAATGTAGGCATTTTCTCCCTACCTTGTTTTCTCTGGAGCTTGAAAAATCATTTCAGCCTAGAGAGCAAAATGGAAAGATGGGCTTGGCAATCCAGGAAAACCATTCACTATTTATCAATTTCTTCTTGAATTATTTTCTGATAATAGCTGATGCTTAATGGACATACTGCTGACATCATGGAACATCACATATAAAAGGGAAAAAATCGCTTTCCTGATGTCGTTGTTGACAAGATTAGCATTAAGTTAATAACAATCTGATGCTCTTCACTTGAGCTTAAAAATATTGTCAATTCTCAAGAGAAATAACAATTTTAAACTTTCTGTTGTGATCAGCTTCACATCATAAGCATTATGAAAAAGTAAAGAGGAAAGGAAGGGGGAAGGGGTGAGAAGGGGTGTAAAAGGAAGGGAAAGGAAAGAGAGAGAAAGAAAACATCGCTATAGATCTGAAGAAACTTGTTTAAAAAAGTACCACTGAACAATATTTTGTTATGAACTTCCTTATATTATCTTGCTTCTCTTATCTTAAAATATTTATTTTGCCTTATTACCAAGACCATTTCACATCCATTTTCAAAAACCATTTTATTCATCCTAAGGTTAAGATACAAAGGTGCTTTGCCCCTCTCCTTTCATTCTTTACTTTTATTAATCTTTCCTTTTTCTTTCACATTGTTGTCCCTTAAACTAGTCCTAAGAGTAACTATGCATCTACATACAAAAACTAGTATTCAAGACATGGACTCCGCTTGTGACTCTCTCATGACCCTTTGTGTGGATGGAGGTAGCCCTCTTAAACACAACATTTTCCTTCTCTGTAAATAATGACTGCCAGAAATGATTATGTCTTGGCCACAAGGAAAGATTGTCATGAGGTGATTGATCTAAAATTCCTTTTTAAGAATATAAAGGACTTTATAAATTCAAGAGGTGCATTAAAAAAAAAATCCCAACAAAAAACAATTCACCAATGACATAAGCAAAGATCTTGACTTCCCTGATTTTCATTTAGATTCCTAACGTTTGAGTCCATTGAGGCTATATTCAAAGCCTACTCTTCTGGAAGATATCATAGGATTTTTAAAATATGGCTACAAAGAGCAAAAGAAGATTTGAGTCTCTCGAGAAAAGATCTCCAGATTGAATGCTGCATAGAAAACAATTTATTCACCTTATGAACATGAAAGGATGAAAAGACTGAAGGGTAATAAAACTTATCCATTTTGGGGGCCCTCAAGAGGCTGTCTTATCAGCTTGGTAGTTGGAAAAGTATCTGTAATCCCAAAGAAAGCCCAAAATAGTGTCCAAGGAAAATGTTTAAATAGATTTTTAAAACTCTACTGTTTTGTATTATCTCTCTACTCCTTTACTTGAGAAAAATCCATTCAGAATTATGATGTCATTATTTTTATAGATTTATTCTGCATTAAAATAACCCCAAATCCTAATAATTAATTAAAGTATAATTACAACGTACTAAAATCCCTATACCATTCTGTAAAAACAAGATGGCTTTTATATTTGGAATATTTGAACTTAATTAACTTTATTTTTTTAAAGATATTTTGTTTATTTTTTGAGCAAGAGAGTGAGCAAGAGAGTGAGAGAGAGAACAGGAGTAGGGGGGAGGAGCAGAGGGAGAGGGAAAAGCAGACTCCCTGTTGAACAGGGAGCCCTAAGCGGGCTCTATCCCCAGGACTCTGATTCCCGGGACTCCGGGATCATGACTGAGCCAAAGGCAGATGCTTAACCGACTGAGACACCCAGGTGCCCCAAGCTTAATTAACTTTAAACCCCTACAGTTCCATTTCAGAAAATCTCTCTCATGAGTAGGGCTGATAAATTACCAGTCACTAGGTCTATATAACTTGTTAGATCATGAAATGGAACTAAATCATAAAGATTTAAATGTATAAGAGAACAACATAGCAACTAAAGGGAAAAACAAACCCAGGAAGAACAAAGGATAGTGATCAAAGAAGAGAAATGGGGAAATAGTTGGTAAAGACATGAGGAAAGAAAGAAAGCAGACACTGACCAAGAAATAGCCCAAGTAAGTTATTATTTCTGCCCACAGGTATTTGTCATCATAGAATTGAAGTTCTACTGCAATGAGCAATTTTGATCTCCCTGCACATAACTGAACACTCTCCTTGCTGAAATTTACTTCACCTGAGAAAAGAGTGAATGGGACATGGTCTGACAGCCCATGTATACTTTTGTCCACTCCCAGGTCACAGGGTTGACATCCATGAGATGGATGCCATGCATTATGGACTTTCCCAATAGAAACGAGGTCATAGCAGTATACTGATGGGAAATTTTTGACACCCAAAAGACTTTATTGTAAATGAGAATATTGATTCCCACTAAAGAGCTAGGAGTGGTCAAATTGTGTGACTTTTGAGGGACTTAACACTAAAGAAAAAAAAAAACAATAAGGTGTATGCTCTATGGATTTGAAGGGCTGTCCTTTGCCCACTGGGCAATTACCATGCCCATTTAGCTGCTTGAAAGATATTTATTTACATAAACCTGTATATGGCAGTGTTTTATTGATATTCAGAATTATAATCAGAACCAGCTTAACTCTTGCTAGTCAGTGTCAGAAGCTATGGGATAGGAATGTGGTAGGGAGGGTGTTAGGGGGTGGGGTGGGAGACACTAAACAGATATACTCCAAAGTATATTTTGTGGAACACAAAACTAGATAGACACTCTCTCTCCTTGAAAAATATTTTTTAAATCAAATAAATGCAGAGAACATTGTGCGTGGGGCAGGTGTGTGTGTGTGTGTGTGTGTGTGTGTGTGTGTATACACATATATATAAAACCTCCTTGGAGAGTAAAAATTTACATTAGCATATATAGTAGGTACATATATACCAATACACATAGTAAAGTCTCTGAAAACTCCCCCAAAGCATAGCATTTCCCAAGCATTTCTGTCCGCTGAGTTCATTGGCATATTTGGAAACACTGCCGTTGAAGAATGTAGTTTGATGTGTGGGAGCCATGTAAGACTTTATGTAAACAAAATGCAGGAAAGGGTACAAACTTTCGGGTACAAGATGAATAAAGTCTGAGATCTAATGTAAAACATATTGACTGTAGTTGATAAGACTGTAATGTATAATTGAAATTTTCTAAGAAAGTAGAACTGATATGTTCTCACACACACACACAAAAGATAAATATATGAGGCGATGGATGTTTAATTAGCTAGATGGGGACCCTTTCACAGTGTATTCATACGACAAATCACCACCATGTACACTTTAAATGTCTTATAATTTTATTGTCCAGTTATACCTCAGTAGAGCTAGGGGGAAATTGCAGGACAAAATGAAGTACATAGGAGGTAGGAAATCACCTTAATAGAGGAGAGCTCTTCATATATTTCAGCCCCAATAAGACAATCATAATGCCTGGAAAATTGTGCGCGCTAATTTTTGCCTTGCCTTCTGTGTGTCCTCACTGAGTGGTCCTCAATCCTGGCTGCTCATTAGAATTGCCCAAGGATCTTTTTATACACAAAGTGTGATTTAATTGATTTGCACTGAAACCTGAGCATCAGCATTTATGGAAATTCTGCATGTGACTCCAATTCTGTCACGTTGAGAGTCACAAATGTTAAAAAAAAAAAAAAAACACAAGAAAAATGTGGAATCCATTTTGAGACCAACGAAAATGTTTAGCTTAAAACTAGAGGCTTTGATCAGCCCAGCAGGCTGTGGCATGGCTTGTGTAAGAGATATTTGTAATCGAGGCTGGCTTGGAAATCCTCTCATTCAATGCTAGCTCACCATCAGCCTTTCTCTCTTCCCTCCTATTCTGTTCTGTTTTGCCTTAATAAGTTAGCCCTCTTGTTATGCTCTTTCCTTCAGTTTCCTCCCCCACGACTGCCCTCTCCTGCCTTATAGAAGGGAGTTTTAGTGTTGGCCTCCTCTCCTGACTGTGAGGAATAACTCACAGATGAAAACAGCTTTGGTGGTCATGCAGCTGACAATAATTGGATTTGGTGTCACCAACCATCTAAATGCAGACAGGCCTATATATAAGCCACTTCCTTCTTAGCTATGGTAGGAGGCCAAGAATAGGAGCAATTACCATGTAGAAAATCTCATACTGTTGCACAAGGAGCAAGCAGCCCCTCCCTCTCTCACAACATGTACTACCTTTTCTGGGTAATTTGCTTTCCTCCTAATTGAACATTCAGGTGGTGCACAATAGCACTGCCTTCTGTCTTTATGCACACAGGTTATTTGTTTTAAATATACATATAAAGTTTGCACCAGCATCCAGCTTTTTTTATTATTTTTATTGTTGTCAAAGGGTAGCTTACAGTTTTCTCCATGCAAGAATTCTATTTAATGAAACTGTGGATCCGAGTGTCAACTCCCAACAATAGGAAATGTGGGCCAGGTGTTTATCTC
Source organism: Eumetopias jubatus (assembly GCF_037043125.1). Lineage (NCBI taxonomy): Eukaryota > Metazoa > Chordata > Mammalia > Carnivora > Otariidae > Eumetopias > Eumetopias jubatus. The sequence goes on along the minus strand of NW_028274808.1, from coordinate 111,053,679 downwards.
TTTCTTTTGTTCTTGGAGGACAGGGGCAGAGTCGGGGTACGTGCCGGGCAGGGGGTGTGCTGTGCACGAATGGTATAGGAAGGAACCTTAAGGAGATAGTTTTTTGCTTCACCCAAATAGTTCTATAAACATGAAACCCCAAAAATGAAAAAAAAAAAAACTATCTTTTAAATGTATATGTGAGAAGGAGGAACCAAAGGGAAATGAGGAAGGGGAGAGAGAAGGGGGGTGTGGTCTGAAAAAGGAAGAAGGGGAACAAGAGAAGGACAGTACTTGGGATAAATGCTGAGAGCCCAGTGCCTTTACCCAAAATTCTGTCAGTAAATAACTTCACAAGTGCTCCTTTCTTATTCTTCAAGCCTAGACACTAACAGTTTTGCTCAAATCCCCATGAAGCGATTTATTTAAAAGTGCCTCTTCCCAGAAAAATCCACAAAATGGAGTCCCATGATCTCGTCCCTACTCCCACCATCAATTTTTGTTATCTGTACCAGCAAGGGAGTGATGCTTATGCTTCTCCTTTTTTGTTTTCCCTGTCTCAACTATGGAAAAAAGAAAGCTGTTTTTTATCAACACTCATTGACTTTTCTGAAAATATCATAGTATAAAACATCAAAATATATAAACTGAGATAACTTCAAATGAGAAAATCACCTCTCCAGACTGAACTGAACCCCTAAATCCAAGACGTTGAAAGTTTGCAGGGCATACCTTAGAGATATTGCAAGTTCGGTTTCAAGCCACTGCAATAAAGTGAATATCTCAATAAAGAATTTTTTGGTTTCCCAATGTGTGTATACGAAAGTTATGTTTACATTATACCATAGTCTATTAAGTGTGCCATAGCATTATGTCTAAAAAAAAATGTATATACCTTAATTAAAAAATACTTTACTGCTAAAAAATCCCGACCATTACTAAGCTTTCGGTGAGTTTTAATCACTCATCACAGATCACCAAAACAAATACAATAATAATGAAAATTTTGAAATATTGTAAGACTTACCAAAATGTGATATGAAGACACAAGGTGAGCAAATACTATTATAAAAATGGTGCCAATAGACTCGCTTAACACAGAGCTGCTACAAACCTTCAATTTGTGAGACAAAATAAAATATCTGCAAAGTACAACAAAGCAAAGCACATAAAATGAGTTATGCCCATAATTTGTTCTTACATCTCAGAAGAACTAACAGAACATATTTCAGAAAAGGATCTCTGAGTCTGTTAAATTTCTGAGCCAACAGAAAGAGTTCATGATGATGCCTCCACCTCTTTCACATACTGAAAGGAAATTTTCCCTTTCCATAAATTCACACCATGTTGCTGCACACCACATATTTGATCTTTCTTCTATCATTTGGTACTTTGTTCAATTAGCATGCAAAACCACTTTATACATCTAAGGAAATTCTACAGAACATCGTATCATGACAAATCAAATGAGAAGGGGTTCTGAAACCAAGCCTCCCTGGTTCCCAATGGACTTGGAAGAATGCAGTCCTTCATAGGAGATATCCTGGGAAAAGCTGTGAAAGGTAATGGCCTCCTCAGGCAGGACTACCCACCTCAGCAATGTACATGAATTAGAGGTTTTGCTGCTTCCAAGACTTGGACAATTTAAGTACCTATTTTGCTGAACTGATGTGATGTGGTAAGGTATCCCAAGGTAATGATTATAATGCCATTTGGAGCAGAAGTAGCCTTTGAAAGAACACCGTAGGAGACCACAACCAAATGGAGACTCAGCCATGATTTTCATTCTCACAATATTCTGTCCTAGAACTGTGTGTGTCAAATAGACTCTATCTTCTTATGCTTTCTCAAAAAAAAAAAGAAGAAGAAACATAATATATCCTCCCTTTATTTAGAAGAAGGTGTTCTTCTAACTGGCCTTCACCAGGCTGTAAAGAATTCCATAACTCAGTAGCCTCTCATCCATCACTTTCACTGCACTTAAAAAGCATGGCTATGAGAGAAAAGGAATAAACCACATTCCATTTCCCCATTTTTCATTGCTCAGACACTATGATGACAGCATATCAAATGAAACTCCTATGACACAATCTCCTACTTGAATCAAGCCCAGGTGTCCAGGTATCACCACATCAGCCCCTCATCAGCCTGATACTTGTTGATAGTTCATGCTCCATTACCAGAGAGAGCAATGGACCTGCTGACAACATAGCATCCCCCAAAATATGGAGGTTGAAGTCCTGCCTACTGGCCAGACCACATGAAGCTAGTTATGGAGGCTCCAAAATAGAAACATCAGGAAATATTAACCCATTAATATTAACCCAAATATGAGGAAATATTAACCCATTAACCCACTGAGACAAGATGAACTTGCTTTTGAGGGAATAACCTGGGAGTCATATGTAAATTATGCCAAAATACAGATTGGTACAAGAGACAAGACCTGTGGAATTTTTAGTATTGCAGGTATAAATGAAAATCTAGAATGGAGAAAGGAGAAGAGAAGGTGAATTAGGATGACCTTCAAGAGAAATGTACTTTGAGAAATTAGGATCTGATTGGGTCTAAATAATAAAAGACATAAATACTTCTAAATTGACTGCAAAAATAAAGACCTTCAATATTAGGAGAAGTTTGTTGCCAAAAAAAGAGAAGTTTGAAAGGATAGTCAGATTGCTAGGAAGATGAATTTGGTTTTAGACATGCTGTTAAAAGTAACTGGGTATTATATATAAGACTGATGAATCAGAGACCTGTACCTCTGAAATCAATAATACATTATATCTTAATTAATTGAATTAAAATTTTTTTAAATGTCTAAAAAAAAAAAGTAAAGGCAAGATATACAAGCAAATAAATCCAACAGGTGCCTGGTGATTCCAAAGTGACAATTTGGTGGGAAGGCAGAATTAGAGCTGGGCATGGAGACAAAATGTAGAGGTGATACATGAAGCCATGAGTGGGTGAGATGTCCCAAAAGCAAGTGTGGAGGGAGTTTACTAACTCTTACAAACCTTTCCTGAGTAGAATTCCTTGTATGTAAAATAAGGGATTAAGATAAGATCAGCATTTCTTACGAGTTGCTCCACATAAGGTTTTAAGTCCTAAAACAAAGTGAACAAAGTGTCCAGCGTTCAAATACACTTAGGAAATGTTTGTTTAAAACACCGTTCAGTGGATTTTGTTTATTGCAGGATTTGTCATAATTTTTATAATACTGACATGCATCGTGAATCCCCAAGATAGGCGATACAGTTCACAATGTTTCCTAAGTTATTTGACAAAAGAACTTGGGGGATGGGTGTGTGGCATTTCAAAGGACAGCATCCCACAGAACTGTGGAAAATAGTTCTCTGGAAGTTTTCTAATGACCCTTCCAACTCCAGAATTTTGTGACTCTATCAGACATATAATCTGATTCTTGAAAATCATACCTATTTTAATAACAACACAGAAATGCCAATGTCATCATTAAATGTTATCTTTAAGCTCAGAAATGTACATTTATTATTTCAAACTTTGTTTCTGATCCATACTTATCACTGATATTCTGCACTGTCAAAAATGACACGTTAATATAGTTCTCCGAGGAAATTATGTTCTTATAAATGTATAGGTTATTTCTGTCAAATATAAGATTTTTATCATGTGAGGTAATATATGTTATTGTGGTAGTTTTCCACAACATATATGTATGCCAATTCATCACATGGTATACCTTAAACTTACATAGTGCTATATGTCAACTGTATCTCAATAAACCCGGGGGAGGAAAAAAAAAAGATTTTTGTGCTTTTGCACACTGGATAAAGAATCTACTCAAAAGGTTTCCTCTCAGAACTGAACAATCCTAAGAACAGAAAGTTATATAGTATTTAAAATTAAGGGGGGGAAAGTATTTATACAGAATTCATGATATATTTATCTTTGGCTCTAATACAGAACAAAACAAACTCACTCACCAGTCCTGCCCGACTACCACACATAATTCTTTCACCCTGCCCACTCCTGTTCTTACTGATTCCTGACCGATGTTCAGTGACGCTGTTGCTCATGGATGGAGCTGAAGGTCTTCTTCATTTTGCCCTGCCCTCTCTGCCAACCAACCCCAACTCCCTGACAACCTGGCCCATGTGACAGTCTCACTGAACCATTCTCTCCCAACCTTCATTCACAGACTTATTCACTTGGTGATTTTTTTAAACAAATTTTATGTGCATTGCAAAATGATCAAAAAAATATTAAATCAAATGTTAACCATAAAACTATTAATATTTCCTATTTCTACCACTATTATTCTTATTTCTATTATAAACATGCATTTATTTTATAATAAGAAATCTTTTAATGCTTTGTTACATGGCTTTCTAGCACTCACAACATTATAACAAACAGATGAAGGTTTGAAGGTGGGAATAGACATTTGGAGGCAGTTACTGGGACAGCAATGAAGTGACAATTAACAGGCTGACATCAAGAAGGGTGATGGAAAAAGGCACACACTGGGATCTGTTGCTACATGAGGATAGAGGTTCATTCAAAATTATAAACATGGGTGATCAAAATAAAAAAAAAAAGGTTAAATATAGCAATACAGCCTGTGGGTTAGTCAGCATGGAAATGCACAATATATTTTATAAAAATTTAATCCAGAATGACAGAAATGGTATGGCACACAAAAGGGTAAGCTTGAGTGACTAGGGCAACATCAGTGCATGAAACAACTCTTCCTTTGCTGCTGGGTAAAGGGATGTCAATATGGTTCCACATAAATATGTACTAAACCATATTACACATGGTCAGATATTTTCTACTATTTAGTTTTTATCAAAGTGTTATTGTTAAAATTTGTTGACTTTAATTTGCTTAAGACACATTTTTAATTATCTGACTGCATAAATTCCAAACTTTGAAAATGGTGCCCTTGGCCATCATGGTCAAGGGAGGCTATCTGGCTAAGAGGCCTCACCACCCAAGGCATCCCCTTAAAGCAGTATTTCCAAAACTTTTCTGACAAAGATGTAGAAAATAGAAGACACATTTTGTAGGCAATGGGGGAAAATCTTATTTTTCTTAATTTTAAATTTAAAATATTTTAATCACTTTGAACTTCAAATGAAACCCTGACTTTTCAAAAGAGTATAATAATTTGCAGCTTTCCTCATCTGGATTAGAAAACCTGAACCACTTTTCAGTTTAAAATTAGCTCTATAAATTTTATTTCAGTAAATAACCCATATACTAATTTTTCTTGATTGGTACAATATGTATTTTTCTTCCCACGATAAGCACCTGACAGAAAACATTGTCAGTTTCTGAGTTGGCCCTTTTAAAAGATAGCTTATGATCTGTACTTCTGAAGCAAATAACGCAACATATTTTAAGAAAAAAGAAAAAGAAGAAGATAGCAGGAGAGGAAGAATGAAGGGGAGTAAGTCAGAGGGGGAGACGAACCAGGAGAGATGATGGACTCTGAAAAACAAACTGAGGTTTCTGGAGGGGAGGAGGGTGGGGGGATGGGTTAGCCTGGTGATGGGTATTGAGGAGGGCACATTCTGCATGGAGCACTGGGTGTTATGAACAAACAATGAATCATGGAACACTACACCAAAACAAATTATGTAATATATGGTGATTAAAATGTGTGTGCCTAAAAAAAAAAAAAAAGCTTATTTAAGGGCAGTGTATTTTTGAAATTAGATATAACAACACAATCTTATTAAAGTGGTTCTATACTCAATTACTTCATCTTTGGAGATAGGAACCAGAAACACTAAACCCCATGAACACTCTCATTCCCCTTGTGGTCAAAACATCTGTGGGTATCTTTAGATCTCAATATGGTAACTGCACCATCCAGGCAAACAGTAATGTGGAAGGACCCTCATTTCAACACTTCACAAACTAAAGCAAAATTGGAGGCAAATTTTTAAACAAAACTCAAACTATACTTCTCTCCAGTTTAATTGATCCTGAGAAAATAAAGGGCTCCTACCAGCTTTTCCCCAGATAGGAAAAAGTTTATGATAGAGAGAATGATAAACTACAATCGTCACTTATAGATCTCTTGGTGGGTGGTCCCTCCCTACTTTCTCTAATATAACATGATTGCCATCCTAAATCTGTTTTCTTATGGAGAAATGCCAACCCAGGCCACATTTGTCTTTTTTGGGTAGGAGGTACATGCCAGACAATGAAAAGTTTCATATATAAACTGTTTACCTCTGAAAGAAAGCCAAGCAAACATTCCTTACAACAAGGGCACGTAATCATTAGCAGTGTTTTTGTTAGAAGAGAAAAAAAACAAAACAAAACAAAACTTGAAAATTGGAGTAAAGAGGGTTTACAATTTGAAGTTACACCTTAGAGTTACAAAAGAGAAGTAGCAAAACATTTAAGTACACTAAAAGATCCTAAGGCTCATGTAATGTTTAAAATCCAAAAGTAATTACCTCATATCTAAGCCAAGAAACAGAAACACTATATGCGTAGAAGCCTTTAATGTAGCAGCATCTTCCCAGTTTTCTGAAATTTTGAGATAAGTTTTGTCCTCTATTTTCTTCCTACAAACATTTTAAAGCCATCATAAACTTTCTTTTGCCCTATCATCCTCCACGAGCTCTGTTTTTAGTGCTTAAATAAGTATTCCACTTTGCTATCTAGAGATGGGCTTTTGAGCATGAATGACCTACTCTATTGGTAGATTAAGTTCAACATCTCATTTAGAGGAAAATTACACAGCAATCAAGAATTTAACTCAGTGGAAATTGTTTTTAATGCACTCTATTTTTCAAGATGGCACATATAATCCTCATTGTAAAGAGATTACATAAAAAGAGAAATAGTTTCTGAAATCTTTTTCTTTGACCCAGCAGGGAAATGTTTGCACATTCCCATATTACACTCAACTTTCCTCTTTCGATATTCTGAAATTTAATTTTTGTTATAGCAACAAGAATATTCTATCACTAAAATCAAAAGTGATTTTATATTTAAGTACACTTTACTTAAAGAAAGAGACCAAATATCTGTCTTCCAAGAGCAAAGCTCACAGAGCACACATTTCCTATAAATTAAAGTCATTGTGCCTGGTTGTCTATCCAATGGACCTGAATCAAGTCATACAATACACGATGGTAAATGACTCCATTAATTCATATCATCTTCACAAGACACATGAGGAAACTTCCCTTTGAGGTGGTTGAGTAGTGCTTATATAGGGCATTGGAGTAGTTTTTCTTGGTCTTTGACCCACCGTCCTACTGGCCCAAGTCTTTCTTGATTATTATACCCTCAACCTGTTATTCCTTCAAACCCCACCATCAGCCACATATTCCAATATTCCAACTTCGTCTTTCTCAATCTGTATTTTCAGTCCTGCAAATATATGCAGTCTCAGTTCTCTAATATTTTCCCGTGTAAGGTAATTAATTGATACATAGAAGGTGGAGGAACTAAGCCAGAAACAGACAATGCTAATGTGATATAGTGGTTGAGAGTTTTAATTCAAGCCAGAATACCTAGTTTTGCATTCTAGTTCCATTATTTGCTATCTCTGGGGCCATGGATGTGATAATAGTACCTATTTCATGAGATTAATGTGTGAATAAAATGAATGATCTATAACAAATGCTTGACACTGTGCCTACGGTGTCCAACAATGCTGTCATTAAAATTAAAAGGCAAAATTGTCATGTGATAGTAGGGATGGAGCTAATACTAATTCCAAAATTCTACTAGGTTGATATTTTGATTTCTTAAATCCTGAAGCTTTACTGAAAAACGTATATGAGTTGGTTCTCCTATAAGTTTCCTTTAATTCAGTTCAACAATAATATAATAACTGAGCATCTACTATTTGCACAGTGATAGGTGATAGAGAACAAAAGGAGAGGGAGAAAGGGGAAAAAAAGACAAGAACTAACATATATTAAATGTTAAATAGGTGTCAGGCCTTATACTCAGTATTTTCTTTTTTTTTTTTTTCAAGTTTTTATTTAAATGCCAGTTAGTTAACATGTAGCATAATATTGGTTTCAGGAGTAGAATTTAGTGATTCATCACTTACATACAACACCCAGTGCTCATCACAACAAGTGCCCTCCTTACTACCCATCACCCATTCCATCCCCTGCCCATCTCTCCTCCAGGAACACTCAGTATTTTATTTTTATTATTTTTTTAATTAAAAAAATTTTTTATGTGGGGGTATGTGCTGTGTGTATGTATACATGCAGTGTACTTGCAGTGTATGTGTTACCTGTGAGTTATTTGTGTGCTATGTGCAAGGTGTATGCGCGGTGCGTTTTTGTGTGGTGTATGTGTGCTGAGTATGGTGCATCTGTGGTGTGTGCATGGTACCTTCTTTTTTAATTTTATTTTATTATGTTATGTTAGTCACCATACAGTACATCATTTGTTTTTGATGTAGTGTTCCATGATTCATTGTTTGCGTATAACACCCAGTGCTCCGTTCAATACGTGACCTCCTTAACACCCATCACCGGGCTAACCCATCCCCCCACCCCCCTCCCCTCTAAAACCCTCAGTTTGAAAGATTTTATTTATTTATTTGAGAGAGACCGAGAGGGAGAGCACAGAAGCAGGGGTGGCAGGGAAGGGGGAGAGGGAGAGGGAGAAGCAGACTCCTTGCTGAGCAAGGAGCCCAATGAAGGGCTCAGTCACAGGACCCTGGAATCATGATTTGATCCAAAGGCAGATGCTTAATCGATCGAGCCACCCAGGTACCCCAACACTCAGTATTTTAAACATTATGTCTTAACCAAGCAGACTGAAAAGTCACCAGACTCACAAGTGATAAAGCTAAGATTTGAACTCAAGTTCTTCAGACTTCAGCCTGTGTTCTTTGATGAAAAAGGCAAAGAAATAAGCAACTATCCATAAGGCAATATTGAATGCATTAAATAGTATGGGAGATTAAAGAGAGAGTGATGACTTCCAATTTGGCAGAATCCAATCAGGCAAAATAGAAGAGGTGGCACTGAATTTATTAAAATGTAAGTAAAAATAGCAATAATTAATAATAAAATATTCATCATTATTAAATAATTATGCTGTGCACTATTCTAATGTTTTATCTATGCAACTGAACAATAAAGGTGAGAGAATATATTTTGGCAGAAAGATCAAACTCTACCCAGAGTTGAGATAGGAGATAGAAGGAGTTTCAGAGTCCTGAATATCCAATGTTTTTGTACACAGGGAAATGGTGGTGATAAAATTAGAAATGCGGGTTAACTACAGGTTCTGGAGAACACTCTGGACATCATACTAAGAATTTTAGACTGTATCCTAAAGGAAAAAAAGAGAGTGGGGGTAGACTCTTAACAAAGGAGTCATACAATCGTATCTGAATTATTAGAAAAATAACTGTTAGGTAAAAATGGATTGGAATTCATGGCTCCTGAATAAACAGAAATAAAAATAAATTAAACTGAAAAATACAGTGATATTCCTCAAATAGTTCAAATAAGAAATAGAAGAAGTTTGAACTGCCAGACTGAGGAGTATGAATGGATCTAGGCGTGGTAGGTATAAGAGGCCCTCTAGAAGTATAACTGACAGAATTTGGAGGGTAAATGGATATCAGTAGTAATGACAAAAGAGAGAGGTCTTCAAAATATTCAGGTCATACAGCCAGTAAGTATTTAGAAATGTATCTGTAGGGGCACCTGGGTGGCTCAGTCAGTTAAGCGTCTGCCTTCGGCTCAGGTCATGATCCCAGGGTCCTGGGATCAAGCCCCGCATCAGGCTCCCTGCTCAGCAGAGAGCCTGCTTCTGCCTCTCCCTCTGCCTGCCTCTCTGCCTACTTGTGCTTCTATCTCTCTGTCAAATAAATAAATAAATAAATAATCTTTAAAAAAAAAAAAGGAAAAAGAAATGTATCTGTAGTTCCAGAGAGAAAACAGAGCCAGAAACAATGATAGATGATAGAGAGATGATAGATCATTGACAGACAGATGGCTCGAGTTCATAATATTTCCATAGTTATGATGTGTGTTTGTAGGAAGGAAGTACTATGCACTTCTCCTATACAAAAATAGGTGAAAGTTCAAGTCACAAGAATAAACAAAGGAAACAACATCCAATTGTGGGGATTGAATATGAAGTAACAAGAGAAAGTTAAAGATGAGCCTTTGGGACGTTGGCTTCACATAAGGGAAAAACACAAGAAAAGGAAATCCTAAAGGAGATAAAGATTTTCAAACAGAGAAGTCAAGAACGGGGAGGAGACACAGCAAGAAATTCACAAGATCTGCTGAGGAGAGTGACTTCGAGAAAGCAGAAACATCCATCAGTGCCAAACACTGCAGAGATTAAACAGGATAAGGACCCAGAAGAGCCCATTGATGAGGCAATTAGAAAATCTCTACGGCATTATTAGTCTTTTGGACACAATGGAGTGAGGATCAATGGTAGGTGAAGTTGTGTGGGCAAAAAAAACTTTTATGAAAAAGTTGGCAGTGAAGAAGAATATTGGATTTGCTTGAGCAAAAGAGGATTTTTAAGTTTTTAAAGATAAGGATAGATTTCTTTTTAATTTCTAAGAGGAAAGAAGCAAAAGGAAGAGGAATGTATTTTAAAATACACTAGATAGGGAATGACAGCCAGAGAAAGATTGGCGGGCGGTGGGGGGGGGGGAGGGGGGCGGGAGGGGGGGGAAGGGCCTTGATGAAGAGCACAGGAAGAGAGAGCCCAGAAAAGAACATGAACGCTCCTTTGAGGCAGAAAAGAAAAGGCAAACACAGCAGGGTTTTTTGAGCAATAGGAGAGAGAAGTTGAGGAACTTTAACAAGATGTGTGTGTGTGTGTGTGTGTGTGTGTGTGTGTGTGTGTGTGTGTGTCTAGTATAATAAGTTTAATCGTTTTGCTTTTATAGCAAGACTGAGATGAGGTAATTTGCTGAAGGAGAGAGGGAAAATCAAGCTGAGGTAGAGGCTTAAAGGAGGAAATAAAGTTTGCAATTTCTCCTTTGAGAGATATAGAAATGAGTGGACTAGAGATAAGTAAGAGTGTTGCCGAACCATCCTAAGGCTCAATTTTAAATTCTGGCATTCCAACCAGCAGCGGTGAATATTTTTCTCCACCAACACCCTCTAACACTGGAGGAAGAGAAGGATTCAATTGTCTTAGAGCTGGGCACTGTCTCATGCCTGGGGTGGAAGAACAAAAGGACAAAAGAACTAAGAATGGTTTTTAAGACAGTTCTTAAAATAGTTGAGCCAAGAATCTAACTTGAGTATAAAAGTCAAAGAGACCAGAAAGAGCCAAGGTGAATAATAGTAATGATGATGGTGTGATGGCAGACGCCATGTAGCTCTGTGTGCTTGGCACTAGTCTACGTATTTTACATATATTAACCTTTTTAATCTATGCAAGGTCATGTCATGCGTGCAAAAAATAGGTTTATTTCCAACCAGCTGTACACCCAACATCACACTCCCACTTTTAATGTGTTTTATTTGTAAATGCATTTGTATATATAACACATTATTTCCAGGACACTTGGGTAATTTGTTTCCACTTTTCTAATTCACATTCTAGATGGCTTTGGTTCAGCACTGGAATATTTAGTTCATTTTCCAAACATCACATTAATGCATGATTTAGGAAGTAAACAAGAGTTGAAAATAAAATCCTCTTGGATATTCTGTTGTTTTAAAATCTGAAGGGTTCAGTAATCCTTTAAATCTGTAATCACTAAAAAGACAGCCATTGTCACTAAATCACATGTAGCTCTACAGAAACCACATAATGCAAAGTTCTCCAAAGAATAATTATCGTTAAATGTGACTATGAAACAATAATAGTATGTTACAAGGCCACTTACACACTCATGCTATTTTATTTGACATTATTGAAGTCTTTATTCTCTTGCTTAGAGTTGAGGTGGTAGCAAATCCAATCATGGTAATAAAATTACCAGAGGTGAAAAAGCAGTTCTCTAGCATTTGAAAAAATGCAAATATTCAGCAAGATGTATAAACAAGGAGACATATTTGAATTAAAGTTGGTCTACTAGGCCACATCTATCATGAAGAATTTTAAACCCTGAAATATCTATAACACATAAATATTTTAATATATGATTTGTTACAACCACAAAACTACATATATAGTCTCGATATGTTTGGTTATAGCATTAACATTAGTAAATGCACATTTCTTTTAAAACTTTTATATCTCATTGTAAGAATCACAAAGAAATTTTACTTAGAACAGTATTCTGAATTCTTTTATACTGATCTCTTCTTTCCTTAAGCATATTTTTTGAATTTAAATTCTAAGAAATGGGCCTGCTTTTGTTATTATTTTAAGATACGCCCCCCACATTAGTAGCCTTTCCTATTCCATCTCTACTTTTTGAGACTTTTTTAACCTCTGCAGCATCTTTAGTTTCTTCTATTTTTGTATATGAAGATATTTAGAAGCCTAATCTTTTGATTTTCAATAACTAAGTTTTTGGATAAGGTTAAATTCAGACTTTTCCTTGTGATGACATCTAATATTTAAGGAATAATGTTATAGAAAGTTTCCAATGTATTATGCTAATACTATTAATAGTGCTTTAATTTTTGCAGAATTGCTCTCTCCTCTTTAAAAACTGAGAAACTAGAATGAGAACAGGAGATTAAATGACATTCAGAGTCACCAAGTAGAACACTGGGAACTGGGATCATTTCCCAACATCAGAATCTTACCCCATGAATCAAACGAAGAGAGAAGACTCTGCCCTGAACCTCCCATCTTCATTTTGTCAGAAGCTTGAATAACCAGCCACTATACAAAAAAAAAAAAAAAAAAATCTGTGTGTAAACATCTCTGAAACAGACAAATGATAAATAACACAATGGGCATTTCTTTTATCTTCCCAGCTTCAGCCTTTTGCTAGCTTATAAATTTTTAGAGGAGAGCTATAATGCTATTGAATTGATGACAGCAACAGACAAGAATTTAGAGACAGTAAGATTCCTTCAGACAGACATTCCCCAGACAAACTGATAGCACTTAAGAGTTTAAGTGACACCTCTTTTCTAAAATCCCTAGAACAAAAACCAAAAAGAGCCATCGGATCTCATGGCATCAGGTGTGAACTGAAACACAGTTCATCCCTTGGATTATATCATATCACCCTGTAAGCCTCTATGTTAACAAATCATAAAGAATATGGTTCCACTTCTTTTCCTCTGAAAAGTAATTAGGCAAAATCTCCTCTTTTCATTTATTTTTGGTCGAAAAACAGCTGGCTGCCAGGAGGAATTTCCCATTGCATGTTCCACCTAAGAAGAGCATTTTTACAGTTAAAATATTTTTTTCTTTTGAAAATAACTTGGACAGATATATACATGTTTAATTGAAATATTAATAAATCATGTAACATTAGAGGAAAAGTCATATAAAATTACAGGTGTCTTTGTGTGTTCTTAATACACTAGTTTTGTAATCTATACTATATTGGTTTTCAAGGACTGGAGATGAGACTGTGTGCTATGTCGAAAAGTATCCATGACCAGCAACCATGTGGCTTGAGTTTGAATTCCAGATCTGTCATATACCACATTTAAATACTTGCTCAAGTTGCTTTTGCTCTTAGAGCCATGGTTTCTTCATTTTTAACCTTGACAGAAAAGAGGTAGGTATTTTTTTATGCTCTTTTGAGTCCTACATTGTATGCAGAGAGATAACATATTTCTAAATACTAATATATTTGTGTATTAGCTATGGAAGGCGGAATTACCTCAGCACTCAACTGGCCTGGTAGCTGGCCGGACTTTCTACTAAGGCACCTCTGGCCAGATGGGAGTTTTATGTAAAACTGATGCAGTCTTCTTCCTCATTCAAGAGACTCATAGGATTTCTGGAACCTCTTCAAAACAAGTCTTACCAAACCCATTTTGATGAGTTACGTCTACACCGATCAGGAACATATGTACTGAATCTTTCTAAGGCTTAAAAATTGAATGAAAAGAACACAACAAAGTGAATTTTGAATTTTGCCAAAGCTAAAAAATTAAATTCTATATGACACTGTGGACAGGAAGCCACTGAGCTCTTTAATGCTGAGTTCCTATTAGTTCAGATGGCTCCTTTGCTACCCATTAGATGTTCTTTCTTTTTCTCCAAGTATAATTAGGAAATTGAGCATTCATCAGTTAGGGTCTGTCTTTCTTTCTTCTTTCTTTTTCTTTCTTTCTTTTCTTTCTTTCTTTCTTTCTTTCTTTCTTTCTTTCTTTCTTTCTTTCTTTCTTTCTTTCTTTCTTTCTTTTCTTTTCTTTCTTTCTTTCTGCTAGTGTTCAAGGAAAATCAGACTCAAACTCCTGAGCTCCACATGCCTAGAGAGAGCAGTTATCATGAGCACTGCTTTAGGTCAGATGGCCTCCCTAGCATTTGTCAGTAGCCTTGTAAATATGCACCCTTAACTAAAGAAGGACAAGGCCAAAGAGTATTGATGAATGAGATCTATCACTATCAAAGATGAATGACTCCAGGTATCTCTTCCCAAAAGAGAATGAGGATATGAAGGCTGGTGGGATACAGTGATGCAATGTTCAAATACTGAATCCTTCAATATGGTAGCTGCCAGACACATACAGGTATTTAAATTTTAATTTAAATTAAATAAAATTTAAAAATCAGTCCACTGGTTGCAAGAGCCATATCTCAAGTACTCGAAAGCCACATGTGTCAGATGACTGCTGTACTGAACAGTGTAGACATGGAATAATATATACACTATACCAGAAAGATCATTACACTGATCAGGTAATATAACTGAGGTGGTTTCTGACATTAATGATAAAGCATCAATTTGGCTATAGTTTTTTTCAATTATCATTAATACTGCCTTGGATTTGCATAAATTTAATTACATGCAACTTTTTAAGCACACAAAAATGTGCATATTTATTTCAGATTCACAGCATTCTGAGAACTGAAGATTACCATCTCTGTTTTATAGATACGGAAACACGCCGATAGCATCGAGTGACTTTTTAAGGTTATACAGCTGTATTCAAATTTAGGGGAAGTAGTGATTGTTTACAGTAGCACAATGAATAACAGAATGTATCCAGAGCTAAAGCCTCATTCTTCTGATTTAAAGTTCAGAGCTCTTGACACTAAACTATGTAACTTCTCAGAAGATCAATCAAAATACAATGTACATACTTAAATGAAGAAATAGTTTCATAGTTTCTACATTATATGTCAGTATAAACAAAGACAAAGACATGAATAATAAAACCACGAGAAAAAATATAGATGCCCAGATGCTAAATTTGATGTTTAGTCTAAAATGCAGGTCTGAAGTAATGGTCTATAAATTTAACTCTACACCTCAGTCACGTTGCACAATGCCAGGGAGCATATTCAGATTGTGGTCCATCTTAACAGCTGCACACTTCACATCTCTGGCGGATTTCACTCACATCAACTACAATGTGCATTGATTTCTGAAGTAGGGCAACATCATAGGCCTTCAACTTGAACAAGTGCAACCTTCACATTTGGCATCATGTCCTTTGCATATCAAATGGAACTAAATCTATTCAGTTATTTTGAAGCATTTTGGGAATAGTGGTATAAATACTCAGGGATATCACATCATTTTAAATTTTTTCTGACACTTTGTTATTTAGCAGACACTTTGAGGTGTTAGACAGATAGAGGGAGGGGTTTGGAATTTTACACTTCTTCTTGAGGACAGTGTTGTACTCACTAGCACAGGCTCTGAAGTAAGATTACTTGCGTTTGAACTACAAGCTATGTAATCCTGAACAAGTTACCTAACCTCTCTGGGCCTCAGTTTTCTCATCTGTAAAATTGGGATAATATTGCTTTCTTCTAGATTTAAACAAATTAACACAAATTAAATATTAGGAATAGTGCCTAGAACTTAAAAGGGCCTAATAAATGTGTTTTGTTGTTGCAGCTGCAGTGGTGATGTTGATGAGAATAATAATGATTTGAAATCACCCACTGTGATAATTAGTTTCCAGAGAGAGCCCCCAATGAAGCCTCCCAGTATTTATGTCTTTGTATAATCTGCTTCGGTGTTGGATACTGGGCTGACCTTGTGACTGGCTTCAACCAACAGCATGTGGAAGAAGTAACACTATTCTAATTTTGAACCTAAGCCTTAAAAATATCTTATGGCTTCTTCTAACACAATTTTGGGATCCCTGGAACCGCCATGTAAGAAGTACAGCTGACCTGATAGAGAGAGACCATGTAGGGAAACCATGAGGAAAGGCCACAAAGAGAGAGCAAGGCCTCAGAGAGTACACGAGGAAATAAAGAAGTCTAGTCATCTTACCATCCCAGGTGAACCCAACTTCCCAGCCATCCCTCCCAAGGCACTAGGCCTGGCCGCCATTTTTCCACAGCCGCGGGAGTTACCTCAAGTGAGACCATCAGAAGAATCATGCAGCTGAGGCTTAATCAATCAACAGAAACATAAGAAAGAATTGAGTGTTGCTATTTTAAGCCGTGTGGGGGTGAGATAGTTTGGTATGTATCGACAAATAACCAGATACCTATTATTAGTTATAAAACTACATATTAATGTTCAAAATTATTATAATCATAGATGTTATTTAAGGCTCTCTACCCATTGCCTTCTACCTGTGATAGTAAGTTTTTGTTTATCATATCTATCACATTTACCTCATATCTAATTTTTCCTAACACAGCTTCTTTACTATGTCTAAGCTGATCTACTTGACCTGTCCTTCATATAACCTTCTTCCATTTTTACATCTTGTATCTAAAGCATTTTCACTACCTGTGATATTCCACTCTTTCTTAGAAGCCAATCTGTTTTCATTTGCTTCTTCCAGGGAGCCTTCCTTAACTCTATTTCTATTCTTCATTGGCTCACAAATACATAGTTTGTACCACATGTACACATATACACATATTTGCACTGATATACATTTATAGTATATTGTTTATTTAGCATGAAGTCTCATGTGTGCCTCAGTCTGATTTCCTCTTTGACGAACAGCAGTCTATTTGTTTTCTATCTCTGCTCAGTGTTTAGTTTACTGCACTGTTCCGCATATAGACTGTCTCCCCAAGATAGACTAGTATTACCAAGCCCTAGAAAGAGCTCACTCTTATACTAAGGTTAGTTCATTAATTCATAACAAGAATAGTGATTTCCAAAGTAACTGCACACTAGACAATGGTTTCCTCACATTATGGTATTTTTAACCTATAGGCAATCAACATGGGAATAAAGAGTTTGCTTGATGAGGATGGAATGTCACTTCTATGATTTCAACACGTAATGGCATCTATCTAAGAAAGTCTCATGTATCCATATGCACAATAAGGTTACACCTATTGCCTGGCTGAGCAAGTCCTCAGACCAGGAATACTGTTTTTGGAACTGTATTGAATAAACACTCTTCAACTGAATTTTTATTCAGTCAAGAGTATTTAGTAAGCATCAACCATATGTCAGGTCAAATTAGGGATAAAGCAATGACCTAAAGAGACATAAACTCTCATCCTACTGGAAGTGACATTCTAGGAGAAGTTTCTGGCTTACTGCTAACCCACCTAAACTAAATTCTTAAAAAATAATCACGTGTTCATATATATATATATATATATATATATATACACACACACACACACATACACATATATACACACACACACACACATATGTGTGTGTGTGTGTGTGTATATATATATATACCTATTGTTTTCTATATTAGAAAATACACATTTTATCTGGAATTTTGAACCTGTAATACCATCAAAATAAGCAAATACCCTTTCGAGCTTGCGAACAAGAACTGCATTTTGTTGGATGTATAAACAGTAAAACCATACCTCCTAGTGCATGAGTTGTAAAGCATTAAGCCCTTGTACTAATATAAAAATCATTACAGTTCTTTAAAAAATTCAGAATTTTTAAACATATCCAAAGCAAGCATCTGTGCTGACTATGTTCTCTGATACACGTTTTAGACTATGATTGTTTCTTAGAAATTTGCCAAAATATCTAGAAAGTGAAAGAAGAATTTTATCTGGTGTAATCTAACGTTATCCCACTTCTTGTCAGTATGAGCTGCATCCTCACCGAAAAGGAAACAAATATGCTTTGCATTTTACTAACCTAATAAAGTATCCAAGGAGTCATTTATATGCAAAGATTTAAAAAATATATATTTAACTGGGTTTGATAGAACTCCTCCCCCTCCACTTCCTGCTCTCTAAAAGTATAAGTAATTCAGCCTTCAGCAATACAGCTTGAATGACCTAAAAATGTCTATAAACACATTTTCTTTGCTTATCTAGAGTTCCCCTCCATTCATTGGGATCAATGTTTAGATTATTTCCAGAGAGGGGACAGCACCTTGTCAATGCCTGTAAAATGTCAAGGGGTCATCTGAGCTCGAATCCACCATTGGAGCCTGGAAGGAATGCATTTACTTTTAACAAGCTGCAGTTTTAGCCTGTGAAAAATTAGTATGTCAAGGGATAACCATTTAAGGAAGGTTAGTGTAAAGTTACTCCACCATTAGGCCTATTGGAGTGAAACTATCAGCACTTTAAGGAAACTCCAGAGCATTAATGGAAAAAAAGAAATGATGACAACAAGGCAAACAGTAAAAACACAACCTGTGGTAATAATTATGCTAATAATACAATAGGGCTTATAGAATTCAAAGGTTTACAGTTTTGAATTACTAGATGTGATTCCTAAAAATATTCCTTGTTGTAACTTTATACTGCTTTCCCCTAATAAGAGCCTCTGTAATAGAGATACTTTAATCAGCATGTTTTTATTAACATCTCACATTTTCTATTTTGTAAAAGTACAAGACACATTGCAGCTGTTTTTATTTTTGCCTCATTTAGACTCTACTTATCAATGCAAACGTGACGAATTTTTCATGAAAGTTTTTTCTACAAGTCTTAACTTATGAAAAAATCAGAGCATTTATGATCAAATTCACCAACCTAGTCAAAGAGAAGTTTGTGTGTGGCTCAGTAATACAGTAGAAAGAGCATAAAGTCAGACGTTTATTAGCTGTTTCTCATTGGACAGATACTTAACTTCTGTTTCCTCATTTACTAATGTAAGTATAATAATACCAGTTCAAAAGGTCGTTATCAGATGGTACAAGGGGGAAATGCCGCTAATGTTGCCAAATCCATAAAGATTGGTTACATATTCATTATAGAACTAAGTGAAAGAACAAGTCATACTAGAAAGAGTGAAACTGAAGGAATTCCTAAACACCCAAAATACTTACTATTAATCATTACCATCATGCAACCCAACCAAGCTTCCTCAGAGAGCTAAAACGGTCATCATTCCGTACTAAAACTTTTTCATTAAGTGCACTAGCTTCAGGGGGCTAAAAGTAGTTTAATTCAGCAACTCAGGAGCAAAGGAACTGGATTTCCATAAGGTAATATGGAAATAGGGACTTAAGCCAGGAGCTCTCTAGGCGTTCAGGGTTGGCTCCTGCTCTCTCCAGTGAACCATCGTGTGGATAGACAGCACTTGCGGAATATGACAGTACAGTCTGAGATCGAGCCTTTTGTGGAAGTTCCTAACCATAAGGTTTGTACAGCCAAAGCGGTGTTGACAGAGGAGTTTGCGAACTGTAAAGAAACTGGAAGAAAAGGCTAACACCCGTTCTGGCTCGGTTTGAGAGCTGTTCTCTGCAAAATCAAGGCTATGGGTTAAATGGTTTTCAAAGGGCAGAACGCTGAATGAATTTTATGTTCCTTTCTTTTCTATTATCTTTCTAATATATCATATAAATCCCTACTGTTACAGTCCCTTCCTCATCACTTCGGTGGAAAGAGAACAATTCAGGATTGGGTGAATTATTCCTAAGAAAGCCTGACCTATGCAAAATCTAGTAAGAGGATTAGCGCAGACTTCTTGCCCGCTATGCTTTTATTTATGCACGGTTCATAAAGGCATGCTGCTGATTCCCATTTAGCTTATTATCCACTCTAATCCTATTATTTTTCTGCTACTGTTGCTAATACTCTGAAAGGTTCAGTCTGTGTCCTTAGGATAGTTTTCACAGGTGAATTGTTCTTTATTGTCTCTATCAGGCATCATTCAACTTGTCAAAGGCATTTTGAAATTCACTGCTCTTTTCCAGGATCTCACTTGCTAGGTGCAGTCAAATGCCTGTGATGATCTGCATAACTGACAAACAAAATTATCATCAATGCATATTGAAAAAATATTATAAAATGGTTATAATATTGTACAGGTCACAGTGGATAATATAAAAAAGCATAACACATTGTCCCCATCCAAAGAGATCTGAACTGCCTGGGGAGGCCTGACATCCAGAAAAAAACCACCAGAAATGCAAAGCAGTGCATGGAGTTCAGGAGGTGAGAGCACAGCGAGAAGGAGAGGGCAGGTGGTTAACAAACAGCCTTGAAGAAAGGTTAGGATGTTGTTGTTGAACATAAAAGGGGATTCCAATGACAAGGGGAAGGGACACAGTTTCAGCAAATGCATAAAGGATTTCTGGTGCCTGCTTGGATCATGAGAGCACCAGCATGCCTGAAGTCAAGACTTCACCCAGAAGCTTAGAGAGAGAACACCTAGGGAGATGGGCTAATCCCAAATTATGGAGAACATTCCACACCAGGCCAGGCTGTCAAAAATATTCAACAGGATAGTATACGGTATGGTGGTTAAAGTAACAATCTGAAAAGCTAAGTCCAAATATAGGCTTTGCTACTACCTGGTTGTGAGTCCTTGGGGAGTTACTTCCATTTATTTCTCCAGGTGTAGAGTGAGGATCTGAGTAGTTCCCATGCACAGAGTATGTGTGGGTACGTAAGATGATACATGTAAGGTGATTGCTAATACGGACGGGTCCGGGCACTGTGGTGGCACTGAGGATATGGATGAGCAAAACGTATTTGATCCTCGTCACCGGGAGTTGATGGTAAGGAGAGCAGATTTATTGGATTGGATGAAAAGCAATAATTTTGTTGTTGTTGTTCATTTTAAACAGAGACCTATCATGACGAAAACTAACTTAGAGGTAAATAGTCTAGTAAATTGGTAATAGAAGATTTACACAGGGTAACAACAGCTAAAGGTAGATACTGGCCAGGATTTTTATAGCAAAAACATTAGAGTAACTTTCTAGTTAAAAGTTATGGAAGATCAAAACTGTGGATTAAAGGGCACCTGGGTGGCTCAGTGGGTTAAGCGTTTGACTCTTGATTTCTGTTCAGGTCATGATCTCAGGGGCATGAGATCGAGCCCCACTTCCAACTCTGCACTGAGCATGGAACCTACTTAAGATTCTCTCCCTCCCTCTCCCTCCAACCCTCCCCCACCTCTCTCTCTCTCCTTCTTGCTCTGTCTCTGAACAACAACAACAAAAACTGTGGATTAAAAGGTATACCATTCATTTGCATGTTTGGCTGAGCTCTGAAGTGGTAAAATAGAAACATCATAGTTATAAGGGCACATATTCTTTCCGCAGGATTTACTTTAGATTGCACAATCATTTATAGTCACTAAAGAAATGAGAAATCAGTTACTGACTGATGCCTTAGTCCTGAGATTTAACAGTTATTATAACAACCGAGCAGCAAACTAGCTCTGTTAAGACCAAGGAAAACCCAGGTACCTCAAGATCATCTCTATGATGAGCTATTAATTCAGAAACAAGAATAAATTAATGGAAAGAACACTGAGCTGAGTCCCAGTAGATGCAGTTTGAGTCTCACTAATGCCATTGTAACCTTGCAAAAAAATTATTCTGTTTTCTGGATCTCAGTCTCTTCAACACGAAGACGTGAAACCAGAATCCTTCTAGGTCTCAAGTTCCAGGATATTATGACATAGCTCAGGGTTGATCATTCCAAACAATCTCTTTTTATAGAGAACATTGTGATGTTATTGGTGTAATTTTTAATTAGTGAAGGATTGCACTTAATAACATAGAAGATATATATGTAACACAATATTTTTTCTAGTGGAGTGTGGAAGCCAGTCATTGCTAAAGCCAACTGTTAATTTTTTTTAAGAATATTAAAAGTCAGTTGACAGAAGGCTGTTAGGTTGGGGTTAATCATGGTAGGAGCATTTATACCCTGGAAATTTGCAAATAATGCAAAGTATGCTTTTTCTTTTTCCTGGAGAGCCAGGTATTAAACATTTATCAGCACATTAAGTGAGATAAGTCAGTATTGTTAGAACAACAAACGTCTTCTGTTTTTGCAGTTTTTGAATTAGGATTGGCTTCATGCTAAAAAATGGTAGGAATTGTTTCAAAAAGTAATTCAAAACAAATCAAGTACATTAAAAACAAAGTGCAGGGAGATGTCATAGAAACAAGAGAAAACCAGTCTTTCATTTCATCTTTTTCCTATTATCTCAAGATAATTTTGATTTGTATAAATGAACGTTACTGAGAAGATGTGGAGCCTAATTCTATATCCCACTTGGAAAGCAGAATCAAGACTGCTAACTATTAATAGAATGACTTGTCCCCAGCAGGATGTCCTGGGAAGTGGATTAGTTTTGCATTAAACATCATCAGGGATAAACAAGAAAAACTCGCCCTAAAAGCACTGCCAATGGCCTCCCATCAAGCCACAGAAAAAGCTCAGGGCAAGCATCACTCCTCATAAATATCCTGCTATTGAATCTAAGGGACTCTAAATTTGGTTTGCAAGATTGCCAACACATGTTACAATGCTTCCTGGGGCCCAGCACCACCACAGAATCATTCTAAAGAGAGCCAACAGTAGTGGGTGAGAGAAAAGCTTTAAATCTGGATTTAATTTCTCAGAAATGAAATAAATGTGTCTTTTTAAGTCCTTCCGCGTGCCTATTGACAAAAAAAGAAACATCGCAGATTTACAGGACAAGAAGACTAAAGTTCCAGGAGTCTTTGTTTGAGAAGAGTGAAATGTTCGAAGTCAATTCATTACAAAAACCCTGTCAGAACACTCCAGATGTGAATTAGACTTTGCATTAAAAAGAGCAACCAAGTATAATAATCTCAGGAAGACTTTTGCCTCTGGATTCTTTTAATTTTCTCACCACTTTTTATCAAAACGTGTTGTGTACAACAGTAAAAATACCAACAAAAATAACTGCCAGGATTACCATTTGGCATCATATCTGATGTTGGGCAGTACAAGCCATCTCAGATTGGAAGTATACACCCAGACGTGAGTGCAAGTTTTGGAGAAAATTTTTAAAAGAAAAATCGCTTATGGACCTAGAATAGAAATCAAGGCACATATCCTAAAACTTCACTTCTACTAGGAAAGTGAACTTTATATTCTCCAGTTGTGTTCAACCCAGGACTCAGTTTTAATTTCCATTTGTAGGGCGCCTGGGTGGCTCAGTTGGTTAAGTGACTGCCTTCGGCTCAGGTCATGATCCTGGAGTCCCGGGATCAAGTCCCACATCCGGCTCCCTGCTCAGCAGGGAGTCTGCTTCTCCCTCTGACCCTCTTCCCTCTCGTGCTTTCTATCTCTCATTCTCTCTCTCTCTCTGAAATAAATAAATAAAATCTTTTTAAAAAAATAATAATAATAATTTCCATTTGTAGGGGTAAGACCCATAAAATGAGCTGATGATTCCTTTATGGACCTATCAAACCAACTGTTGGAACTATTAATAATAGCAAACCATTTTGAAGTGTTTGGTTTGGAAATGACCAGCGTTTACTAACTAGTTCTGTAAGCATTCTTAGGAAATAAAAGGATAAAAAAGATGTTTCCTCAATGGACAAGAAAAGAAAAGAATTAGTGAAATCTTTAGCTTGGAAATTAATGTCAATGTCATATGCCTTAGCCTTAAATCTGCTTTCTTCTCCTAATACCTATGTTTGTTGAACCCATAAATAAACATTTCCTGAGGTAAGCTGAAGGACAGAAAATAGTCTTAAAAACAAGGAAGGTACCATACTAAGTTTTCCAAGTGTAACCTTATCCACTTGTTGGTGTTGAATTTATTATTATGAATATTATAAATATTGTTAAAACAATGCAGTGATGGACCCTTAGAAAAATAAGCAAAGCTTCTCTCATGCTGATCTAAAATTACCATAAAACATGAAATACCCTCTAACTCTCATGAAAAAGAATTACTGGTTGTGTGTAGTGATTTTCATTTGTGTTGGAATAGTCGTAACTGTCAGTTTAGGCCACCCCGCCCCCCCCAAAAATAGAACCATATTGTAAAGTAAAAATGTTCACTTTGAAATTTCCATGCAAATTCAGCAATGAAAAAAAAAACCTGTAAACAATTTATGTCTAATGGAGAGGGTTCCTGCTGTGCTACAAAACAAAAAGTAACCACACCAAATACATTACAGACATCACACTAACCAAGCCTGACAGTGCTGGGATCAGGAATCAGACATAATCTTATTATTTGGCTGTAGTTTGGACAGCTTCTAGGCACGACTTTAAAAACAGAATTCAAAAGATTACTTTCTAAAATGGCATTTTCCCCTTCAAGCTTCTGTTTCCAATTTGTATTCTCTCTCACACTCCATTCCTCTCCTCGCTTCCCTTCCTCACTCATCTTCCTCTTCCTCCCTCAGTCACCTCTTTGCTTTCCCTCCTGGTTTCTTGGCTATTGGTGATGGGGCAACATGCTTCTTTGGGATTTCCTGTGTGCAGATTATGAACTGAATGCAAACTGTCTCCACATTAGCTAACTATGAAAGGCTAGGTTAGCAAATGATTCTCACGTGTAAAGTCATTGTGTAGGGAAATGCTGCTGTGAGGCCAGATTTTTCATAAATGAATTTACCAAAGGCCATTATCAAGGAACTAGATCTTTGGAAACATTTATACAAAACATGGTGATAGTGGGAACCAGATGCTTTCGTTTCTATTACAACACTTTTGAGAGGTGGGTCTTTTTTTTTCCCTCCTGTTATAAAGGGCAAGTTTCCACACTTTATCATAGATACATTGCAGTAAACTCTATGAAAGTTTGCCTCCACTAATCTGGGGCTGTTATTAATATCAATGAGAAGAGCTATAAATTCCTCCCCGACACGGCTTCAGTGGTGTGAACCCCCAGATCTTTTCTAATCCCAAGATTAGATTCTCAAGTGCTGCTTCAATTGTACAATATTATCACATCCTATCACTTGGCCCCATTTCAAACTGGAGCATTTATCGACAATACTTTCCAAGCTGTTGCTAAGTTGTAAGCACTCCACCTTATCTGTTGCTCCTTTTACAGCCTTAACAAGCAAGACTCTCTCAGAGGAAGTGTCCTGCTAATAATATCACCAGATACAACCAGCCTGTTTTCACTCCCTTTAATACAAAAGGTTCTCGACAGTCATAAACATTTATTTCCTCTCGGTTACTTTTTAGAGTGGAAGAATCAGTCTCTTTGGATTTTGGTGGTTGGAGGGAGGGTTAGGGGAACCTAGGCTAATGTCATATTCCTGTCTCTCTTACTGGAATTCTTATTGATCTGAAAACCACGTGAGGATATGAGGAAATACTTGCTATTATTTGTGGGTGTTTTTTTCTGTAAAAGATTACTTATGTGCATCTCTTCAGTATGAATGGGGAATTAAGAGCAAATGTGAGCAAAGAATGGGGAATTAAGCACGTTAGGTAATAAAGTAGAAGCCAGTGGCCTTACTATAATAGACAATGAAGGGAACAGAAATACCTAGACATATCTGATGGGAAAACACAACTTGTCAGCTAAAAACAGGACTTTCCAAACTGTCTGGATCACTGGAATTTTATAAATATGCAATTACATCCATACACAACACTGGGTAATATTTAATCTACTTGGCATCTCTACTTGGATGCCTAAGTGGGGAGAAAGTATGAAGAATCTCAAACTCAAAAGGAGCAAAAGTGAACTGCAGATCATCCCAGCAAATCCACTCCTTTGGCAATATTCCCCAACCTAGTTTCCAGCAACTCCATCCTTCTGGTTGTTCAGGGCACAATCCCAGCATCTTCATTGACTTTTTTTAACCTCTGCATCCAATCTTGAACAGATCTGTGGACTTAACACTCAAACCCAACCACTCTTCACCTCTGTGTCTGTGTCTAAGCCTATATAGCCTTACTATGTTTGTTCTTACATGAACTTTTGCAGTAGCATCTTAGTCTTTAGCCTTTCATTCTCTGCCTAACGCTCTTAAATCTTTTCTTAACAGAGCAGGCAGTGTGATTCTTTTTAATCCTATATTCAAAACTTTCCAATGGTTTTCTTCCCAGCAAAGAAAAAAAAAATGAAATCCATTACAATAGTCAAAAGGCTCTGCAAAAGCTGACCATCATCTCCTACGACTCTCCATATTTCCCACTTCACTCCAGAGACAGATCACTTTGCTGTTTCTCCAACACAGTGGCCAAGCTCCCCTGCAGGGCATGTGCACTCAATGTTTGCTGGTATCCGAATGTCTGCATGGATCACCCCCTTGCCTCTTTTAGGTCTCCGTGCAATTGTTACCTTCTCTGTGATGGCTTCTCTGTCTGCCTACTTCATTTTTTAAGCCCCACATCCCTCCATAGCCCCTTTCTCCACTTTCATTTTTGTTCTTAAAACATTTCACAATTAATTATACATTTTATCATTTACTATTGCCCATCTCCCCTCACTAGAATATAAGTTCCATGAGGGTAGGTCTGTTTTATTTGTTGCTCTTTTATTTGCTGCTTTATTCTCAGTGCTTGGAAAGTGCTTGGGAACATAGAGCCATCCAATATATAATTTGTGGAATATTTACATGTCTCTGTATCTATCACATGACATTGAGTGTGTTATCTGTTTGGTTTGTTGACATGATAATTTTTTTTGGGGGGAGAGGCTGGATAGAATTATTAATATTAGAATAAAATTTGAGAAAAAGTAAATCTGATTTCATTCATTTATTTAATCTCTATTAAAATTAGATAATCTCTTAATTTTATTAAAGAAAAACAACAAAGAATACACATTTTTATCAACATACTATGAATTTCCTTAATGACTGTTATGTAAAATAATACACAACAGGTCCCATATTTCCAGATGTTAAGATTTCTTTGTATGCTTCATGGGTTTAAGGGAAGGTTGTAAAATCTGAGGAAGACAAAAATTTAAAAGTTTGCTACTCAACATACATAATAAATAAGTTGGAAAAATGATATAATGAGCTAAAAATTAACTCCCAACCAATTCATCTTTATAATGATAAGCAGCAAGAGAAGTTACTACTCTAGTAGTTATTAATACAAATAGCATTTAGTTTCTACTTTGCCCAAAAAGGATTTTATGTAACTTGAAAATACTAAAATCTATTTATATTTATACTTACATTTAAATACTATAGTACAAATAAAAGTAGTGAGAAAATGTGAGCAAAGAAATATGGCAAAGATCACTAAGATGAAGCCAGGAATAAGAGTAGTATATACAGGTACACCTTACTTTATTAAGGTTCCTTCACCTTACAGTGCTCCACATATAATTGCATTTTTTACAAACTGAAGATTTGTGGCAACCCTTTGTTGAGCAAGTCTGGAGGTGCCATTTCTCCAACAGCATTTGCTCACTTTCTGTCTCTGTGTCACATTTTGGTAATTCCGGCAATATTTTAAACTTTTTTCATTATTATTATATTTGCTCTGGTGCTCTTTGATCAGTGATTAAAACTCACTGAAAGCTCAGATGATGGTCAACATTTTTTAGCAATAAAATATTTTTAATTAAAGTAAGTACATTGTGTTTTTAGACATGCTATTGCACATTTAATAGACTATAGTACAGTGTAAACCTAATCTTTATATGCATTAAAAAACAAAACAATTCATTTGACTCGCTTTCTTGCAATATTCGCTTCATTGCAGTGGTCTGGATCTGAACCTGCAATATCTCCAAGTTATGCCTGTGAAATGCCTACTGGGGAATAACCAACAAATTTAGCTTTGGGTTTGTCGATAGCCATTTCAAAGTGGGATCTTAATTCCATGATTCAGTGGTCATAAAGTTAAAAAAAAAAAAAAGAGAGATGTTTCTCAGAACTGAACTATCGAAAGCATAGAGACTTGAAAAAATACCTCCTATGTCTTCATTAAAAAGACACTATGTAATGAGGCAAGCAAAGTTCTCTAAAACATCCTTAGAACAAATAAGACAAAGAGTGTAAAATAGTAGGCCAAAGGCATAAAAGACAAAGACATTTTAATGAAACTAATTTTTGCCACC
Organism: Eumetopias jubatus; assembly: GCF_037043125.1. NCBI lineage: Eukaryota > Metazoa > Chordata > Mammalia > Carnivora > Otariidae > Eumetopias > Eumetopias jubatus. The sequence continues at coordinate 111,025,457 of NW_028274808.1, read as the reverse complement.
TAACTAGCATATGGAGTACCAAGGAATGTTCAACATTAATTGAATACAGTTTTCAAAAGTCAAATGAGTTCTTACCTCTCCTTTAGTTCGATGGTTAGTATAATCACTATGTGGTCTTCTATGATCAAGTCAACACAGTATACATTAATTCTAAAACAGAATGTATTAAAACTACCTTCTTCAATTAATAGCCTAATTTGGGACCAGAATTCTTTGATATTTTAAGAATATAACCTTATACCAACTAAATATAAATTGAAGGAAGAAAAGTCATCATAATGCAAATGAAAAACTGATTCTACTGTGATAAAATACAGTATGGCAATGTAAGGCATAACTTTCACTTGGTTTGTATTTTAATCCAAATACGTATATTTGGAATTGCTTCCCGAAGGTGTATGAAGACATTTGCTAGCTCTTAGGAGAGACAGAATGAAAGAGGAGAAATAAATAGAAGTGTGCAGCATCTAAGAGCTCTGAATAAGACTAATTTAATGATTTAAATATAAATAAATCTGAAACATATGTACTTATTTCCCCCTTCAGAAATGCATATTTCTGAAAAGAAACAATGAGCTTCACAACTTATAGTTTATGATGTATTGTCCTCTCTCAGTTTTAGCCATGTCTAAATTGTCATTTCATTAAAGCCATGTTAGTCTAATATTATGGTTCTCCATCAGATATATAGAATTAAAAACTTTAGAATGGACTAATGTGAAAATAAGATCAAGGGTCAGAAGCTTAGTTTTATAATACTGTCTATAACTTTATGTTGTTTTTTTGGCCTCACACAATGGAAATATGAAGCAGGTGACTGAGAAAGAATGTATAAATTATTCTAAAGCTAAATTGGCATGCCTTTACTGCACTTTCTCCCAAGACTCCCTTACAATAGTAGCAACACAGAAAAAAAAAAAAAAAGGAATAACCATGTCAATTCAGTCTGTTGTCACAGTTGTTTACTACTGATAATAATGTATCAGTATTACAGTAAACAACAAAGAATTTGTTGTAATTTCTATTTTTATAAATCAATTAGACTCCTTGTCTCATTTTCCCAATGTCATATGGATTTTAAGTATTTTGAATATGAACCCTAAATCAAATTTATGGTCATCAGATATGAGTTGATATTAACACATATCTATGAAATGAAAAGTATTTGAAATTGTGTTGAAGGACAAAACAGACTAGAGGAAACTTTAACCCATACCATTTGAATGAAGGGCTTGTAGTGGAAGTCTAAGTTACTCTTTCAAGAAGAATCTTGGAAAAGTTCAGAACTACATCTTCACAAGAAAACAAGAAAAAAGAAAAAGAATTAAAGAAAAACATGTGTGTGGATTAGGGTGGACCATGGGGCGTAAATGAAGGTCCATTTATGAAATGGTTGTATCAGTTGCTTTCTTTGTACCCACTCCTGCCCTGCAATCTTTATTGACAGACAAAAATTAGAGGTCTTCTCAGTTGAAAAACTGAACCATCTGCCTGAAGATATCAAAGTGTTGATGCCTCAAGAAAACCTGGATAATTCTGCTTTTTTACAGAACCCTCAGTCAACTATTCTGCTCTCCCACCCTATACCACAAAGTGAAGTTTGTTAGTGAACCAATTTCACCAATGTACCCAGAATTCCCTGTAAAACCTCTCATTTTTGAGACAGTCCACCAAGAACATACCTACCTAGACAAAAGAGAGAAAATGCAAAATCCGACTGAAATAATTATCTCTTCTTTCATGTTCAAACAATGAGTGGGCAACCAAGACCTCGAGATGTATGGGCAAAATCTATTTGAAAATCTATAGTTGATAGGAGAAGTTAAAGATTCCTGCCCTGAGCTAAGCAACTGAGCTCCCTTCCTGGGTATGGGGCCAAAAGAGTTAGCTTGGTCTGTCTAGAGTAATTTAAGACTGAGAGTTGCAAAATCCATAGCTTCTGTACCTATGTTCTTTGCCTACATGAAGAAAACAAATCTATAGTAAGAAGGAAGAATATGGACACCCAAAGAAAAGAAGAAAGACAGAAAGTTTTGTTAGCATCCAAATTATATTATTATAGTTATTTCTAAAGCTCAAATACATCCATGTTTGGCCAGAAGCTTAGCCAATGTAATTCTACTATATTCCTTTTCATTTTAAAGTTAGTTTGAAGTGATTCCTAACAAATATGTCATCTTTATATATTATCAGAGAAGACATTATATATTTTTGTAATAACATATCAAAATTAACTAATTCTTCTGAACGTCGGGCATAAACATTAGATCTGACACGTCATAAGACCAAGCTGAATTTATTTCTTTAACTTATATTTTCCCCTTCTCGCTATTAAGATGCTATAAACATATCCCAATAACACTGGTGATTTCAAAATGCCTTTGGAACTGAGCTTTTAGATTATATTTTCAACATTTAACAGAGAGAATTACACTGTTTCCAGATTCATGTCATTGAAGGTTTTTAATTTCATATTATTTCAATTTCTATTTTTATAAATTAGTTAGAACGTGAAATCTTCTTGGACACATTGAGTATGGATGGGGAAATGAAGATCAAATGAGCATATTTAGCCTCAGTCACTCAACATCTTAATCTTTCAACTGAGCGCCAAAAGCCACTATGATGTTTTGACCATTATGTTATAAATTATTTTTTGTCTTTAGTCATAACATAATTATTTATTTTGAATCCATATTGGACCTTTATTTAAATATAATTATAAAGTAACGAAGAGTTTATATTTGTTTAAATTAGATAAGTTATGCTGTGGCAACGATCCCAAATATACTAAGACATTTATACCATAAAATACACAGTAAGAACATGATTTAAATAAGATATCAGAGTTGAGATCTTAATATCCAGATAGGCTAGAAAGGAGTATTTAATATTGAGAAAATGAACTGAGGACAAAACAACTTTCCTGCAGAATTAATAAAAAATTAGAAGCAGAATGACCAAAATATGTGTGATTCTAAAGTTAATTGGCATGAATTAAAGGGTTGAGATAACCAACATAAATGCAGGATGTGCAAGATCTTAAAGAAACCAAAGAGACAATAATATACACAAAATATAGATAAAGATGAACAAGATGAAGTAGAAAACCCAACAAGAAGATATGTTTGATATTATATACATGAATCTGAAATACAGAAGAAAAAAATGCATCTGCAATTGAAAAGAACAACAAAAAAAAATGAGACCTGTTGGGTCTAGTTTAGCCATAGAACTTCAAGGATTAAGAAAGAGTGATTCAAGCTTCTAGACAGAGAAAGCAAGTCACCTATATGGACGGAAAAATCAAGCCAGCCTTGGACTTTGCCATAGAAACACACAGTACCAGAAAACAGTTGCACAGTGTGAACAAATGTGATGCAAAACTATAGTACCCAGCCAAGAAGTTATTCAAGTAAAAAGGCAACAAACCAATATATTTAAACACAAAAAAATTCAGGAAGAATAGCAGCCACAATGCATTACTGATTAAAAAAAAAGTTTAAATGGCAAAACGCAGTCATTTCAGAGATGAATTTTAAAAGAAATCATCCATGAATTTATCCCTGAATTTAAATTTAGAATCTCAAAACAATGTTTAATTTTAATTCCAGGTCTTTTTTTAATACTGCTTTGACTCTCCTTAGATTTTCTTATTCTTCTATTGTTGCTGTTAAAATTGCCATCTACCTGTCTACCTGTTTTCTGGCACTAAATGTTACTATAGAAAAATCAAATTAAAAGGCCTCGTGAGGGACACCTGGGTGGCTCAATCAGTTAAACGTCTGCCTTCAGCTGGGGTCATGGTCCTGGGATTGAGTCTCGCACTGGGCTCCTTGCTCAGCGGGGAGCCTGCTTCTCCCTCTGCCTCTGCTCTCCCTGCTTGTGCTCTCTCTCTCTCTCTGACAAATAAATAAAACTAAAAAAAAAAAAAAAGGCCTTCATGATTTTCTTCTAGAAGTTCTGCTTTTTCTTTCTCTCTCTGGATGCTGAGAGCCCTTAAGTGTTCTGGGTGAATTGCCTTTTCTATTTGGAAACGTGCAACAAATATTTTAACTTTGGCTGCACGGTGTGCTTAGGCAGACAGCCAGCTTGAGTCACCTTTCAAGTTTCCTTGGCTCTCATATCACATGGAAGGGATTTAGAAGTTTCTGCATGCCCCTTGCTGCAGGACCACACAATGCAACCTTCTCTAAGAGCTGTCTATACAGGGAAGCTAAGAGTAAGCTGTTACAGTACTTTGTGAGCCAGCAAGCCCACTACTAATGGAACATTTTGCTGTCTCTGCTCCTGTCAGCAGTTTGATCCCTGCATGCCTTCAGTTCTATGCTAACACACCAAGAACTCTAATTAGTGCTCTCCTGGTTTCTGGGTGGGAAAAATCTCAGTCACTATTCCCTGCTCTTCTTTGACAGGTAGCAGGTCCTACCAATACAGGAACCATTCTTCCTCTAACTGTTCATACACCTCATGGGCCAGGTTCTGTCCAAAAGCATCAGGATTCTGGTCTTGTCTCAAGACATCTCCCACCTCAAGTTACTAACATTTGATACAGCTTAGAGGGAAGCAGAGCCCTGTCCATACTCTCACTTCCCAGATTCTGACATAGTACAAACGTATTGTACTCCTCAAGCCCTAGCCCACCTTCTGTCCCACTCAGGAGAGACTTTAATGATGGGGGGAAAAAGTCACAGATATGAATTCAGCCTGAGTGGCAGTTATGAAAGTACTATATTCAGAGTGCATATCTCCTGCTGTGTAGATGGCCTTTGCTACCGCATCTGCCTCCAGACTCACCACCATCTTTGCATGGAGGTCACACTTGCCACAGACTATTCCTAGCCAAGGATGAAGGATTGTGGGGGAACTAAAGCAGGCCTGTTCCTGTGAAATTCAGTACTTTTGAACATCTTAGGCTCAAGGACTCATTGGCCTGGTCAGTTTGAGACCCTTCCTACCCAATCATTCTCCCTCTCTTTTCTCCAATCATAAGTATCAGACTTGCATCTCTCCCTTAGGGTGGGCAGCAGGAAGGACAGGTGAAACCCTGAAAAACTCGTTATTTATGAAAATAATAGCAGCAGCAACACTAACAACAACAACAACAACAAAGCTTATCCAAAACCTATTTTCTACTGAGTCTTATTACTGGAAGATAACATACCTGGAATGGTTAAATTTTTTCCCTGGCCGTCCCAATTTATAGGTTTGAATATTTTATGAGAGTATAGGCAAAATGCATGAAATTCTGCCTGTGGTTAAATATAGAAGGGTATAATTTTAAGCACTTTATGTATTAATTTATTTACACTTCAGAAAACTTTGAGATATTAAAATCTTTTCCCCTATTTTACATATGAAAGAAATGAGACACAGAAAAGTGAAGGAATTTTTTTCAAGGCCACACAGCTAGGAAGCAGCAGAGCTGGGATTTAAACCCAGATACTCTGGGTAGTGATTGGCTGAGCTCTGGAAATGAGATGATGTTGCTATGGACGGATGGTAGCAGTGATGACAAGAACTACAGAAACTCAGTCAGGATTGGATGGGTGATGCTGACACAGGGGATGAAGGGAAACAAAAAATAAAAAGGATACCTCCTAAATTTGGGACTTGAGCAACTAGAAAAATGTTGGTACTGTTTATCATGATGTGAAAAGCTGAATACACGGGAGAAAACCCCAAGACTTCCATTTTAGACATAAATTAGAAATTCCTAATCAACATCCAAGTGAAAATGTAGGTGAGATACAGAAGTAGGTAAGATATAGAAGTATGTAGATCATAATCTGGTCCACAAAGTGTTTCTGAGTCTTTCCACCATCAGTAGGATGTGATATTTGGATGCTCTGAGCTCTCACCAACTTTGGCTTTTCTTTTGCCATTTATCACATGAAATCTTCTAAACAATATTCTGCATGCATGGGAATTTCTGTTTGATTATGCTTAAAATATGCAGACAAGGGCGCCTGGGTGGCTCAGATGGTTAAGCGTCTGCCTTTGGCTCAGGTCATGATCCCAGGGTCCTGGGATCGAGTCCCACATCGGGCTCCTTGCTCAGCAGGGAGTCTGCTTCTCCCTCTCCCTCTGCCTCTCCCTCTGCTTGTTCTCTCTCTGTCTCTCTCACAAAAGAATAAATAAAATCTTAAAAAAATATATGCAGACAAATAAAAAATGGTGAAGCTTTTCCTGTCTGAATCTTACAAGTTAACCTCCATCTATAAGCACCCAGGAGATGTGAGTTGTCCTTAGCCAGTTATTTGTTATATCCCTCTCCTAGATAAAGCTCATTGTTGTTTGCATTTATATTTCTTGCAGCTCCAACGACAATCATTTGTACAAAAATATTGTTTAATAATGTCATTATTGATGTAAATGAATATCTGTCAAAATTTTTAAAAATACTTTTGCTTATTTTTCTTATAGGGTACTTATGTTTAGGTAAACATCAATCATTAATGTATTCAAGGGAAAGAAATGACTGGCTAACAAGTTCTGAAGAGATATTGTACTCTGGGAAGAAAAAATTAATACCATCCCTGCTAAAGAATAAACAGAACGAAAATCCCTTTGTGAAATTATTTGATAATTTATAAGCATCTGTAAAGGATATCAAAAGAAAGAAGCAAATGTTCTCAGGGAATTTTGCAAATTCATAAGTAGGCTTAAATTACTGTATGACAGAATTCACTTGATATTTTAAAAACACTTTGTCTTTTTATAGACATAGGATAGTGACATCCATTGAAATATTTTATCATCCCATATGTAATTATGTAAATAAATAGAAGCATTCTTTTCCTTTCTCTGTTGTCACTTTTCATTTCTTTGCCATTTTTCCTTCCTTCCTTTCTCTCTTTCTTTTCCTTTTTAAAGTGAAAATTTTTTCAAAGTCATTCTAGAAGTTGTACTGCTTTTAGGATTAATTATATAATACAGGGCTGAATTTAAAATTGATTTTAAAATCTCTGCCAAAGTGTCTCTCTGTATTTTAAATTATTACCCAAACTCTAGGTTGAAAGATTGGAAAGGTGATAAAAGTTACCTACTTACTCTTCAAGATTATTGCTTTTAAAAATTACTAGTGTTTGACTTCACATGATGTTATATTTTAACACATGACTCCTAAGAAAGATTTATAGTTTTGACATAGTAAGAGGGCCACTTAAGCTCAATACAGTACTATTGTTTTATATCAGTAACTATCGAGCATATTTATGATCAGTACCTATGGTGTGCCAAACAGCTGTACTCGGTCTCACTGGAATATTTAGAACAATTGTTATGGAACTATTAGTACTGATCATAACTTTCAACATGAATTGATAGAACAGAAATAAATTTGTGGTCGTTATGACCTCTCCAGCAAGAATGCCTTTTCTTATCTGAACGCATATCCCCCTATCCAATTTAATCCCTTAAAACGAAAGCCTAAACTTGAGCATCTGTCAATTCTATTTCTTCACCCAGCTGTGTATACTGATATATGTGAGGTGATCCTTTGAATATAATAATCTTATATTTCCACTGCATTCCCAGTCCTGTTACACAGTGTCCAGCTGGATATTTCCCCATACAATTACAGACATTCACTCTTCTTGGAGACATGAGAAGCCAGTTGGGTTATTACCTGGTTATTGACAATAATAGTGATGATACTTAAATCCATTATATATAAAGATCACAATATTACACATACAAAATAACATACATGAATTCTCAACCATCCTCGAATTAAACACTATTACATCTATTTGTGAAGTGAGAAAACTGAAGTTCAGTGGGCCAAATCTTCCTCCCTCAAGTCAACCAACTAAGAAGTGGTAAAGCCAAGACTCCTATCCAGGCTTTCAATTGCACATATTTTCACCACACAAGACCCTAACATTCAGTACAAGCTCAGTTTATGATATTGACCAAGAGAATCAGAAGGTGCTTATCAAAAATTTAAAACTTAGCAGTTTGAGGGATTCACGTGATTAATATCATTTCAAGAAGTAGCAATTTTTTTGTTGGCAAAAGGATGAATTGAAATAGAATTTTGAAGTACTAGAAGTATTTTAAATAGGTATCTGAAATGATATTTCTATTGCTTTAAACTCAAAATATTTTTTTCTTCTGTACCTAAAAACAAGAACAAAGTATTTCAGGAATTTGCATTTTGAGAAAGGACTCTTACAGATATCTTCATGTAAGTACAAATATAGTACAGGTCATGAGATGAAAATTAACCCCAGGTCTGGGGCCAAAGTTTCCAGAGGCAATAAAGTTTTCATTTATGTAGGAGGACTGATTTTCCTCCCAACCATATCATACTGCTTTCTTAAAACAAATAGTGCCCAAGTTACATTGTACTCACTCCTACTTACTTTTAATAACATCCCTTGAAAGTCTCAGGCATTTGCAAGAACACATACCATATTTAGAAAAGGCATATCATAAGCAGAACTTAGGATTACATCTCAGTAAATGTGGAGGGTTTTCCTACCCATTCACCCATTCAGTTCCTTATTCTTAATGTATGTTTCTTCTCTTTATATATTTTACATATATTCTTATTGTATCTCAGCAAATGAAAATGTGATATTAGAACAGCAAAAGCCATATAAACTATTTGTAGAGTTAAAGGTACATAATATTAAAGATAAGAGGAAGTTAATTCACAAAAATGCCTTCTCATTTCAATTAGTACTTTCTACTGTGAACAGTGCTGTAAGCAATAAAGGAAAAAGAGAATGTGTGCCTGAATGTGCTTCAGCAAAATCTTTGATGATAACTAAACATCAATCCAGTGTGACTAAGCAGACTGACAGTCTTGAGTTTGTAAATAGAAGATAAAACTTAAAAATATGTCTCTTGGTTGGAATCTTATTCAGGAAGAATCAATGCAGCATGAAGACTTAAAAGATAAGATGCAAGAACAATCTCTTTTTCTTGTAAAAGATGAATTTGGCAATTTTAGGAATGTGCTAAACTTAAAAAGTGTTAATGTGATGAAGTTGCCTGAGCTGAGGCTTGGTCAGCCAACTATGTTATGGAAGTTTGGCTTTTCCTGATGAAGGAAAAATATTTATGTACATGTATATTTTATATACCCATGCATATATGAATAGTGAGATAATAACAGTGCTTGTTTCAAATTAAGGTGCCAGTATTTGCTACATATATCTTATAAAAAATATTTAGAGTAATATACTCTATCCTAAATATCTATATCTATATATTCTATTCCGATATTTATATGTGTGTATGTGTACCTAAATGTATGTGTACATTCATATGTATATATACATACAAAAATACATATATACATATATATGCACACACACAGTGAGAATGATGTATTTAACATAAACCTTTATGCAACTCAAGTACTTCTGTATATGACAACTCCTTGTGACACCCACATTTTGTCACCAGTCATCCTCAGAATGAATGTCATTTGGATGTTCTTCCTTAATTCTTTTTCCTATGCTGATATGGTTTATCCTATCATTATGAGTTTGATTTTAAACCTTCATCATAGTCATATAATCCATCTCTCTGGGGAAAAAATATTTTTTCACAAAGGTGACTAACTCATTAATGTTAAGAATGTATTTTAAGAATATTCACACAGCAATGACCGAATTCGGGGGGCGGGGAGTGGCTCACACAGGTAAGATGCCTATTGAGCTATCTCTTCCGAATTTTCTTGTATCTCAAACCTTTTTGGTTTTACATGGGCATCAGACTAGCCATTGTGAGGTGTGATTTCATTTATAGTCATATCACAGAATAAGATTACTTTCGTTGACTGTGAGATTAGAGCCTTCCCCACAAATGTGTATTTTATAGCTACTGTTAGGTACCAGCAATCATAGCTTAAAACTGGAAGCAAACACACAGAAATCATCCAGTTGATTCAGGCTAGAGGCTCTTAGGTAAGTCACTCTTCATTTGCCCAAGTCAAGATAAGCAGTGTTAACATTCTCATTACTCATCAATAAAACAAGAAGGATGAAAAGAATGGGAGAGCACTAAATGTGATAAATGCCAAATAAAATGTTTGGAAAAAGTGAATGTAGAAGTCAGGTGGAGATTAAAATACAACATATCTTTGGGTCACTCAGTTAAAAGGGTGAGTACATTTATCAGAGAAATTGTATAGCGTTTGGCAAACATGTTAATTATAGACCTAAGGGAATCTTGACACAAGTAATATAAACACCCAGTGCTTATCATATATCATCACTAAGTATTATAAACTATCCCCAGGAAAACCACGGGTTTTTATTTCCAGCATAAAAAAAAAACGTGAGAAATTTGGGGTCATGGCACCAGCCTGATGTGGAGAATTTTTAACCTAGTTGTACTCTTGTCAAGCACAACTTACAATAAATATTGAGATGAAAAGTTAAATCAAGAAAATATATATTTTATTTATATGCTGCACTACCCAAGGAAAAAAAAATACAACTGGCATCTCTAATAAACAACAGACCAGGACAATATATCAAGAACATGACATTAGTTCTTTTAGGAAACAGCTAACAAAATATGTTGCATTGTCTTAGATTAAGGGAAACATGAATATAGTGGGGACAGGTATGGACGTGCAACATGTGACATATTTAACTTAGTGAATACTAATATAAAAACATGTTGGCTTGGGGTGCCTGGGTGGCTCAGTCGTTAAGCGTCTGCCTTTGGCTCAGGTCATGATCCCAGGGTCCTGGGATTGAGCCCCGCCATCAGGCTCCCTGCTCGGCAGGAAGCATGCTTCTCCCTCTCCCACTCCCTCTGCTTGTGTTCCCTCTCTCTCTGTGTCTCTCTCTCTGTCAAATAAATAAATAAAATCTTTAAAAAAAAATATGTTGGCTTCACTACAGACTCATCAACAATACTCTGTACTGTAGGCAAGCCATCCACCATTTTTGCTTGCACACTGCGAAATAACCCAACCTCAGAAGAACTGAGAAGAGAATAGAAGAAAAAAATAACCATAGGGTTCCTTCTTGGCACACTTAATAAGGCAAGAAGGAAAAAGTTACTAAAACTTTAAGTAAGTTAAAGCAGTATAGCACGGCCATTAGCTATCAGGAAATATTAGTAACCAACCAATCATTCCGATGTATAGCAAACTGTGGGTGTCACGTAGACCATGATAAAATAAAACAGAATGAATAAGACCTATATGGGGTCACCCAGTTGAAAATTACAAATAAAATTTGGATTTAAAAATAATCTCTGTCATAAGTGTGATTTTACATTGTTATCCAACAATGTAGAGTCGAGCGTTTCAACTTTAGATCTAAAATCTGCATCTTTAAAATGGTAGCACTGGGGCGCCTGGGTGGCTCAGTTGGTTAAGCCACTGCCTTCGGCTCAGGTCATGATCCTAGAGTCCCAGGATCGAGTCCCGCATCGGGCTCCCTGCTTGGCAGGGAGTCTGCTTCTCCCTCTGACCCTCCCCCCACTCATGTGCTTTCTCTCTCTCATTCTTTCTCTCAAATAAATAAATAAAATCTTTAAAAAAAATAAAAAATAAAATGGTAGCACTGCAAAGAGGCAGGTTTGCTGTTGCAAAGCACTTGAAACTTCAGCATCCCTCACATTTATAAGCCCCTTCCAGCACCCCAAAGGTTATGTGATTTTGCAAAATATTCTAAAGTTAAATATTTTAGTCGAATTTTGTTAAGAAATCTGTCTCCTTCTCTACTCCAACTTTCTTTTCATTTCCATCCTTTCATTTTGGGTGATAATAGAGCAGCCAAGGACATTTATGAGATCCAGTTAAGGGGAAACTATTTGGAAAAACATTTAATTTAGATTTACTGGAGTACAGTTTTGGGATTTACAGTGATTTCTGTGTATAATTAAGTTATTGCTAGCCATAAATGGCTCCCACAAGTCTTTCTACCAACATATGACAGAGCCAGAGGTGGTACTATGATATGAACATGTCTTTGAAGGCCTAGCTGGAAGTATGTGTAGAGCAGAGAAAGAAAGAGAGAAAGGAAAAAAAGGTGAGGGAGGGAAGGAAGGAAGGAAGGAAAGGAAAGGAAGGAAAGAGAGAGAAGGAGGGAGGAAGGGAGAGAGAGAGAGAGAGAAAGAAAAAAGAAAGAAATAAAAAATGAATGACTGGAGCCAGAAACTAACCTTTGGATAGTTTTCCAATCACCAAACATGTAAAGTTACAAGTGAAAAATTTGCTTCTCATCAATGCCTAGACAATATGTAAGTTCTCCCTTATCAGGAAAGAAATACACTGAATAATGCAATGTATAAACCATAAATGCACCAAATATTTTATTTATTTATGGGTATTACATTAGAATTTTATCAGAAATCCTGTCTCTGTAGAACACAAGCCCAATAGTATTGCTTCAACTAATATGTTTGTGACTGAAATCACTCACTTTCTGCATGTCAATATATTGGGTCATGTCTAAGTGTATAGACTTATCATGGCCTAATGAAGTCTGAAGTTTCCAGATGAAAAGACACCCAAAATTTCTACATATGCAACAAGCCAGTGTGAAGAAACAATTGTTCAGTGACAAAATTCCTCACATATTCATTGATCAAGCAATGCATGTAGTATCACAGTGTTTGGTTACATTACAGGTAGCTTGAGACTTCTGATTTTGACACAATTGAAGGGTAATTTTTTCAGTCATCCTAAATTTATTAATGAAAACAACTTTGAAATTTCTGATTAAAATTAGTAGAATATGAACTAACATGATAAAATGAAAAATAAATAAATAAATAAAATGATAAAATGAGCAAGGGAAGCAACAGAATTTATTCTGACATTGAGAAGTAAATTATGACAAAAAATTAGACCACACTAAAAGCAATAATTCATTTAAAGGAAGACACAAATTTTGAAAAGGAGTAACAACTAGACTCAGATTATTTGAAAGTCGATTAATAGAGTAAATCTTATAAATACATTGGTAAAGACAATTTTTGCTAACTTGACACAAAATTTTGACATAAACAAAATAACACAAAATTTACAATAACTCTTTACAAAAAGGATGTAGTAGAGAAAAAAATTGGTCAATGCAAAGAGTACTTAAGATTACTTATTGCATAAGTAACTTTGAAATACCATGAAATCTTATAGTCCACACATGAAAGAACGTTGATACTTTTCCCAAATTTGAGAATAAGCTTAAAAATTTACTTGACATTGCTAAAATGATTTGTGAAGCTGAAAATTTTCAGATCCATCAATAAAAAGTCCCAGAAATTTCCATCAACTATTCCAGAAGATAGATTGAATTATTGTTCTATGTAAAGAAATTACAAAACCATTGTCATATGAAGAGGCAAAGAGTATGCAGTGTATTTGCTGCAACAAAATTCAGGATAAAGGGGCGCCTGGGTGGCTCAGTCGTTAAGCGTCTGCCTTAGGCTCAGGTCATGGTCCCAGGGTCCTGGGATCGAGCCCCGCATCGGGCTCCCTGCTCCACAGGAAGCCTGCTTCTCCTTCTCCCACTCCCCCTGCTTGTGTTCCCTCTCTCGCTGTCTCTCTCTCTGCCAAATAAATAAATAAAATCTTTAAAAAAAATTCAGGATAAAAAGTATTATAGAAATATATCAGGCAGTTAATTATATGGATTTTCAAATGCTATATCTGCTAGCTTTTTAAAATGTTTACTTCTTGCTATTTCTTTCCTTATCTAAATAATCACATCTATATCTAAGTTTGTATTTTTAGTGTTATATTATTTTTCATTAGGAGGGCCCCTGAAATTGCATAATTTAGGTTTCACATATCATAAAACCTAGATTCACACCCAGAGTTCCTGGATTTGATATTATAAGAGATGGGTTCAGTTCTTAATTCAGTAATTTCCAGAAGAGGTGATATTAAACTATTACTCAGGATAATAAGAGTACCGCTGTTACAGAGAGTTGTGAATATCAAATGAAAGGTACATATTGTAGCGTACTATAAAGTTCTATCAAGTAAGATGTTATTTTTACTATCATGCAACTGAATTTCCTTTTAAAATGATGATTGTTCTTCTTTGCATAGGACATGAAACTTCACCTATATTGAGGGACAATCAAGAAAAATTTGCCAAAACCACATGATTTAACTTAAGTGCATGGAAGACTTTCCCAACAGTGAAAAATTTTAAATGTGTTCATGAACTACTTTGGGAAATTATACAATATCTTGAAGTTAAATCTCTTTGAAGACCCAAAGTCAATGGTTCAAATTCTTCATGATCTAAATGAGCCTGTAATTTCCCTTAAAAAGATGAGTACTTAATTTTTTTATTAATATATAACATATTATTTGTTTCGGGGTACAGGTCTGTGATTCATCAGTCTTACACAATTCAAAGCACTCACCATAGCACATACCCTCCCCAATGTCCAACACACAGCCACCCCATCCCTCCCAGCCCCCGCCACTCCAGCGACCCTCAGTTTGTTTCCTGAGATTAAGAGTCTCTTATTGGGGAGCCTGGGTGGCTCAGTTGGTTAAGCGACTGCCTTCGGCTCAGGTCATGATCCTGGAGTCCCAGGATCGAGTCCCACATTGGGCTTCCTGCTCAGCAGGGAGTCTGCTTCTCCCTCTGACCCTCTTCCCTCTCATGCTTTCTATCTCTCATTCTCTCTCTCTTTCAAATAAATAAATAAAATCTTTAAAAAAAAAAAAGAGTCTCTTATTGTTTGTCTCCCTCTCTAGTTTCATCTTGTTTCATTTTTCCCACCCTTCCCCTATGATCCTCTGTCTTGTTTCTCAAATTAAAAAGATGAGGACTTATTTTAAGAGAAATCATATGTTTTTTCTTACTACTTTACTTGCTATAAAATACAAGGCCATTTGGGGAAATTATAAAATACTAAAGGACAAAATCACCATCATTTATAAACTGGTAATTTAAACTTATATAATATATTATATATATAATATATAATTTATATAATAACGTATATAAAGACACATACACATTAATAACTCTTGACCAAGTGATGGTATTAAGGAGAGCACATGTTGGGATGAGCACTGGGTGTTATATCCAACTAATGAATCGTTGAACACTGCAACAAGAACTTATGATTTACTATATGTTGGCTAACTGAACATGATAAAAAATAAAAAAAAAATAACTCTTGAAATATAAGTCAAAAACAAACTCATGATCTGACCATGTAAAATCCCAATCCCACACACGTTCTCATCATAACCAGTGCCCTCTCTCGTATCTCTATCTCAATTTCTCATGTATCACCCACTTCATGTTTCATTTTTGTCTAATTCTATTCCTTTATTCTAGGGTCCTCATTAGCTCTCCATCACCAACATATTTCAGTTTTAGACTTTAGGTCATTTGTTATAAAATTCTCACCTTATGTGTATTTCCTAAAATGTGGAAAACCCGATAGCCTCCACTAATATGTGATAATTTAGTTTTATATTTATACCTGTTGTCATATAATCTGTCAGTTGTTTTATATCTTCTTAAATATGCATATTCATTTTCCAGGTAGACTGTAAACTTATTTCAGATAAAGGTATATAAAACAATATTAGCTTCAACTACAATTAATACTACAATCTAAATTCACAATGGGCATCACAAGAAGTTTGTTCCTCACGTATATGAATTCTGGGGATAAAGGAACTGGTATAATGACTCTACCCCAGGAAGTCCTCAGGGACCCAGCTTCTAAAGCTGCTACATTACCTAATTCCAAGGGGTACTATTCATAGGAGCCACAATGTGAATTGCAGCCTTCTGGGGTTTCTCCAGTCACTGCTCTAACACTCCTCAAGGTGGCCTCATGCTTAGGCTACAAGATGGCCTATACCCATGCTGTAGGGCAGCAAAATGAGAGAAGAAGACAAAGACTATGTTCATATCTCCAAAAGATATCCTAGAATCCACCATAGAACATGCTAGAGCATATGACCTCCACATGCCCATACCCATCTGGAAAGGGAGCTGGGAACTGCGTCTTGTGTTCTGTGTCTCTATAGGGAGAGAGAAGTGGGAGCAAATGAGGAAATAAAAATAAAGTGAAGCTGCCATTGTGAGGAAGAAAACAAAGGAAAAGAGATTCAAAGACTGGGAAAGTTTTGTCCTATGTTGCTTAGATTATACATCAATATAGAGGCTTAGAGGAAAATAAACTCTTATGTGAGATATAGAAGTACGCAGTAAACAGAAAATATGTATTTGTTTATCTCTTCATAAAGAAAAACAAAACTATTTAAAGGCATTCCTAATTTTTTGGTAATGCAAAGTTACACTTGCAAAGTATAAGATGATGATTCCAAGGAAAATGTACATTATTTTTAAAGTTTCCACTACGTCAATAATATTCCATTGTGGCCTAAGTACTCAATACAGGCCAGGTACTATTTGTAAACCAAAGACTTCTGAACATGTCATGATTAAAAATGTGTATTTCTACATTATGTAAACTGTGAAAATATCTCTTGGAAGGTGCTGGTGGGAAGGAGAAAAGACAGTAAAGAGTGAAAGAATGAAACTATGAACAGTTTTCATTCAAAGAGATGATTCAAAAAAGTGCTAGAGTATCTCAGACTTTATATATTCCAGCTGGTATGCAAAAAACCCCTCTCTTCAATTTCTTCACTAGGACCAGCATAAACATTAACTTACTGAAAGGACATACCCAGCAAGACATAAAACAAGGTGGGTCCAGAGATGTTTTGAAGTGAACCTTGAACCAGAGTATAAGATAGTCTATCCAGGTTTAAATATTTCAGGGGAAAGAGAAAAGAAAAAATAAGAATAAAATTTTCATTGACTTTAAGAAATAAAGCATTCTATCCTTTCAATTCTGCTGCTCTCTTCACTACTCTGAAAAGGAACCTGAATCTAAAAATTAGAATTGGAAAGGAATTTCAGTGAGCCTTTACCACAAGTGGCCCAACATGCACCTGTGAGACACCTTTCCTGGGGTTGCAGACACAAGGGGGGAGGCATGTTCATTGCAGCTTAGAACAGATGGAGCCAGTACAAGCAAAAAGTAATTTCTTATATAAGCTCAATGAATCTAAACCTGTCTGATGTTTTCCAAGGGTAATTTGGAATAGATTTAGATAGTTCCAAACCACAGTATTTGGGCTTTAGCATGATCTTGTCTGGTAATGATTTAAATTTGATAACAAGCCAGAGTTCCAATTTTTTATCCCCTCTTCCCCCAAATTGATATAGCGAGCTATGAATTTATCATGCACCAAAATCATTTTTATATTGGTGTCCTACCACTCTACAGATAGATCATATTTTCAATAAAAAAAAAACTAATTTCATGTTCATATTTTCCATTTGTAGAACCCATAACAAATATTTAACTTTCTGATGGTTAACTTTCTACAAGCTTGTTTCAGTTAGTAGAAAGAAATGTGACTCTATCTGTGGCTCACAAAAGCCCCATGCATGGCACAACACAATTTTGAGAAGATACAGATGGAAAGAGTTTATTCTCAGTGTGAAAAGCTATAATTTATTCTTTGGTAAATAAATAAATTAAAGATGATTCACATTTGGATTTGACCAGAAACAAATGTGAAGGGCCTTCTCTAGTATACAATGGTAGCTTTAGCATCCTTTTATGTAAACACAACTTGAGCCAGCCATAGGCATTGGTATTTGGTGAATAATAAACAGTGGAGGGGCCTGATCCCTACTATTAGCCATTGGGAGTCTGCGACAATCTAGTAAATGTACCAGAGCCATCTGCGTGGCTCTGGTAAAATAGTTAATATGACATTCACATTGATAGAAATAGAGGATGACAGACTTTTTACTCTGAATGTCATCATATAATGTGAAAAAGGGAAGAAATGATTGGTGAATACAACTCTTCCCAACTTTATTATCAACAATTCTATTTCTCCAATCCTTTTGCCAAATTTCCATGTAGCACGGCTTCAAATCTCCCCAACATCCTGGTCATGGATGTCTCCCTTAAAGTATAATGCCTAATGCCCCAAACCGAACATTAAGAGTTGAGCATAATCTGACCATTGCAGAATAGTTGATCTAGTACCAGTCTTTATCGAGATTTTACTTTTTTATCAATGCAGATACTATGGTAACTATCTGTAAAACGCTAACAACAATAGTAATAACAATAACAACAATAGAAACAATAATAATCAATAAAAGAGAAAAACCCACAATCACACAAACTCACCAGACCTCGAGTTCCACATGAGACAGTAACTATGACTGATTCCACTACTTCTTCAGCACCCACATTCTGCCTGGCCGATGGTCAGTGCTCAATAAACATTTGCTGATTGAATCCTACTGAATGATAACGGATTTGAATCAAATTATGATTATCAGAACTAAACGTATAAAATCATAAGAAAATCAGAATTAGAAGTGATCTGTGGAGAAACAGGCTTTCCAAGACAGTGGTAAGCTGAGGGCTGAGAAACTATTCAAAACACCTGTGTATAGAGTCTTATGTCTTCTCAAGGGGGCACATGGCCTTGCTAACACTGAGCCTGTTGCAAAATCCAGGAAAATCCAGTGTTTGTAAATCTTTCCTGAAAAAACAGTGTAAGGTGCTCCAAATGGTGAGTATAAAGAGAAAAGAACGGAGTACCTCAGATCTGGCATTTGTAAGTCCCCATCATTGCTCTATGCATCAAGGGAAGTTCAGGTGAGATTGATCCCATGAATTCCTGCTCTGTGTGAACTTATTACTGCCAATAAGAATTTACATCTTTATCTAATTAAGTCAAAATCTTCATTTCCCTTATACCCTGTGTCCTTGTGCGTGTGTGCACATGTGCATGTCAGTTGTCTCTTCCTATACACCTGACACTCACCAGAATTCATGTGGCTATAGATTTAAAAACCAGGATGCCTGGGTGGCTTATCAGTTAAGCATCTGCCTTCTGCTCAAGTCATGATCCTAGGGTCCTGAGTTTGAGCCCCATGTCTGGCTCCCTGCTTAGTGGGGAGCCTGCTTCTCCCTCTGCCTGCCACTCCCCCTGCTTCTCTTCTCTCTCTTTCTGACAAATAAATACAATCTTTTTAAAAAAGTAAAAGACATATACCTAGTGACATGATACCATTAAAAAAAGATTTAAAGACCAATTATATCAATAAGCATCAATATCTCCTGTAAATAAATCGAGGAGTCAAGTAAAATTCAGAGATGAAAGTTATGATATTTTACCTTAAAAATGAGATATAGATAGAAAAAATGCTTACATGTAAATAACGAAGAATAAAATGTGTTCATCTGAAGCCAGAATAAGGAAAACAGGATTTATAGTTGTGCTAACAAAATTCCATAAAATACAAAAAGGTCTTTTGGTATTTATAAAAACAAAATTCTAACAATTATCAATATAGACGATAGAGAGATAGAGAGAGAGATAGATGATAGATAGCAGAACATATGCATTCCAAACTACATAAAGTTAAGTCTCAGGACCACATATACAAGTAGAGATGGGTTTTCATGAGTAAGTAAGGATGAGAGCCAACACTGCAGATCTTGTACAAGAAGCCAGAACTTTGAAACCAAAGTGTATCACAAATACAAGAACCAAAAGGAGCTGTCTCATCCAAGAAAAGAGAACTAGAGTTAGTGCACTTGAAAAAACAAATCTGCACATCGGCCCGGAAATGTAACACAGGTGTAGACCACATACTCTGGGACGTGAGTTGAAAAAGAATATCCACCCTTTCCAAAAATTGTGGAACTCAGATTCACACTTACTTATAAGGTACAGAAACCTGTGTAAAGAAGCAAACAATAGCATTGGTCAAGAACCAATTAATCCTGTAGAGATATGACAGAAGAAATCTTGGGTGGGGGGTGAGTGGGAGGAGATTGCTGCCTCCACAACCTAGATCATGCACAGGACTCTCACAGGTTTTTCACTAAAGAATATACAATTTTAAGGGCGCCTGGTGGCACAGTCGGTTAAGCATTACCTTTGGCTCAGGTTGTGATCCCAGGGTCGTGGGATCAAGCCCCGCATCGGGCTCCCTGCTCAGCAACGAGCCTGCTTCTCCCTCTCCTCCCTGCTCCTGCCCTCTCTCTCTATCTCTGTCTCTCTCTCAAATAAATAAATAAAATCTTTTTTTTAAAGATTTTATTTATTTTTTTTTGACAGAGAGAGACACAGCCATAGAGGGAACACAAGCAGGGGGAGTGGGAGAGGGAGAAGCAGGCTTCCCGCGGAGCAGGGAGGCCCATACGGAGCTCGATCCTACGACCCGGGGATCACGACCTGAGCCGAAGGCAGACGCTTAAGAACTGAGCTACCCAGGCGCCCCAAAAAATAAAATTTAAAAAAAAAAGAATATATTATTTTATTTTTCAAGTTTGTTCTAAAAAGTACCTTACTTTTTAAATTTTTAAATTTTAATTTTAATTCCAGTAGAGTTAACATAAAAAAAGAATACACAATTAAAATTTTAAATAATAAGGGAAAACATACCATGAGCAGATTCAAAAACAAGAAATCTCATACTCAAAATAGTAGGGTAATCTGAAAATGACTTTAAAATAACTATTATTAAAATGTTTAAGTGAATAAACAAAGTAATAAAATCAGTAGAAAGATCAAGATGTTCAGTAATTTTAGACATTGTTCAGTTAAATGTATAAGTAGGTAGAGAATATATAGATACAGGCTGTTTAAGCTTCAAAACCATAAATGGGGTGGAGGAGACCAATTTACAAAAAGAAAGAGAGATAAAAACAAGAAAACAATAGTCAGTAAAAGTCCAGGAAAAACATAGTCCAAGATGACAGAATTATAATCAACCACATTAGCAATTACAATCAATGAAAATAAACTTATTTATTGACATAGAGTTTCTTTTTTTTTTAAAGATTTTATTTATTTATTTGACAGAGAGAGACACAGCGAGAAAGGGAACATAAGCAGGGGGAGTGGGAGACAGAGAAGCAGGCTTCCCGCGGAGCAGAGAGCCCAATGCGGGGCTCGATCCCAGGACCCTGGGATCACGACCTGAACCAAAGGCCGACCAGACTGTTACCAAGTGAGCCACCCAGGCGCCCCTTGATAGTTTCTGAGATTTATTTACCAAAGACAAATTTAAAACACAATAACACAGATATGTTAACATAAAATGATGGGGGGGAAAGAACATGCAAATACTTAAAATAATGCTTTGATAAGGATATTAATAAAAGACAAAACGATTAATAGGGAGAAAATATGACAGTATTCATTAATAAAAGAAAAAAGTGGTCTAAGAAGTTATAACAGCCATCAGTATAAATGTATCTAAAAATATAGCTTCAACCTCTTTAAGGCAAAAATCTGACAAAACAAGGAGAAAAATCTGTTAACACCTTACGAAATTTCCATGTACTTCTCTCTGAAATTGACAGACCAAACACATAGAATATTAGTAAGGATGTAGATGTAAACAATACAATCAACAATCTTGATCTAATATGTATATATATGATCTAATATATATATATATATATATATATAAAACCATGCACCCAACAATTAGAGAATACACATTCTTTTAGGCATATATGAATTATTTCAGAAATTGGTCACATAACACCCCAAAAAACAAACCTCAATTAATTCTATATCAATACTAAAATTCTATTGATTAAAATAGAATCTTGTTGACCTTTTCTGGGAAATTATTGGGGTGTTTTAACACAGGAGTGATATGATCCTTCTAAAGTTTTAAGGATCCCTATGGTTGCCGTATTGAAAAGAAATTGTAGGACTGAGGAAGGTTTAAGACAAAAGCAAAGAAACCAGTTTTCTTGATGAATGGAAGATTAAAGAAACCAGAAACAAAATTAGTGTAACAAAACAGTGCAAAATCATGAATGAAATATTTACTTCGTATCTACTTCAATATTTACTTTATTTGCATCACATAGAAATATGAGGTCAGTGTAGAAGAAAATAATAGTCTTGCTATAGTTAATGTATGAGTCAGAAGGCAATATACACAGGGTTTCTGAACTTTTTTTTTAGTTTTAAGAAAAACACATTTAAGAGAATTGGAATAAAGCCAAGAAACCACACCATTGTGGCAGCCTTGATGGGTCAAACTGCCTGATAGTGTCTCTCACCATCTTTGAAATTGATTACTATATGATATTGGGCTCCCTGGGGTCTTGGATATCACAATGGTTTCAAAAGAAAACAAATGACTCACTGTTTACTTACCAACTTGAGTTAATTTATCAAAAAGAAGATCACTTAACAAGGTAATTTATCATCTTTTACCATGTATAATGCTCATATTTCAAGTTCTCCAAAGAAAACACTAAAATCTACCATCTCCTAGATAAAAAAAGAAAGAAAGAAAGAAAGAAAAAGAAAGAAAGAAGAAAGAAAGAAAGAAAGAAAGAAAGAAAGAAAGAAAGAAAGAAAGAAAGAAAGAAAGAAAGAAAGAAAGAAAGAAAGAGAAAGAAGTGACCAAAGGAGAGGCAGTAAGAGAAAAAATACCCTTTGTTTAACTACTAGGCTTTATATGAAAGACTGGAATAAAATTTTCTTGTTTGGCTACCTAAAGGGTCTGTACCTATTTTATCACATTTTTCTAATTTTTAAACCTCTCATCCTACTTTCTTCCTTTCTTTGTAAGAAGCTGAGTGTTGGCTGAGCTCAGTATCACTTAGATTCAATTTACAGCACAATTTTTTTTTTTACTTGTAAAGCAACTAAGACCATTTTTTAAAAAAGATTTTATTTATTTATTTGAGAGAGAGAGAGAGAGAGCCCTCAAGCATGAGGCAGGGGCAGATGCAGAGGGAGAAGGAGAAGCAGGCTCCCCGCTGAGCAGGGAGCCTGACGTGGGACTCAATCCCAGGACCCTGAGATCATGACCTGAGCTGAAGGCAGACACTTAACCAACTGAGCCACCCAGGTGCCCCAAGACCATTTCTTAATCACCTTTTTTATTTGCTTCTTTGTCCCCCGTCAGGGCATATACACACACATTCACACACTACATTTTTTTTTCTAATTTTCCGATTTTAAAAGTACTTTTTTCCCCACTCTCTACATAAAGCTTCTCTCTTCCTCAATAAAGCTTTTATCTGTACTCTTTTAATATTTCACAATTTCCTCCTGGACCCCATAAGAAGGAAAACATAGCTTCTTCCACTATGTAGTCATTTAATATACTTTGCGATTGTGTTGGTCTTTCCCTCTACTGTCCTATGCCACAGCATCATGATGGGAAAACACTACCATCAAATTAAGAATTGTATATGCTCTTTAAGCTATCTTATATTAGCAACTGGAAAATACACCATAGGAAAAAATGTGGCCAGGACACTGCTGAATAACATGACGATAAAAAGAAAAGGATTAAGACTTAAGCTGATAGCTACACAGAGTGAAAGAAATGTTTGAATGTTGTTTGGGATTGTTCATTTCAACAAAGTCTGTCATGCTCAATATGTTCCATATGATAGTGTGGGAACGTGTGAAATTGGAATTAGACTGTTGGCGAAATCTAAGAGGAGATACGGAAAATCAGAACATGCTATGCCCAGCCCCAGCCATTCCTTAGGCTAGCATTCTCACTATCAGTCATTTAAAAGCTTCTTCTCAGGTTATCTACTCCTAAATTGTGTTTTTTTCTCAGAAATTACTAAACTACCCAATGAACTTAATTATTTTAAGTCAATATGTTTGGAACTTGAGTATTTATGAAAAGCATTCCATTCATGAAAAAGATAACTAAAGCTTCAAAATACCTTAAATAATATGCGTCATTTTCATTTGAATTTCACATATAGAAGAGCCTTTTAAAAAGGAACAATGATCAAATGTATTTAATTAACATTTCATCACTCATTTATACATTGATATACCAAGAGGAATACCCAAACTATATTTAAAGAAATGTATTCATATTCATATATCCAACAGTCATTTATTAAAGTTTTACCAAATACTGGGCACTAAGGATTGTGTAGCAACAAGATAAATAAATTGCCATCTCTTCCCTCAAAAACTGTACAACAAATAGGAGAGCTATATACACAAATAAATCTTGTTATAGGAAAGCCGTTAAATTTGCCATAGGTGAGATTGACACTGTTATAGTGGTTCATTTTTTTCATTCAGTCCTTCAGGAAGTAATAAAGGAATTCCTCCTAAGTATCCGACACTCTTCTGGGGATGGTAGATAGAACAAGACCAACGATAAGAAAATTAATAACTTCACCCAATTATCTCAACCAAGTACAATCAATAATTTAGAAGGGGGGTTCTAGTAAGAGACAGGACTAGAAGGTGGCTTAGTGTCCAGTGATGGAGATCCATGCAACTGTTGAGGCTCCAACGCCTGCTTTGAGAAGAAAAATTGTTTTGGTTTACATTTCACAGGGACTGGCCATTCAAAGCCTCAGCCCCTCTGTGAAATCCTATCTGTTGCATTGTTATCATTCAGACTCTAATGCTTCTCTTACCATACATCATGCAATTATTTTACACCAAGGAATATAGATATATATGATCTTTTCCAGTTTCATCTTTTTCTGATCCCTCATAAAATATTGCTGTTTAAATGTGTCCAAATATCAAGATTCCACAACTTCTGACGTTATGGAAGAAGTCCATTTTTCTCTGACCAGAGCATGTGCGTGTGCCATGTTCACATTTAATTCATCTAAAACAAATAACTTTAAAAAAAATGGAGTACTGTTTAGCTGGAACATTCCCAGGTAGATGGTTAAACACTCGTCTATTTGGCAGTAGTTGTGTCCTGAGGCAGACATACCTATAAGGTTCTCACAAAGGCTCTTGCCTCCCAGGACTCATGAAAAGACAATGAAAGTCATGGCTATTACTTCTGCACAAATAATTCACATAAAGGAAATGCCAGGGCAGCTTCTATTATTAGAATAATTCCACATTCCAGCAAAGTTGCATTTACCACAGTTTTAACGCTCCCAGTGTAATAGATGTGCTGTTATTGCAATTCCAGACACAACCCCTTATATCTCTATGGCATTTCAGGCTTCACTCAATTATTCTTCCCCACTAGTTAATAAAGTAAACAGATTGGTAATTATTATCCCCATTTTCTCCAGAAGAGTAAACCGAAACTTAAGCAGGATAACACAAGTAATTGCAGATGAAGAGCTCTAAACTAGTTTTGTTTTGTTTTTTTTAATTCTTAGTCCAGTGTTCCTCCCACAATATCATAAAGCCTTCACAATGATAAACTTGAAATGCTGGAAGAATAATTCCTTGCACCTGAATGCAAACTGCAGCTGTGCCGAAAATTTAGGCAATTTTTCCAAATAGAGGAAAATAGTAAAATGTATAGCCAGATATTTTTGAACTGTGATGTTAGTGCTAAATCCTCTAATTCATACTCCTAAACACTCCATGTTTATTGTTCATGTAAAAGGAAAAATCAGGATGACATTCAAAACTCTTTCGGTGGTAAAATTTCACAAACCACATTCTCTATATTCTAAGATTTTACAATATTGATTAATAATCTTAAATTAAAACCTCTTTTTATATACTACATAGCATTTGTATTGTTTTTACATTATATATCACTTTGATCTATACAACAACTTTGGGAATTAGAAAAT
Source organism: Eumetopias jubatus (assembly GCF_037043125.1). Taxonomy (NCBI): domain Eukaryota; kingdom Metazoa; phylum Chordata; class Mammalia; order Carnivora; family Otariidae; genus Eumetopias; species Eumetopias jubatus. Next base: position 110,999,861 of record NW_028274808.1, on the reverse strand, counting down.
ATCATCCCTGTCTTATAGGTGAACAACTTAGCATAGAAAGATGAAGTGAAGGGCCTCTAGACCAGCATTATTTTCACTACACTTTGCGCAGGATGAGATTTTCTGGTAGCGTTGAGACCAGGACCTCATTGCATTAATATAATTTGATCTACTTTGAAAAAAGTAAGGTCAAAGAGTAGCTATTGGTCAAAGTGAAGTCATACCAAGAAATTCTGAAAGCAAAAGAAACTTCTGTGATTTTTGAAACTCCTTGATTGGGTTATGCTCTCATATCAAATGCTTCAATAATGTCTAATATACATTTCAGTCAATAAGTCACTGGCCTTGAGGAAGATACTACTTCCTATTCACGTGTGTGTTTCTAGGACCAGCTTAAAGTCTGCCAATTACAAGCACTCAGTAAATTCTTGGTAGATGAATGAATAAAACTACTATATAATGTTTTTATTCTTAAAACTTTTAAATAATGTAGAATTTTCAGTTAAAGACATTAATCAACCTGGCCAAAGTAATCATGAGACTTAATTTAACTGCTTAAGGTATACATACTATATATTACCCATTCTTAACCTTCATGTTTTCAAAATAAACTAAATAAAGATGATTTTTAGTGTTTGTAATGATTTTTAGATATGCTTTTTATTATAAGTCATTGAAATACCCCCAAATTCCTGCACTCCACTGAGACCATATTGATTCCTTAGAGAGAAGAAATTAGAATTTCTGTGATTGTATAGGAGACAAGTAAGTGAAAAATGACTGATTTTCAGTTGGAGCTGTAGAAGAAAGAGTTGCAGAAACTGTAAGACCCTCCTTTCAAATGCCATTAAGATGGCCAGTGAGGAGACCTAGACCTACTCATTTTTCCTCTAAGAACCGCTTCATAGGATGAATGTGAAAGAAAAGACATTCGATACACAACTGATTCTATTTGGCTTTCAACTAAGATACACTATGTGTTAAAAGTCACTTTTAAAGCTTAAAGGACAAATGAACTTGTGCTTTGCCTCCCAGGGCTCTCTTCCTAATTTATCACTGATAGTGGAGTACCCGTGACTGAGCTAGGTTTTGAACAATTGCTGAAAGTCTAGGGCAAGATTCTCTTAGAACGACAATCACATTAAAATATCTGCACCAACTTTCCCAGTCTTCTGCCCAAACTTCTTCAGTTACTGAGAGAACATGTTCCGCTGGTTGGTTTAGCGCACCAGCAGACCTGGGCGCACATCCGTCAACACATCTGAGCGGGATTGGCAAGCCTAGCACCATCTGACTCGGCAGCTGCATGGGTTTATGGAATCCGTATGGAGGAGAGTGCAATCTTTCAGGAGAATACACATGTGATTTTGCTAAAAACCAGGAAAATATTAGTCAAATAAGCCCCTTCATTGGTTTTCTAAAGAATAAAAAGACTTAAAGAAAGTATTTAAAGAATAATGATGCTACCATTGACTTGTAGTTGCTGAATGTTTTATGTACTGTTTCTAATGATAACAATTGAACGTGAGATTTATTTTTATGGAAAATTTTGATTTTAGGGCGCCTGGGGGGCTCAGTTGGTTAAGCAACTGCCTTCGGCTCAGGTCATGATCCTGGAGCCCCGGGATCGAGTCCCACATTGGGCTCCCTGCTCAGCGGGGAGTCTGCTTCTCCCTCTGACCCTCTTCACTCTCGTGCTCTCTATCTCCCATTCTCTCTCTCTCTCAAATAAATAAACAAAAAATCTTAAAAAAAAATTTTAATTTCAAATAAAATTTTTAAAAATTTTAAATAAAATTTTAATAGAAAAATATCTTCCAAGTTAAAAGTTGGAAGAAAAAGATGTAAATCTCTCTGAGGTATTAATTCCACTCATAATTAGGTAAAGAAAGAAGGCAGATCAGAGCAAATGTTTTAAATGATTTAACATACCAAAGCAAATAATATTAATAATCTAAATTACCTAATTCTGGAACCATTTCCTTCAGTATGTGAGAGTACTAATCAAGGAGGTTAGGAACATGATTTAGGAAAAACAACAGTTTTCAAAGTATGAGACAACAATTCTAATTATGTCAGTTATCTTGAGGTGATGACATACAATTTATAGGTGAGCTAGTAGGACACAGTGTATGTCATAAGTGAGATTTTGTAGCTACCTACTGTGATTTATATCATGTTAAGGGTCTAACATTTCAAAGAAACCATGGCCAAAAAACAGAGATACTAGGAAATACCTAGGCACTCACACATAGCCGATAACCATCTAATACACCAATAGAGAATCACCCAGCCATCCATCACTGCTTCTCCCTTCAAATACTAATCTACTTGAGAACCACCCTTTCCCTCAGATGCTGGAAAGCCAGTTAATGTATAGCTGTAATTTAGCATTTCCACATGTTCCCAAGGTCTCACGTTTCCTCTTTTGAATAGAAATATAGATAGACAGACTGGCAGACTGGCAGTCATACCCTTTCCACAGTTTTGGAAAGAGATTTAGAACAGTGGTTACCAAATGAAACTCAGTAAGTTTTCTTCAGTGTTTAGCAAAATGAGAAAAAAATAAAAAGAAAAAAGGCAACATAGTGAATTTTAAATAAAATAAAATGTACTCTTTTTTTGGTAATTTGTGCTTTTTCATTGTTAAAATGCCCTTTAAATAAACAAAAGATGTTATAAAGGATGATAGCTGTTTAATTTTTTCTTTATCTTGATAAAATAAAAATGTCAAAACTATGCTGCCCGATCCCCCAGCTTTACCTTATTCTTACTGGTCTCTACAAGCCAAAAGTATTGAAACAACTGGTTCAGAGTTTCACATGGAAATAAATGTGTTACTCATTTAAAAATATAGTTAATTCCTACCCATTATTCTAATCAATATACCCTTTTTCTGTCCATAATCTATACATCCTTCTAGTAGTATAAAAGCCCTGTGCCGTTTTTATGAGATGGTTTCTGATTGTGTATCCCTTTTTGTTTTTGCCCTGTCTCTAGTTCCCTTTCCCCCTCTATGTCCTCTCTCCTGCATCTGACTTCTCCAAGAATCTTCATGTTTTCATAGACTATTGTTACACAACTGTTCAAACTTCTGAATCTGGGCTTTTCTTGCTTAGAACAGCTAAATGTACTGAGGCGCCTGGGTGGATCAGTCAGTTAAGCGTCGAACTCTTGGTTTTGGCTCAGGTCATGATCTCAGGGTCCTGGGATCAAAGCTGAGCAAGCTCCGTGCTCAGCAGGGAGTCTGCTTGTCTCCCTCTCTCTGCCCCTCTCCTTGCTCGTGTTCTCTCTCTTAAATAAATAAATATTTAAAAAAAAGAAGAAGAAGAACAGCTAAATGTACTGATGACAAAAGAAGGCACACGTATTTTAAATCAAATGCACTCTAAATAAAGTTCTGGATCAATTACTAATCATTAGAGCTGGGGTCTGAGTTTGAACTGAGACAACAAACTGCATGCAGCAAAACTGAAAATGAGTTACCACCTCTGTAAATCAGGGCTTCAAGGACTTGAGACCACCATTCATAGTGAGAAATTCATTTCATGTGAGGACCCAGAGAGCACATTAACAGAGACATAACCAGTGGTACCTGGGTGGCTCAGTCGTTAAGCGTCAGCCTCCGGCTCAGGTCATGATCTCGGGGTCCTGGGATCGAGCCCCGCATAGGACTCCCTGCTCAACAGAGAACCTGCTTCTCCCTCTCCCTCTACCTGCCACTCTGCCTACTTGTGCTCTCTCTCTATCTCTGTTAAATAAATAAAGTCTTTAAAAAAAAAGAGAGAGACATAACCAAACATCCACAATTGAAAATAAAGTCTCCTGAAACAATACTTATCCTTATTTAGAACAATGCACTCTCATGGTTTTTATTCTACCATTTTTTAAAAGCTGACCACATTGCCATATTGATTTCATGACCCACTAATGTATCATGACTCACAGTTTGAAAATTGTTGCCATAAAGCATATGTCATAAGGTTGCTATTAAATTTCACAGCAGTATAAAGTTCAAAACAATTAATTTCCCATAAATCAATATAAAATTAGCAACTTAGCCTTATCAAATAAGTGTGTGGCCTTTGAATTCCTAGAGGAAAGAAACATATTTTTATCTCATTGGTCTCAGCTTCCCTTTCATCTTCTCTGATTGGCTCTATCTCAACAATCCTTGATTTTTCTCCAGATAAATTTCTTCTAAACTGGTAGAAAAAGTAGAGGAAAGATAAATAAAAATGTTTTCTTTTTAAAGTAAACTTTGAGGATCCTACTTTAAACATTGATGATGATTCAAATATTGGCTTAAGATTCTGAATTATATGTATAAACTTCTGAACACATGTTCTTAAAAAAAATCACTAAAGAAATGACAGTTATCTTAGGTTGCCTATTTAAGTTTATTTAATAAATTCTCTGCAATGTTTTCTGATTTCTTTTCAAAATAATAAATGGTAGGTAAAGTTTTAAGTTGGCATATATACACAGATGTGTGTGTGTGTGTGTGTGTGTGTGTATACAAGGACACTCATACCCTTACTCAGACAAGGAGAGCAGGCTTTGGAATCTACAGATGAGTAGTACTTCAAGTCCTGCCTTCAATTTCTTCATCACAGTGTCATTTTTAGATTTTCTTCTAAAAGTTCCTCCTCTGCAATATGAAGTAACAATCACACCTGCCTCACAAGCTATTGCCAGGAACAAATTAGATAATGTAAGAAACAATCAAAGTGCTATTAAATTGTTCCTTTTACAATAAATTTCAGAGAATGAAATAAACTAAAGTTAGTGTCGTTGACTATTTGAATTGATTTCCATGCATGATTCTAATCTTATAATTCACTTAATGCATGTAAGTAGAGAAAAAGAGACTCTTTAAGACAAGGAATTTATAGAGAAAATATAGTAATATATTTGAGTTTAGAAGAATATCAAATTCTGTGCTGCTTCCTAAAATCTTTAGACATTTGAACTTGACCATCAAGTGATTGCTACTGAGAGAAGCACCCATATTCTGAAAAACAGTATTAGCCTCTCTTGAAAAAAGAAACAAACCAAAAAATGGACTCTTAACTACAGAGAGCAAACTGATGGTTACCAGAGGGCAGGTGGATAGAATAGTTGAAGGGGATTAAAAGAATACACATCATGATGAGCACTGAGTATTGTATAGAATTGTCGAATCATGGTATTATATACCTGAAAAGTATAGAATTATTGTCATTATATTTGTCACCTGAAATTAATCTAACACTGTATGTTAACTATACTGGAATTAATTTTTTTTTTAATTAGCTTCTCTTGGCTCCTTTAAATTAATAGCCATATAGAAAATCCAATCTGCGGACTATGTTCTGTTGGCTATACCAGATACCAGCAAGCTATGGTTCACAGGTCAAAGCCAACCCACTGCCTCTTCATTTATGGCTTGGGAGCTAAGAATGGTTTTTACATTTCTAAATGACTGTGGGGGGGGGATTAAGAAGAAAAACATTTTGTGACAATGAAAATTAAATGAAATTCAGATTTCACTGTCCATAAATAAAGTTTAATTTGAACACAGTGTAGGTCATTCATTAATGTATTGTCTATGGCTAATTTCATGCTACACTAGCAGAGTTTAATAGTTGCAATAGAGACCATATGGCCTGCAAAGCCTCAAATAAATATTTATTATTTGGTCCTGTACAGTTTGCCAATCCTGGGCTACACAGTGAAAAGAAACACAGGGATAAAATGTGAATGATACTTACTAGCTCTGTAATTAACCAACACAGTTATTTTAGAATATAGCAAAGATCATTCTTAACCAGAAGAAATATTTTATATTTTATATAAGAGTATGTATCCTTCAACATGAATTACATAACCTGTTTCTGAACAGTGCCATGGTGTTTTGCTTCAAAACCTAGTAAAAAAATATCTATATAGTTTTTATTAACCTACTAGTTTATAGCACACACCCAGGAATGAGATTAAATTGTATTACTGTAATGAAATAGATGCCAGTGTATGATAAAACCCCAAACACTGTCTTCCACAGGCCTTATATCTATCATCCATAAATGAAAATTTAGCATTTCCCTAAATCAAACTAACTCTGATTAAGGAGCATTTTATTAAATTCCCAGGACTATAAAAACTACAGATTTCAACAATGTAAGCCTTAGCATTTGAAAGGGTGAGAGGATTCTATTTATACATTCAACAGTGCCAATTGAATTGAAATGAACAGATAATGACTTCTTATTTATTATTTTCTGACAAATACCTAAGCAAAACAGTTAAAACACCAGCCAGACCAAGGAATTCTAATGGGCCTGTGAGTCAAAAAAGAATGTTGAACAAAAACATTCAGAATTTGCTTCTTCTGAATCTCAACACTTTATAATTTTTATCAAAGAATGGATCATCACTAAATCTTGATTTAATTTTCAAAACTGACAAGAAGAAATTGTCAGGTAAAAGTATAAAGTATTACATAAATTATAACAAGCAATATTTGATCTTCATAGTATAGATCAGTATTTTCTGGAATGGAGAAACTCTCCCACCCCCTCTTCCCCCACACCTCTCCCACATCCACAATACAACACATTGGAGTGTGAAAAGAAAAGATTATAAAAGTCCTATTTCTACTTTTGACTAACTTTCTTTAGTTAATATTTACAATATTACTTATATGTAGTTTATAAAAGAATAAATATACCTGCAATGAGAGTGTAGCATGAGGATGTTTTACTTACAGTTACACATAACCAAAATTAACTGGAAACTATTGAACTAAATTACTCTGCCAATATCTTTGACAAACATAGATACAAAAATCTTCAACAAAATATTAGTGAACAAAATTCAACGATCCGTTTAAAAAAATTACAAATGAGGGGCACCTGGGTGGCTCAGTCTATTAAGCATCTGCTTTTGGCTCAGGTCATGATCCCAAAGTCCTGGGATCAAGCCCCACATCGGGCTCCCTGCTCAGCGGGGAGTCGGCCTGTCCTCCATTGGCCTCTCCCCTATTTCATGCTCTCTCGCGTGCTCTCTCTCTCAAATAAATAAAGAAAATCTTTAAAAATATTTAAAAATTTAAAAAATCATACATGATCAAGTGGGATTTATTGCAGGGATGCAAGCCTGCCTCAACATCTGCACATCAGTCAGTATGATATGCCACATTAACAAAATGAGGGATAAAAATCATTCGATCGGGCGCCTGGGTGGCTCAGTTGGTTAAGCCACTGCCTTCAGCTCAGGTCATGATCCTGGAGTCCTGGGATCGAGTCCCGCATCGGGCTCCCTGCTCGGCAGGGAGTCTGCTTCTCCCTCTGACCCTCTCCCCTCTCATGTGCTCTCTCTCTCTCTCTCAAATAAATAAATAAAATCTTAAAAAAAAATCATTCGATCAATTCAATAAATGCATAAAAAGCATTTGACAAAATTCAACACCCATATATGATTTTTAAAAAAACTCCCCACAAAGTAGGTAAGGAGAGAATGTACCTCAGCATAAAAAAGACCATATATGAAAAGCCCACAGTTAATATCTTACTCAATGGTGAAAAATTGAAACTTTTCTTCTAAAGAAAAAGGAAAAAGACAAGGATGCTCATTCTCGTCACTTTTATTCAACATAATGAAAAGTTGCAGGATACAAAATCAATATACAAAAATCTGCTGTATCTCTACACACTAATAACAAACTATCAGAGAAATTAAGAAAAAATCCCATTTACAGTTGCATCAAAAAGAATAAAACACTTAAGATTGAATTTAACCAAGGAGGTAAAAGACCTGTATACTAAAACTCTAAGAGATTCAGGAAAAACTTGCATGGAATAGGATAGAAAGCCCAGAAATAAACCCACAAATATTTACAGTCAATTATTTTACAACAAAAGAGTCAAGAATATACAATAGGGAAAGGACAGTCTCTTCAATAAATAAATGGTGATGGAAAAACTGGACAGCCATATACAAAAGAATGAAACTGGGCCACTATCTGACAGCATTCACAAAAATTAAAGGATTAAAGATTTGAACACAAAACATGAAACCATACAACTCCTAAAAGAAAACATCGGTGGTAAGCAACTTGACATAGGTCTTGGTGATGATTTTTTTTTAATCTGACACCAAAAGTAAAGGCAACCAAAGCACAAATAAACAAGAGGGACTACATCAAACTAAAAAGCTTCACAGCAAAGGAAGCCATTAATAAATAAATAAATAAATATATATATATCTCACATGAAAAGATGTTCAACATCTTTAATCATCAGGAAAATGCAAATCAAAACCATAATGAGATATCTCCTCACACCTGCTAGAATGGCTATTATCAAAAAGACAAGAAATAACAAGTGTTAGCAAGGATGTAAAGAAAAGGGAACATTTGTGCCTGGCTGATGGGGATGCAAATTGGTGCAGCCACTGTGGAAAACAGTAAAGACACTCCTCAGAAAATTCAATGTAGAACTTAGCGCATAATCCAGCAATTCCACTTCTGGGTATTTAATCAGAAGGAAATGAAAACACCAACTCAAAAAGATGTATGTAACCCCATGTTGATCGCAGCATTATTTACAATAGCCAAAATATGGAAACAACCTAAATGCCTATCAATGAATGGATAAAGAAATTGTGGTACACACACACACTCACACAAACACACACACACACACACACACACACACATACACACACAGGAATATTATTCAGCAATAAAAAAGAATGAAATCTTGCCATTTACAACAACATGAATGAACCTGGACAGAATTATACTAGTGAAATAAGTCAGACAGAGAAAGACAAATACTGTATGATCTCCCTGATATGCAGAATCTGCAGCAGAAAAAAAAAAAAAAAAGATCAGAGAACAGATTGGTGGTTGCCATAGGTGAGGGTTGGGGTGGGAGAAATGGTGAAAGAGGTCAAAAGGTTAAAAAAGTTAAAAATTAAAGATAAAAAAATAAATTATTCTGGTTTGGTACTGAAGTATAATTGTAATAATTTAAAGATTTTGATAACAAGCTATGCTAAAATATCTTACAGAAAATGTTTGGTTTCTCCAACATTCAACTGTGGTCTCTGAAATATGTTACTCACTATCAAGAAGCAGGACTCCTTAAGAAATGGCTAATTCTAATAGCACCAAAAACCATAAGATACCTACAAATAAACCTAACCAAAGAGGTAAAGGATCTATACTCTAGAAACTACAGAACACTTACGAAAGAAATTGAGGAAGACACAAGGAGATGGAAAAACATTCCATGTTCATGGATTGGAAGAATAAACATTGTTAAATGTCTATGCTGCCCAGAGCAATCTACACTTTCAATGCAATCCCTATCAAAATACCATCGACATTTTTCACAGAGCTGGAACAAACAATCCTAAAATTTGTATGGAACCAGAAAAGACCCCAAATCACCAGAGGATTGTTGAAAAAGAAAACCAAAGCTGGGGACATCACAATGCCTGACTTCAAGCTATATTGCAAAGCTGTGATCATCAATGGAACAGAATAGAGACCCCAGAAATGGACCCTCAACTCTATGGTCAACTAATCTTCAACAAATCAAAAAAGAATATCCAGTGGGGTGGGGGGAGAAAGGCAGTCTCTTCAGCAAATGGTGTTAGGAAAATTGGACAGCCACATGCAGAAGAATGAACTGGACCATTCTTACACCGTTCACAAAGATAAACTCAAAATGAATGAATGAAAGACCTCAATGTGAGACAGGAATCCATCAAAATCCTAGAGGAGAACATAGACAGTAACGTCTTCGACATTGGCCACAGCAACTTCTTTCAAGACATGTCTCCAAAGGCAAGGGAAACAAAAGCAAAAATGAATTATTGGGACTTCATCAAGATAAAAATCTTTTGCACAGCAAAGGAAACAGTCAACAAAGCTAAGAGGCAACCCATGGAATGGGAGAAGATATTTTCAAATGACATGGATAAAGGGCTGGTATCCAAGCTCTATAAAGAACTTCTCAAACTCAACACCCAAAAAACAAATAACCCAGTCAATAAAAGGGCAGAAAACATGAACAGACACTTCTCCAAAGAAGACATATAAATGGCTAACAGACACATGAAAAAATGTTCGACATCATTAGCCATCAGGGAAATACAAATCAAAACCACAATGAGATACCACCTTACACCAGTTAGAATGGCAAAAATTAACAAGACAGGAAACAAGTGTTGGTGAGGATGTGGAGAAAGGGGAACCCTCTTACACTGTTGGTGGAAATGCAAGCTGGTGCAGCTACTCTGGAAAACAGTATGGAGGCTCCTCAAATGTTAAAAATAGAGCTACCCTATGACCCAGCAATTGCACTACTGGGTATTTACCCCAAAGATACCGACATAGTGAAAAGAAGGGGCACATGCACCCTAATGTTCATAGCAGCAATGTCCACAATAGCCAAACTGTGGAAGGAGCCCAGATGTCCATCAACAGATGAATGGATAAAGAAGATGTGGGTCATATATACAGTGGAATACTACTCAGCCATCAGAAAGGATGAATACCCACCATTTGCATCGACATGGAAGGAACTTGAGGGGATTATGCTAAGTGAAATAAGTCAAGCAGAGAATGACAATTATCGTATGGTTTCACTCATATGTGGAACATAAGGAATAGCGTGGAGGACCATAGGGGAAGGGAGGGAAAACCGGATTGGAAGAAGTCAAAGAGGGAGACAAACCATGAGAGACTCTGGACTCTGGGATCCAAACTGAGGGTTACAGAAGGGAGGGGGATGGGGGATGGGGTAACCAGGTGATGGGTATTAAGGAGGGCATGTGTGGTGATGAGCACGGGGTGTTATACACAACTAATGAATCGTTGAACACTACATCAAAAACTAATGATGTACTATATGTTAGCTAATTGAACATAATAAAAATTAATTAATTAATTAATTAAAAGAGTAAGGAAAAAGGTATATTCAAGTGGAATGGTGATGAGGGAATAAATTGTTTAAATTTTCCAGGACAGCCATTCAGAAATGCTTGTGAAACATTTTAACTATCAATATCCCTTTCTCTAGCAATTCCACTTGAAATCTAGATTGGCAGATTTTCAATGATTACAATAAGTCATAATAAATTCTATAATTGGGATTACAGGCACTATGTTAATGGTACCCCAGAAAGAGAGTATTCAGTTTTATTTTTGGAGACTCAAACAAGGAAAATCATTTATTTGGAAGGGGATAAAAAGCTTGGTGTGGGTGTTTTTGGTATTTACCTAAAGAAATTGAAAACTTATGCCCACACAGAAACCTACTCACTGATGTTTATAGCAGTTTTATTCACAATTGCAAAACTTGGAAGCAACCAAGATGTCCTTTAGTAGGTGTATGGGTAAACTATGGTGAACCAGACAATAGAATATTATTTAGTATTAAAAAGAAGTAAGTTATCAAGCCATAAAAAAGACATGGAGGAAATATAGCTGCATATTACTAAATGAAAGAAGTCAATCTGAGAAGGGTACATACTGTATGATTCCAATAATATGACATTCTGGAAAAGGCAAAACTATGGGGACAAGAGCAATTGGTGGTCATCAGGGGTTTGGGAGAGGTGCCACCCAGAGGGTGGGATGTATAGGCAAAGCACAGAGGGTTTTTAGGACAGTGAAATACTCTGTGTTGTTGGATGTCATTATACATTATTCAAATCTATAAAATGTACAATCAAGTGTAAATATTAATGTAAACTTTGGTCTTTGAGTGATTATGATAGGTTGCTGTAAATTTACCATTTATAACAAATGTGCCACTGTGGTGGCAGATGTTGATAAGGGGGGAGGCTGTGCATGTGTGGAAGTGGGGGCAATCTCTGTACCGTCCTCTCAATTTTGCTATGAACCTAAAAAAAAAAAAAAAAAAAAAAACCTGCTCTACAAATAAAATATAATTTAAAAAAAAAGAAAAAGAAATGGCTGATTCTAGTCTTGGAGTTGAAAGTATACAGGGTGAGCTTTGTGAGTAAGAAGGCTGTCAGAACGCACTGAGGTTATGTCCAAGACTCAGATGCCAAAAGAGGCTTCCAGTGACCAAAATTAGGACAATATGAGCATCTGTAAGGATAATAACAGCAACAGATTGCCTGTTTAAATTCACACACATTGGTCACTTTTTGAGGATGTTAGGGAACTAATTCATTTTGAAAACTGCTAAGTTAACAAGAATGAAGTATTTATCCTATCTTTCATTTAAGAAAATAATCAAGGCAGGGGCGCCTGGGTGGCTCAGATGGTCAAGCGTCTGCCTTCAGCTCAGGTCCTGATCCCAGGGTCCTGGGATCAAGCACCACATTGGGCTCCTTGCTCAGCAGGAAGCCTGCTTCTCCCTCTCCCACTCTCCCTGCTGGTGCTCCCTCTCTCGCTGTATCTCTCTCTGGCAAATAAATAAATAAAAATCTTTAAAAAAAGAAAAAATAATCAAGGCAGATGTGGGGGAAATAAAAGATAGGTGACATTGTGCGTGTGAAGTAAAAAACAACAGTTCTTTTCTAACCAATGATATAACTTCTAATCTTGTTCTCAGTATAGAAATACTCAACTGAAAGAAATATAGCATTATTTTTTCCAAGGAGTTTAGATTTTGATGCCTGACTGGTTGATTTTTGTAAAGATGAATGATTCTGCTACCTAATTTAAAACCTCTTGGAATCTGTACTTCAAATCAATCCTTTATAGATGGTTAAAGTAAAGAAGTTTTAATAAAATTGTCATTCTTTTCGATGGTTAATCCTTAAGACCTGAAAAATCCTTCTGAGCTGATAATGTTTCTTTTTTTTTCCTGCCAGTAGAAATGAAGCCAAATAAAATACCCTATTCCACAGTTCCCTTCAAGGATGCAAGTGAGACTGAGAGTGTCCTGGTTTCGCCTTCTAAGCTGGTTAAAATCCCTATAGCCATTTGCTTATCTCAGAGGCACTGGATAGCTCCTTTAAATTATATTTTATATGGTATGCCCCATGTTTGAAGAACCCTCTGAGCAACAGTAAAAATCTCATTCTTTAAAGTGGTACATCGAAGACGCTTGCTCATTCCCCTTTCATGTGCTTTTCCACACACTCAACATGTGAGTATTTCTCCTGTCACTATTTGTTTGCCCTTCGAAGTGAGCACAAGATGTTTTAGCCACAGTACAACAGAATCAGGGAAATGAGCTATAAAAGATAACATCATATTAATTTTTTAAAAAATCATTCTTACCTTTCTCTTTTTCCATGCTTATCACTCTATACACCACTGAAGAGAAAAATAATCTCAATTCCTTAAAATTGGATGTCCTAATTTCATATTTCAATTCTTCTATTTAGCAGTTACAAATGACTTAAAATCTCTGAGGCTCAATTTTCTTACATGTTTACAGGGAATCGCCATCATCATCATCATCATCACCTTTACCAAACTACAAAATTGAAAATGGGAACATAAATCTAAATTTGCTTGTGCAATAAATATGTAGTATTGAACTGTCAATAGAATCATCATAAAAGTTTATTTGAATAATAAACTTTTTTATATGTATCTTTTTTTATATGTATCTGTGAACTTTTGTATCTTCCACAGTATTTATATGACATATACTTAAGCACCTTACATATATTACCACATTGGATTGTCACCAGAACAATGAGGTATGTGTTGGTATCCTCAGCTTACTAATCAGGAAACTGAGGCAGAGAAGCTAAGTAACTGGAAAGACATATATAGAATAAGTAGCCCAGGGTTAAATGTGAAGCTTGATATCTCACTCCACAATCAAACTCTTAACTCTTATATTATTCTGCATTTCTATACAACCAGAGGGGGGATAATAAGAAAGACAGACAGAGCAAAAAATAAATTAAAAATAGCAAATGACAACATTTTTTTTAAATTGTAAGCAACAGATATGCTGAGACAAATGGTACATCAATCCTTGAAAAAAATATATAAATCAGGCTGCCTTCATAAAGAATTGTTTAATATTGCTAAGCAAATACTTTTAGTATAAATATAATAAATTGAACTATATCTATCATATTTGATTCCTTAATAATATCTTTTACTCGATTAAAGTAAAGATACTATTTTCCTGCCTGCTCTGCAGGGATTATTTCAAGCGCCTTAAAATCCCCATATCCCTGAAAGCCTTTTTGTTAGAGACACAGTTAATCCTCTTACAGTCAACCTAACCTGAATTTAGAAAAAAACGATTTTTAGAGTTTCTCCAAAAAGACCATAGGACACTTATAATCCCCCATCATCATCATCAAAGCGCAGAGCTGTTGGCTGCACGTGCATACAGTTGAAGGGACAGGCTCTGCTCTTCCAGCTCTCTGCTTCCCCTCTGCTTTGATCTTCCATTGCCCTGTCTCTTGTCTTTTTTTATTTGGACCCTGCCCCCAACAACAATCCTTGAATTATTTGTGAATCTCATTTCATATTTGGACTTTTGGCTCAATTCTTCTATTTCCACTCCTTGCAAAACAGAAATTGTGAACAAGACAGAGTTATCTAAATATTACTTCACTGTTAAACACATGATCCATTTCAAGTATACTCTGACAAAGCCGAGAACAGAGACATCATTCTGTGAACTAATAATCCTAAAGTTTGTTTGACATACCCAAAACATAAGTTAATGTTTCTTGTGTTAGTTCCTTTCCTTCTTCAGGACACCAGAGCACTGCCCTCTAAGACGAAAGAAGAAGAAAACATTGCTTTCTTTGGAATGGTAGTTTGATGCCAGGGATATTCACCTAACGTGCTCTATCAAAATCCCAAAACAGGCCAGTTTGTTCTCAGTGTTTGTTAGGAGACTCTCCTAGCCTACATTTCTCTGGCATGATAGGCTTATCCCCAGGTGACTGTTGGGGAGCATTCACCTGAAACTGACTGAGCCCATAGTGTAAATGGATTCACTTCATCTGAGGATTAGTAAAAACAAGTCCATTTTTCCAGATCCAGCTGAAATCCCATCTATGAAGCCTTCTTTAATCACTAAAATCCACAGCAATCCCAGGGAACTTATTGTCTGTATAATTCATAAAGAACCCAGAAATGTTTTTAGAATTGGTATTTAACACTTTCTTGGTTATAGAGCAGTTTCCTCTTGTTGGCATTTAGTAAAGAACTGAATAAAGCAAAACACTTAAATATCAACTAATGGTATCAGGAGTCAATGAAAATTAATGTCGATTAAAACGAGCCTGGTCACTGAGACAAGAGAGTCTTTATCTTAAAAATGCAGAAAAGAATGAGATGCATTTTAGAAGGATTTCCATTGAAATAAGGCATTTTAAAATTAGAATTCTTAGCAAATTATAGGTAACTGACACTCTCTGATGATGACAGAGATGCTGTAGCAAATAATAATACCTGGGAACATACAGTAGGTGTTTTTCCCTTGCCAGACACTGGGCTAAGCGCTTTACATTCAGCCCTTCCCAGAACACAACAATGAATACACTAGTGTAATTTACATATTATCAATGTTTCTATTTTCTAAAAATTTCAAGTAAGTTGTGGAGTCAGAATTTGGAATCCAGGTAGTTGGACTACAGAACATATGATCTTGAATCTCTAACTAAAATTAATAACTTTGGCTTCATAGCAATTATATTATGTTCCCACTTTACTTGGACAATAGAACTACAGAATTTCATAAGAAATGATGCAATCTGGGATGACTGGGTGGTTCAGTCTGCTAAACGTCTGCCTTCGGCTCAGGTCATGATCCCGGGGTCCTGGGATCGAGTCCCACATCGGGCTCCCTGCTCTGCGGGAAGCCTGCTTCTCCCTCTCCCACTCCCCCTGCTTGTGTTCCCTCTCTTGCTCTCTCTTTCTGTCAAATAAATAAATAAAATCTTAAAAAAAAAAAAGAAAGAGATGCAATCTGTCCTACTGACATATTAGTGTATTCCAACATAACCCAACATTTAAAAACATTGCCTTATAAAGACATGTAAAAACATGAAGGTAAAACGTGTATTTCGGGGTTTCAGATTAGTAGTAAACATGTTATTTTTCCTGAAGAAATGTAATAATAGAGACATGTAAACAGTTCCTAGTGAATTATTACAATTCAAAAATAATTAATATATTAATGAAAGTTAAGAAAACAAGCCTGAATGCCATTGATTACATTCTCTGCAACACATAAATCCCAAGAACTGAAGGGGTGAATGGAAGGAGTGGTTATAGGAACCTGGAGACAGAGATGGGTCTGGCAAAGTACCCCTATAAAGACAAGCAGTCAGCCCACAGTGACCCAGGGGAAAGAAAGTAAAGAGAATAAAAACCTTACTCACTCTCCTCCTGTTATCTGGTCTCTTGCTATGACTGCCTTGGTCTAATTCAACCAAAAGTCAGAGGCAAGGGAACTCATTAATGCAGTCCATTCCAGGCCAGCCAAGTAAGTGGAGAGCAGGGTGAAGGGCCAAAGTGTACCTAAGAAGTCAGCAGAAGAAAGGTAGCCAGCAGAAGCATCATGTATGCATGTCTTCTCTTTCTTCTTAGAGTTAAAAATATGTAGTTATATTTGTACCATTCTAGAATATTCTCCTTCATATTAAAAATCTAAGTCTAAAACAAAGGCATTAAAACATGCATAATAAAACCTTTTGCCTGAAGAAACAATTTTCTCTTTCCTTCTTTTATCCATTATTTCTTCATACTTTCATTGAGTAATTTCTGTCTGTCAGGTATGGTGCTGGGCATCAGAGATGACAAGACACATAAGTAATATAGGGTCTTTGGAGAAAATAGCTAAATAGTTACTTCCCTATGGTGACTTGTTAAGTGAGTTCAGTAGTGTTGGAGGCCCATTGCCTTAGTAAGTGCATTCCTGAAAAATACTTTTCTACCTATCTATGTTAGTTTTGAATCTTATAAATAATGAACACAACGCTTAGACAGTGGCATAACACTGTATACTTGTTCTATCTGGCCATATTATGAAAACGTGGTGCTCAAGATTCTGAGCCCCAGCCTGTGGTATTCTCTTTGACACCTTTTTTTTATCAAGATGATTTTTGCAGGGGAGTTTCACTGTCCTTCCCTTCAATTTGTATTTCTAGAGCTCCCGATGGGGTTTCCTGATCTTTGTAAATTCTTTGATTGAATGCAGTGTAGGAAATGTAGAATGGTTATATAATAGGACCTTGGTTCTTTTATAATATAGAATGATTAGTCTTGGGATTTGAGCTCCTGAGACTTACTGGCTTAACACATCTCTGTTTTTCTGGACCAGAAATAAATGTACAAATGTACAAAAGGATGGTTTTAATGAAGTGCAGTAAACAAATCCTCATCCACCTGTCTCAGGGGAGAAGGAATACAGAGAGACTGAGTCTGTCTAGGTTGCCTGAATTCATCTTAGGTATTACTAAGGATTTTTAGAGAAGAATCTCTTATTCATGGGGCCAGTGATATTTTACATTGCATCAGTGCCCTATGTGTGTAATAAAGCTAAATCAAGCCAAGGTCAGAGAGTTGCTGGGTAAAGTGACTGGATGAGGCATTCAGAAGAAATATGGAAAGAGTTTTTCTCTCCAGCAAAAGTGAAATGGAAAGAGCAGTTACCTTGAATCGGACAAATCTGTTTTCTAATCCAGCTCTTCTACTTTGTCCGTGAGGCAAATTTGTTAACTTCTTTCTCAGCTTCAGATCCCTCCTTTGTAAAGGAGAGATGGGTTCTAATGAGATTTAAGTAAAATTATGTTTGTGAAGAATGCCTTATGTGCTTTACACAGGCAGCTTCTCTGTATGGTTATGATTGTTGCTATTCCATGGTGCCCTAAAGAAAAAAAGAGGCTGCAGCCACCACAAGGCATCTATAGTAAGAAAACTACAACACAGTCCAGTGTGCTGAGAAGCAAGGAAGCAAATAGTACATGTAATTTCTGTACGATTCATAGGAAGGCAGGTTGTGACTGGTGGTTGAATGCAGACTCGTGGTTGCCAAGGGCTGGAGGGGGAAAGGAATGATGAGAAACTATTTCATGGGTAAGGGAGTTTTACTTTGAAGTGACAGAAACGCTTTGGACTAAATAGAGGTGGTGTTTGCCCAACATTGAAAATGTATTTAATGCCATTGTATTGTTCACTTTAAAATGGTTAACTTTATGTTATGTGACTGTAACTCAATAAATTATTAAAAATTTTGACTGTGCTCATTTAAATTAAACAAATACAATGTGCTCGTTCAAACATAAACAAAACAGAAATTAAAATAATAATGAGCTATAACTGAAACAGTATTTTATATATTTATCAACATTACTAAAGGTTCTTGCTTTCATTAAAATCTTTATTAATGATAATATTTTTAAGTAGAAATATATCATTAAATGTTTCTTTCCAATTAAGTTTAACAGATATTTGATTTTAATGTCAGTCACAGCTAAAAGGAATACCTCACAAAGGTAAGTAGATCTAAATGGAAGGGCATGCACCACAGTACATTGTCTGCATTTACCAAATCATGAAGCTCTTTCTATAATCCCTTAATATAATCTCTAGTTCAACAAAATATATAATATCACATACCATATAATACAAAATATCTATTATTACTATATCATTAGGTCATGTACAACATTGTTCTATAATATATATGATATTAGATAGATTTACATATCAGTTAAAATAGTATTAAAATTTTGCCAGGAAATTTGTGTTGCTCCCGAATCAAGCATTATTCTTATAAGTTATATGAAAAATATTTCTTTCTTTAATATTTTTAACACATCATTGAAAACCTATTGAAACTCTTCATTTGGAAGATTTTAAAGAAGTTTGAAATTTCTACTTCCAAATTTAAAAAATTAAAAAGTGTGTAATTCTGAAGGTTTTTATACGTGATAGACACATTTTTGACAATAAAATTACCCAATGATTAAAATTTTTCAAATTCAAATTTTCAAAATGCTTTCTCCAAAATCATAAGTTTATTTTAAACAGACTTAATCTCTGAAGCACTGCTTAAACCATTCATTTCACCTGGTATATTATTTTGATAATGCCTATTACATAACATGGTATCATCATCCACTTGGTATCACAAAAAATGTCAGGAAAACTGGAACGCCTTTACTGCAGTTTTAAAAAAGAATGTGTGTAACTCATCTTTGACAATTCATGAGATAAGCAATGAATTTCTGTGTGGTAAAGAGATTCTCATGGTCATTCCACACAATTCTAATGATACTGGCATTTAAAAGTCTTGCTTTTGGGTGCCTGGCTGGCTCAGATGTTTAAGCATCTGCCCTTGGCTCAGGTCATGATCCCAGGGTCCTGGGATCGAGTTCCGCATCGGGCTCCCTGCTCCTTGGGAGCCTGCTTCTCCCTCTGCTTCTCTCTCTCTGTCTCTCATGAATAAATAAATAAAATCTTTAAAAAAAAAAAAGTCTTGCTTTTACCATAACAAAATCAATGGCACCTTGTAACACTACAGTGCCTCACAACAAAACAAAAGTGAACAAACATGCGAGCAGGCTACTGTCAAAACACCTACCCTTCCTTAACACTTCAAGACACATAGCTGAAGATCAGACACAGGGGGAGCAGAAGTATTAGAAGACATACTAAATAGTATCAACTTTCATTCTTTTCCCATTCACATAAAAATCAACATAAGTGGAATTTATAATCTTGCCCTCTCTCACCCTTTGGATCATGGTTCACACTCACAGGGGATGCACACCCACTTCAGAGACCACTGTCCCACTGGACTAGTCAGGTGAGGAGGAAAATGTGCACATACCTACCACACTGTTGTAAGGGCAAATTGGCTCAACCAAGCAACTGATTTTGATATAAACAATTATATTCTAAATAAAATGTATAACCTATAGCTATTGCCCAGAAGACAAAAATACTTGACAAAAATCTTGCTTCAATTAAATTGTTTTGGAAATGGTTTTCATGTTAAACAATTTTTCCTTCATTTGTAATAGAAATGTTTCTTAATCTAAAGAGTACAGTGATGACAGGTATCATGAAATAAGATTTTTGTTGTAAGCAAATAGTTTACAAAACCAAATAATAAAAGACAAAAAAATCCAGCTTTTCAAGCATCTTACAGAACACTTTTCTTCTAAAAGTGCATTATTGTAATCTGACTTTTTGTGATTTCTGAAATTGTATTCAAATATATTAAGATATTAATAATGAAACAAAGTTCATGTGCAGTTACAGATATTGCGTTCTATGAAAAGAAAACTAACTTATATCAAAAAAAAAAAAAAAAAACCTCATCCTGAAATAGCCTTTTTCCTGCACTGGCTCATGTGTGTGTAGGTTGCCTACCAATCATCTAAGAGCTCTTGGGTGGACAACCAGTGAGGAGAGAACCCAGACCTTTGTGAGACTTCATGTCACCAAGAATGTCATAAATCATGCCAATTAGATGCCCAACATCTGGTCAACAATAAACAAAGATTTCATTTTTCTAATATGCTTTATCTTTTTCAGATGGTTTGTATGAGTGACAGACCTGGCACTTGAAGATTCTTAATATATATATAGAATCTATAGAAAAAGTCAGAGTATCTGACTTTTCTAAACGATAGCTTCTCCCTAAACTTGAATCGAGGTAAGAGAATAAACTGGTAAGCAGTTTGGGCTTTGAAAGGCACTAGCCCTTCATAATTCGATTATTTTTTCCTCTAATTAACTTACATATTTTGTTACACAGAATAAGAGGGAGATCAGAAATTGTGTATTCCGTTCCTCAAATAAATACTAACTTCTAAAATTTTCCTGCCATAGAAATTTTTCAAATATTCTATCCTTCCATCCAACTGACTCTATGCCTACCCTCAAATAAGAATCCCATCTTATCTTTAAAATCTAGTCTTTCTTCCTTGTTCTTTATTACCTGCGATATCTCTGTTAGATAAAATATTTCACCATCTATGCCCATACATGATGATACATTCATATTCTATAGATTTCAATGATTTTGGTTAGTGTGTCTTCCAAAGAGATATAATAAATCAATCTCTTCAAACTGACAACGGTCACAGGAAATCTTTTGTCACCAGAAATATGAAGTTAGTCCTAAGTAGATACAAACATTAAATTATTTCTAACTTTTACTAATAGTTATGTCTTTGTTACTTTTTCCCCAAGTTTCTCCCTGACTGATGACTCTACATATTAATCTCACTCCTTCCTGCTGTCACTTAAAATAAAGTGCTTTCTCTGGTTAGTAACATTTTAGTCCTTCACCTAAGAACTAATGGAGTAGTAAATTTATATATATCTCTTCTTCGAGAAAATGAATGGTTTTAATGCACTGTAGCTCAGTTGATCTAGACACAACCATATCTGACAGCGTTAGTGACATAATAACTGTGAAATCACACAATCCCATGCCCCAAAGGCAAATGGCTCTTCATGTCCTCTGATCCTGATGGTTTCTTAGTCACATATCTTATCATGGAATGTGTGAAGACATAGAAGCAAAAAATAGCATGATCACGTGTAAGCTTAGAATTTCAAGATTTCCCCTCACCACCTCCATATATTTGAAAAAGTCATTCTTCATTTCACTTATCTCTACTTTAGTATTCTCCACAGCACTTATCACCAACTGGCATGATTGTTATTTATTATTTATATTCATTAATATTTATTTATTCATATAAACTTCAAGAGGGTGGAGACTATTGTTTGCTATTCTACCTCCAATGCCTAAAATAGTTCCTGGAATAGAGATGATACTCAATTAATAATCATTGCATGAATTTCTTAACAGTTTAATACTGGAAATTAAATTATTTTTCTTCCCTCTATTTAGTACAGTCTAGAGAAGTTTTTGATATTAATGAGTTTTTTCTTCTTCTAGCAGTATTTCTTTCTCTAAATTACTTCCTTTTCATTTTTTATTGAAAGTCAACTCACACAAAAGATTTGATGAAATGCTACATTTGTACTTCTTTCACCTAAATTGGTTCTATATTGTTTTTAACCATCATGTAGTTTATAATGCTTTTAGAGAGGAGACTAAAATTCAAACTACCTCAAGTTTCCTCCTTACAGTTTCATACATATGGCACTTATCAATAGCACCTTTAGTGAGACATATAAAGTACTGCACTTCAGTGTCCAGCCCAATCTCATAAAAATGATTTTCAGAGTCATTCTGTCTTTTAGATTTCTAGAGATTTAGCTTAATAGAGACAAGTGCTAAGAAATTTTACTTTTATTATAGATTTATTGATTGTCAATATCTCTAATGCTTATTTCTGATGCAAAAATACACAAATAAAGATTTCATTTTTCTAATATGCTCTATCTTTTTCAGATGGTTTGTATTAGTGACAGACATGGTACTTGACGATTCTTAACATATATAGAATCATGGACCCTGACTTTTCTAACGATAGCTTCTCCCTAAACTTGAATCGAGGTAAAAGGATAAACTGGTAAGCAGTTTGGGCTTTGAAATTATATTATCAAATTTTGAATCCTGACTCCTCTGCTTACTATACTGGCAAACTTAGGGAAGTTATTTCTCCAATAGTCAGTTTCCTCATGTATAAAATAGCAATATGGTTGTACCTATTGCATGAAAATACTGTCATAAGTAAATGAGATAATCCCTGTGAAGTATTGAACGCAATGCTTGGCCAAAATAATTGCTCAAAACACGTTAGATGTTGTTCACATCATCTCTCCAGAGGTATGGAATTTTCTTCTTTAACCCCTAATATATTTTTTGAACGTGTATCTCAATATATTTTCACGTCTCTCTATTACTGAAGTTCTTTGTGTTTTTCTGTTTTTCCTATATTAACCTCACATAAGAAATATCCATCTTTATCTTCTCGGAAGTGCTTAGAATTGTGTCTTGAACATGGCAAGAATTTAATATATTTTAATCGAATTAAATGCTTAATCATATGTCTACATCAGAGTCCTTCAAAATGAAAAGCAATTTCACTTGCTTCTTGCAAATAAATGAAATTACATTAAAGCTTTTTAAATGTAGTTTTCATAAAACATGAATGACAAATGAATTCTTGTATTCATCACTTCAAAAGTAGGTATTATCTTATGTTTACCATTTTCAAATGTGTTGCATTTTAGCTCCATGGAAGAATGACCTAGAGTCAGAGATTCTGTGCTTAGTCATGGAAACGTAAGTTTAATACAGTATTTCAGAACACAAAAATTTCTCAGTGGATTGGAACAGCAGAACCAATACCTTATTGAATCATTACAACTTCCTACTATTCTCTCTTGTTCAAGTTCTACATTCTGCATTGGTCTAACTGGTAATAAACATTCGTATTTCACAGGAACAAATGGGACACAAACAGAATAAAGAATATGTTTAGGATTATTCAAAAAGCAGACAAAGGGGTACATGAGTGGCTCAGTCCATTGAGCATCCAACTCTTGGTTTCAACTCAGGTCATGATCTCGAGGTCGTGAGATGGAGTCCCATGTTGGGCTCCATGCTCAGCAGGAGTCTGCTTCAGATTCTCTCTCCCTCTCCCTCCCCCTCTATCCTTCCCCACTCTCTCTCTCTCTCCCTGTTTCTTTCTCTCAAATAAATAAATAAAATCTTAAAAAAGCAGGAAAAAAATTAGTTTTTAGTCCATCACTTTGGAGTATCTCCTGATAATTACAATAACTGAACTAGCAACAAATAATGTAGCTAATTGGATTTTTAAATATGTATTTATTATAATATATAATTATTATAATAATTTTGATACAGATTTTTTCCTAAAATTTCCTATTCAATAGACAAAAGGACATCATAGCTAGTACAAAAATTTTAAGTATTATCATGACTAATACTAATAATGATGCTATAGTTATAGGTAGAGCTGACTGGATAGAAAATATTTTTATAATATTTAAAATACAAATATTTTCCTAATTGCAATTACAAAGTTGACACATAAGCATAACATATTTATGATTTATTGAAAATATCAACCTCTGCCTGTCACCTGGCAGTCTTCTGCTAATAGCATAGCTTCTGATAAATCCCCGTCTTGTCTTGCTTTGCTTTGACTTGCTAATAAATTCACTTTTGAAAAGCTAAAGAGGTAAGAGTGGAGAGATGGTATATTGAACTTAATTTACTAAATCCTACCACCAAGAGTGATATTTACACTATTTCATAACAACACTGAAGAGGCACCAACCAGTCAGGTCCTAGTGGCCCTCCAAGCTCCTGCCGTTATTCTGTTAGCTGGATTGTAGGTGCCCTGGATCTGAAGAGAGGTTTGAGCATCCAGTGAACAGGAGGGACACTTGGGTGTCTCAGCAAAGTGGTATTTATCAGTCAGTATCGTAGTACTATAACAACATTACCCATAATGTTGTGTATCTGCCACATATCTGCTTTGCTGTTAATTCTCTCCCCCTTAGCCCTTGAAGCTCTTGAATCCATCCCCTCCTCTACAACCCATGAACGTATCTTTGTTTCTGAGCCTCATTGTCACCTAATCTAAACCACAAGGGTCACCATTTCTATCCCCCCAAAAAACATTCCAACTTTTTCCCAGGCTCTAGAGTCCCTATTTTCTAATCAATCTTGGCTTCTGCTGGCAGATTAAACTTCTGATTGACCTCTCCAGGCCAAAATCGTCAATGTTCCTCCATTAGCAACACAAAAACCCAAAAATTCTTAGCCTAAACACTAGGACATAACTTTTATCCTGTTCTAACATATCTTTGCGTATCTTTTTTCTTCTTTCGAGTCACCCTACAATACAGCCAGATGACAACTTGTTTTTCTCTAAATAGAGGACATATTTTCATGGTTCTATTATTTTCTTTTGCTGCTACTTTGAGCTGGAATGCAGTTTCCTTCTTCTTTGTCCAACCTCTTCAAATCTCACCTCACACAGGACCTTCAACATAGTCTTCAATGATCGCTATGCTCATCACAAGTTTTATATTTGCTGTGATGAAAGTAATCATCATGTACAATTTATCAGATTTATTTTTCATATATCTAATCTCCCTTTGTAGACTGTAAGGTTGTTTGTGGTTTTTTTTTTTAGTATGATACATAGTAGATTTTTTATTTTTTTGTATCCTCTTAGCTCTTAGCACATGCAGCACCCAATAGATATTTGGTGTTTGAAGAAATAAGTATAATAAAGAAGAAGAGAATAAAGTGGAACTGGCAAGAATGTTTGCAAAGAGGAATTTTCATATCAGAACTCAACTAACTCAAAAAAATAAACACTAGCTATAGTGAATAATGTGCCCTGGTCTCTAACATGACATAGCCTTACATTAACTGAAAGGTAGATAAAACTAGAAATCCTAAAACAGTAAATAACCAAGGGGGATGGAAGTCCAAAAAAATTATATGTGGTATAAAAGCAAACTTTAACCATACCAGAGACAGCTAAAGAAACTAATCTGCATTCACAGGAGTTATTGTGAACAGAAGTTGGAAGGGGACTGCCCTGACTGGAGACTCTTGACTACAAAGGACAGAACAGCTAGAACCCAAACAGAGCTGAGTCTTCTGAAAAATACCAAGGAAAACAAAATAACTGGGGAATGGGGAGTAGGGAGTTCTATGTTTGTTTGTTGTTAGGTTGTTTTCCTTTGGTTTGGTTAATGGATTCAGTATAATCCACTATATTTCAAAAAAGGAAAGAAAAAAATAGAGAGGAAGGTAGGCCTACTGCATAAGGAAGGTAGTAAGATAGGTATCAAGTTGCCAAGAAACGTACAAAAATGCTTAGATTAAAATAGAATAAGAATGGGAGAAGATATCTGCAAATGCCTTATCAGGTAAAGGGCTAGTATCCAAAATCTATAAAGAACTTATCAAACTCAACACCCAAAGAATAAATAATCCAATCAAGAAAAGGACAGAAGACATGAACAGACATTTCTCCAAAGAAGACATAAAAATGGCCAACAGACACATGAAAAAATGTTCCACATCACTCGGCATCAGGGAAATACAAATCAAAACCACAATGAGATACCACCTCACGCCTGTCAGAATGGCTAAAATTAACAAGTCAGGAAACAACAGATACTGGTGAAGATGCCGAGAAAGGGGAATCCTCCCTCTTACACTGTTGGTGTATGCACTTGGTGAATGCAAGCTGGTGCAGCCACTCTGGAAAACAGTATGGAGGTTCCTCAAAAAGGTGAAAATAGAGCTTCCCTATGGCCCAGCAATTGCATTACTGGGTATTTACCGCAAAGATATAAATGTAGTGATCTGAAGGCATACCTGCACCCCAATGTTTTAGCAGCAATGTCCACAATAGCCAACTATGGAAAGAGCCCAGATGTTCATCAACAAATGAATGGCTAAAGAAGATGTGGTATAACAAAGATACAAATGTAGGGATCCGAAGGGGTATGTGCACCCCAATGTTTATAGCAGCAATGTCCACAATAGCCAAACTGTGGAAAGAGCCAAGATGTCCATCGACAGATGAATGGATAAAGAAGATGTGGTATATATACACAATGGAATATTATGCAGCCATCAAAAGGAATGAGATCTTGCCATTTGCAGCGACGTGGATGGAACTGGAGGGTGTTATGCTGAGTGAAATAAGTCAATCAGAGAAAGACATGTATCATATGACCTCACTGATATGAGGAATTCTTAATCTCAGGAAACAAACTGAGTGTGGCTGAGTGGTGGGGGGTGGGAGGGATGGGGTGGCTGGGTGATAGACATTGGGGAGGGTATGTGCTATGGTGAGCACTGTGAATTGTGCAAGACTGTTGAATCACAGATCTGTACTTCTGAAACAAATAATGCAAGATATGTTAGGAAAAAAGAAAAAGAAGAAGATAGCAGGAGGGGAAGAATGAAGGGGAGTAAGTCGGAGGGGGAGACGAACCATGAGAGATGATGGACTCTGAAAAACAAACTGAGGGTTCTAGAGGGGAGGGGGGGTGGGGGGACAGGTTAGCCTGGTGATGAGTATTAAGGAGGGCACGTTCTGCATGGAGCACTGGGTGTTATGCACAAACAACGAATCATGGAACACTACATCAAGAGCTAATGATGTAATGTATGGTGATTAACATAAGAATAAAAAATTTAAAAAAAAGAAGAAGATGTGGTATATATGTATACAATGGAATACTACTCAGTCACCAAAAAAATGAAATCTTGCCATTTGCTTTGACATGGATGGAACTGGAGGGTATTATGCTAAGTGAAATAAGTTAATCAGAGAAAGACAATTATCATATGATCTCACTCATATGTGGAATTTAAGAAACAAAACAGAGGATCATAGGGGAGGAGAGGAAAAAATAAAACAAGACAGAATCAGAGAGGGAGACAAAACATAAGAGACTCTCAATCATAGTAAATAAGCTGAGGGTTGCTGGGGGGTGTTGGGGTAACTGGGTGATGGACATTAAGGAGGGCACGTGATGTAACGAGCACTGGGTATTATATGACTGATGAATCACTGAACTCTACCTCTGAAACTAATAATATATGCTAATTAATTGAATTTAAATTAAAACTAAATTTTTAAAAAAGATTAAAATAGAATAAAATCCCAATGAAATCATGAAGAAAACATCAAATAAACCCACACTGAAAGGCATTCTACAAGATATCTGACCAGTACTCCTCAGGTATGTCAAGATCATGAAAAATAAGGAAAAAATGAGAAACTGTCTCAGACCAGAGGAGACTAAGGAGACATAATGACTAAATGCAGTGTGGTGTCCTGGACTGGATCCTGGAACAGAATGAGAAAATAGAAAGCAAGTGAAATTCAAATAAAGTGGCCTAGTGTCTGTCAGTTCTCCATGAAACTTCTATGCTCCGCTGGCTATGTGTGAATTTTCTTACTATTCCTGAGCCAGGGGAAATTATGAAGCAAGTTAAGACATTTGGCCTCCTCCATGCCATGATTAGGTGAAAGGGAGTAAACAGAGAAACACAACCTCCTCTTGGACTTTTGTTGTTAACCATCTCTCTGGGCTGCTATCTTTCAAGTGAATTTAATGTCACTGGAAATAGGAGTGATCACACCTTCAGGGGTTCATGGGCCACCTCTATTTTCTAGGTCTTAGCTTCTTACACCTTTAACACTGTGAGTTTCCATCCCCACATTCAAATATTAATGACATTACAATTTTTACATATCTGACCATTTATTCACTCATTTAAGTTTTTATTGAGCGTTTACTATGTGCCAATGTATCAGCACTTTTCTAAAAGCTAAAGACTCAAAAGACTGAGAATGTTTCCTTACACTCATGCAGTTTATATGCAGTGTTTACTGAACGCCTGCTTTGCGCCAGAAGTATTATATATATATATATATATATACACATTATATATATGTATATGTATAAATAATATGTATATTTATTAAATTATGTAGCTATACAATTAAAGCTAAAGACTATTAACGTACATATTGATATGAACTCGGAGGGAAGATTTTACATAAGATCCCAATAGGTTGAAACATTTGGACCAATACTAGTGAGATTAATTTTAAAGTCCTAGACATAGATTTTTTTAAAAAAATTAACAACTCAAATGAAGGGCTATTTAAACAGCAGCATATCTTAATATAGGTTTTAAAAAAAAAAAGCCTTAAGGCTTCTTTGACAATTCTCTACTTGATTATATATGAGTCAACTAAGAAATGACTGCCCAAAAAGGTAATGTACAATTTAGAGTTCATTAGATACAGATTTTACTGCAAGAGTAAACTACATTATTCTATATATACTACATATTGACTCTGAATGCTGTATTTTAAATGGGGTATTAAAATAATGATGCGTGTTCTTAGAGAAATAATTTGTCCAAAGACCATTTCATCTGAGGAACAGTTGAAGAAAGTAGGAGTTTTCCACAAGTAGGAGACATGCCTTAGAGAAACCGTGATAGGTTTTGAAGAATTACCTTGTCAAAGAAGAACTATACTCTTTTGGATAGTGCCATGACACCAAACTAGAACAATGGGGCCAAAGTTATATACCCACACATGTCAAATCTATACTAGTTAGAACTAGATAAGAATAAAGCTATTTAGAAAATCAAAGAACTTCCTCAAGTGATAATCACATTGTCATGATGAAAATGTCAGGGATGTAATAGGACTGTAGTAGGTCAGATCATAAGACCTTTATAGCTTCTCCCAACTTCAGAATTCTATAGTTCTGAGAAGATAGAGATGTCATTATTTTTGATATAAATAAAAAAAAGATGAGTGTGCCTTCTGTGGATGCTGATGTGCTGTGAGTTTTCATCTCTTGCTGCTTCTCATATTTGCTCCAAATCAGTTCCCAAATACTGATTTGATTAGACTACCTCGTTTGTTGCCCTTGGCAATAATTCAAGTGAAATAGCTTTACTGTATTCCTGCACCCACTCCCAAGAACCAACAGCAGATGATATCCACCTATATTTAAGAAAACAAATGCTATTAAATCTTGGTTGGTTTCAGTGATTTTTGGACCCCTGGCCTACCTTCTTTAAGTCTTGATGTGGGAAGTTGACAGTATTGATTTGTAAATCTTCTAAAGAAAGGTGAAAATCAGAGAAGCAACAGTTCCTAAAGTCCTGATGTTTCACAGATTAGTAGCCTGCCATTAAGAAAGTGTGGGGCATTGGGTGAGTGAGCTGGAGTCATAAACATTATCAGGTAAAAGTGAGGTTTCTTGGGGCTGCAGAAAGAAATGAGCTTGTTACTCCTTCTGGTATTAATCATAATAAGTGTTTTATCTAAGCCTGTCATGTTTAGTTTCTCCATGCAATTTACCTCTCAGGCACGCTGTTCACAATATCAGTTGCTCTTATCTTTTAACTTATAGTCTTCAAGTACCTAAATGTATTTCCCCCAAAGTTCCCACAGTTAACATGACAAAAGTCAACATAGTGCTATTTTAGGACAATGCTGCTCCTGCATTATAAAAGACAGTTGCTTATGCCTGGCTACTCCTATCATCTGTTGAAAACTATAACAGGCAGCACTGATTCTTTGCCTAATTGCAGTTTTACTGTGGGATTTGCAAGAGTTTAAACAGGCATCCCAAGTGCTTCAAGATTTTTATTTATTTATTTTTTTAAATTTTGCCAGAGAAATAAAATAGAGATGTGCTTATCCAAGAACATCCTCATTTTTTTATGAACCAACCCTTGTTAGCCGATACACTAAGTCCACAAGCAGCTTTCGAGGGATCACATTATGAAGCTCAACTTCTAAGGATCAGAGAACACAGCTAGGAGCAATCCAACCAACCAAATAATCAGACAACAAAAAACTCAAACCAACAGGAATGCAAATACAGACTTTTTGCTAAAAATGTCGGGGAAAAAACCTGGTAGAACTTACAAACCGAGTCCACAGTTCTCACTAAAGAAAGATGTCAACCTCAGAGAAAGATATGACTTGAAGATTAGACAGCTAATAATATGCCACTCTGCACAATCCTATTTCATTGTCGTCCTCTTATGATCTGCTAATAATCCTTTATAATTAAGCTTCCAGCATAATATTAAAATGTAATCCACACGAACACCAATCGCAGTGTATTTCAAAGGCTGAAGTGGTTACGGCTTCCAGCCATGCATGACAATTACTGTGCAGCTTTAATTTCATAATTTTTAAATGGTTTGCCCCAAGATTTAAAGAAAAAAATATATGATTCATTTCTATCCATGAGTGCAGGGAAATAGCTCTCATTTAAACTCAAACTGTTAAAAGGATGTCCAAGGTATAGGCCTTATGAATTTGCATTCTTCCCTTTAGAACTAAAACCTCCATTAAAACCCCACAGAAGTAAGGTCATCTTTTGAGGAGTATCTTATGAAATGTTTACAGTAAATGAAGCTGGTAGTACCAGAAACTGCAAATGCATGTCACGGGGCAATACACACATTCCACATTATATGTCATAAGATTTTATTAAATACTACTGCCCATATTCAACAGCAGTGCACATAACATTTGCTATTTCTTCTATTTCGGTGCACTGTCTTCACTACATCTTGAAAAAATCAGGTTTGTCCAATAACTACATAATAATTTGAACCAAATAATAGTTATTAGAAGTAACACATCCAAAACATACTTAGTTTAACTGAGGTAGTTTAATATTCCATTACAGCTGGGTCATAAACATAATCTACTTAGTAAATCTACTTCAGAACACAATTATTCTTAGGATGATGTACAGTTAGTAAGTTTTCATCCAAAGAATGATTAAAAAATTCTTTTGAATCTAAAAGTTTCTAAAAAATCTTTTCTGATTCTGACTCTCATTTAAACACAAGGGGGTTGGAATGATGTTAACAACTTTCACATTTAAAATGTTGGTTTTGACTGGAATAAAGAAAAAAAGTGTGAAAATTATTGTGTGATCTTTTAAAAGATTTGACTGGATTTGTAATTTACAGTTAACAAAATCATATTAGTGTAAGTTTGTTCTGAGCTGAGTGTAACGGCAGATTAGGAAAACAACATGCTGTCAGATAGGAAATAATGACTTGCAATCATTATGAGTCTATCTAGACTCATAAAGTGCTCTGAAAAAAAAAATACTGCTCCTCAAAGAGTTATTTGGTGAGATTACTATTAGACATTTGACTAAATTTATTTTTTATTCTTTTTTTGCATTTTGATTCATTTATGTAATATTATATCATAATATTCACAATGAATATCACAATATTATCCATAATATTCACAATGATTATTTGAATAACTCATTAAAAATTCCATCAATTTCAAAATGATTATCTGAGCACCTACTCACATTTCAACAAATTCACTGAAATAACAATGAAAATATAACAATCCTGAAAAGTATAACACATG
The DNA here is from genome assembly GCF_037043125.1 of Eumetopias jubatus. Classification (NCBI taxonomy): domain Eukaryota; kingdom Metazoa; phylum Chordata; class Mammalia; order Carnivora; family Otariidae; genus Eumetopias; species Eumetopias jubatus. The sequence continues at coordinate 110,968,031 of NW_028274808.1, read as the reverse complement.
GAATTGAAGCCCCGTAACACTAATACAGGACAAGGCAAAGAGAAGATACCTGTTAATCCCATCTCATTAGCAGTGGGTGAAGTAAGTGAGAATGCTATGTGAAGAGACATTTGACTGAATTTAAACATTTCTCGTGAGGGGAAATGTTTTCCTTGATTTGTTTTTGTGTTGTTCGACAACAGCAAGTTCTAAGGGAATGATTTGCAAGGCTCCTTGAGGCCATTTTAAAATAGTTTATGTCAAGGTTAATGATAATAACGGCCTTTCAAAAATTTCTTGGAAACATTTCGTTAGAGCACTGCTATTTTTATAGAAGTTTTATGTAAACCCAAGCATTGAGAAAAATAAGCCAAGAGATTTTAAAAGACATCTTGCATTTAATGCTAGATATATGGCAGACACTGTGGCATACGGTGATGGAAGTAAAGAGATGAAGAAGACATAGGGTCTGACTTCAGGAAGCTTTTAATCTAGTAGTGAGGTTTGGGGAGGGGGGTCGGAGGAGGAATGGAAGGCACACCAGGCAAAGGTGAACTAAAATATACAAGCCACAGAACTCAGCTACAAAAGCCTTTGAGAGGACAGGCAGGAAATGCAAAATTCAGAAGCTAGTTCATTATAAGACATGAGCGAGCGGTAAGAATTCTAAAAAAGTGAGTGTATGCCCCATGCAGAGGCATGCAAAGTAAATTATTTCTACAACATTGTGTCAGCAAATCAAAATAGTCTATGGCCAAGTTCCATTTGCAAGTTACAATCCTTGTTTTAAAACTCTAAGACCAAACTGTGGTGTGACACGTTACAGTAAAGGTACAAGTAAAAGTTATGGAGAGCCTAAAGAGCATAGTGAGTAAATTCAGATAAGGGATTGGAAAAGTCTTCAGAAAGAAGATAAGATTTAGCCAAATCCTGACAAATGAGGAAAATTCAACACATGGTGAATGGTGGATACAGTATGATACACTTGCTCAGGGCCTGGGATTTGGAGTTGCACTGCCTGGGTTCAAATGCTCGCTCTCCCACTCACCAGTTCTGTGATCCTGGCAAGTTACTTAACCACTCTAAGCCTCATTTTCCTCATCTATAACATGCGTACCTACCTCGGTGGATTGTTTTAAGGATTCTTGGTTTAGCTATTACATTTACACACACAGCTATACATATTAGCCATTTTCATTAATCATTTCTAGAATTTAGCCAATCTTCCTGGGAAAATTGCTCCCAGATTTCACCGTTTCTCACCATTTTGTTGTGGTGTCACTGTCACGGGCAAACTGAGTGATTAGAACTAGAGCCAGAATAATCAATGAAAAGGCAAAGGAGATGAAATGGAGCACTGTAATCAACAAAAGAGTAATTGCCAAGAAGTGTCGCCCTATATTTTATGACTCTTGAGAATGGCTCACTATTTTAGAATTTACAAGCCAAGGCAAGACAAACCTTATCTTGTTCAGTGCTGGAATCATTAGTTGAAAATGCACTCCATCAGAAATAAATGGTGCTGACTGGCACAAAACAATTATGCCAAGCCCTTGCTCATTTCCTGTCATTTGGCTTTAATGTTGATTTAACTGTTGTGAGTATATTCCACATTTCAAACTCAGAACAAGGGGTCACAAAGACATTTTCAATGAAAGAGCATTTCAGCTTTTCCTCTCTGGAGTTTTATAGTGAAAAGGCAAAATACTGGATAAGCAAATGGAAAATCATTAAAAACAAAAATAAAGCACTTTTCTCTCCGTGTTTCATTCCTAATTTCCCACAATACCCTCTGAAAGATTTCGTACACTCCTCAGTGCACACTCCTGAACCTGATTCTAAAGGCCTTTTTTTTTTTAAGATTTTATTTATTTATTTGAGAGAGAGAGCGTGCTCAAGCAGAAAGGAGGGCCCCCCCCCCCCCCGAGTGAGAAGGAGAAGCAGGCTCCCTGCTGAGCAGGGAGCCGGACAAGGGCCTCGATTCCAGGACCCTGAGATCAAGACCTGAGCCGAAGGCAGATGCCCAACTGACTGAGCCAGGTGCCCCCCTCAAGGCTTTTCTTAGTCTGACCTCTCAGGGATTCCCAACCGCACAGCAGTTTGCTCCCAGCAGGCCAGTAGGATTTGCTCTGCCTTGCAAATGTCTTCAGTAGCTCCAGGCCACTTCACACTCACCCCCCAGCCACTTACCCTATTCTAAACAAATCCTTTCTTTCTCTCAAGCACCAATTCTGGTCCTGATGTGATTTCAATCGCTGCAATCCAAAATGGACTCTCCTTGGCTGGATGGGGGGCAGGGAGTTTACTTAAAAAAAAAAAAAAAAACTTCAAAATGGACTCTCCTTCTGTCAAATTCCCATTTAATTACAGCCTATTTCTTTATAGCCTATTTGCTTATATCAATCCCGTTTATATCAACTATAGTCATTCAAATCTATGATGACTGTAGTTACTTCTAAAACTGGACAGTCCTATGCTTACCCTTTCTCCCCAAAATAAAAGTTTCATAGTTATTGCATTTGTTTCTAGGTGCTTCCTTATTTTTAAACTATTTGATTTAACATGACTTTTTTATGTAAGATATGAAATGTTAGGGCTTAGATTATCTTCTTTCCCCCCAAACGGCCAGTTAAACACTGTTTATCAAATGAGCCTTCCCTTTACAATTCAACTCTAATGACTTCTTGAACCCAAGCAGCCTATTTCAAGGGATCCTAGTGCATTGATCTGCTATTCTCAACACCACTACTGAAATGTTGAAATTATTCATCTGCATTTTGTTTATCATTGCAATTTTTTATGAACATACATTCATATGATTATTATTCTGGGTAAGTTTTAAAACTATTTTGTTTCATAAAACAAGCCATAGTTTTTCATAAGAATTACTTTAATATACCTATTGATTTGGCCAGGAGCATATTACTACTATATTTGGTAGGGACCATAACATTTAGAAACATGTTCATCTTTTCATTTATATACATTCAACATTATTTTCTCAACTCCCCTACATTGTCTTTAAGGTCTGAACAAACTGAATTGCTCCCCATTCTCTGAACACAACTGATACATGTTTACCTTTCCAAATCTACCCACTTTCTTCTTCACACTACAAATATCCTCAACATATCTCTTATGATTGCAACTCACTTTCCAAAGAAACCCATCTCACATGCCAGCATCTCCATGGATCTTCTAACTACACAATGAGAAATAATCTTTTCATTTTCTAAATTCCTTTGTGTGGGGGGGTAATTTTGTGGCTAACTTTTGTCACATCAAAAATTTTGATCTGCTGTTACCGAAATGTCCGCTTTCCTCCTTTTTCTTTGGTTTCCAATATCTATGTAACCATTTCTGTTTTCACTTGGCTCCAGCTTGTATGCAAGTCTCTCTGCTTTTTAGCATTTCCCAAAAAGTCCATTTGACAAATTAATTGATAAGAAATGAAGATTTCTTTTTTTACAGAAAATTGTATGACTTGTAGGACCGTGTTTTACATTACAGATCCTCAACAAACAATGTAAAAATCATTTAAAATCCCTATTAACTATATTCTGTCTTCCCCAAATCCCTGTCTCCACTCGTTGGCCCCAGGGATTCTTATCTTCTCACACTTGGCCAACCAGAGTGGTCACTGCACTGGCCAAATGGCCCTCTGTGAGGCAGAGGGCTTTCTCTTCTCTATAAAGTCTGGACCCTGAATGATAGTAGGACTTTAGAGTCTTAGCCTATGTCTAGATGTGGGCTCATCAAATTATCAAGAACATCATTGGGAGGCAGGGGTGGTGGGAGTCCCCTCATAAAATGAAGTTTTTATACCAGCTGCTAAGAAAACAGAAATTTCTTCATATCTGTGTTTACTTAATTATGACCATGTGTTGTCTCTCTACTACAGACAAATTCTGTAGGTGCAAAAACTGTCATATTAACCTTTAAATACCCCGACGGCACTAGGTGTGTGACCCACAATACCTTGTGTCTTGTAGATGAATGCTTTGGGATGAACAAATAAGTTGTTCGATAAGCTCTGTTTGTTGAAATAAGGAAAATAATTTTCACCAGTACATAAACCTTGTTCCCGACTTTCCTCCCTAGGTTCACAATACCTCATTTTCTTAGCAGAGAGTTATTTTGTTTTTTAAAAAGGAAAAAATCCACCTCTAGTTTCAAGTTGCTGTTTTTGTTTCTTTGATTTATTTTTGTTTTTCATTTACTCCAAACCAGCCCCTCTCAAATTCCCATAGATTATCAAAAAAAGACAAAGAGAAAAAATAAAATTTGTAGTACCACCTAAATCTAATGCAATAGGATATTGAATAAGATTATCGATTGTCCTAGAATTTGCAGATGGGACATAAAGATGAAAAAAAAATTAATTAAGCACCCTGTTTTAGAGAGGAAAGGCCCGGAAGTCCAAACAAAAGTTGCCAAAAGTGCAACCAGGGGCACCTGGATGGCTCAGTTGGTTAAGCACCTGACTCTTGATTTTGGCTCAGGTCATGATCTCAAGGTTGTGAGATGGAGTCTTTTTTTTTTTTTATCTTTTTTTTTTATTTTTTTATTGTTATGTTAATCACCATATATTACATCATTAGTTTTTGGTGCAGTGTTCCATGATTCATTGTTTGTTCATAACACCCAGTGCTCCATGCAGAACGTGCCCTCCTTAATACCCATCACCAGGCTAACCCATCCCCCCACCCCCCTCCCCTCCAGAACCCTCAGTTTGTTTTTCAGAGTCCATCATCTCTCATGGTTCGTCTCCCCCTCTGACATACTCCCCTTTTCTTCCTCTCCTGTTATCTTCTTCTTTTTCTTTTTTCTTAAAATATGTTGCGTTATTTGTTTCAGAAGTACAGATCTGTGATTCAGCAGTCTTGCACAATTCACAGCGCTCACCGTAGCACATACCCTCCCCAATGTCTATCACCCAGCCACCCCATCCCTCCCACCCCCAACCACTAATTAGAGCTACCGTTCGATCCAGCAATTGCACTACTGGGTATTTACCCCAAAGATACAAATGTAGGGACCCGAAGGGGTACGTGAGATGGAGTCTTTGCGCTGGGCATGGAGCCTGCCTGAGATTCTCTCTCCCTCTGCTCCTCCCCCTTCTAAAAAAATGTGCAACTAATTTCTTTAATTACAAGATATACCTTTTAAAATCCCAATTTAAATTTACTTTTACCTTAACATGAAGCAAACTTACTGTTCTGAGATAAGGTAAGAAAAGTGTTATAAATATAATGAGAAATGTCATAAATTATTATTGTTGGAAATTTTACTATTTCTTTTTTTTAAGATTTATTTATTTATTTTAGAGAGAAAGAAAGAGCACACACAAGCAGGGGAAGGGGAGAGGGAGAGAGAGAGAGAGAATCTCAGGCAGACTCCCCACTGAGAGCCGAGCCCAATGGGGGGCTTGATTTCACAACCCAGAGATCAGGACCTGAGCCAAAATCAAGAGTTGGACTCTCAACCGACAGAGCCACCCAGGCGCCTCTATTATTTCCTTTTAAACATGTGACAAAGTGAATACATAAATAATATATAAGGGCAGAGAAAATTAAAACTATTATAAGGTTGTACTACAACTATGTACCCTATAGAGCCTAAAATTAATTTCTCTTCAAGTATTTATTGGATATTTTCAAAATATTATAATACACACACATATACATACATATATATAAACATAGATATGCACAAATATATATATATACTAAGAAATATCAATAAATCCCCAACTTCAGAAATTGTATAAGCCCTATCCATATCTGTATCTGACAATACAAAAAAAAAAAAAAAGGAAAATTAATAACAAATTCTAAGTGAAAAAGTACCCTCTTGGAATTTTAAAAAGTTTATCTAAATCACTATTCAGTTAAATAATAATTTTTCTTGTCCCCACTTTATTTTTTTATTAACATATAATGTATTATTTGTTTCAGGGGTACATAAATAATAAATTTTAAAAGCCATAGTAAACAACTCAGGAAATGATAAAATTGAGACCACTACATTTCAACTCTTACAAGACATAACCAAAGCTTAATGAAGAGAAATGTATAGCCTTAAGGGTAATCATTATGAAATAAAAATAAATGAAGCAAGCACTTAACTTAAAACATTAAAATTATTATATAAGCATTAACAATATCAATAGAAGCTTCTTTTTCTTGTCTTACTTTGTTTTGTTTTGTTTTTTAGGGGAGGAAGGAAAGAGGGAGAGGGTGAGAGAGAACCTTGCATGGGGTTCAATCTCACAACCCCAAGATCATGACCTAAACCGAAATCAAGAGTCAGACAAAGAAGCTTCTATTCTAAGCAACCACCCTGCTACTACAGTCTATTAAACACTTTAGTTTAACTCTGACTTTCTGAGGTAGATACCATTGTTTGAGTTTTACATGTGGGAAACAGGCTCAGAGAGTTTAAGCAACTTGTGCAAAATCACACAGCTAACAAGTGCCAAATTCAGATTCACAGAAGAATGTGTGAGATCCTAATCAGGAGGAATTAAATATTGAAAATAACAGATTAGTGAATGTTAAACCAAAATGGTATTAGCAATAGACTAATTAAGACTTAAGTATCAACAATAAAAGAGACAGATTTCTGGTCAATAAAATAAGGGAAAAGACTATATAAAAATAACCACATATCAGAACAAGAAAGATGCATAACAACAAAGAAACAAGATTTAAAAGATTTTTAGGCAATATTCTGTATATTCCAGTACTAATAAATGTGAAACTTTATATAACTTTAAAATATATGTACACTTAAAAAGTACACACATAAAATAAGGAACCTGAAGAGAGATATAAAACGGAAGAAATGGAAAGTATATCAGAGATTTTGTCCTCAGTTTCCGACAAAAATAACTTTACCAATGAGTTACTTTGATCTCCTAAGAAAGAGATAATGACAATGTTATGTAATATTATCTAACACAGAAAAAAAAATTAGTTTCAGATGTACTTTTTTTAAATATTATTTTTTATTATTATGTTATGTTAATCACCATACATTACATCATTAGTTTTTGATGTAGTGTTTCATGATTCATTGTTTGTGTATAACACCCAGTGCTCCACGCAGAACGTGCCCTCTTTAATACCCATCACCAGGCTAACCCATCCCCCTACCCCCCTCCTCTCTAGAACCCTCAGTTTGTTTCTCAGAGTCCATCATCTCTCATGGCTCGTCTCCCCCTCCGATTTCCCCCCCTTTATTCTTCCCCTCCTGTCTATCTTCTTCTTTTTTTTAATATATGTATTATTTGTTTCAGAGGTACAGGTCCATGATTCAACAGTCTTACATAATTCACAGTGCTCACCATAGCACATACCCTCCCCAGTGTCCATCACCCAGCCACCCCATCCCTCCCACCCCCCACCACTCCAGCGACCCTCAGTTTGTTTCCTGAGATTAAGAATTCCTCATATCAGTGAGGTCATATGATACATGTCTTTCTCTGATTGACTTATTTTGCTCAGCCTAATGCCTTCCAGTTTCAAATGCACTTTTTGATGTTACTCTAATCCTCACACCAAAACCTGACCAAGGGAGCTATCTACAAACCACTAAAACTCTAACTTACTTAAAGAGATATATACAGAAATACTAAACAAATAAAAGAGTATCCCTAGATAAATGGCATGGGAGAGTGAAAGTAAAAAGAATTTTCAAAGATCTAGTGAACAATATGAATAAGAATAATTCAAGGAAGAATATTATGTTTGTCTAAGAGGGTTATTTTAAGATAAAAGCAGTACAATCCATCCTAAATAAAAGTTTAAGTCATAAACTTTCAATAATTAATAACAATTTCAAAATATATAATGCAAGTATTGTAAGTCTTTGGAAATTTTTAGACATATAATTGTAGTGGAAGAATTTAATTTACTACTCAATCTCTGTCAGATTGAGTAAATGAAAGGGAATAAAATATAGAATATCTAAATAATGTAAGATTAATATCCTGGATTCAATATAACAGAGAACATAGTTTCTTTTCTAAGTACTCATGAAATGTTTATTTAAAAACAATTCTGTATTAGGTCACAAAGAAAACTGCAATAGAATCCACAAAAGCAAAATTTTGAGAGGCCATATTCTCTGATCATAATGCCATAAAATTAGGAATCAAAAACATATAACAACTGAAATGTAAAAAGGAGAAATAAACTTGACTATATAGTGAAACTATATTTACTATCTGAATATATCATATATTTATTTTATATATAAGTGAAGTGGAAAATATTTACTATATAAAAATTTCTCACAGATAAATAAGAAAAATTCACAACTCAGTAGAAAAGTAGGCAACAGTAAATAAATAGAGGAGTTAAAAAAGGAATGAAATGGCCAATAAATCTGAAAAGTTGTTTACTCTGTTAGTCAAGCAAGTGCAAATTAAAATAATAAAATATATCTCTTTTTTATCTTGCAGATTGAAAAACAATTAAAAAATGAAAGCAATTAGTGTAATGGAATATCGATGCTAATAATCATATGAAGAGGGTGTTCCAGTATAAATCAATACATCCTTTTAAAAGGTCATATGTGCAATATATATTGAAGTTTTAAAAATAGATACAATCTAATCTATTTATTTCACCCCTAAGAATTTATCCTAAGGAAATAATAAGTGTGAAACAATGCAAATACATTACACATCTGAATGATCAAAATAGTGAAAACTTGAAGACAATCTTATCTTTCAAAAGGGAGATAGCTAAATATTTATTGGAACATTATATAAAAGAATAACTCTTAAGTAATAAAAGTAATAATGTTAGGATAAATTCTGAAAGCATGTTACTTATAAGTACTGTATGATCTCATTTTAAAAAGTCAAACTGTGGGGCACCTGGTTGGCTCAGTTGGTTAAGTGGCTGCCTTCAGTTCAGGTCATGATCCCAGGGCCCTGGGATCCAGCACGACGTGGGGCTCCCTGCTCAGCGGGGTGTCTGCCTTTCCCTCTCCCTCTGCCCCTCCCTCTCCCTCTGCCCTTTCCCCTCTCTTGTGCTCTCTCTCTCTCTTTCTCTCAAATGAATAAATAAAATCTTTTTATTTTTTTATTTTTTTTAAAGATTTTATTTATTCATTTGAGAGAGAGAATGAGATAGAGAGAGAGAGAGAGCATGAGAGGGGGGAGGGTCCGAGGGAGAAGCAGACTCACTGCTGAGCAGGGAGCCCGATGCGGGACTCGATCCTGGGACTCCAGGATCATGACCTGAGCCAAAGGCAGTCGCTTAACCAACTGAGCCACCCAGGTGCCCTAAATAAAATCTTTAAAAAATAAAAATAAAAATAAAAGTCAAACAATCTGTATCAAACCTCCGGGGACTGGGGAAGGATGTAGTAATCTGTTCTTTAAAAGCTCACATTAGTTTCATTAGCTCTACTTAATTTAGATTTTTCTTTCTCCTCTTTTTAATTTGTGCGTATTTTTATATTTTTTTTAAAGATTTTATTTATTTATTTGAGAGAGAGCACATGAGAGGGGGGACGGTCAGAGGGAGAAGCAGACTCCCTGCTGAGCAGGGAGCCCGATGCGGGACTCGATTCCGGGACTCCAGTATCATGACCTGAGCCGAAGGCAGTCGCTTAACCGACTGAGCCACCCAGGCGCCCTATTTTTATATTTTTTAATATAAACTTAGAATTCATTCGGTAGAAAGATTTATGTGTGGTCACTGAATAATGTGTGTTCCAAGCATTAGACAAATTTTTATTCTGAAAGCCCCAAACCACAAAAACATTAAGTTTTTGAGATATTTCATCCCAAATTAAAATCAGCCACATGTTATTCACACCATTCTAGGGTCAACCTATTATCCCTTGGCTGAAAAAGGAGTCAAAATTCTGGCCAAGATTGGTCTCCTCATACTAGTTCCTGCAAATGAGTATCGTTCCTCTTTCCTGAAAGAAATTACTGACTTAAAAATTCAAAGTTCAAATTTTATTTTCATCCATAGATTTGAACATTCTTTTTTCTTCAGGTAAATTATACTGTCTCATTTACTTTCTGGGTTGTGATCATTTCAAATTTTACCAGACAGTGAGACGGAGTTCAAGACTTGCTTAAGTGTGATCAGTCTTCTTGTTTTACTGCCATTTAGACCCAGATTTCAAAGGTCAATGAATTAGGCCAGTATTGTTTAGTTTATGTACCAACTGCAAACATACCATAATGTGCAGAGCCGATAAAGAAACATGATCAATAACCAGATAGCATCTTACAACTGGTACTTTAGAAAGGAAAGATGATCAAAAATGACATAACATTTTTAGCATTTGTTTACAATGTATTGATCAATTGTATAGTAGTCAATGTATTCTAAACAGCATAACAGCTCAAGATGAAGTTGCCTTATAATGTATAAACCAGATAGAAACCTATGAAGCTGCTGTTTCTCAATGTGCCTATTGATTTTTTGTATTTCTATTTAATATATATATACTATATATAGTATATAGTATATAATAATTTATATTTAAATATATACATATAAATATATATGAAAATACAAATATAAATATATATATCTTTAATGATGCATCCTGGCACTTTTCTTACTATTCTGAAAATAGTGTGTTCTTCACTGAGTAAATAAGTCAAATACAAACAAAAAGTAGGTCAACTTAAGCCCTGAAAAATCTCAGGTCAAAGTAGTATATGAGGGGTTTTAAATCAATTTACTCAGTATCCCAAAGGATCAGAGCTCTTTTCTAAAGTTCTAAAGCTCTGGAAAAAAATTCTGGTATATAGATTCTAAATATTCCACCTAATATGAACCTTAAACAACTCAACATTTTCATTAACAAAATACCAACCTATGATTCCTGACTAAAGAATTCTTACCCTGGAAGTTTAAATGAGGTTCAAGTACATTTGTACTCAGGAATAACTGCTAAATGCATCAAGCTCATTTTCTATGCCAGGCTCCATCTTAAGCACTACAGATATTTTATTTCAAACAATCTGAACAGAAACATGACAGAACAGGTATTCTCCATTGTAGAGAAGAGAATGAAGCATACAGAATAAGTATCTCCTGCTTACCCAGCTAGTGGGTGGTGGAGCTGAGTCTCCATGCCCTAAAAGAGTTGTCTTTTAAACACATTTTTAATAGTGATCAATATAATCTTATGGAAGACTTTGAAGATTTTTACTCCAGTGACTAATTTTTTTCAATTTCATCTTTATTTCTGATTTCAAACTTTATTTCCAAATCTCAGTTGAATAACTGCCTACTCTCAAAAATAAAATAAAATAAAACACAAGATAAATAAAATAAAATAATTGGTCTGTTTTAAAACAAGCTTTATCTTATAGGGCCTGTTCTCACCTTAATTATGAAAGGCAGCTGCTTTGTGATAAATTACTGTCTGACACTCTAGTAAACTTTACCACCAACGAAACAAATAGGAATTTAAAGGTGTAAAAGAAAAGTAAGAATATGTGCCATGGAAAAAGAGAGGTGGAAAGGATGCTAACAAAAGCAAACCAAAGAAGTTTGAAAAAAAATTAAAATTCCATTTTCAAATAAATACAAGGATTTATTACCTGTTGAATAGAAAAAAAATAAAAGATTTGTTTTTAAAAAATTATTGCATATTCAAAAAACAGAATCCTTGTTTTCTTTTCTACTGCACAGTTTTAACATGTAATTGTTTATACAAAAAGACATCCATCATCACAAGGATTAAATAGGAATAAAATTTTTAATTTCAAAACTGGTTAGGTCAGAAACCAACAAGTGAGTGGTGTGTGTATGCTGATTACATGCATACAAGCGTACTCGTTTCGTTGAACCCTATCTGGGTGTTTGTTTTGCATAACGACCCTTCCTCATCTGTCATCTTCTGCTCTGTGGGAGGGAGTAAGTGGGAAGGGGTCAAACCTGGTCCTTCTCGCTCTTAAAGAAAAGCCTGAGATTAAATGAAGGAAAACTAAAGATTCTCATTAGGATCACAGTGATTCCCACTCTTTGTGGTAGAGTTCTGTTCTCTCCCCAGGGGCTGGTCTCTGCTTTCCTCCTCCCTGTTAACCTGGATATTTTACCTTCCCAACACTGAAAGAGCTGAGTGAAGTTCTATTACATTTCTCGGAAGGCTAAACTTAGTGAAACTTGAAAGTGTTTCTTGGAATGCCATGTTCATGGAAGTTTGTTTTTTGGGTTTCGGGTTTTGGGTTTTTTTGTGGGGGGTTTTTGTGTGTGTGTTTTGTTTTGCTTTGTTTTGTTTTCTGCTGTGGATTGTTGATACTGCAGGAGCAGATAGACTGATGTGCCTTGAATGCAAACAAGGAGAAGGTGGTGTGTTGTTCTTTTTGAATAAAGAGTGAGTATTTTTAAAAGGCTTTTTACTTCAATGTGCTCCATTTTTATTCTTGATCAAGTCTATGTGACTCATTTAAATGTCATGCAACATTAATTTATATTTACTCATTTGAAAACTTTGGTTATTTGCTCATATTGGAAGCATTTGAGACCGATCTGTAAACAATATTCAAATTCACTGTCATGCAATAAGAATTAACGCGTGTGTGTATACATGTATTGGGGGAGTCGGGGGATAAAGAGAAAGTAAATTATGGCAAACATTTTAGAAATTAGCAAAGTGTGAGTCTTTATAGATTACCAATTTAGGTGGCGGGGTTTCCTTTTCTTTTTTACCCCTCCATCAGTTTTGACCTTATCCTGACAATTAGGAAGTTATTTACAAGCAACGATGTGGTCTAGGGAAATGATGTATATATTTTCACAGACTACTCTAGAAGATTAAGACCTTGCAGTGTATCTGATACATCTGCTTCTCCAGGGCCCACATTTTGGAGGAACTGCCATGTGATTTTACGTAGGGATGTTCATAACCTGAGTTCTTAAAGCTGTGTATGAAACAGATTTTAAAGGATCCAGGACTGATTAAAACAGTTAGCCTGTTCACATCCTCCCTATTTACTGTGGATTACAGGAAGGGAAGTTGGGGTTAACTCAGCAGGTCTTCCGGCTTCCCCAGAGGTTAACCTGGCAGCCGGTTTGGCACCCACAGGAGGGCTGACAGGTAGCAGGATTTGTCTAAGCAGGCTGCCTGAGAGCCAACAAGGAAAACTGAATGCTCTGGATTAGTTCTGGATTATGTTGTCAGAGTGAAGGCTGATGGACAAACTGCAGAGGAATAAAATGCAATCTGTTTGGGGAAAGAGGCAGCGTGCATAGCTTTCATTTTTCAAGAAATGACAAGAAAAATCATTAATAATTTGTAAATCCATGTCCATTAACTTTTCTCTTTGTTATCCCAAGACAGCCTTTTTAACATGAGTTTGCCACTGTCCTATATCTCTTCTGTCTAGTGACAGATGGCAAGATAGATATGAAATTGGATTCATAAAATAATACCCCCACCTCCAAGAAAAACAGAGCCTTCATTCTCCTAACACTACTTTGTCTCCTCCCTATATCCTCCCCCTACCAGGCCCCCAGGATGAAAGGAAACTTTGACATCGATAGCCAAATGACATGTGTTTGCTTTCTTCCCTCTGGAATAAATTTTTAAGACAATATTATCACTTAATGAAATTTAAAGCCAAAAGGAAGTAAATAATCATGATTGTATTAATACATTTATTATGATGATAAATGCAGTATAGGATTTTTTTTTTCACAAAAGGACTTGAACATCAGTTCCAGAACCATCTGAGAGAGTTAATAGATGTAAACACTTACATACATCTAATAAAAACAAATTTAGATCTCGATAAAAGAGGTTTACATTTTTCCAGGATAGGAGTTACCAAAATTCTTGAGGAGTACTTGGTGAAATAGTTGTAGTGATACAATTTTCACTTACAAACAAATCTAACATCCTAAAGCAACTTAGGTTTTGGGTTTTTTCTTACAAGTTTCATTACCTACTTCAACATTTCTTACAGTGAAAATTACCTTATCAGGAAAAAAAGCTCTCTGCTTAGACTCAGTTGAAACTAAGAAATATTTTTAACTGTTTCCAAAACATCAAAAATTAGGAAGTTCAGGTATTTGGGCTGATAGCTGAATTATCATTATGACTTCATGATCATTTCAAAAATAGAATTCTGTGGTCTACAGGAGCTAATAGTCCCTAACAGTAACATGGCAGGACTCTCATTGATCCTCTCCTCTATGATTTCAAGAACAAATTCTCTCTTTCCCTAAGTAGAAGAGCTTGTTTTCTTCTTTATAGGAAACAGTATAAATTAAGTTCTAGTTCCTCAGGATAAACTCAGGCTGTGTACTTTTGCATATATTAGTACAAAAAGAAGGCATCCACAGTCCCAAATTAACATTGTGAGCTTGAGGAGAATTCCATCTTGAGTTTCCATTGCTCTGACATCTCACTGCATCTGGCCAATAATAGGTAGTCAATAAATATTTTTTTAAATTTTTTATTTAAATTCAATTTAGTTAACATATACTGCATTATTAGTTACCAGGGTAGAATTTAGTGATTCATCAGTTGCAAATAACATCCAGTGCTCATTACATCAAGTGCCCTCCTTTATGCCCATCACTCAGTTACCCGTTCCCCCCACCTACCTCTCCTCCAGCAACCCTCAGTTTGTTTCCTAGAGTTTGGTGTCTCTTATTGTTCACCCTGTTTCTATTTTCATCTTATTTTCTTTTTTCTTCCCTTCCCTTATGTTCATCTGTTGTTTCTTAAGTTCCAGGTGGTCAATAAGTATTTGATGGATAAGCCAATAAAACATATTTAATGCAAAAATTATTGAATTCACTTTGATCCACAAAAAGGGAAAAGTACCTGTCAGAAATTTTATTTTGTATAATATTGCTCTAGTGGTTGTTAATGCATGAAGCATAAAAGAATAATAATGACTAAAAAACATGGACTCAAACTGGCTATTTCACATTATAATAACCGAAAAAAACCTCTTTGTTGGCTGAAATTATATTATTTTTTTAGAATTAGAATCAATTAAGCCAGTCTTTATGTATAAACACACTTTCAAACTTATGTTTACTTACCAGTCAGTTTACCCATAGACCATCATTATGCAATGTATTATTCAAAAACAATTGCTTATAAAATTACTCGGGCGCCTGGGTGGCTCAGTTGGTTAAGCAACTGCCTTTGGCTCAGGTCATGATCCTGGAGTTCCGGGATCGAGTCCCGCGTCAGGCTCCCTGCTCGGCAGGGAGTCTGCTTCTCCCTCTGACCCTCTTCCCTCTCGTGCTCTCTATCTCTCATTCTCTCTCTTTCAAATAAATAAATAAAATCTTTAAAAAAAATTACTCTCACTTTAAAAATGAACATCAAACTACTTGCACATTGAGATATACAGCCTTTTATTACCAGTCAATAACTATCAAAAACAACTTTAATTTCTTGATTTTTAATAAAAAAAATCTTTATTCATTATTCTGGAGTAATATAGACAGCTGCATAAACAAATAATCAGGATTTTGTTTTTCCCCATAACTGTCCTCAAGCTAAGTTTGGTTTTACTCTGAAGTAGTCCTTCCTGATTATTTTCATATTGTAGCATACAAAGGAAATGGTAATATTTCTTTGGGCACTGGTTTCACAGAGAAAACTGCCTTTGGCTGAGAGTCTACCCTGCTTCCTCAGGGCTGAAGACATCAATCTTTCTTCACACCTTTAAACCATGGGGCAAGAGGTCTCAGTGTCACAGCACCCGGGTAGAAAGCTCCACAGTGCTGGATTTTTTTTTTTTAAATCTCAAAACAAATACGTCATGAATTTAGTTGTAAAAATAGAGAGACTTTGGCTTCTCCTGTTTCTGAAGAAATAATAAACAATAAACAATAGTAGAAGCTAAAATATATTTCTTCATTTTAAATAGCAAAATAGTAAGAAAAATAACTCTATGAATAATGTAACTGCTTGGAAAACATTTTGAAATATAAAAGAAGCTGATGAAAAACATCATCCTCAAAGGATGTTTATATAATAAGAGAACTTTATTTAACTGCCATTCATATTATGTACATAGACGAGTCAGTATAAAAACAAACAAATGGGCTATGATTTGGAGTTATATAAAAACTCCAAATATTTACAATTTTAAATCTGCTAAAAGATTGGCAGGGGAAGGAAAAATTTTACAGGTATTATATGGGTAGCAATTATTAAGTCATTCCTATGAAGCCACCTACAGCATAGAATGTGGTCCACCTCCCTAGGCTTTCCTATTTTGTCAAAGGGGAGAAGACCACCAAATATTTCAGGCCAATGAATAGTTGCCTTGTCCATGACTATGATACCTCATATGATAGGGGCCTGGATGAGTTATAAGCATTCAAAAAAGATGAAGGGGTGAGAAGAGGAACTGAAACCCGACACATTTAAAGAGTCTCTGAGCTCCCTAAGCCAGATCACTGTCTCCTAATGGAATAAAGATACTGCATTACTTCATTACTCTTCTTTTTAAAAATGGCAGTCACTTTCCTAAAATCCTATAAAATCCACGTTATGGTATTTTTTCCAGACTGAGTAGTTTTATTCTTTTTGTTGTGAATGATCTTACTGCTTTGTATCTTTGCAAACCTTGATTTTTGTACCCTTGCCACCCTAAGTAAGAATGTTGAATTGAGGCAATATTTAATTTGTTGTGAATTTTCTAGCATAAAATAAAATTTCACTAAAAGTGAAAATAATTTAAAATTTTGTAATATATGTCTTTTTATGTCCAGTGTCCATCCCAGTAATATAACGATGAAAAACAAGTATTGGTTTTAGAAAACTTAAGTATATAGATGTAACCTTAATACAAAAAAAGAAAGTTTCAATATGTGGTTCAAAATAAAATCACATTTCAGAGAACTGAAAAATTAAAGTCAAAATTTTCTCTTTTATGAAGTTTAGATGAGAAAAGGAGAAGAAAAAATGAATAATATCTGTAGGGGCTCAGGGTTAGAGATATTTTATTAGAATGGGAGAGATTTAATCATTCCTATAGGCTTATAAGGAGGATCCTTTTAGAGAGGGTGAGTTTGAAGGTGGGGTTGGGCCCTCAAAAATGGAGTACAGTCCAGCAAAATGGGGATAGAATAGAATTCAAGGATAGGGTGGATAGATGTATCTCCTGAGTTTAGGAAAAAGACTTTAAGTTTGGTCTAGATATAAAGAGCTTATAGGTAGAAGAACAAGTTACGATGGGAGTTTGCCTTACAATTGTGAGAAGAACAATTTTCTCAGTAAATCAAGAGGTCATTCACTGACAGGAGGAAAAAGTTAAACATGTTATGAGAAATGTGGCAAATGTTCAAATCTTCAAAGTGATTGGATAAAATGCTAGAACAGGGGGCATATAACAACAATTGGTTAGATTGGGGCCCGTGGTTTTATACTGGTTGATGTTCAAGTTTATGCGATTCTTCTTTGGGAAGTTCAGCTGCCTGGACATAGGAGCAGAGAAAGTGGATTGTGATGACAATCCAGGATCAGAAGCTTGTAATTAGAAGATGAATTTAAGGATGCTGATGTGAGAGTAATCTGGGAAGCGAGTCAGAGTCCAGCCTGGAGGAAGGAAAGGGAGAAGAGGAGGGACCTAGGGACTGGACAGAAGCCAGATGGATCAAGAAAATAGGCGCCATTAGTGCAAAGAGTAGGAACATTTAAAAATTTAGATAGCATGTGAGATGACCCAGAGGATCCCAAGGCTAAGGAAGGCTAAGGACAAAATACTGGGGAATGATGGCATTGAAGAAATAGGGAAGCATCCTTTTGTTCTAATTGGAGGTATCAGAGAAAAAAAATTTTCACTTTCAAAACAGTTATAAAATGAAGTCTGATAAATGTATCCAGAAATACCTTCCAAAATGTTTGCAGTAGAGATCCTAAAACAATTAGAAGAATCTGAGTGACCTCAAGATTATTTTCTGTCCAATTCTATAAATAAAACTATTCAGTCCCTAAATAAACTTTTAAGGGAACATGACTGCATGAAAAAGTTGCCATCAAGACATCTGTTTGTAAAGTGGTTTATTCTTTGACTAGAAGTATTTGCAGAGCTTCCATGGGAACTTCATCCAAAATACAAAAAATAAAATGTCAAGACCCAACAACTAAATCCACCCTCCCACCCACCTTTGAAAAAGCCTCATGATTCTATCAAGGCAGAATAAGATGACTCTGAAAAACTCCAGAAAGCCGGGGCACCTGAGGCATGCTCCAGAGTAGGTGACAGCTCTGTTCATTAACAATAATAAATGAGCAGGAAGTCAACAGACTTTCCGTAAGACATTTCTTTTAGCTTCTCAAACTCTGTAGGCTGGCACACTCCAAAAGTACTACCTTGTATAATTATAAACAATTCCAAAGGAAGAAAAATATGATTAAGATCTCTTAACAATAATAACACAACCATGAAATTCTGACCACTGCTAACATGCAAAACTAAACCTTCAAATCATGGATTCAGTTTAATTTGAGAAATATTTACTGAAAAAACACCTTGCTATAGACACTGAAGAAAGTGTTGGGAGGTACACAAGTTTTTTTTAAAAAAGGAATATATACTCTAACCACAATAAACTCAGGTGTTAATGGACAACAAAAGGCAATAGCAATAAATATCTCAGGGAGTGAATCTGCTTAGAAAAACATACACATGCACTGTGAGAATATGATTTTCCCTCTTGTCAATATTGCTAAAAGAGACTGGGCAAAGCAACACAGAAACAGGTGTGGGAAGTTGAAGTAATGCAATGCATACACACGAATTGTTATGTAAATTTGTCCACCCTTGCAAAGGCACATCATCAAAGCCATGTTTCCAAAGACCCAAGGAAAGAACTGTGTGTGTGTGTGTGTGTGTGTGTTTGTGTGTGAGAGAGAGAGAGAGAGAGAGAGAGAGACCCCTTAGTAATGTAGTTCTCGTTGGACTTTCGGATGAGTACCATCATCATCAGAAACTACTGCAGCAATATGTAGTACAGAGACAAGTTAAACAATCATGATTTTTTCCCACCTCTCTTTCTCTACCACCATCCCATCTTAGCAACTCAAGTATGCGTGCACACACGTGCACTCCATCACCTTATCCTGCTTTATCTTTCTTCATAGCACTTATTAGTACCTGAGATTGTCCCTTAGGTTGGAGATCTTATCTGTCTCATTTGCTGCTGGACCCTCAGAACCTAAAACAGCAGTGGCACATTGAATTGAGTGGCTGCATGAAGGAAAACACCTAGGCCAGTTCTTCGCAGACCCCATACACAAAGACCCTAAACTTCAATTACTGCATTGTTGCCCTTGATTTTTTGTTGTTCATAACTTTGTTTTCCTTTTGTTCCTACATCTTCCTGCAAGCAGGTTTTAGAACTGACATTTCTGAAAGAGCAGAAGGAAAGAATTGACAAATCATAATTCAGACCTGGAGATGTAACTTGACAGTCATATGCAGACACCCGACAAGTAGCTATTTATGTGATTTTTAGTAGACTTTTAAAAATATTTTTCTAGAGCATTTTTTACTGTGGTAAAATATATATATAAACATTAAATTTGCCATTTTACCCATTTGTAAGTGTACATTTTGGTGGTACTGAGTTCATTCACACTGTGCAACCATCGTCATTAACCACCTCCAGAACTTTCCATCATCCC
Source organism: Eumetopias jubatus (assembly GCF_037043125.1). Taxonomy (NCBI): domain Eukaryota; kingdom Metazoa; phylum Chordata; class Mammalia; order Carnivora; family Otariidae; genus Eumetopias; species Eumetopias jubatus. Next base: position 110,948,399 of record NW_028274808.1, on the reverse strand, counting down.
AAATTGAAACTCTGCACCCATTAAATAATAGCTTCCCACCACCGCCTTCTCCTAAACCTTAGTAGCCACACTTTCTGTCACTATAATTTGACTGCTCTAGGTATTTCATATAAATGGAATCGTACAATATGTGTCTTTTGTTTCTGGTTTATTTCACTTAGCATCATGTTTTCAAGGTTCCCTCATGTTGTAGCATGGATCAGAATTTCATTTATTTTGGGGGCTGAATAATATTCCATTGTTTATACGTGCAACATTTTGTCTATGTGTCGATGGGCATTTGGCTTGATTCCACCCTTTGACTAATGTGAATAACTCTGCTGTGAACAGGTATCTGCTTGAGTTCTTGCTTTCATTTCTTGTGGGTATACACTTAGAAGTGGACTAAGAATGTATACCTGTCCACGGTCTTGTTTTTTACTCAAATGAACTGGTGAAACACTGAAGGTGTTTGAGCAGAGAAAAATAACGTGGCTTATGTTTTACTATCATTATCTTCACTACAGTGTGCAGACTTTAGGGAATTTATAAATCAAATGGGAAAATATTTAAATAATGGTGAAATAACTTAGAAGTGTATAAAGCATCATATCCCCTAGTGGGACATCATAATGCAGCAGGGGAGTCTATAAACGCAGAAATAATGCAGAGAATGATGAGATCTTCGCAGATGATGGTAAATTGATGAGAATATTCTGGTACACACTTTTAAGGCCCCTGGAGCTGTGGTAATGAGCAGGTTTTTGAACTCTACTTTGACTCAAAGGGAGGAAAAACATAAAAAAGCAGTAAGTGGAACTGACAAATTCTGCTGTAAAAGATCTAAGACCTGAACTACCAGTGTAAGCCATTCCGAGCCAGCATACAAATGTCCTAATTACTTTTTATGTTAAAAGTAATAACTGTTATTTGAAAATAATTCAAATTAGAGGTTAAATTCAGTTAGAAATTAGAAAAAAAGCCCCCATAATCCCACTCCTCAGAAATAACCAAGGTTAATTTTGATCCTATTGGCCTAAAATTAATAGTTGAAGTCAAGAGAATAAATAAGCTCACCAAAAAAGAGATGAAAATAAACGTAAAACAGAATAGGTAGGGAAATGTAATAACAATAAAAAGAGGATCCACAAAAGGAAAGGAAATAGAGAAAATCATCCAAATATGAGGAGAATTGGAATAATGACATGCCAGAAAACTGAAGAAAAAGAGTTTTGAGAAGGAGATACAAGTCTAGAATTTCAAATTCACGAGCAATTTACGGAGATGTGAACAGAAAAGTCAATTTGCTTTAGCCCAGTTCTTTGTCTTTAGGGTATGTAAGCAGTACAAATGTCATGGAACACTTACCCAATAACTTCTGCTAAATTGAATAATATTAACATTATATAGAAACAATTTTGTCAGAAAAACAGACATTTTCTGTTCTTTTCTTTGGCACACACTAATTTCATGCTTTGTACAAAAATAGAACTTTTTATACAAGTACAAATTACAACTTTGTGTTTGTCTACTCTTTTTTCACTATACGCACTAATCATTTTGTGGAAACAATTACACACAACTGACAGAAAGATTACAATCTCTTTTACGCATTATTTTTTTGGACTTGCTGAAAAGCAAGAATAGCTGAAAGTCTTTTTATCTATAAAAACATCTTAAGTATAAGCTGCCGTATATGCCACATTCAATGGGTTGAACTCTGACAACATGGCAATTTCTTCTGTTATTTTTCCTTTTCATTTTGAGTTTCTATATGTGAAATACAATGAGGACCGGTTCAACATGCTACATATTTGCAGAGATAAAATGGCAGAGACTCCTAAGAGGTTCTGAGTCACTCATGAATAAAAACACTACTGAACAAGGGAAGGAAATGAGTAATGATGCAAAAAGAATAGCAGGCAAGAAATTGCTGAAAGAGTAGTCTCGGCAGCCCTCCATTCACAGTAAATCAGACCCCCTGGTAATAAATATTTCTGAAGTATTTTTAGGTACATTTAGACACGTATGTCGAACCAGTATAAGCCATTAAGTATCAACTAATATAGGTAGACTTAATTGATGTTAGGAATTTTTCACTTTTAGGAAAAACCAGTAACAAATTAGTACAAGTTGGCTCATATATCTTATTGCTTCTCATATCCCAAATTAACATACTGCTTTCCATAGAAAACTCATCAAATGCAATAGTATATTTATTTCTTCTTAAAATGTTCTTCTAAAAAATATTGACAACAGATTTCTTAGTTTGGTCATAACATGAGTCAAAATTTTCCTCTGGAAATCACCTCTATGTATGGAGAAGCCACAGGGTGTTACAGAACTTGGGGAAAAAAATACTATATGTGTGTTCCACGTGAAGATTTTTGATTGCTGAAACCCAGAAGGAAGCTCAAATGGTAGAAAGATTAGGAAGTGGTTCACATTTTATATCATAAAGCCTTGACTTAAAACCCTTCAAAGTCCCTTGTGAACACCATTATTTGAAGGTCTCCACATGAGGCTGGCCCAGCCTGAGATAGTCTTCTTTCACATACTCACATATGTGGAGTTTTTACCAACTTCTAAGTGGAAAGAATGGGGCTTGTCCTATCAGTATTCCATGCAAATATTTGGTGTAGTTATACAGATAAGGAAAATCAGGATCTAGATAGTCAGAAACTCTATTAAGGGAAGATATGATCCATTCAAGAATATAAGGCTTATTAGCCAGTTTTTATTTTATTCCACTTGATAATTACAGATTGCACTAACACTGCTTTTCTTTCTCCCACAATTGTTTTTCTAAAAAAAAAAAATCATTTTTAATCATCTATGTATTTCATCTGTTATGCTGCTTCATCCCTTACTACCAAGAATAACTGAGCATTAACTATAGATTGTAATTTTATGTATCATACACAGTGAGCCCAATAAGAAAAAGGAGTCAGGCACCATTATCTCTAGCCACACTAAACTGTCGATAAGAATTCTTTATTAGTTATCAGAAAACTATAACCAGCATCACAAGAAAAAGAGAATTAAACAACAGGGAAATTTTTTCTACCTTCATCTTTACATTTAAAAGCAAAATGTCTGACACTTGTAAGCAATTATACAATGTTTATAAATGGCGTTTTTGTGCTTAAAATAAAAATATTTTTAATAATTCCAGACAACTTGTTTTACTAGTGAATTAAAACGTTTATTTGACAAGCGGAAGCTGGACACTTTTAGAATGTCTCTTAATTATGTTTTCCCTTTGCACTGTTCTGAATCAGGCAAACAGCTCAGCTGGCTGAGAAAACAGCATCATGGGGCCTTTTGTACACCAGCCACCATTGTAGGTCATCCAAACACTGCTCAAGTAGCAGCTCAGAAATGCCCCAGTTGAAGAGGCCTTGGGAGGTTAATTCTGTCATTACTGCGTTGACATGAGGCAGGTTACAGCCTTCAGCGCAAAATGTTGCTCGTAATCTTTTAATCCTAAATTAGGTCAATATTTTATCAAGTTAATCTAGCATGAAGATTAATTGCATTAGTTACACATACATATACGCATGCAGGTTATTTGTTTTAGAGATACTTTTAATCAAAGAGCAAACCTTTGGTTACAATAGGTGATTTTTAAAAACCATCCTTTCTCCAACAGTATTTATCTTTATAAAAGAGACTTTTATTCCTTTAATTGATCTTTAGTCAAGACTGATGTAAGAGAAAAGATAATGTTCTTATAATTACTAAAACAATGACCACTTAGAAAAGCTGTTTATGAAGAAATAATGACTTCTGATTGAAATGTTTTTAACAAAGTATCTCATTATTAGCCTCTTACTTCAATTTAATTCTAGTTGTTTTCTTAAAATGTATGATAGTCCTGCAAGGAAAGTCAACAGTTTTCTGTGTGTTTGCATCTTTGTATCTCTAGGCATGTAAAAAATATTGTAACAAAGAATAGCAACTAGAGTGGTTTTCTATAAAATTATTATCATACATTGTTTTTTTTAATTATAAAATTGGGATCAAGCATACCTTTTTTTTCCTTTTCTTTTAATCTAAGAAGTAAGTCTAAGGGGTAGGTAGGAAGGTAGAAACATATTGATCTAAGTGGCATAAATCTGCTAACAGAAGTCAGTAGAATAGACAAATGCCTCTCTCCCTCATTTTCTTAGATAAGAACGGTCTCATAGTTTAAAATTCCCAGGGCGTCATTCTGGGTAGTATTACAGGCCCCCTGGATGGCAGGAGAAGAGTTCATGCCCTGTTTCATCAAATATCCAATGACATTATCCAAGGGTCATGCTAATTATAGAAACTTTACAGCCAATGTTTGAGAATATTGTATCTCAAAAATTTTAGCTCTAGTCTTCAAATATTGGTTTTCTGGCATTCTCTGCTGGTGAAGCATGATAGGTAAAAGGATACAGATATTTTCATATGACTAGACTTTTGAATTAATTAACAGATTAATATCAAATCTTCCATGTGAAGAATAAATCAACAACAATCTCAGTGTCAGACTTTTTTTTTTTTTAAAGATTTATTTATTTATTTATTTATTTATTTGACAGAGAGAGAGAGAGAACACAAGCAGGGGGAGTGGGAGAGGGAGAAGCAGGCTTCCCGCGGAGCGGGGAGCCAGACGCGGGGCTCAATGCCAGGACCCCTGTATCATGACCTGAGCCGAAGGCAGACGCTTAATGACTGAGCCACCCAGGCGCCCCGTCAGTGTCAGACACTTTCTAAGAAGAGATTGTTTGATTGAATTTGGAAGTAAAATTCACAATCCTAAGTGTCAGCCCTACAGTTATGAAGTTCAGACAAGCTATGCTGAAGAAACATACCAAATTTTCTATTTTTTCCACTTACTACAATATAATATTCTTCTCATAATAAGTATTAAGAAAAATCGACATTCAACTTGCTCAAAATCAGCCAAGTGTACGATTAAAAAAAAATGAATACTTTCAGGAGAGGATACTATTAAAAAAATCCCAAATGAAACCATTAAAAAAAAAAATTAAGTTCCAAGATTCAATCTTTATTTTTTTTTGTTTAAAGAAAAGCTAAGCCTCTTCTTCCTTCCCTTCAGTCTCACCCATCATAAGCACCCAATATTAAAAATTTAGTGTATGCCTTCTCACTTCTTTTTTGTTAATTTAAAAATAATTTATAAGTATATACACACTCATTTATAGTCTTCTTTTAATTTCTAATTTTAAAAATGTACAAATGTAGGGGTGCCCGGGTGGCTCAGTCGGTTAAGCATCTGCCTTCGGCTCAGGCCATGATCTCAGGGTCCTGAGATCGAGCCCCTCATCGGGCTCCCTGCTCAGTGGAAAGTCTGTTTCTCCCTCTCCCTCTGCCCCTCCCCCTGGCTTGTGCTTGCTCTCTCTGTCCCTCTCCCTCAAATAAACAAAGAAAATCCTTAAAAAAATGTACAAATGTAAGCACAGATTGTCAAGTTTTAAAAAATATATAAATATACACATTGTTTTTATCACAATATTCTATATTTTTACAATTAATAACTTCTTATGCTCGACTATCTTCATCAAGACATATAGATCTAACGCATTTTGAACAACCAAATTAGAAACTGCCCAGCCCTGAGAAAATGCTACCTAATCTCTATTAAGTTAATCACTATTTCTTACCTAGAATTTATGTTATGTGTACCTAGCACAGGTCAGGTTTGTGTGGTAGTCAATAAAAATAGACAGAATTCCCGGCAACAGAATTTACAAGAGGGAAAAAAACAAAACAGAATCATCATCAACGGTGCGGTCTGGTGGTTAAGAACATAGATTCAGGAGTTGGGCAGATCTGGTTAGGAACTAGGACTCCACCATCTACCAACAGAGTAACCTCTGTAAAACTTATCCTGTCTATGCCTCAGTTTCCTTCTCTGTAAAGCAGGAATAATAACAGGACTTGTTGAATGAATAAACAAGATAAGGAAGAGAAAACAATGTAGTGCCTGATACTTGATAAGTGTTTGATAAATTTTAGCTAATATTATTGTCACCAATACTTAGGTGATCCATAAGAAAGAGCTAAATTATGAGATAAAGGTGAGAGTTCCAGAGGTGTGAACTTCAATGTATATAAACTGAAAACATCAGGGGAAAGTTTCACATAGGTTAGCCGTGAGGTCAATCCAACTGGGCACATGTAAGTAATATTTCAGAGGATTAACTTCTCATTGCCCACAAGTTTTGCAATCACTGTTAGGAGACAGGGATGAGAACATGCAAGTCACTCAGGTGAGGAAGGACTGCAGGGGATAGAGGCAGAGACATACAGGTCAAGTTTTGTATAGACTCATCCATAAGACTAGACTTTTGATCACAGTTCTGTGGGATTTTAGAGTTGGAGGGAACTTTATGACTCCACTAGTTTTATTTTGCCTAGAAGGAAGTGGGGACCAGGAAAAAGACACATCCTAAGGCATCCAGCCAGCAGTGGTCAAGTTAGGACCACAGTGTAGGCCTCCCGTCTCCCGGCTTATCTCCCTCTGCTCTGTTCTGCCTGCCATATCAAGGGAGTAATGTGATGACAGCAACGTTTTAGGAAGATTGATTTAGTAGTGGAGTGTAGGTTGAATTAAAGGAGGAAAGCCTGGGGAGAGGGGGTGAGGAAAAAAGGCTCTAGTGGTAAACCAGTCATGAGGTGATCAGACCTCAATGAGGGACATGGGAATAAGATGGAAAAGGAAAGAACGAACTCAAAATGATGCCAAAATCATGAGATAGAAAAGTTGGCCACTCTTCAATATGGTTCAACCTTATGTAACTAAACATCACCTTCTATAACTTCTTGTCTTAACACAAAGTAAGCAATAGCATCAGGAAATTAAGCAAAGCTTTCTATGACACTGTTGCTTTCCCATATGTATCCACACCCCCAGAACTCATCACCAGCCCTCACACCACATACGTAGACTGGTCCACCCCCCCTCCATCCAACATCTCCATCTCCACCTAGCATCTAAATCAATGTGACACTGAAAAGTATGTGATAATTGGAGAACTTTCAGTTCTACAGAATTTTACTTCAATTTTTCCCCTTCTGAATAGGCATGTCAGTTACATGTTGCATTCGGAACTAGGAAGATGTCCTAAGCAAATTATTATTTTTTCCCCACAGAAGGAGAAGTGAACTTTTAACAGCTGACTCAAAAATCACAGAATGAGGTTGCAAAGCACAACTACTGATGCCAGATTAATAAGTGTATTAAAAGGAATTTACAGGAAATTGACATGGCTCATAATCAAGACAGTTTAAGAATCAAGCTCTGTGGCAGGCAAAATATTAAGAAAAACCCTCCCCAAAATCCTGTTCTCCCTGGTATACAGAAACCTTCTCCCAATTATTGGAACATTAATCTAGGCACTACTAGTGCAGATGTAATTAAGGTCCCACATCAACTGATCTTAAAACAGGGAAATTATGTGAGTGGGTCTATCCTAATCACATGAGCCTTTTAAAAGCAGAAAGTTTTCTCCAGCTGGTTGCAAAAGAGGATATCAGAGATTCATAACACAAGAAGGATCCAGTGTACCGTTGCTGGCTGGAAGATGAGGAGAGCATCTGGTGGGGAATGATGGCAGCCTCTTGGAGCTGAGAGGGGGCCGCAGTTCACAGACAACAAGGAACTGTGGACCTCAGTCCTATAAATGTGAGAAACTGAATTCTCCCAACAGCCCCTCAACTTGGAAGATGACTCTGAGGCCCAGATGAGAACCACAGCCCAGCCAACATTTGATTTCGGCCTCGTGAGACCCTGAGCAAAGAATGCAACCACCCCGTGCCCAGATATCCAACCTACATAACTGTGAGCTAATAACTGAGTGTGGTTTTAAGTTTCCTAAGTTATTGATAATGTATTACGCAGCAATAGAATTCTAATACAGGTTCCAATCATTTACTTTTAAGCTTTTCCAGGGTGCTGGCACCACATTAAATAGGCAACCAGCCCCAAGAATACCTACTTCCTATTTTGAACAATATATAATTTGAAAAACTACACCTGATAAGTTCGTTTCATTCAGAAGCATACAACACTATTCTTAGTGTTGTGTAGAACTAAATTCATCAAGAGACTAGGGAAAATTGACAGATTCAAATTTTAGAATCTCAATGATAAATGAAGCAAAGACCTTTGTTAAAGAGAATCTATTGTTAAAGAGAATATTAGAGACAGAAGGCAGAAAAATAAAGTGAAGAATATACTGAAATAAATTTGTAGTTCTTATGTATGAGAAATATCATCTGTTCAGGAATACATATATATGTACATACAGGTATGTACCTCAATTATTTGGCCTACTTGAGCTTAAAGAGACCCCCTGCCCCAAATATGGCTACTCTGGTGTTGAAAGGCTACTTTACCTGACACCTGGAGATACTTGCTACTTTGAAAAACTGCATATGTGTTCATATGTGGCCAGTGATTTTGCTGCTAAGATAAGCCCTGACAATTTCCGCATCCCATACAATCCAACAATTCATGGGCTGCCTCAGGAGATGCCGAGCAAATGATGATCAGTAGCGCTCAAGTAGGAAAACACCCTCCAGTGATATTGTTGAGGGGGCAAAACTTGGTGGTGAGCTATCACAAAATGTTCACTTGTAAATTAGCATAAGGAAAAGGGTCTTTCATAAAGATAAACTAGTTCAAGTTAAAGATATATTCTAGGTATTATTCTTATCATAGGAGAATTTACTAACATGTCCGTTAAATCTGAAATAAAAAGAACATGTTTTCCCCCTCTCCGAAGTCACTTGATGAGATCATTAGTTAAAAAAAAAAAAAATTATAACCTTGACTTCCTTTCCTAACAGACTTTAATGATCATTTTTATTATTCATCAATTAACATTAAAACCACAACATTTAAACTGGATTGTACTATATATTAGTTCTCACATGTAGTTATTATAAAAGTAAAGTTGTTTCACCTGTATTGGCCCCCCAAAATTTAGCTGGACAATTATTGTTAGTAAAATCTATGCCAAGAACATAAACTATCTCCATGTATCAGTTCTATGAAGGACCAGATACAGAAAAAAATGTACTATAATTTAATTTTCTCAGCTTAATAAGGGCACAATAAGTTGAATTAAAATAGCGTTGACTTTTTATAAATTTTATAAAACTTTAGAAACTGTATACATATTTACAAACACCTGAATTTTGTTATTTTTGTTTTTTGTTTACTTAAGACTAACACATGATTTGTTTTAGATACCTATCAGACTTGTCTATTGCCAAAAACATCTTGGAGATTAAAGCTTAAGTTATTCTCATGACTAATATAGTCTGTAGAAATTTGACATGCTTTTTTGGTGATCCTGTTAGAAAAACAAAATATTATAATAAAGGAGTATTCTTACTACAACTTTTGGCTTATCACAGCAAAAAAAAAAAAAATATGTTGCTTGAATTTATTTTGGGATGAAAATTTGGAGTTTCTTGTGACCTAAAATAATTTTTGTTTTTTTGTTTTCTCCCTTTACCTTCTTTTTAGTCCATTTGCATTGACTTTTTTCTCAATAAAACTGAAATAACAATTTTTTTAAAATGCTTCAACACTGTATTCGATAGACAAAGACAAGAATAGATAGAATTATGATAGAACGAATAGTAGCACACCAATAACAATCTTAATGCATCGAAACTTCTGAAGCATTATTGTCCACATTGATTATTTAGTCGGCTCTGTGTTTCTGGGACAACACATGTTGTCTGAGACATGTACAAAATCATTTCTCTAAGCAGAGCATATATCAAACAAGTGAATCATTCCACTACAATGCCACACTCTACCTGTTAATTTAAATTTACCCACTTCCCCTTAGCAAGTTTTCCAAAGTGTTTAATTTTTTTAGCAAGTAAACGAGGTTTCTTGCAAGCGTTTATGAGCATTAAATTACAAAGGAATCAGCTAAGAGAGGCCAGAGCCCCCAGCATCCATACTTTGATTTAACTGTATAGTGTTTAACTTAGTCTAATTAGTGTATAAACACCCAAGTGAGGGACTCAAGGCCATAATCCTATTTCTTTTTTATTTCTACCATGGTATATTTATGTATTTAGTAAAAATCAGTTTTGAATGAATATACAATTCTGATGCATTTTTTTCTCTAACATTTTGTTTTGGAACATTTCAGGCTGACAGAAAAGTTGTGAGAGTAGAAAATAAGCACACATACACCTTTACCTGGATTTATCAGTCACTAACATTTTGTCACATTTGCAAGCTCTCTTCCATGGCATACACATTTGTGTATGTATACACACATTCACATAGATTTTATACACACACACACACACACACTCTTTGCAACTATACATGAGTGTTTATATATGTATATATAATATATATACACACATACACACGCATATATGCATATACTTAGGTGTGTGTATATACACACATATATAAACACATATATACATATACATGTGTGCGTGCGTGTGTGTGTGTGTGTGTGTGTGTGTGTGTGTGTGTGTGTATGGGGGTTCATAGTTGAATCATTTCGGAGTAAATTAGATATACATCCATAATCTTATTCCTAAGGCTAGGTCTTATCAAGTGGCATGAGTAAAATAACATTTTTTACTTCTGCCTTAATACTTAAATACATTGTCTTTCTCATGAGAATTTAACAAAGTTAATGCAATATATTTATAAATGAAAGGAAATTTTAGGTCATCTTTTTCCCAATTACCACCAAATTAAATCACATTTTATTATTTCACTTAAACAAATGTCAGTAATTGGCCTCCTGGCTGCCACTCTCATCTCCCTGCACTCACCCCCCTGTCTCAAGTCTATTCTCCACTCAGCAGCCAAGGATCCTGCAAAACCAGAGTCAGATCATGCTATGATCTCCTCAGAGCCCTCTGTGATTTTCCATCTTACTCAGAGTTAAGGCTGATCTGAAATAGCCTACAGGAACCCACACTGTCTCCCGACCCCCCCCCCCCTTTAATCTCATCTCCTGATGTTCCTGAAGGACCAGGAAAGACGCAGCCTCAGGGTCTCAGCTCCTGCTATTGCCTCTGCCTGGAACATTCTTTCCTCAACATCCTCAAGGCTTGTTACTTTTTAGGTGGTGACTTAAATATTACCTTCTCATGGGGTCCCATCCTAGCCAACCTTTTTAAAACTGTAAAACAATTTTGTGCTCCACTGCTCTATCACTTGCCAGAAGAGGCCGATGGAGGCCCCCTCCCCCGCCGTCTACCCTCCCGACGGATTCACTTCTCCGCACGAGGATTCTAGAGGGGAGGGGGGTGGGGGGATGGGTCAGCCTGGTGATGGGTATTAAAGAGGGCACGTTCTGCGTGGAGCACTGGGTATTATGCGCAAACAATGAACCAGGGAACACTATATTAAAAACTAATGATGTAGGGGCGCCTGGGTGGCTCAGTCGTTAAGCGGTTGCCTTTGGCTCAGGTCATGATCCCAGGGTCCTGGGATCAAGCCCCGCATTGGGCTCCCTGCTCCGCGGGAAGCCTGCTTCTCCCTCTCCCACTCCCCCCCTTGTGTGCACTCTCTTGCTGTCTCTCTCTCTCTGTCAAATAAATAAATAAAATCTTTAAAAAAATATTAAATAAATAAACTATAGCATTAAAACAAACAAAAAAACGATAGCACTTAAAAAAAACTAATGATGTAATGTATGGTGATTAACATAACAATAAAAAATTTAAAAATTGGAAAAACTGTAAAACAAAAACCGAAACACACAACCTATATGAAAGCACTCCGTATCCCCTTCCTTGCTCGAGTTTTATCGTTTAAGCACTTAGTGACATCTAATACACCCCATCTTTTATTTATTTACCCACATGTAAGCTTCAAAAAGACAGGGATGTTTGGGGTATTTTTGCTGCTTTATTACCAGCCCCATAGTGGTGTGTGGTACAAGGAGGCATAGATATCTCCCCAGACTTCTGTTGTCGTTAATGAACGATACAAACACGTATGGAGCAAACAATATAATAATGTAATTTAATTGCTTTTTTGCATATAAGACTTAGTTTCTTTAAAGCTGCTATTAACAATACTAATCCGTCAATTTTATAAGCATGTTGTGCATTTTCAGCACCTTCCACATATGTTAGCTTGTTGACTGTGTTAGTTACCTATTGCTACATGACAAATTACCTCAAAACTTGATAGTGAAAACAAGAAATGTTTATCATCTCAGTCTCTGTAATGAGGAATGTGGGTGCAGCTTAGCTAGTGCTCTGGTTCCACATCTCTCCTGAGGTCACAGTCAAACAAGTTATCAGCTGGGTCTCCAGTTATATCAGGCTTGTCGGGAGTGGGCATCTACTTTCAGATTCATTCATGTTGTTGTTCACCCTATGTACCACTCCATAAGCTGCCTGAGTGTGTCCTCATGATGTGGTAGCTAGTACACTGAGAAAGACAGCTAGAAAGGGCTTCTGAGACAAAAGCCACCACATATTGTGACCTAATCTCGGAAGTAGCATCTCAGTCCAGCCCACTTCCAAGGTGAAGGGATCACATAGGTTGTAAACACCAAAGACTGGGATCACTGGGGTCATCTTAGAGGCTGCCTAAATTTTTGACCATTGTCTAGACACAGAAGTTGAAATCTAGAGATGGCAACTTTTCCCAATTTACACAGTTAAAGTAAGGTAGAGTAATTCTGATTCCCTGCTCAATAGCCTTTGAGGATCACCGATAAATTTAAACATAATAATCATTTTCAAAAAGTCAACATACAATTTTGCCTTGCTATGTGCCAACAACTTACATTGTTTTGCATATGTCATCCCATTTAATCTATAGGACAACCCTATAAGGAAGGTATGCTTATGACACACATTTTACAGATGAGATAAATGAGGAATAGAGAGTTAAAATAATTTTCTCGGGGTATACAGCTAAAAAGTATCAAGGTTGGCACTCAAACTCAGCATTCTGGATTGAAAGGATGGCTTCATAACCGGTACTCTGTACCACATGCCTCTTAGACATACAAAAACTAAAGCATTTGACTGTCCTCAATTCATCAAAACTCATTTTGTAACTCTTGTCTTTTTGAACGTAAAACGAGAGAAGTGTAGTGTTATTTTAAAATTTGTCTGGTGAGGAAACTTTCATACAACTGGCAAAAATACCTCAGATTAAATACCTATCCACTGTGTGTTCTGACCTGCAGGGAGAAGACAATCAGACAAGCACGTGTCCGTGCTTGGATCTGGTCTAGATAGAGTGTCTCATCACTATCTAGAACAATCAGGAACAATCAGGAATATTTGCCTGTTGTTCTCAGGCAAATATTCCTCCCCTCTTTCAACGGAATAAGAAAACCACACACAGAGAATGCCGTGCAGTGCATGGGAAATACTTCGCATCCTCCTTTTTCTTTCCAGGTTATAAAAGTTCCCCTTCCAGGGGCGCCTGGGTGGCTCAGTCGTTAAGCGTCTGCCTTCGGCTCAGGTCGTGATCCCAGGGTTCTGGGATCGAGTCCCACATCGGGTTCCCTCCTCGGCGGGAAGCCTGCTTCTCCCTCTCACACTCCCACTGCTTGTGTTCCTGCTCTCGCTGTCTCTGTCAAATAAATAAAATCTTTAAAAATAAATAAATAAATAAATAAATAAATAAATAAAATAAAAGTTCCCCTTCCAAACGGCAATAAGTCACTTCAGAGAATGCATTTTCTAAAGGATGATTGCCCTTCTTGAATAGTGACACACTTAAGGCAGGCATGCAGTAATCCTCAGAAATGCACCGCCTGGAGTGTCTTACTGCTTAATTAGAGCTGGCACTGGGCCATTTCTTCTTAGTCTTGAACCCGTGCAAGAGCACTGGAAGGAGGCACGGGTGTTAGAAGTGCTATTTCAGGGGGATATAAAGTAATGGCACTGTGCCAGTCTGTAAAAAACAAAGCCAAACACTCCTGCTACCGAGGTAAAATGTCCAAATGCCTGGTTTTACTGTAGTCAGAGATTAAATCCTTCATTGCGCCCGTGGTCAGGGCTTAAATATGATCTCTGTTGTTCTAAAAGACTTGACAATCCTTGCTTAGAATAAACATATGACAATAAACAAAAGTATCATTGAACAGAGGGAAGAAGCCATCATTATGCTTAGGTAAATATATTCTCTTACCTCCTTGAGTAGCTGATAATCTTTTGGGGGGTTATTTTAGTGGTACTACATTTTGTCAAAGAATAAATGGCTAGTCCATACCAACTGAATCATAAAATGCTGTGGCTTTATCTGATGCCCCCATCAGCTTCCCCATACACTCGAAAGGCTTCCAAAGAAGTTTTACAAGCATCAGCGTTACTTGACAATGACAGCAAATTTTACTTTTTTATAATCCCTATATTAGTAACTTCCTATCTGGGTATTAAAACAGTTTAGCTAGGGGCTACAACACATCATTAACTAGTTCCTTTGCTCTTTCCTCAATAACTGGTTCCTGCTTTGTCTTCTCTATCGCCTACGGAAGTGAAATTTCCCCCTGATTATTTCAACCCCTCCGGAACTGAATTTCTTGCCCCTGATTCTGTCTTTTCTTGAATTGGTCCTAAACAATTACGGTTCATCCTCACTGATGTTGGCTGACTATCTCCTGAGAACTCCATTGATTACCTATCTTGAACTTTCTTGAATAGACATCCGGAGCCTCAGACCAAATTTGATTCTTTTGCTAATGGTACCTGTCTCTCACCTCTTCCTGTCTCATGTGATCATCTTTCATTTTTAGATGACTAGTTACAGATTCTTAGACCAACAGTGGCAGCCTGAAAACAACTGACATTTTTTTCCAGTCCCATATTCAGATCCCTGCAGTTTCACCAGATGTATTTGTGTTCTTAACCCTGGCCTTCTCTTGGCTGGTCCTTGCTATCACCACCCAAGGCAAAGTCATGACAAATAGATAGGCAACAACAGTAAGATATTCTTGTGGTCTGAAGAGATGATGGTTTCAGGTAGAAAGTACAGGGGAATAAAAAAGCTCTTTAGTTCACAAATACTGAGTA
This sequence comes from Eumetopias jubatus, assembly GCF_037043125.1. Taxonomy (NCBI): domain Eukaryota; kingdom Metazoa; phylum Chordata; class Mammalia; order Carnivora; family Otariidae; genus Eumetopias; species Eumetopias jubatus. The sequence goes on along the minus strand of NW_028274808.1, from coordinate 110,933,378 downwards.
CAAATCTACTGTAAAAGCACAAGTAAGAGAAGACCTCAACTGGAAACTGTGTTTTATAAACTGCTAGGAAGTTAGGTTAAACAAAACCTCAGTGGCCATCCTTAAAAAAAAAAAAAAAAAGTTAATCATATCTTAAATTATCAGAAGGCAGAGCAGTTGGGGCTTCAAACCTATGTTACTTTTTTTACTTTTAATGAAGGCATAATAAATTGCTTTACTTAAAGATCTCAAACTGAAGTATGTGAGGAAAACTATAGGCAGATCCTAGAACATTGATGAAGGGCAAGGCAACCTTCTCAATTTAAACTTTCTTCATCAAAAGATTTCAAGTTGTCCCCTGGCATAATAGTCCATAAGAACAAATCTTTGTTTTTACAATGAAAGTCAATGGAAAAATGTATATGGTTATTCTTTATAAACAATCTTTCATGATCATTGGACACCTGTATTCTTCTTTCAAGATCAGAGCTCTGTCTAAACCATTTATTGAGTCCCCACTATGGTCTCATGGACAATAAACCAGCTTTCCCTACTAGTAGCAATGTCCCTAGAGGCCAAAAATCTGAAAGAAATTATGACTGGATGTCGAGACCAGATACATAATTTGTGGGGCCCACTAAGAAATGAAAATCTTAGGTACCCACTCCATAAATCATTAAGAATCGTTAAGAATTGCAAGGCAACAACAACAAGGCATAAATCAAATGGAAAGTCCCACTAAGTGTGAAGTCCTATGGAATTGTGTAAATGTCACACCCGTGAAGCTGGCCTTGCTGAAAGTCTAAAACACAGTATGTGAAATACAATTAAATATATGTGCTCAACAACATTGTTACATAGGTTTTTCATGTATCCAGGTAGCCTGTTAATTCAGTCCTTCCTAGTCAATTCAGCACAACAAACAAAAATGTCTTCACTTCCACTGCACTGACCAAAAAACCAGTATCTTACAAAAGGAAAATTCATCTTCAGGTGACGTGCTCATGCCCCTTTGGCAAGGCTGTAATGCTCTCAAACTAAAATAGAAAAAAATGTTCTCAAACTAAAATAGAAAAAATTTAATATAATTATCCATGTGTTTTAGTCTGTTAAGTAGGGAGAATTTTTAGTGTGAAAAACCTTTTTTCAAAAGGAAGACATGGTAAGTAAAGAAAAAAAGGGTGTGTGTACGGGAGGCATTCATTTAGGTATTACTAGAAGAAATCTGACAGAGACTTGGCGTCCAGGTTCCAGTTGAGTCTTCTAGGGCATCACGTTTTGGAATTTAACTTGAAATTTAGCATTCAGTGTTCACAATGCTGATATTCAGAAATACTACAAACCTCCAGAGCCATTTCTGTTTTTCTTTAACCAGTGTATAGTTCTCCACCATCCTGATCTGGGAAAACAATTGACATCAGTCTTGACAGTATTAAAGTGGCAGGTTACAGAAAGTCTCCTGGTGGAGGAAGTAAAGAGCAGATGATGCCATAGGCCAAGTTACCTCATTACTAATATATGCCCAACAAGGATTGGAGTTAGATTTATGTGCTGAGAAATCAAGTAATCATTGATGTTCCAGGCAAGCATCTCCAAAGCTTGGATTTTACTGGATCATATCAAATGAGGGAAAAGAAACAGATGTATCCTCCCAACAGGGGAAAAAAAAGACAGGGTTATAGCTCAGAAAGAAACTATGTGTGACGCATATGTGTCTGATTACACGACGATGTCTTTCCTTTATATATATATATATATATATATATATATAGAATATGCAATTTATTTCAATGTTTATGTATTTCTTGATATTCTATCAGCTTGGGAAAAATGATTATTCCTATAAATGTCATCATGGAATAGAATTATAACTTGTTTGTTTAGACAACTTTTGTTTATCTCTTTGAGTTATTCTGATGATGACAGAGACTCATACCATTCTCTTACCTCCATCCAAACATGTAGTCAGAAAAGACTCTTAAAGTATCTTTTTCTTGTTTAATTAGCACAAAATTCTATTTTCTCCTTTTGACATCTTTTTTTTACAACCTAATTTTGTAGTCACTTCATATTTTGAGAGTATTTAAAAGCCTTGGAACAACACCAAAAAATAAGCCTTAGGACATAGTATTTTTCACCGTATAAGGCATGCATGTGTATCATGGGAGAAGCACTAGGATTGCTCCTTATTTTCAGGTATAAGTTCAGGGTTTATCACTGGCTTGCTGAATGAACAATTTTACCTTTAAAAGCAGAGCCAAAGACACTCAGTTGTTGTACCCTAGTCCCTGACACAGAGGCTGCAGCTATCTTTAGGTTCCAGACCAGAGCAGTACTACATCAATGCCAGCACCCGCCCCCTGCCACAGCAACTTTTGCATGGAACTTCACGCTATATTCATTTTTGACCACACAGTCTACAAGTTTGATGGAAACTGTATGTAGGTCTAGGAATTCAGAGTAAAATTCTAAAACCCTTTTCCGTAATACTATAACTCTAACCTGTTCTTACTCTTACTAATCCTACCGCCTAAGTATACACAGAAAATGTCCTTCCCCCTTTCTTTCTTTCCTTCCTTCCCTTCCTTTTCTTCTAATTGTCACTAAGTTCTTGTGCATACAAGCATCTCTAGAGCTCACATGACTTTCTAGGACCATTCTGGCTTATGCCTTGGTATCTAGGAACTTACCGATGAGATAAACAGGAGACTGGACATTATTTGCACTCTTCCTTGATTTATGGGGGTTATTGGATTGCTTACCTGCTCTTTATTTACTCAGCCTCCAAAAAGTCAACCACTATTAAATGACATATTTCAGTAGATGTCAATGAAGTAAGCTGAATTCACACAGCCATAAATTTAAATTGGCAACTCTAACAGTGGTCCCTTCCACCTTAGATTTCTTGAATGGTTTAGAAACTACTATTTTGTTCAGACAGTAATATCTCAGTGCATGTTCTGTGTTACAATACTACTTTGAGATGCAAATGAGTATGGGATTTTTTTTTCTAGAGTAGCCATAAATTAATGGGATTTTTTTTTCTTAAGTCTCAATGTCCTGATTTGTTTGTTACACTCGGTTAAAAAATGATTGCCTGTTGCCTTTGTTTTGGTGTTAACACCATGTCCTCCCTGCATTTCTCCAGCTATATTAACAGTTTATGAGATACTTAATCCAAAAGAACATAAATGAAGTACATCTAATTCTTTCTGTCTTCCTTCTTTTATATGTGCTACCGGATTTCTGGATTCCAGTTGGAACTACAGAAACAAGTGTGTTGAAATATATTCAGTTTTTGTAAAAGGAAAGAAAAGAACACTCTTTCCATCGATCTTTATTTTTCCCCTACTGACATGAATTTAGCAAATTTTGCTATTTGCAAAATTGTGACTTTAAACATTCAAGAAACTTAAGTGAGTGCTTTCTAATTATACCTAGAGGTCTCAGTTGTCATTTAACCTTTTGTATACTTCACACTTCATGATGTAATAAGAATTATCATTAGCATTCATTACCTAGGCTTTGTCACTCTGAGATATTTATCGTTAATAAAAATAAAGCAGGAATGGCTGCAGCATTAAGAATCTCTAGATGGTTACAGTAGAGCATTAAAGCGCCCAGGTTCAGGGCCCATGTAAGTAGAGAACCATGTGTAGCCGCAAAAATCAGATGCCCACGGAGGCAGCCATGAATGGTGGCATATTTCAGCTACTTTTAAATCCTATGCTCTGTCATCACATTTCCTATCAATAAAGTTCACGTAAGATGTGCAACCCTCAAAAAGTTTGAAGATTTTATTTCTATTTCCACATATCAAGTGGATATATGTTTTCACAGATTACTTTGCTTGGGAAACAGATTTTTTTATATTCATGAATTTTTAGGTTACATCCAAATTGGTAAAAATCTTAATAATAGTCTAAGATGGAAGAATTACAGTATCCCATGTGAATATACTAGGAATGGGGGAAAGAAAAGCCTTTGGATTTAGTATTTACTCATTTCATTAGGAACGCTTCCCCCTAAATTTGCCTGATTTGATTTTCGTGAGATACAAATTTTTTGCTGAGAAGACACAAATAAGATTTGTAAAATAATAACCTCAGCTTTCACTAATAAGCCAGGCAGTCATGCATTTAGTCACCTAGTCTGGTAGTCATCATTTTTATTCCCCAGGTGTCACACCTTCATAAAAAAGATGGTCCAAAAAAGAAAGGGGAGGGGCACCTGAGTGGCTCAGTCGTTAGGCGTCTGCCTTCAGCTCAGGTCATGATCCCAGGGTCCTGGGATTGAGCCCCCCATTGGGCTCCCTGCTCCGTGGGAAGCTGCTTCTCCCTCTCCCACTCCCCCTGCTTGTATTCCCTCTCTCGCTGTGTCTCTCTGTCAAATAAATAAATAAAAATATTAAAAAAAAAAAAAGAAAGAAAGAAAGGCGAGATAGTCTATAAGGCAAATGCTGCCATCTAGGGAGAAAGAGACAAGAACATACTGAGAGTGGTAATTTTCTAAATATAATTCAAGCAAAATCGAAAAGCTTCAGATAAAGAATGTGGAGGTTTTCCAGGAAGAGATCATCCCTTAGAAGAAATCAGCATTTCATAAAAAGGAGCCATTGAGAATCCATTTAACTTGAGATGAGAGGTTATTCCGCTAATAATTTTGTATAACAAAACCTATCAAGAGTTGTTTTTGTTTTTCTTTTTAATTTTAAGCATCGACCTTTAAAGATGATTTTCCTAAGTTTCTTTAAAATAACTGCATGAGACCTCATTGTTTAGAGCTAATTGTTGTGTAGAGCTAATTGTTGTTTAAATCTAATTGTTTACAAAACAAATGAGTATATAGCTTTGTTTCACATTTATCTTGTTTAAACAAATGTAAAAAAATCACAGTATACTGGTCAGTTTGCCTTGTTTTCATGATGCATACAAAGATACTGTTTACTCTGTGAGTGGCTTTAAAGAAACACAAATTGTAAAACTGAAACAGAAAAACACAGAGGAATAGCTAAAAATAGCTGAAAAACCAAGGGAAAAGGCATAGATTTGCTTGTCCCTACATATCACGGGTGTAGACATTTAAACAATTCACCTTCTAAGAATGAATAGTGTATACTGAGGTGGTAATACTCAAATCAATTCACTTAGACACACCCCCAAAACATTTCTAGTAACTCTTATTTAAGTATGCATTATCTAGATTACAAGAAAACAATCAAATTCTCATTTAAGAAATATCCCTAAATCATGTTAAAACCTAACCAGTATGAACTGAAATAGGTTCTACAGGTCTCTTCTTCAACTGTTCAGTATTTGGCTCTGTGAGAAGTTTAACATGTAATATTAGATTGCAAATTTCAAATTTTTCTGAGCTATATATTTGCCTAATATATATTTTGATAAGTTATATGTCAAATGATTATCTATGATACTTATAGATATATAAGTATATTTAAGTACTTATATATGTACATATATAAGTAATATATAATTTATACATATATAAATATATTGTACATAGACTAGATATATTTAAAATTATAAAAAGGAACAGAGATCTGCCATTTAAATTTGTTTAAATCAAGAGTACATGCTCTTGCTTATTGAATAATAAGAATAGTCATAATTAATTGAGCAATGTTTTAAGCATTATTCATTCATTCGGCAAATACGTATTAAGTACCTATGATATCCCAGGCACTGTTATAAGTGCTAGGGATACTATAGAGAACACATATATGTGCACAGCCCCGTGAAAGCCTCATAATATTCCATAAGCAATAACCATTTCCTACTTCACAGAATCTTGCCCCAGATCTTAATCCTTGTAAGTGAAGGAGTGGATTTGAATTCAATCTCTGCTTACTTATGAATCATATTTTTTTATGGCCACATTGTGTTGCCTCCCATACTGTTGCCCCTGCCTGTTCTGATGGAAGTTTTAAGAAGAGAAGTTTTGATTTTCAGTAATTTAAGAAGCCGTGACATGTGAGTATCAATGTGGCTCTTGCAAGGTTTATCATAATTTGGTCAAAACACTTAAATCCTTAACAAGCAATATCTCTAGTCATCAGGGAAACGCAAATCAGAACTAGGATGAGAAATTACTTCACACTCACAAGGATGGTTGGTATAAAACAAAACAAAACAAAAACAGGAACAGGTGTTGATGAGGAAGTGGCAAAATTGGAACCCTTGTGCATCACTGGTAGGAATGTAAAATGGTTCAGCTTCTGCAGAAAAGAGTTTTGATGATTTCTCAAAAAGTTATGCATAGAAAGACTATATGATCCAGCAGTTCACCTCCTAGGTATATACCCAAAAGAAATCACACCAATTTACACATTGGTGTAAACCTATCAAATAGATAGGTTTACACCAATGTTCATAGCAGCATTATTTACAATAGCCAAAAGTCGAAAGAACCGAAGTATCCATCAAAAGATGAATGGATAAAAAAAATGTGTTATAAAGATACATTAGAATATTACTTGCCTGGCATATACATACAACAGAATATTATTCACCCTTAAAAAGCAATGAAATCTTAACATATGATACAACACGGAGGAACCTCGAGTTCATCCTTAGGCTGACTGAAATAAGCCAGGCACAAAAGGAAAAACACTATATGATTCCCCTTATATGAGATACTTAAAATCGGCAAATTCATAGAAACAAAAAATAGAATAGAGGTTACTGGGATCTAAGGAAAGGGAAGAGTTGCAGAAGTTTATTGTATATACAGTTTCTGTTTGGATTGATGAAAAAGTTCTAGAAGTAGTGGTGATGGTTATACAACAATATAAAAGCACTCAGTGCCACTTACATATACACTTACAAAAGAGCTAGAAATGATAAGTTTTATGTTATGTGTATTTAACCCAATTAAAAAAAGAAATCCTTCGCAAGTAGTTATGGAGTTCTAGGCATCCCCAGAACAATGGGGACCAGAAAAGGCAGGCAAACGATGAAAAGAGGAAGGGGAAAATATAGTACTGTGTCTCTCTTAACACTATTTTTAAATAAAGAAGCAAATAAATGTTTGCCTATTTCAAAATTTAAATAAGGTATTCCCCTAAATACATAGTTTAAAACAAACTTCTTATCCTCATTATAATTTATCATCCATAGATGTTGGAAAAAGTTATCTCCACATTTGGCAGCGAAAGACAAGATCAAACAAAATGCATTTGGTGTGAGGGTTTATATTAGGATATTATTCTTCTGAGTTATTTATTTGAAGAATGCAACAATAGTTACTTTCTTAAAAGATCACCATGTGGGAAATGGGGTTTCACTAAAAGGAAGTATTCAGGGCTTTTTTTAATCTTCTTTGTTTGCTCAATCCCACATTGAGATACAGATTCTCTCTCACTCATGTGTGTGTTTGTGTGTGCATATTCTAAAAATGACAAAACAAACTAACAAGAATTTTTGTATTCTCAATCTCATCTGAGGGATTTAAAACTGAGATCCATGTGTACCAAGCAATTTCTTACAAAAATAATTTTATATCAGAGGAAGTTTAATAATTTGAGGTGAAAGGTGTTGGTATTCCCTATAAAAATAACTATGAAAAGGCAAAATATTATGAAGTATCCATGTCTGAGACTTCGAAAATTGTATATCCATATCATGCTCAATAAAAAGCTGTTAAATCAACATCTTTGTATCTGGCACTTAAATGGCCAACATATACGCCTACTGTTAACATCTACCTGTTTGTTTTTTGGGTTTTTTTTTTTTTTAAGATTTTATTTATTTATTTGACAGAGAGAGACACAGTGAGAAAGGGAACACAAGCAAGGGGAGTGGCAGAGGGAGGGGGAGAAGCAGGCTTCCCGCTGAGCAGGGAGCCCGAAGCAGGCTCAATGCGGGGCTCAATGTGGGTCTCGATCCCAGGACCCTGGGATCATGACCTGAGCCGAAGGCAGATGCTTAACCATCTGAGCCACCCAGGCACCCCCATCTACCTGGTTTTATATGAACCCAAGGAAAACCGACATTGACTAAATGTTAATATCCTTATATACAATTCACCACTATATTTACATTTTCTTTTTCAACATTTTTTTCTGTTAACTATTTCTACACATATTAGTGTAGGTCCAGAGTCTGAAAGCCTAAAATAAATTATGCCAAATTGACATAAATTTCAGCTTAACTGAGAAGGATCTCAATTATTACACATTTTTAAAATTCACCAGGATCAATATCACATGTTATTATTTTTCATCTAAGTCTAAAGGGCTAAAGAAAATTATGGAAGCAGATAGTTTTTTTTTGAACTTATATATAAATATGAAGCATCTACTACTTATGGGAGCATCTATCCTAACCCTTACTTTATGCTCAGAATGCCTCTAATATAGAGGGATTAAATGATTAAAAATAGACGTACTAAATAGACATTGGGGAGGGTTCGTGCTATGGTGAGCGCTGTGAATTGTGCAAGACTGTTGAATCACAGATCTGTACTTCTGAAACAAATAACGCAACATATTTTAAGAAAAAAGAAAAAGAAGAAGATAACAGGAGAGGAAGAAAAGGGGAGTATGTCAGAGGGGGAGACGAACCATGAGAGATGATGGACTCTGAAAAACAAACTGAGGGTTCTAGAGGGGAGGGGGGTAGGGGGATGGGTTAGCCTGGTGATGGGTATCGAGGAGGGCACGTTCTGCATGGAGCACTGGGTGTTATGCACAAACAATGAATCATGGAACACTGCACCAAAAACTAATGATGTAATATATGGTGATTAACATAACAATAAAAAATTAAAAAAAAAAGAGGAAAAAAAGAAAGAAGAAGATAGCAGGAGGGGAAGAATGAAGCGGAGTAAGTCGGAGGGGGAGACGAACCAGGAGAGACGATGGACTCTGAAAAACAAACTGAAGGTTCTAGAGGGGAGGGGGGTGGGGGGATGGGTTAGCCTGGTGATGGGTATTAAAGAGGGCACGTTCTGCGTGGAGCACTGGGTGTTATGCACAAACAATGAATCATGGAACACTACATCAAAAACTAATGATGTAATGTATGGTGATTAACATAACAATAAAAAATAAAAAAAAATAGATGTACTAAAGTAGCTTTCCTGGATTCAAATCCTGATTCTGCTATTTATTAATTAATTGGACAAGGTACTTTCTTTCTCTTGCCTCAGTTTCCTCATCTGTAAAATGGGAATAATAATATGGTGACTTCATAATATTATTGTGAAAAGTCAGTAAAGGACTTAAAACAGCATTTGGCACAGAATAAGCAGTTACTATATATTACACATTACTATTAGTCCTCTATTCAAAATTAAGGAAATCGAGGCTAAAAACCCACTACTTTCCTCACAAAAATTATAGTAAGCCATGAGGTCAGATCCTAATTCCCTATTAAATCGTATATTTTGGAGGAAAAAAAGGAAACCATCTATAGAACATTTAATCATGGGAAGGTTATGATTATTAAAATTACATCAATGGCATTTAGGCAGGAAACTCAAAAATTATGACACTCATTGCTTCTACTTACCATTATAATCACAAAATTTTGTTGAGGAAAAAGATTAATAAAATTTCAAAGTGAAGCATCTTTCTTCGTACAGACAGCCAAAGCACACAAGAACATTTTTTGGCAATTGTTCATATAAAGTTTTTTTCTTTTACAACATTCTTTGTAATAACTCAGAGGCTTTAACCAAAGGCCAATTTTAAATGGTAAATAACAATCAACGGATGAAGTTCTAATTTGGTCTGTAAAATATTTGTTGGGGTAAGTATTAGAGTAAAATCTTAGGAACAGTCTCCCCAGTTATAAGGCATTCAGGGTTTGATGTTAGTAAAGATCCAATGCACTTTCTTGTATTTTCTGAACTTTAGCCTAAATCAAATACATTTTAAAGCTTCAGGAGGTTATTCTATCTAAATAAATGTTTCATTTAAATATTACCGATTAAAATGAAAAGCGCTGGGAAAATTTTAGGGTGAATAAATAAAGTTAAGAAGGACCTACTACCATAAACAGGGTGGCCAGTCTTTTCCAAAACAAAGCAAAGCTATCCTTGCTCAGGGCAATTTCATGAAGTTATTTTCTTATGTGATTGACTAATGTTTTGCTTGTTTTGTGCTATGTGAGTTTAATGTTTGTTTTCTATCTGTCATGATTTTGCCCTCCTCCCAAATGATAAACTCTGCGTTCCACAAATAGTATCAGCTACAAAAAATTAACCAAGCTAACTTTTATTAGCTTGTTTTCTTCAACTACAAACATGATGAAATGAGATGCACCCCTGACCCGCATGACCAGCAAGTCAAGTCATTTGACTGTGGTAACTGGCATCTATGGAAAGATCTGTTGTCAAAGCATTGTTTAAAAACTAAGTGAGGAGGGGCACCTGGGTGGCTCAGTCGTTAAGCGTCTGCCTTCGGCTCAGGTCATGATCCCAGGGTCCTGGGATCGAGCCTCACATCGGGCTCCCTGCTCTGTGGGAAGCTGCTTCTCCCTCTCCTACTCCCCCTGCTTGTGTTCCCTCTCTCACTGTGTCTCTCTCTGTCAAATAAATAAATAAAATCTTTAAAAAAAAAAAAAACTAAGTGAGGAAACATCTCTCACCTACTATGACAGAATAGTGAGTTGTTCTGTTTAGCATCTAGGCTAATATTTAGTATTTAATTTTTCTAAAGCTTTGTTAAGGTGAATGTTATAAACATCTGAAATTTAAAACTATTTTATAAGTTTTAATAAGGCTTTATTTTCTTTTTTTCCCCTTGTACTTTACATGTTTACCAAAGCTCCTTCTAAAGAAAAAGTAATGAACTTTTCTGGATTCAAGTTAAAAAAAAAATTGACATCTGGGTTAGAGGCTTGAGAGGAGGAAGGGAAGAAAGCAGATACAATATCCCAACTCCAAAAAACGTCTAAATTGAGATAGAAAGTAGCAGCAGGAAATCAGTACCAGGTTTTGATAAAAAATGCTAATATAATGAAGCAAATGTTGGACCAGATGCTACATATGAATGAGCCTCTCTCCTAAGAAGCACTGGGCACATTTATAATATCCAAGTGGCCCATTCAGAAAGTTACCCTTCCTAAAGTTTCAGACTGAAACTCATAGTAACTGACTTATTCTTGGGATTTGGCTTAAGAAAATTTTAGATTTGAAAAAAACTACCACATTACTGTTTTGTATCTTTCACAAGTGAGGCAATTTCTTCTAACCAATGCTTTTCTCTTAGAAAGCCAAGTTTGTCATTTTCCTATTGTTAGCTCTTGCTCATGTACAAAAACTTGTGTTATTTTGAAGTCCACAACAAGACTTTATTTCGATATGCTTTTGACTCAGAAACTTAGTTATAACAGTTGGAAATGTAACATTAGCATTGATCTGCCCAGGCACGCAGACACAGACTAAATCAATTGTGGGATACAGTTATTCAGACTGAAGGAAAATGTCAAAATCCACCTTACATACCTATTAATCAACTTACTTTCTATAGCCATAACTGGCTCCTGAGAATATCTGACAAAAGTACTATAACTTTGGAGGAGAGAAGCTGACCAGTCTTATGGGAACCCCATTGTTGGAACTGAACGTGATGACGTTGAGTAAAATGCTTTATAGAAAGTTTGCCAGTCTAACCAGAAAGTAACAAAGCAATTTCAACAACATTGTTAAATCATTAGCAAATTCCTTTAGTGAACTTTGTGACATGAACTATAAGAGCAGCCTCTTAAGAATTCCCCCGCATGCAAAGCACATGTATCCTTGTATGCCTTCAACCAAGCTTATTAAGATCTACAATCATATGTTTTCAAATATACCATATAAACCCCTAGAGGGCCAAGGCCAAGGCCAGATGTGGTATTTTATCTAATTCTATCCTTGTCTGCCCCTTTGCTAACATTTCACTGAGTGAAGTACACAGTTCAGCACTCAGTGTCAAATAATTGTTGACTAACAGAGCACACGTATCCCTCTACACATTATATATGGTGTCACAAAATGCAGACATTTCACATATTAAAAATGTAGATCAACCTTTGGGATAAAAGAGAACAAAGCAGGGGAAAGTAAAACAAATTTTATGTCCATTCACTTAATTTTTCTGGTATTAAATGTGCAAAATCAACTATTTCAAGAAGAATCTACAGAGAACACAAACTTTTCTAACCATGGAAATGAGGGAAACTTCCAGTTCATGGAAGTGACTGAGGATAGATAACCAAAGACAACTGATCTCCCTTTTTTCACCACTTCATCAAACACAATGCTTAAAAATTACTTAAGAAAGCATTGTGGTAATATGTTGCTCTAAAATGTTTCCAGTTAGAAAACACATTTTATCATCTGACAGGCCTTTATTTCCCCAGCCCTCCTTCATCATTAAAAAATACTTCCATAGTTTGATGCATTTTTCCAGAGAGCAATGAATAGGTTAGATCAGCAACTGATTTTATCCACTGACATACAGACTGACTGATGGAAACTTCTAACAGCCTTAAGACTTTAAGCCTTGGTACAAGGGTTTACATCAGACCCTTCACAGAAGAGGAAAGCCATTTAATCCTAGAAACTTGCTAAACTTCCTACAAGACAAACCAGAGATTTTTGTGTATTTTATTAATTCCAAAAAACAGCAAAATAATACTCTTATACCTCTGTGTGTTCATATTTCTTCTTTTCCTGTGTATTTGTGCATTAGAAAAGACAAGCTTAAGACTGAGCTTCGGGTGGCAACCCCAATTTCACCCTGTACCATGCATCATGCTTCCTATTAAGTGCTACTGCTTGCTTGGGTCCCTAAAAATAATTGCTACCACTTCATTCTGAAATGACATGCAGGTTTAAAAAAAAAAAAGTTGAAGAAAAGAGAGCGAGAGAATGCCAAGGGACACTGTGCTTATCCTCCTAAAAGCAAATTCAAAGGTTTCATAATTTAAATGGAAAATGACTTGAGGGCACATTTACCCACGTGCTTTTTATTAAATTATTGAAAGCTTTTTTTATTTCTCTGCATTTTTAAATTCTCAACTCTAATGTATATTTTCTATGTATTGGTATTGAATAAGAAAAACTCCCAAAAGATTGCATACCAAGGAGCAGAGCCTCCTGTTCCTTGAAATTGATGTATGTTTATGAGGAAATCCAGCATGCGATTTTCAAAACCTGCAGGTTCATTGTAAGTTAAACCATGTGGCCTCCACTCAAATCATTCCTTCCTTTCAAAATCACTCATAAGAATTCCCAATTGCCCTCTTCCCTTGAATCTTTCTGCACTAATCTACTCCCACCAAGCCCCCCCCCACCCCCACCCAGCTCTGTGCCAGTGGAGCCACACGGCAGGGGGAGGGGGAGTCCACCAGCCATCTGGGTGACCCCTTCATCACTGAAGCACCACTGTTATGCCCTCAAACACTGAGCTGTATTTGTCTTTTACTCTCTTATTTCAGATAGGAAGTTTTAAATAAAAAAGGAAACTTTCTTCAATAAGACCTACAGAGAATGTTTTCAGTGTGCATCAGAATGCCCCAGAGGGCTTGATAAAAATACAGCTTCCTGGCTTTCTTCTAGAAATTTTGAATCAGAACACTTACGGGTATGTAGGAATTTGCATTTTACATTTTAGAACTTCTTTTGGGGCACTGATAATATGTTTATGTCATTACAAAAGTGAGAAAAGTACATTTGAAAGGACACGATTCTTTTCATAACAAAACACAAATATTTTGAAAGTGTGTACTGTTGTATACATAAATTAGAAGCGAGAATATTCAGCCTCAAGAAGTTAAAATCTTAAGCACTATACTATATGTTATCAGTAAATCAAAAAGGGGGAAAAAAGGAAATTTAGTAAAAAATGCAGGTTTTGTTTCATCACCTGATTTTTCAATTTTGCCACGCAAACCTGTGTAAAACCTGAGAGTCATACGTCATCGTTGAAGATGACCTATGACCTTAATTCTCAGACAAAAGAATTAAAATACAATTTAGGTAAAGAATTTGCTGTACATTTTAAAAATCTTTTGTTGGCTCATTTTTCACTTAGCCTGGACCTCATTCACCTCAGGATTTGCACGGAATCCCGCTGGAGGACCTCCTCGGAGTTGTTAAGTGACAATCTAAAAGCCGAGATTTAGGATTAGCCAGTTTAACCAGGTGAGAGGAGAGTTTCACTTTGATTAGGACCAAAAGCTGCAGCCCTGCCCGGAAGTCCGGATTGCGGACTGCGAGGCCAGAAGGGCTTTATCAATCCTGAGGGGAGCGTGTTCGTGGAGGATGAGCTCGCGGGGATTAACTGGGGCTCAGACAACACCCCGCCAGTGCTGGCTGCCCTGCCGTCCCTGCGGCCAAGAAGCCAGGGCACCAGAAGTATAAACAGCACGTGACTCTTCCATGTGTTAATTAGCACTTTCTAGGGGAGCTTGCTATTGAGCTGTGAGACCTTCACTCCAAAATAATGTTGAAGAAGTGCACACGTTCAGAAGAGTCATAGCAGAAATCAGGATGATTTCTAATCTGCAAAACCAGCCAGGATGTGTTATTTCTCAAATGCCAGAATGATTTGATTTGTTCATGCAGAGGCTGCACTGTTTTCCTTAGTAGAAAAAGAAAAGGAACACTTAAGGTACATTTCTTAATATTTTTATAGGGAGTGTTATTTCTCTTAGCCAAAGACAGTGTTTTCCATCTGCACCCATCCCTTCAGTGATTTAAACTGTCCTTGTGTCGCATGACCAATCCAAAGAGTCTTTCCATGTCCTTGGAATTCTTGACAGTGCAAGGGCTTGGTTCAAAGAAATGTGTTTACTCTGGAAACTGGAGAACAAGGGATTTCCCTTCAAGGACACTGAGATGTGGTTTTTGAAAGGATGTGCTGTGCCTGTGAGAAATTATCATGTTCCTTTACATTTCTGTAGATAATATAAAACTCAGAAAAAAGAGGTATACATGAAAGAGCATTGATAGGGACACCCGGGTGGCTCAGTCAGTTGAGCATCCACCTTTGGCTCAGGTCATGATCCCAGGGTCCTGGGATGGAGTCCCGCATCGGGCTCCCTGCTTAGTGGGGAGTCTACTTCTCTCTCTCCCTCTGCTCCTCCTCCTGCTCATTTTCTCTCTCTCTCTGTCTCAAATAAATAAATAAAATCTTTAAAAAAAGAAAGTAAAAGAAAGAGCATGGACAAATTCAAGTAGGCAGGAAAGGCAAAGACTGAAAAGGTGTAATGAGCGGAACAAATGGCTGTTGGCTAATGTAATAAGGCTCTAGAATCTAGATTCTCTCTATTCCACAGTGTGAGTCAAGGGTCAGCATCATCAGCCTCACTTGTGAGCTTGTGAGAGCTGCAGTATCTTGGGCCTTACCTGAGACCTACTGCCTCAGACTCTGCGTTTTTAACTAGATTCCAAGTGGTTCATCTGCACATTAAGGTTTTAGGTGCACTGTTATAGAAAACTACAATAAGAGAGCATGAGAAGTAGAGATATGAGCCTTGAGCTTCAGAAGACATTCCAGATTTTATTTGTAGATGAAAGAAGGTAAAAGAAGAGTTTGAGCAGGGGAGTTACTTTAGGAAGAGTAACATACTATTGTGTTTTAGAATTTGGAAATATACATATTTCCATATGTATACATACAGACATATCTATATCTTTTACCTCTATTTGTAGAGATACAGATATATAACACAGACAATTAGAATCCTAATGAGTAGTTCACTTGACAACCATGTAGGATAAATGATTTAAGAAATATTTAAATGGGGCACCGGGGTGACTCAGTTGGTTAAGAGTCTGCCTTCGGCTCAGGCCATGATCCCAGGGTCCTGGGATCAAGTCCCACATCAGGCCCCCTGCTCAGCAGGCAGTCTGCTTCTCCCTCTGCCTCTCCCCCTGCTCATGCTCTGTCTCTCGCACTCTCTCTCTCAAGTAAATAAATAAAATCTTTTTTAAAAAAAGAAATATTCAAATGTATTATACTTTAGCCTATATTTACTTTTATACTAATTCCTGTCAAGACTCTTTGCTCCTAGTTTCCAGGAAGCTAAATGGTCTCAGCAGTGTCGTTCCCAGGTAACATTTTATCAAATAGCAATTCAACAGAGGCTAACTCCACAGATGATAAGTTCACAAAGCACACGTCAACTCAGTCACCACCTTTGCAAAGGAACTAATGCAAGGGGCATCTGGGCAGTTCAGTCGGTTAAGTGGCTGCCTTCAGCTCGGGTCATGATCCGAGGGTCCTGGGATCGAGCCCCGCATCGGGCTCTCTGTTCAGCGGGAGCCTGCTTCTCCCTCTCCCTCTGTCTGCTGCTTCCCCTGCTTGTGCACTCTTTCTCTCTCTCTGTGTCAAATAAATAAAAATCTTTTTTAAAAAAAAAGAACTAATGCAAAATTGTGATAGCACCATGAACAGTAAAAGGGAAAGAAGAAAGATGGAAGGGTTGGAGAGAAATTTGTGTGTGAGAAAGGGATAGAAAACCAAGAAACATACAGGTGTGCCCTGCTATCCAAATTCAAGAACTTGATGAATTCTGTTAACAGAGAATGTGTGTATTGTCAGAGAACACTAGGTTAGAGAGACCGGTAGAGGCAATATAACCAGCGCCATTCACTTCGAAGTTCACTGATAGACAATTGATAGACTATCAAGAAAAGATATACCCCAGTCATCCTTCTATTAATGAATCATCATGATCTACTGTTATAGCAGTAAGCATGGTCCATGACTCAAGAGTGTGAAGTTGTGAGCTTTTTATCTGTAGTTTCTTTTCCTCTGTGCCTTTAATGCTTTTCCTATGAGGAAGTCCTTTCTTATTTAGAGGTAAGCATAGCAGAACCTTCTGCAATTGTGGATAGAGTTGGTAGAGAAAACCATCTATAGAGGACTGCTATCTAGGGTAGTTATACCTCACTCAGACATCGAATGGAATAGTCTTCCTTCCTCAACCATATGCCACACTAATTCCTGCAACCTGACTAACTCACATGCAAGGCTGGTACTGCCTGTAGACAATGAGCTAATCTAACTTGGAACAAATATCCAGTTAACAACCAACTCCCTACATCTGCTTTCACAGTTCCATACGTTTCTCTTTAACAGTCCACACTGTAGAGGTTCCTGAAGACCCATTTCCTTGGAGATGGTGTACTACAAGAAGCAGTTTAGAAGGCCACTTGAGCTATGTTGTCTGGGCAAGCTACTTAACACCTCTTTGGGCCCCAGGTCCCTCATGTGTAATATGGGGAAAATATCAATTTCTACTTTATAGTGTTGTTTTGAGGATTACATGATAATGTGTAAGTGTGTGTGTGTGTGTGTGTGTGTGTGTACACAGTAGTTGGCACATCCTAAGTGCCCTGTAAATAGTTATTATTCTCAAATATTACTGACACAACCTGTTGTTGAGTATTGCTTATCTCATCAAGGAAAAAGAAAATCTTGGCAGAAACTTTGACAGTGTCATGAAGGAGGAAGGAGGCAAGGTCGACATTTGTTTGGGAATTGGAAGCTTGGTTTATGGTGGATCTTTTAGTTAAAGGGCTTGCTTATAGTTAGGTGAAGGTTAGGATACAATCACCTGTCCCTAACTGTGTTTTGATGCTTTCCATTGATGATTTGGTGGCTCTTTAGGGAAGTAAAGCCATCTGCCGGGGCCAGAGTCTCATCAATAGTGGCCAAGTTAATACAGACAGTAAATTGGTTGGCTTTTGTAGTTGTTACTGTTTGGGGCTTGTTTTTGCATCAGGGGGAGGGAAGGTAGGGGGACATAATAGGGGTGGTAAGTAGTTCCACTCCTCAGTGTATGTAGGTAGACAGTTCATGTGGTGATTATTATTATTTCTTCTTCTTCTTGGTTCTATTATTGTCATGTTTCTCAGAATAGGTGCAAGTTAGCTAACTACCATATTAACTAGAGTAGTAAGATAATCTGTTTTTCCCATAATCACCCAGGAACCATCAGGACTCTGAGAAATCAGGTAAAACAGAGGGAAGCTCCTGGAAATTCAGATCTGAGTAAAGCAAAAATGTAGAGGACTGTAAGGGGAGTTGGGAAGGAGTAGAGTAAAAAGAATGAGCAGTGAGGTGCTATCAGAAACACATTGCCTGTAGCACTTTTTTTTTTCTTTTTCTGATGTCAGTCTGCTCGGTTCCAACATTTAAGCATTTACATTGGGTTTGAATCTTAGAGGGCAACAAGAATCAACCACTGTATTGGTTTTCCTTTGTTTTTCTCTTTGAAGCCATTCAGGTATCTGAAAGATCCTTGAGGAAGGCATTGCACACAATATTATTAGAAATAAGAATGCTACTTGTAGATAGATGCATGTACCTATATTAAAGGGAGGCAGTGTGACTATGAGTTTATGGCAAGGGCTTTGAACTGGGTGGATGTGCCTTCAAATCCTGTTTCGGCCACATACTAGCTGTGTGGCCTCGGACATGTTATTTAACCTCACTTCATTTATTAAACTTCACTTTTCTTAAACTAAGACCACAATATCTACTTGCAGGAAATGTTATAAAGAAATAATTATTAGCACAAAATTCTCAATAAATTGCATTTACATTAGAATGGGCAGGTAGGCTTTGTATTTTATAGGTTACATCTATATGTGTACTCTGGATATATGAATAGATCACAGATCACTATGTAGTAAGGAATTATAGACTATATAAGTACAAATTAGTAATTGAAATATATATCATTTCTGCCCTAGATAAAACTAAAATTTTATTAATTACACATGCACTCAAAATCACAGAATTTAGTTTTAATTGCCAATTATAACTGATTAAGTATAATACATAAAATTTCATCTACCTAACAAGTAATCCTATTCTTATTTATACTCAAAGCCTCAGTTTTTATGTCCCTTATTGTTATTAATTTCCACAGACAGTAATATTCGCTTTTGAGCTTTCTCCCATTTTCATAACATTATAAATTCTAAACTATCAAAAAAAAAATCTGGAGTTATCCCAAAACCTTCTTTTTTTAATGACTATTGAAACTACAACATTTTTAAAAAGAAAACTTATTTAAAATCTATTTGTTACAGCAAACAAATGCCAAATCCACATGCTTGACAAAAAGAGTCAATTGACAAAATAGGCTTCAAAGGATCCAATAATAAAAAAATTAAAAGGCAAACTGTAAGTCTTCCTCAGAGAGGTTTATAATGAAAAGCGATGAAATTGGCATCATAACGAATGACACTTTTTTTAACATGTATAATGCATTTCATTCTAATACTATGTTGAAACCGAACAGCAATCATGTCTTTTCTCTTTCTCTTCCTTTTCATGGTGCCACAAGAGCCCATACATCCAGGTAGCCTTCAGATATAGTGCCAGAGAGCCCCCATTTCTATCACTCCCTGATGATGAATGAGGTTCTTCTTCTAAACAAATAAGCACTCCAGAGGGTTACCCTTGACAGGGCTGTTAATCCAGAGAGCTTGCCTTATCACTGCAGAACTCAAGGGCTGAAGGTTTACAGGATCCCTGCACTGCCTGGCTCTTGGGCAGTTGTCGGGAAGCTGCATGGCACACAGCCACCCTTTCCAAAGAACGGCCAGGCTCTGCCCTTCTCTTCAATGTTCTATTTCCAGATTTGGTCCTCAGCTAACTTGGGGTGTTTCCTCTTAGCAAATTGAAATCATGTATATTTTACATGCAGCAATTGGCTAATAGGCTACATTAAGATAGCTTTCATTTTCTCTCCAGAAAAGCAACTTGCCAACATAAATTCCCCTGCATGCAAAGCAAATAAAAGACAGGGAGGTTAACTGATCGGTCCCGGTCTACAAAAGCAGACGTAGAACCACCACCTTGGATCCCAGGATATGAAACACAGAGACAGTCTTTGTCTCTTACCAGCCATGTATAAATTTCTTCCCAAAATTCACTGGCCCTTGACTTTGCTTCCACTGACATCTAGACTAAAGGTCAGCATTTCTTTTACATTCCAGAAGTTATTAGGAACCAATTTCCCTTTATATTCCTACTAAGAATTGATGAGTTGGCTTTAACTCAATGAGGTTCAACAAATCTCTTAGTAGCCTCTCTAAAAATATGTGTCCAGATGATGATTCGGCGGTCAGGAAAAGGGCTTCTCTAGCTAACACAGACTCCCTTGATATTTTAAAAAGTATCAACATATATAGATATTTTTTCAATGAAAGTGAAAAGTTAAAAATCAGTTTTGCCTCTGTAAATGATTAGCAGGCACTTCAGACCTCCTTCTAACCTCCTCTATTCTTCCAATCCCACAATGTAGCACCGCAGGAGATATGTAGAAATAAAGAATGCATATTTTTTATCCCAGTCACAAGCCTTATGTCTTAAAAGGTTTAGGAAAGGCATGTGACATGGCCTGTTTGAAAAGCAGAGCATAATGTGTTTTCAGTTTATAAATTATAAAATATTCAAAAGCACAGACTAACACCGAGGAATTGGTTACTGGAGATATCTGGAACTGTTTTTTTCTTTCTCTTATCTCCTTGCTTTTTCTTTTTTTTTCCCCATTAAGAACAAAAGGCAAATATAATGCAAATGAAATGCCTTAGGCCTGAGAAGATAAGAAGGAAAACATCTGTGCCAAAAAGAGAAAGAATATGGGGGGTCTCCTGGAATGCTTATCAAACAAATTATTTAATCATGGGATTTTTTTTTTTTTTGGTTGACGAGTTCCTAGGATGTTATTTTCTAATTTGCACATTGCTTGAATATTAAATTTTACACCCCTATAGTTAAGCAAAACAGGGATACTATTTTGTATTTTGTTTTCAACTTCCTTCACAAAAAGCCTAAAAATTATAAATACCGCTGTTCAGTACAGAAAGTTTGCTATTTTATTTCAACCCAGAATTGCTGCCTAGCAGATACTACACAAAATAAGGACTCTCAACATCCTATCAGATTATGTCATTGCATTTGTTAAGAAGGAAGAGCTGGAATATGCTCTAGCCCAGTGATAATACTGAGCTTTCCAAATACTCAGAATCTGTGTGGGTAGCAATTTAAGCCTTACACTGGGATCTATAGGCCTTTCTGAAGATTCAATATAAATGAAAGATTAAGCGGGCCATATTAAAATGGCTCAAGAAGATTCCACACTAGGAAAGCCCAGTGTTTTCCCGTTTCATACAAATCTATATACATGCATATCGGACCTAACTGAAAAGGCCAAAATCTAAGGAAGGATCAGTTCTTGTGTAATGCTCACAGGTAGGGTTTTTAGATTCACATAAAACCCTTTCATTCAAATTCCGTGGCTGATTTTTAAAAATTCTCTGTATTTATTATGAACTAGTAAAAGGGAAAACATTATTTAGAGTCTCAACATAACTGAACCTGGGGCGCCTGGGTGGCTCAGTCATTAGGCATCTGCCTCCAGCTCAGGTCATGATCCCGGGGTCCCGGGATCAAGCCCCGCATCGGGCTGCCCGCTCAGCAGGGAGTCTGCTTCTCCTTCTCCCTCTGCCTCTCCCCCTCCCCCCCAAAGCTTGTGTTCCCTCTCTGGCTGTCTCTCTCTGTCAAATAAATAAAATCTTAAAAATAAATAAATAAATAACTGAACCTTAGTAAAATATTGCAAGCAGAAAGTTAAGTGTAAGCCCCAACCTCTCCCAGCTCCTACCCCCTAGATACTTTATTTTGTGGTTATGTCATACTTTTCTTAGGCCATCTTCAATCTTTATGGCAAGAAAAAATGTTTCCCTTAAGTTGTAAGACTATAGAAGTATGTAGTTATGATAGTTACATTTATCAAAAAAATCTGTTAAATATCTTTTTGACCTAACTTGAGACTCAATTCAAAACATCACCATGATTTATCTATCATTGTAGTACTTTATATATTTCATGGAGATTTCAACGAATAGATGAAAATATATTATTTCTAATGTCAAGTATATAGAAACTACATTTTAATACAGTAACTATTAAAAGGAGAAAGTACTTAATTGCTAGGTAGACTTTAATCAATGCCCCCTGTATCAAGATGGACAGTATTGCTGAAAGATAAATGTAAGTGTAACTAAACTAAATATACAATGGAGACTCTTAAAAGAGATTAGATAAATGAGAAACAACTCAAAAGAAAAGTAAAAAATGAATTAAAGGATTTATTTATCCAGTTTCGAATGTTGTGGCTTCAGAAGATTATGAAAAGAAGTGGAGTATCGGTCAAAAAAAAGAAAGTAAAAGGAGGAAAAATTTATTTGCAGAAATAGATGATTGAAAGTAGGGAAGCTGAAAATTAGATGAACAAATCTCTTCTAAGCAATGGGAAAGATTTTGCCTGAAACAAACCCGAGTCACCTTAGAGCTACAAGTTTAGACCCTTCAAGTTTTGTAATGGAAATAAAAGGATATTTTATAAGAAGCTTATCTTTGCTCTTAAATATCTTTCTAGAGTCTTAGCTCGATTCTGTTGGATAAATTAAATCTTATGAGAAAATCTTACTTGTTTCTTAGAAGAATTGCTACGTCTATCTTAAGTGAGTTTATAGCCCCTTATCTTAGAATAAATACATGATTGGATAGTCGTATTCCAATCAATGACATTTTCCAGAAACATTAACTAAAGAGAAGAGTGTTGCATTTGAGATGTTTGGATAGAGGAGAATCTTTCAGGCCTTTCATAGGATGTATTCCTCTCCAATAATCAGGCAGATGTACATCTCAATTGCTCTTTATTTTTACATATCTATTGACTAGTACATTCTGCTAAGGAACAAACACAATAGCATCCATGAGGGAGCTATCAAGTGTGAGGTAACTGCCCGATAGAGAGATGTGTCCTTGTTTTCCTCACTCTGTTATCTCACTAGACAAATCTCTCCAGCCTTTAATTGCACCCTTGACTGTGCAATAATTAACAGTTTGGGTTGGGGGAAGGGAAGGGTCTTTTTAAAGAACTATGTAATAGATTAGCCGTTTTTACCATATACCTCAACTTAGCATGGAATTGATTTGTAAAATAGAAATTGCTTGGCAACTGTCATTTAATGTTCTGTTTGGACACTACCGGAAAGCATTTAGATTGATTGAGTGTTCTTGAAGATGAATGTATAAAGTTGATTTAATTGATATCAGAGTTTCTCTTCCCATTTATCGTTAGATACAATCTATGTTAGGCATTGCGTGTTATCTTCTTTTTGAAAAAGATCAACAAAAGGGAAAGAGATTCTCCCTTTGTAGTCCCCCTGAAAATAAACATTAACTCCTGCGTCCGAGACGAGACGGGAGGTTGAGGCAAGGCTCCCAGTCTCCCAGCGCGGTCTGTAATGTATGGGAGGGAGATGGAGGCTGCTCCCCAGAAGCTCAGATTAGAGAATCCCCTTTAAAAATGAAGTCAAATAAACCCCAGGAAAGATCATTCACTGGGCTTTCATCAGTTAACTCACATCTCATTTTTTTTTAATTTTTTTATTGTTATGTTAATCACCATACATTACATCATTAGTTTTTGGTGCAGTGTTCCATGATTCATTGTTTGTGCATAACACCCAGTGCTCCATGCAGAACGTGCCCTCCTCAATACCCATCACCAGGCTAACCCATCCCCCCACCCCCTCCCCTCTAGAACCCTCAGTTTGTTTTTCAGAGTCCATCATCTCTCATGGTTCGTCTCCCCCTCTGACATACTCCCCTTTTCACATCTCATTTTATCACAGGACAAAGTCAAGTAAATGAATTGAACAAAAAAGTTCTCCAGAATGAAATGAGAAACTGACTTCATACTATAGCAAGAGGACTCACTGTTAGCCCTAACTTGTATGCTCACAAAACAGAAACTGGCTTGATATTACAAAATATTTTAGCAAGAGTAAGTAAAAACTAATGCTATTCTCAATGAACACTTTCTAATGGTGAGAAGATAATATTATAGGATGTTTATTTCAAATGAAGACTTTAAATAGTGGAGACATTTCTGTAAGGAGATGTTAAGAAGTTATGTCCCTTTGTATGTGTGAAAACTTGAGGCTTGATCCAGTTTGTTTTTATATTGTGAAATAAAATTGTGGCTTTTTAAAATAACATGTAGTTTCTATCACTAAACATTCCTAGCTATGGGGATACCTGGGTGGCTCAGTTGGTTAAGCGTCTGCCTTCTGCTCGGGTCGTGATCCCAAGGTCCTGGGACTGAGCCCCGCATCAGGCTCCTTGCTCAGCGGGGAGCCTGCTTCTCCCTCTGTCTGCCGCTCCCCCTGCTTGTGCTCTCTCTCTCTCTCTCTCTCTGTGACAAATAAATAAATAAAATCTTAAAAAAAAAATTCCTAGCTATGTATGTATAAATTTGAAGTGTGTGAGTGTTCAAGTTTAGAGCCTGTAACACAGAGTTTCTACTCAAGAACACAATCTAAGAATTAATTTTTTCAAATTCTAGCATAAACATGAGTTGCGATGTGAAAATCTTCCAGATATAACATCAGTTTTTCGTCACATGTAGCCTTGCTTAAATAAACCCCCTAAGCCTAGAGGAAGTAAAGGTAGGTCAGATGTTAGTTAGGTAGGAAAATAGGCTGACATCTCTCCTCACTGACCACTGTGATGACCATTTAAACTACCTTGGCTTCAAGGACTGTGTGAACCTATGGTTTCAGAATTGAAAAGTAAAATGTCATGTACTAAAACATAAGAAATATAGGTCCAAAACTTATTAGGCAGGTTCAGGAATGACTGTATCACTTGCAGGACCCAGTGCAAAATGAATATGTGGGAAAACAGCAGAGAGGCAAGGTTAGACTAGAGGCAAGTCCTATGTCGCTCCACAGGATCACAGCATACGCCCATGAAGCCAGCCCCGGTTACAAGTACTGCAACTTGTAAGGAAAGAATAGCTTAATTTGCTTTGAGTAACTTCTCCATGCTTCATATTACTCTCCATCAAATAGTCTCAAAGCACAAATTTACATGTGCATTGACTGGATATGCATTCAGAGACCTTTTACCTGGCCTCTGTTTGTGTGGCTTCATATCTTTATGACATGGAATGAACAGCTTGGCGCCGCGTTGCTGTTATCCATTAACCATCCCTGTTTTCCTAATCATCTTTGACTCCATCTTTCTCTGTCCTATCTGTTATTGTCTTCGGAAAAGAGATGTGAGGTTTCCTTAGCCTGTTCTGGTTTACATGACATGATTTGTGTATCTGCCTACAAGAGTTTCTCAAATGAACCCTGTGCATTATCTTCTTCCCCCAGCCCCTCCTCCCCTGAAGAAAGAAGAAAAAGGTCGTACATCTGTAAAATGACAGCACTTATGAAAAATGAGAGTTTGGCCCACATGGCTCTCATCAGACACAGACTCATCTGCTGTGCCACAGACACTGCTCATTTCCTTCAGAATCAGACTACAGTTAAAAACAGGAAACACCTAATAAATTGCCAGGTCTATCAAATTAACAAAGCATAAAGAAACCTTCTAGGTAATCAATGAGTACTGCTTGCTTAGAGAAATGCAAGTGTCAAACATAAGGAACCTAGACTTATGACCGTATTTTCCTCTATAAAACTACTTTAAGATGTCAACCTTAATTTAAATTTAGAAATAAAGAAAGCTACTCAGGGAAAGTGTGGAAAAATTAGACTTTTCATCTAATTTTTGGACACAGATGGAACTTAAAGCATTTCAAAAGCAAGAACTTTTATCGTATATTCATTGTGCTTGGATTTTTAGGCTCACACATTTTATTTAAAAAAAAACAGAATAAATTAAACATACAGCAATCATACAAGTGACAGAATTCTCAAGGCAACCTCCCTTTGTGTGAAATTAATCAATCCCATTTCTTAATGGGAAAAATGTTAGTATTGTGAAAAGATTTTTATCATAGCAATATCTAATTGTTAAAAGCTGCTTGTTTTCATATATTTTTACCTAGAAGTGAAATCAGTAATAAGCCATGAAACAAGGGGATACTTTCTTGAGCTATATTTTAGACAATAAAAATACAAGTAAATTTAAATTTGGAAAAGAAGATATGCAATGCAATTGCAACCCTTCTCAACCCTGCTCCTAAAAAATCCTTTCTTCTTGAGAAAATAGAGGGTAAAAGTCTGAAAAAAAACTTTGCCCTCATTTTCTACAAAGCCTTTTAAAGTCTAATCTCTCTAATGCTTATGTGCTCTGGGTTTTATTCCCATCCTTAAAACAAGTTTCTAGGAAAATGTCAAGGAAATAAAAACTTTTCAAAATTGATAAGAAGAATATCCCTTATGTTCCTAAGTTTGGATATACTCATTAGGAAAACAACCTTTATTTACAGAAAGAATTTAACTGCTCTGTCTTCAGAAGTCACACAAATGTTTATACCACCACTCAAAGACATTTTACTATTCAAATCAAGAGTCTATGTCACTGAGAGTATTATTTGTCCTGTGTATGAGTGACCCCTTCAGGTGCTGTATTGAAAAGACTATTTTATGTACAGAGTGGAAGAGTTCCCCTAACACAATGTATGCATGCTAAGAATTTTCAACAGAGCAATTTATTCAAAAGTTCCCTGAGAATAATCACTATAATTTTAAACAATCTAAGAAAAAAATGCCCCTTTTAGCGGTGTATTTCATATAGTATTCATACAAAATAACCAAGAAACAAATTTTGAATACTGAATACAAGATTTTATGCTAGAAATAACCATTCTAGTCAGAATACAACATCTGATCCTATTTCAAATAATCCATGCTCTGATTTTATACGATACCAGATTTTATCAAATCATGTATCTGGATCATTTCCAAAAATATATGGTGGCTACGACAACAAGAGATACAATAACACATAATTCCTGCCCTTTAAGAGTTTAGAACTGAATTGCAAACTGCATGAAAAAAAATAATAATTAAACTAGAATTGTCCAGGAAGACATGATAATTTCATTGTCTTCATTATCTCAGATAAAATGTCTGAAGCTACCTGACCAGTAGGCTGGCATGAAAAAGCAAGGATTCAGAACTGCAATACTTCTGAGTCTGTGAAAAGTGAAATGACTTTGGAAGTGGATCCAAGCAGAAATACCAACACTAAACCGAATGCCTAAAGAGGGGGTGATTCATGACCTGGAGTTCCACTCAAATTGACCATACACAAAGTGCATTCTAGAAGGTAGGGTCATAATGACATGAATCCGGAAAGTGGTAATCCCTGTCTGTAGGGAAGTAGTATCTTGAGGTGAGGTATAAGTAGAAGATAGAATGAGGCGATGCCTCAGCCAGCATGGCTGAGTGTTAAATATAGAATTCAAGTTCTCAGAAATAAAGGGTTAGTGAGGGTAGGGCCCAAATCAGCCTGATATTCAGGGCAAGATTTCATTTTTTGGTTGTACTTGGATTATAAACTAATAATTATGGGTTCCACATTTGGATAATAAAAATACAAGTAAATTTAAATTTTAGAAAAAAAGATATGCTATGCAATTGCAATTGATATTCTTCTTATTGATTTTAAAAAGTTTTTATTTCCTTGACATTTTCGTAGAAACTTATTTTAAGGACAGGAATGAAACCCAGAAGTTAGGCAAAAGGCAAGCTACTGCAATCAGGGCTCACCTACTGAACATCAGATTCAAAGTTGAGAGGAACAGATATATTCCTTATCCCTTCCTCATGGCAAGACTTACAGATCCTTAATAAGTAGTCTGAATTGACTTTCATTGCCTCAGCTACTGTGCCAAATATTAGACAAACTTGACAAGCAGGAACAGACCCAGTAGAAGAGATTTGATGAGAACCACTGAGCAAGGGTGAGATTTTGAAAAGGGGAGCAGAGAAATGTGGAGTTTGTAGGGGAGGAGTGATATTTACTACTGTATTTAGGAAATGAAACCTGTTTATTGAGCATTCTGCCAGAGATTAATATCAATAATCAATACTTTTATATATGAATGGTATAACAGTTATTACCATATAAAATGACATGGAGACAATAAGGATCTTCAAAGCCTACCTGAATGATTTTAAATAGTTTTAAAAATTAAATTCCATGTTAAAAATATAGTTTTTATGTTAAACAGAGATTACTTAAACATCTTAAATAGATCACAAGTCTATGCCATTATATTCAGTGAATCTTATGGCTTTGTGTACATGGCTTTATCCTGTTAACAATTTTAAAAATTATTTTGCTGAACATACAAAGGTATCCTCATCAAAAATTTTGAAGCTAAGCAGATTGTTATACACCTAATGTGTATTACACAAATGACAAAAACAAGATTAAAAATTATCTTGAGAAGCATAAAAATGAGCCCAACCACAAATATAAAATTGGACAATGCTAGATATAATGTACGTCCTCAATGTTAAAAAATAATTCAATATTCTTAGATGAGAAACTCAAAACTTTGGAGATTTAATTCGACTATATTTATTTGTATATTTAATACAATTTAAATAAAAATATAGCTTACGGCAAAGGTGATGGAATATGACAGAGATAGAGATTTTCTGAATGAATAAATACATAATTGACAGTTTTAGAAAAGAATGATACTGAGAAATTTGTTCTATCAGCTAGAGAAGTATACTATAAAGCTACAATAAACAAGCTGATATAGTCGAGTCAAGTCTGTCCATATACTCCTGTTTGGGGATAAATTCTTAGAAGCTAGAAAAATCTATTATTTGGCTCTGCTCAATAGCTAAACTCTCTTTTTTAAGCAGGGCTTATCAATGAATTATTCTTTGCAATCAAATATTCCCAATAATAGGATAATGTATTAGCTGGATTAGTAAAACTCTACAAAAACTCAACTGGATATTGACCTTTTTGAGTCAGTCATTCTACTGCCACAAACTAATTCTCTATGAGCCTTAAGAAAACATTCAAGGCAATGTTTGCAACTGAAACAATTACTTTGTAACCTCACATCCCTGTCCTCCCCCCCTTTTTTTCCTCCATGACTTTTTCAAGAAAAAATAAAAATATTTTTCAGAAAAACCCTGACCTAGGACATGCAGAGTTCCTCCCACCTCTGCCATGAACTCCAGAAGATAGAAAACAAACTGTGGCTCAAGGAGAGTCATTATTTTCCAGGGTAAAAGAGAATGTGTCCCACAGACAGCATGTGTCATCAGAGCAAACCTTCTCATGGTCTATAACCTCTGCCTCGATCTGGTAGATAACAGGAAGCACAGAGAACCTTAAAGACAGAACTCTGAACATTTGTGAGAGGAGAAACAACTCCGTGATCCCTGCTCAAGCCTTATGTAAGAAAACAACCCTTCCAGCGCAGTCAGTGAAGAGACCACAGGGCCAACTCCATCTGACCAAAGGTTCCAACCATTTTTAGTGAGGAAGGACCATCTTACCACCCTGTGGGATTTTTGTATTTTTGAACTATATAGTCATAATAAATTGTTACTTAACAGTGTATATTTCTCACTCCATTGTACATGTTAAGTTATTCTAACTCATAATTTTTATGAGCAAATAATAAAAAAATAAAAATAAATAAAAAATAACAATAAAAATAAATTCCCAAGTAAAAATAACTCTTTCTAATAATATCTTGAATGAGGTAGAAGCTATATTTTTCAAATCAAGACTATATTCTTTCTTGAAAAACTGCAGAACAAGCAAGTATTACCCCTTATAGGATGCCTCTTAAGAAAAATTATTTCTATCAGCATATATCATCCATTGCATAAAAATGCCCTAAAAATGCATTATCTCATCCTGTCATGGATTCTATGTAGTCTGCATTAGTTTTTAAACTGGTGCACAGGGGGTGCCTGGATGGCTGAGTTGGTTCAGCATCTGCCTCTTGATTTCCTCTGTAGTCATGATCTCAGGGTCGTGGGATCAGGCCCACATCGCATCGAGCTCTGTGCTCAGTGTGGGGTCTGCTTGTCCTCTCCCTCTGCCCCTGTTCACTCGCTCTCTCTCAGTGAATGAATGAATAGAAATAAACTGGTGCACAGTGTTTATCAGGCCAATGTGATAACATCAACACCTGTTAAGGCACTGAGTTTAAGTAACTTTAGATTCTTTAGATGCATGACTGTGGGCATATGTGCATACGCACACACATACACACAGAGACAGACAGAAGTAACAGGTAAAACTGGAAAAACTATGTTATTAATTTACTGCGATCCATTACTACTTTTGGATAAAGCAAGCCAACACATGTCATACCGAGATGTTGTCATTAAATAAAAACCTCTCGTTTTTCACTGTAAGTCTAGAGAAGTATCAATTTGAAGTACTAAATCATTTGACTTATAAGACATCCCAATGAGATATAGATTTATTTCTCTGGGTACACATAGTAGCAATACTAAAATGTGTTCTTTGGGGGTTCTTAGGAGTCGAACTTAAATGCACCGAGGATTATGACTTGCTGTGACATATGGTTTGCTAGCCTCCCATGGGTATATCCTAAGTTCTTGAAAGCAGGACTCATTAGTAGGAAGAAAACTAGCCAGGCTTCCTAAACATTAAACATCAAATCTGTGCAAGCACTGTTCAAGGGCTTTATCCCACAATTACAGTCAATCCTCTCAATGACCCTATACAACTGAGAAAAAAATACAGTGACTTACCCAATATTACACAGATAACATTAAGAAAAGCTGGAACTGAATCTCAGGTATGTCTAGCGTCAGAGCTTAAGTTCATTTAATTTTCATGATGTGGGCTCATGAAAATAGTAACTATCTAACCCACAGAATTTTGTAAATTCTTAATTTTTAAATAAACCATGTATCTTAAACAATGGAAAAATTTAAATTTAGATCTTGTCTCAAATCAATTGGTCCCACAACATTTTTTTAGCTATATTTTATTGTTCAGTGTGGAAAGAAGATTATCACTGAATTGATAATTTC
Source organism: Eumetopias jubatus (assembly GCF_037043125.1). NCBI lineage: Eukaryota > Metazoa > Chordata > Mammalia > Carnivora > Otariidae > Eumetopias > Eumetopias jubatus. The sequence goes on along the minus strand of NW_028274808.1, from coordinate 110,902,556 downwards.
CCTAAACAAAGCATCTATATTGTTTAAAATCATTTGTGGGAGAAGGGAGAAGGGGGGATAAAAATAACTACATTTATGCATATATATCTAAACCTATACCTATACTTACATCTATCTATAAAGATAGAGATAAAAATATCTGTAAATATTTTTCTCTGCTACAAATAAAACAAGAAATAGGTAAGCTGTGCTTGGGAGCAATTAAGAAGGAAATTCCAAGCCTACACACCAAATGTCGCAGAGAGAAATGTAAAACTACGCACCCTAATCTGAACACTCATCCCACTGGAATGCAGGGAATTTTTCCTCGGTTATTACTGGGAGGATTCCCTTTCTCCCTACATGGGTCCAGAGGTCCCATGCGATGTCAGTACATCAGGAAGCTCCTCTGCTTTTTTCTCTGAACAGGTTGGTGCAGAGATGTCCCTTGTCCAAGTTTAGATGGGGCCATGGTAACCTGTTGCTCTTGCACCATATGTAACACGAGAGTCCTGGCTGAGGCTGGAAACCAGAGGCAAGGGACCAACCTCTAAGGCCCATCTTGTCACCATTGCCCTCTGGGGACTTTCCACCTCCCAATTAGGGACCAAATGTCTTCCAGGCCCACCCCAGCCTCAAAGAATGCCTTCGTTCTCATCTCTCCCTCTTCAAAGAGCTCAAGCTTCTGGAAAACAAAATTCAAATCACAGGTTGTTTGTGAACAACTTCCACTTTCGCCCTCTAAACAAACTTTCCAAATGCACCAGGGTCTGGCTACAAGTTTGGACCCAGGGAATAATAATAGAGAAAAAATAAATTGATTAATATCTCCATAACTTATCTTGCACACAGATAATATGCAAAGGTAAAGAAAACAATATTTTTGCCTCTTTTCTCTCCACCATGCCCTATTTCTCATTTACACTTGCTATTGTCTTTTACTCTTTTTCTAACTTTTTCCATTTCTCTCATGCTTTCATCTCTCTTCTCTCTTTCCAGGACCCATATCCCTCAGCGGAAACAGAGATGCTCGGGGGGCTCAGTCAGTTAAGTGTCTGCCTTTGGGTCATGATTCCAGGGTCCTGGGATTGAGTTCCACATCAGGCTCCTTGCTCAGCGGGGAGTCTGCTTCTCCCTCTGCCTGCCACTCTCCCTCTCTCTCTCTGACAAATAAATAAATAAAATCTTTTAAAAAAATAAAATAAAATAAAGCACACCCATGTTGAATATAGCACTAGCTTAGATTAAACTGGTAGGAGAATCTTTAAAAATATTTGCCAATAACTAATTCTAAGTTTCACATTTTAGAGTCTGTGTGTGTGTGTGTGTGTGTGTGTGTGTGTGTGTGTGTGTGTGTGTGTGTATAATAATTTTTATTTTTTGTTCTCCACAAAGTTTGGCAATAGAGATCTTGATGATCTTGAGGATATGCTGGTCAAAGCACCCTATCCACCACCCCACACGCAAGTGATGTTTATAATTTAGATGATAAAATACCACTTTAACTTGCAAAAACTAGTTCCCTGTCTTTTTCAAACTTTCTTCAGACACAGGCACTTTACCTTTTTCAAGTTTCCAAGCCCCTTAACTGTTTAACTCATTGAAGTTTTAGAACATTACAAGGTGAAGTTGCATTTAACAGATGTTCATTTCAAGGAGCTTCAGAACATTATAAATTATTGTAAATTAATTGCTCATTTTGTAGTTTGACAAAGCAGCTCTCAGGGCCTTTCCTGATCTGTGCCACAGGAAAGGAAGAGTGAAAAAAGAAATAGGTTGGGATCCCAGGAAAAAGAGTGTCTCCCGTGCTTTAGTAAGTGGCTCTGTCACATAAAACTTATGTTGGCTGTTAAGTGGCCAAGCCAGCTGCATCCCATGTGCCACAAACGCTCTGGCCTCTTATTTCTCCCGTTTAGTTATTGTGTCTATAAATTCAATGGGCCACCTGTGCAATGTGCTCATCCAGAAGAGCCCCAGAGGAAGCATTAATGTATCAAGGCTCATAAAGCACAAATCCTTAAATGTAGAAACCGACACTTTCATCCTCTCTGGGCTACATCTATATAGATTTCTTTTTAATGAAAAAGAAAAAAAGGCTTATTTTTCTGCTTACAGTTAAATGCCTATGAATGGTATTATATAACTAATGATTATATATAGTTTTTAAATTTCTACTATCCTAAAGCTACCTAATTTTATTATCCTCTGAACCCATATGTCAGACCACAGTTAGAACACCCATCACTCTCAGTAACTCACCATTTAATCTAATCAGGAAAAGAATCCATGCCAAGCGTCTAACAAGCATCAACTCACAGGACCAAAACAAAACAAAGTACAAACTTTAAAAGTACCCAAACACATCTTTTTCTCCTTTTGATTCTCTTCCTTTTTTCCTGAAAATCTGAGAAATCTGATAGAGAATCCATCCCTCTAATTTGCCTTTTCATTCTGACAGTATTCGCCAAACACTTTAATGTACTTGGCAACGTTTTGAACATACCCCTCTTAGTGTGTCACCTGGAGGGTTGAAATTATTTATTCATCTCATCTCCCCCCTCCATACTGGAAACTTCTAACAGCAGTTCTTAATAGTGGTTGGAGAGGAGGTGTGTGGATCATTTAGAGACTTCTTTGTATACATATATTCACCTCCCCAGCACTTTCTACTCTATCCTAAAGACTAACAAAACACAGGAAGGTAGGGAGTAGAGAATAGAGAAGAGAGGTCATGTGTATTTTGACAAAGTTCCCCACTATAGGGAGGAGATATATTGCATTTATATTTCTGTGCCTATCAGTACCTGGCACATCACAGGAGATTAATAGACTCTGAATGAATGAGTGAGTGAAACAAAGTAAAGCAAAAACCCAGTTCGAATAACTCAGTACTAATAATTTTGAGTCAAATCATCCACCAAGCCCATTTTGAAAAAAAGTAATTTTGATTATTATTTATATTTGAGTATTATCTTCTAATTAACATTTGTACAGTGATGAGAGGACACAGGGAGGTGATGGTGCTTAGGGGAGGAAGAGAGTCAGTATCGATTCATAAGAATAAGGCTAGTGTAATATATAAAAGACAAAGAGAAGCTCTATGGTTTAATGACTGTGTTAGGCCTCAGGTTCCTGCGTTAGAACCAGAACATTTACCTTTGAATGTGTGCTGGAAAGCTGAACCAAACCTGCCACACACTTCCATTATTTCCCTACTGATTAAACGTTGGAAGTTATCACCAAAACATAAAAACTACGTAAGAGGAGGCAATAAAACATATTTTGTGACACCTCTTGAGTGATCAGAACCAACTCCTTTCCTTCGACAAATCAGATAGTCACTTAAGTTAGTTCAACTTCAGAATCAGTAGAAAAAAATTGATCTTATGCAAAAAGAGGTCTGGACTTTACCCTTGTCTCCTGGAAGATGATCTCTAGAAAGAGTGTCTTTTTTAAACTGGGGGCTTTGGGACACATGACATTCTAACAATATGACTTATGATGGGGGTTTGGGGCCATGCAGCATCCACTCTGCCTCAGTTGGAGCTGGAGACTAAAGGTATCAGCTCTGCCTCCAGAGGGGCTGGAGATTAAAGATCAAACACTGGGACAGTAAACTCCATAATGGACCCCTAGGTGAATTTCCCTGGTTGGCAGTATCCATATGTATGGTCACATATCATCACCAGAAAAGTAACACTGTCCATGATTCCATGAGAAAAGGATACTGGAAGCTCCTTGTTTAGAACTTTCTTGGATTCTGCTCCATGAATCTCTTCCATTGGCTGATTTTTTAAAAATCTTTATCCTTTCCCTATAATAAACTGTGACTGTGAGTATGACAGCTCTCAGTGAGTGTGATGAATCCTTCTAGGGAACTAGCAAAACTGAGGGTGGTCTTTGGAACCCCCAAATTCTGCAGTTGGTGTCTGAAATGCGTGGTCTTGTGAACTGTTCTCTAACTTTGTACAGAGCTCTCTGATTTTTTCTTTCTTTTTTTTTTTTTTTTTTTGAGAGTCACAGACTCTCAGGCCACTGAAACATAGGAATTAAATGAGCAGCAGAATTGTCTGAAGTTAGAAGGGCCCTGTGTATCCTATCCTGGGCTACAAAGGCTGCATGGTTCTCCAGAAATCCTGACTAACTGTCCGCAGTATCTCCAGTGGCGAAGCAAACTATGACTTCATAACTTCAGAAAAACCATCTCTCTAAACTGTTTTTAATTTATTTGAAAGCTTACATAGTAATTTTCTAATTTCCTGCTGAAGGATAGATGCACTACTTTGTTTTTTAATTCTTTCCTGATTCACTGTAGGTACTCACAGCAGGGCATTACTTTAATATTTAAATAAATAATAACAGATTCAACTATCATAATCATAACCAAAATACATGCATATACAACAGTGTTTACTCTGTGCAGGGAATATTCTGAGTGCTTTAAATAAATTAATTCTCAATCGTCAACTCTTATTATGATTGATGTTCAGCCACTGATAAACTTTTTACATTAAAAAAAAAAATGAAGTCATCCAATCAACTAAGTAGCCATAAATCAACTAAACTTAATTGACTGGTTTAACTGATTCAGTGGCATCTGAAAAGGCCACTTTGTTTCAGTTAGGTTGTCCTCTAGCCACCATTTTAGCTCAGAGCTACATCCAGGATTTTTACTGCTGATCTTCTACAAAGAGCATCATAGGATCTGTTGTTTTCCTGGAAATACTATTGCTTATCTTGGCTACAAAAAAGGACTTATAAGAAATCCAATTGTGTAAGACTGTTGGAATCACAGATCTGTACCTCTGAAACAAAAAATACATTATATGTTAAAAAAAAAAAAAGAAGAAGATAGCAGGAGGGGAAGAATGAAGGGGGGGAAATAGGAGGGGGAGAGGACCCATGAGAGACGATGGACTCTGAGAAACAAACTGAGGGTTCTAGAGGGGATGGGGTTGGGAGGATGGGTTAGCCTGGTGATGGGTATTAAGGAGGGCACGTTCTGCGTGGAGCACTGGGTGTTATACACAAACAATGAATCATGGAACACTATATCATAAACTAATGATGTAATGTATGGTGATTAACATAACATAATAGCAAAAAAAAATTAAAAAAAAAAAAAGAAATCCAAAAGGGACTGGTAGAGCTGGGACCTTGGGAACTGGAAATGGCAACAATCTTTAAAATGTTGTTGAGAGTTGTTGTGTAGAGCAGGAAAAGGATGTTCAGAGGTGGCAATTTTTCCTTATCTTGCCTAATATATAAGTTTCTGATCAATATTAACCCTTATGAGATCTGGCTTTCAGAAGTATTTCATGTATGTGCAATAAATTCTTTTCTCTTATTGAAATTATATGAAATGCTGTTATAATTTTTTTTCTGGAGCATGCACTCTTTTATTTATCTATTGCTATATAACAAACCACCTGAAATACTCAGTCTCTCATGAATCTGCAATGGACACAGGGGCCCAATGGGGATAGCTCATCTTTAATCCACTTAGCATCAAATGGAGTGGTTTGAAGGCTGGAGACCAGAAATCATAGAAAGACTCATTCACATATTTAGTTGATGTTGGATGTTGGCTGAGAGTTCAGGTGGAGCTGTGGCCTAAACACCTAGATGTGGCTTTTACATGTAGATGCTTGGCTTCCTCCCAACATTGTGTTTAGGTTCCAAGGACAAAAGACCCAAAGGCCAGAGAGCCAGGAGGAAGCTTTGCCATTCTTATTTTTTTATTTTATTATGTTATGTTAGTCACTATATACTACATCATTAGTTTTTGATGTAGTGTTCCATGATTCATTGTTTGCTTATAACACCCAGTGCTCCATGCAATACGTGACCTCCTTAACACCCATCACCAGGCTAACCCAGCCCCCAGCCCCCTCCCCTCTAAAACCCTCAATTTGTTTCTCGGAGTCCATAGTCTCTCATGGTTCATCTCCCCCCTCTAATTTCTCCCCCTTCATTTTCCCTTCCTTCTCCTAATGTCCTTACGTTCCACAAATAAGTGAAACCATATGATAATTGACTTTCTCTGCTTGACTTCTTTCACTTAGCATAATCTCCTCCAGTCCCATCCATGTTGATGTAAAAGTTGGGTATTCATCCTTTCTGATGGCTGAGTAGTATTCCACTGTATATATGGACCACATCTTCTTTATCCATTAGCCTGTTGAAGGGCATCTCGTCTCTTTCCACGGTTTGGCTATTGTGGACATTGCTGCTATGAACATTGGGGTGCATGTGGCCCTTCTTTTCACTACATCTGTGTCTTTGGGGTAAATACCCAGTAGTGCAAATGCTGGGTCATAGGGCAGCTCTATTTTTAATTTTCTGAGGCAGCTCCACACTGTTTTCCAAAGTGGCTGTACCAACTTGCATTCCCACCAACACTGTAAGAGGGTTCCCCTTTCTCCACACCCTCTCCAACATTTGTTGTTTCTTGCCGTGTCAATTTTTGCCATTCTAACTGGTGTAAGGTGGTATCTCAGTGTGGTTTTGATTTGAATTTCCCTGATGGCTAATGATGATGAACATTTTTCCTGTGTCTGTTAGTCCTTTGTACGTCTTCTTTGGAGAAGTGTCTGTTCATGCCTTCTGTCCATTTTTTGACTTGATTATTTGTTTTTTGGGGGTTGAGTTTGAGAAGTTCTTTATAGATCTTGGATATCAGCCCTTTGTCTATAGTGTCATTTGCAAAAATCTTCTCCCATTCTGGGGTTTGCCTCTTTGTTTTGTTGACTGTTTCCTTTGCTGTGCAGAAGCTTTACCATTCTTATGACCTCACTTCAGAAGCATACACTCTGAAGTCTGTCTATCGCTCAGCTGCATTTTGTCTATGTTTTTGTTTTTGTTTTGTTTTGTTTTTCACAAAAGCCCACCTAATTTCAAAAAAAGGGGAAATAGACCTTACTTCTTGATGAGGGCTGGCAAAGTTCTGGAAGAGCACATGGGACCAACAATAATGCTTGTGCCATTTTTGGACAATATCATCTACCACAGCAACTCCCTATGAGAAAGGAAAACTAATGACCTGTGTTCATTTTTTCATAAGGAAATGAACAAAACAATAGCACTGTACTTTCATTCTATCTCATAAATAATATGGCAGGTATGCACATTAAGAACTTCAAATTCAAGTTGACAAGCTTTTATGTTCTTTGTACTAAGTGTGGTACTTTTCTCTTATTAGCCCATTGGTAGGTAACTGATCTGGGTAAGTCTCAAGGCCTGAATAAGAATAAAACTCTCGTATGTGTTTCAGTCGTGAAAGAATCAAGCCAGTAAACAAGGAATGGCTTTCCTGTTCTAGTTCACACTAACCTTTTGTGAAATAACATTTCATGGAATAATTATTTATACTTAAATGCCTCAGGAAAAAAATAAGATATTCCATGTGATATTTTGCTAAAAATGGTTCTTTTTTGGGTTATGGAAAGAAGTCTTTTAGAAGTAATCAAAAGATTTCTGATAGACACTAGACATCAGACTTAATGGATTACTGGCAATATTTAATTTGCCAATTCCAATATTGCTAACCCATTTTCCTTAGTTGGGTGTGCCAGGAGCGATAACCTCCAAAACCACAGCTTACTTAAACAACAGCTTAATTCAACTGATAACACATATTCTTTTCCCTGAAGATAATTTTTTAAAATTGTTTTAATAGCTGACTCTGGCTTTAGATCAAGTATTCACTGCTGTCAATAAAATGCAAGATTATCTCATATGGTTTTTCCAGTTCTTCTCCATAAGTCAGGCTTTCTAGACTTTTACAATTTTTTTTTTTTAATTTGGTAATTGAAGAATCTACCATAATGGGATGGGGCTTACAGTCTTGAACACCAGTAAATCTCTCTGGTCAAACAGTGATATTTCTTCCTCTTTGCCAATTAGGTGAGAAGCACAAACCAGAATCAAAAATATTAAAGATGAAACAAGTCTTAGTGTTCCCAAATTTTTTGAGTGTGATTTACTCTCTTGAAATATGTTATAAATGTAAAGTTACATTAGAAGCAATTTACTTTGAGTAAATGATTATAATTTTCAAAGTACAAGGATTTTGAATGTAAGCAGAGTTATCTACAAAATTGTCACTCTACTTCATGGACAAAATGGAACAAGATACTATAGTTTTTTGAACTGAGATTATTTTATAATTTTTGGAAAATAAAATGTTATTATAGATATAAAGACATTTACCAGTAAAATTTTCCCATCAGGTAGAGCCCAGAAGCATAGTTTATAATGTCCTTTATGGTAGGCTAAGTATGGTGGAAAGTGAATGGGATTTCAAGACAGAGGGCCCAATTTGCTACAGTTTTGAAAATTCATGTCACTCCCCTAAACCCTAGAGTTACAGGATTTCTTTTCCTTTAGTGCCTGCAGTTCTTGGTCACATCACTTCAAAGAATGAAGAGGTAGACCAGATGAAGAGTGGTGGGCAGCAAAGTAAAGTTTATTGTAAGTACAAAGTTCCAGAGAGGGAGGGGACCAGAGAAGGTTGCCACCAGAGTTTCTAAGTCTAGATGTTTTTATGGGCTTATTGGCTGGGCTTTTTTAATCCAATTAACCCACCATGAGCCAGTCACCCAATCAGGTTTTTGTCATCTATCTATCACATGGGAAATGGTGGAGAGCTCCTTCCAGGGCAGTGTAAAATCCTCTTAAGGGTGGCTTCCTCTTGGGGGGGGGGGGGGGCCCTTGCCCTGCCTGCCTTTCTTCCACCTATCATATCCTTCATTACTAGTATCTTCACCTATCAAGTAAGACATGATAAAAATTAAATCACACTTTTATTTTATGAATTAAACAAAAATATGTAGATGGGGTTTATTTAAAAATTTAAAAGCACTATATAAATTATATCATAATCACTATTTTTAACATTTTGAATACCACACTGCAAAAAAATGAGCAAATAAGAAATTGTTCTTCTTTTCCAGATTTATTTATTTTTTAAAAAAGATTTTAAAGTGAGGGAGAGAGCACAAGCAGGGTGAAGGGCAAAGGGAGAAGCAGACTTCCCGCTGAGCAGGGAGCCTGATGTGGGACTCGATCCTGGGACTCCGGGATCATGACCTGAGCCAAAGGGAGACACTTAACCGACTGAGCCACTCAGGTGCCCTTTTGTAGATTTATTATGTATTTTTTAAATTAGATTTGAAGTTACAAATTGGGAGATGGAGAAAACTACCTGTTAAAATGCTAACCAAAACCCAGTTTTGAAGTATTTTATAACTTATCCTTAAAATTTAGTATAATTAGTCCTCTGCTTCCATTCCAAAACAACATTTTTGAGAAACTCAGCCATTTCACATTGCAATATATATTGTGGAGGCAAAATAGTAAGGGAATAGTATGTCGTATAATGTAGGGTTTTGGTTTTATTTTTTTTTAAAGATTTTATTTATTTGAGAGAGAGAGAGAAAGAGCAGCAGGGGAGGGCAGAGGGAGAGAGAAAGAGAAGCAGACTCCCTGCTGAACAGGGAGCCTGGGCTCAATCCCAGGACCTGGAGATCATGACCTGATCTGAAGGCAGACACTTAACCAACTGAATCACCTAGGCGCCCAGGTACAATGTAGGTTTTTTTGAAGCACCTTTATACTAACTGTTGTTTTACAAAGAGAGGAACTTGATTATCCTTCTCTTTAGTGTTTAAGGTTTTCTTTCCTTAAAAAAAAAAATCAAACAGAAAGAAGAGTTGGGGAAAGAGCAATAAATAGAATTCCTCAGGATTGTTTTTTTTTCGAAGTGGCATTAGCCAGAAAGTAAAGCATGATCAGGTTTTCCAAATAAATGTTGTATATCATAAATTAAGTCACCTCATTTAACAATTCTGCACTGTGTCTCATTGCCCAGTTTGGGCTCATACTTAGAGTAGGGAGACATAAATGCCCCTTACACCATATCATCACAGCAATGAGAAAATCATGGATGTGGCAATAAATCACATGGCCAGTGTGGTGGGCATCTACCTCACTAGAAAACTAGCATGCCCTGTTCGGAGTTTCCAGACCATGACGCGATTCTCTGAATTTGACAGGAATTATAGCTATGCTAAGATTCACATTTCCTGCCTGTCCACTGAAGGGAAGTAAAATAATCTTCCGCCTTTAAGCCAGTTACTCCTAGAGTCGAGACAGCACTCACCATCATGAAGTTGTTTGGCAAAAGCTTGAGTCTGTTCCCCAACTCCGAGTCACCACAGTTTCAGTCGCTTTGACAAATCCGGATGGCAAGCATGGGATGGAAAGAATGATCAGATTTGGAGCAAAAAGAATATGATTCAAGTCCAAATTCTGTCACTTAGATTTGTGTGAGCTTGAGCATGTCAATCAACTTCCCTAAACTTTAGATTGCTCTCTAAAACAAACTCAGTGCCCTATCACCTAATACCAAAGTAAGAACCCTGTGAAAAACTCCAAGTCCATTTTTGCCAAGATCTACGGTGCTTCCGCATCGGCTGCATCTTGCTGACGCACAGATGGCTGGGCCCCACCCCAAGAGTCCCGGATTCAGTAGGGTCATGGGTGGGGCCTGGGAATGTGCATTTTGATAAGTTCCCAGGTGATGCTCCTGCTCCTGGACCAGGTACCACCGTTGGAGCACAGTTGCTCTAAAACACTATACAAAACATAAGTGAATAACATTAGTATCGTAGTGGGCGCCAAAGTAGCTGTACTCTGTAGTCTGTAGGCGAAACAAGTCTTCTGAAACAAAATACAGCCCATTGCATAAGGCTGCAGCGCGGCTGAACACAACATGCCACCACAGTAAGCAGAAACTTCTCAGATCACTGCGAGGATTACCACACCAGCCATGTACGTGTTGTGGTGAGATTTTTTTCCAACCAGGCACTGCTGTGCTCAACAATCTGAGAGAGGAGAGTGCCTCCCGACACCCAGTTCTTTTGCAAGCCTCAAAAGGCTGTCTTTCTAGTAAAGATCAATTTCCCTGTTTGGAAATTTGACTTTCTTGTTTTTGCTTTTTAAATCCTCCTCATCAACTGATTTCTTCAGTCAGGTTTTGACCAACAGCAATCTGGACTTGGTATTTCATAGAAATATTTGCTAAATAGTGGTACACTTTACACAAAACAAATGAAAGCGCATCAAGCTTCCGTAGTGGGGGCAAATGGTAATCCCTTTCCCTCTCATCTAGTTTACTGCTAGTATATATAAAAATACAAAAATTATAGTCTTGAGACTGCTCTTTGGACAAAATTCAAAAATTTAATTTAAAACTTTCAAGGACTCTGTGGAAACGTACTTCTCTGTAAAACTAACTTCTTTTAAAGAAAGCCAGAAAATATGGTGCTTTAAGAAAGAGAATTATTAGTTGTAGAATTTACACACACACAGTGTTCCAAGGTAATGTTGAAGTTACCACTTTCTTCAAGTGCCCCTCAAAATAACACATTATTTTTCTAAATGGATCCTGGACAAAGAAATTCTGTGAAAGTGATCTACTTGCGACTGTGTCTCATGTCTTTTTAAAATACCTCAGGGCTCCAGTCTGTATCAAAAAGACTTGCTTTACTCTGCTCAATTTTACCCCAAATTATTACCCTGCAACATGAAAATTGCAAGGCATTTTATTAACAGAATGAAATTACTCTTTTCCTCCATTAAGACTCAGACTGCAGATCTACTTGTAAAAACCAAGCGGTTAGAATTTGCCCCAGTCCAGAACCTGGTATCAGCTCCTCAGTCAGCTTTCTTATTAATTTCTGGCTTATTAGAAAAATGTTATAGGAGATTTGTGCACAGTAAAGTATAAATCAGATAATGTTGAGAACTAAACCGCATTCTTTCTGACATCATCAGCTAACATGATGGAAAATGAAAGTGATACTGTATCATTGTGCTGACAAGGTGGATGCGTATAAGCTTGCCGAAATAGATGTATCTTAAATTACAGGCTAAATTCTTTAAGGACTTTCCCAAATAACTCTTCAATAGCTCTCTTGAAAGCTTTCTAGTAAACAGACTTGGAGAAGAGACCTCATTTACTTTTGTTTGATTATCTTACTGCAAAATTAATATTGACCCTTGGCATAATTAAGGACAATAAATCGACTTGAGAACCAGTCCTTCCATGGGGAAGAGGGACAGAGGGACTATGAATAGCTCTGAATTACAGAATTGAATTCTCATTTCCAAAATCCACACAATACTCCCTTCTATACAATATGACCACAATTTGTGTCATACGTAGTATTTAATAAGTCAAGACTTGACATTTCTAGCTGCTATTATATTGAATTCCAGACCTGAACACACACCCATGCTTATTGCTCAAATGCAGAAGTAATGTACAATTCCAGCAAAAAGTACATGTTGTGGTTCCAGCTGTATGCATTCTGGACATTCCACACAACTTATCCCATACCCAGGTAAAATAAGCAACTTGTCACTCTGATGAAGTCTCAAATAAACTATTTGATAATTAAAAATGACCTAATGTGATGTGATAAGAAAAATACAACTTAGGAAATATGTAACAAGTTTGCTTAGGACAAAGGGATCAAAGCAGCTGAAATAGATTTAGTGCCCTAAAAAATAGAGAGTTCTATGCCCTCAAGGTCCATGGCTAGTGAGAAAAGGCAAGTTCTCTGGCCTTTTTCCATCCCATTTTCTCAGGTTCTGAAAGAAACATGCTTAAAAATGCTTAACTTTTTCTTTTTCTTTTTCCTTTTTTTTTTTTTTTTTAGGACCAGGCAGCCTGGTAAGGAGCAGGTGTATCCTAGTCGGATCATTGTGCCCTAAATTTTGAGTTACATTTGCATAGGGAAGGGGGGCGGCGCTCATACGGTGACGCCACGTGTTTAGCTTCCATAAACAACAAAATGTAAGATGGTCCAAGCCTTCTTTTCATCTTAAAGTATATAAATGGCTTTAGGTCCCATTTCTCCTTCATAAATAGTAAAGTCATTCTACATGATCCTGTTTGTATTTTTTTTCTATTTTTTTCAAGATACGGGAACAACATATGTCCGTAAATAATAAACATTCCAAGAATCACTAAACTAAAATCAGTGGGGTACAAACCTTTTGGCACATTACTACATTTCAGTCTTGCACACTCTCAAGCTCTTGGACAGTTAATCTTGAATTTAGCTTCATTTAATTTTTCAACTAGTCCATTGCACTGAATGTTATTTCATTATGAACAAAAGCCCAAACCAAAACAGAAAACACACCAACATCATATATGTATACTATATAAAAATATACAATTACATGAAATTATACATAATATAAGTAAATCCATACACACATACATACATATTTATTTAGTTTTCCAAGATTCTGTTTGCACTCATTTGTTTTATTGATTTAATTAATAATTACTGAGGATCTACTAAGGTCAGGCAGTAATACTGGATAAAGATAAATTAGATATGTTACCTGACTGTAAACCTCACACACTATTAAGAGGAATAGATTTGGAAAAATAATAGGAAAATAAACTTCATTCATAAACAGATAATTACAATGTAGTGTGAAAAGTGCCATATGCATGTTTCTAATTTTTCATTGTACTCCAGACACTAAGCAAGAGATAGCTCAATTGGGTTTCCCTAAAAGTTCTTGGTCTAGGTCTTTTTCCTCTGCATCCAAGAGTTTCCTCATAACTCATTAACTTGCGATACCATCCCTGTCTATTACGCCAAACCACACGCTCCAAGCGTTAAATATAAAAGTTCATTAAAGCTTAACTCAGACGCTCTGCAAACTCCCATTTCTAGCAGCAGTTCATTATTATTATCAAATGATTTCAAAACTGCACTGTGCCACAAACATATCCACCTATCAGCAAGCAAAATCAGTTCTGGGGCTTCTCCAGGCACATCAAAGCAAACGTAAACATTTTAAGTGTGCCACAAAGTGAGAATGGCTTTAGAGCCCAGGACTCAAAAGAGCAAAAGCAGTGGCACAAATGCCTGAGAAGTTTCCTTCTAGGGGCGCCTGGGTGGCTCAGTCGTTAAGCGTCTGCCTTCGGCTCAGGTCATGCATGGTCCCAGGGTCCCGGGATCGAGTTCCGCATTGGGCTTCCTGCTCCGCGGGAAACTTGCTTCTCCCTCGCCCTCTGCTACTCTCTGTCTGTCTTTCTCTCTCTCTCTCTTTGTCAAATAAATAAATAAAATCTTCAAAAAAAAAAAAAGATGTTTCCTTCTAAACACAGATTTAATATGCACTCAGTAAGCACCTACGGGACTGGCTCCAGGCTGGGTACTAAGGATTCAGAAAGAAATGAGACCTGGTGACTGCCGGACAGGATCAGGTAATCTAACAAGTGATAAATCAAATGAAGAAACTGGGATTAAGACATCTTGTATGGGTAACAGCAAATTTGACTACATAATATATTTCTATAAAAATGTGCTCCCTTATTAGCTACCAGTTTAAAGTGCTGAAGGTATTTTTAACTTCCAAAACTATCAAGTTAGTTACCAAATTACCAATTTTAAATATCCAAGATGCGTTTCAACCGTGGGTGGGAGGTAAAGATGCTCCCTAATTAATTGGGTAAAATTTTTTTCTTTTTTTAGGAAAGTGAGTAGTGCATAGAGCATCTCAGAATGTTAACATATACTGGGGCACCTGGGTGGTTCAGTCGGTTAAGCGTGGGACTCATGATTTTGGCTCAGGTCACAATCTTCGGCTTGTGAGATCAAGCCCCAAGTCCATCTCCGTGCTGAGTGTGGAGCTTACCTAAGCTTCTCTCTCTCCCTCTGCCCCTCCACCCTGCTCACTCGCACTCAATCTCTCTCTCTATAAAAAAAATGTATATTAACACATACTGAAGGAAGTGCTTTCCAACACTGGGCAGAACTCTCTTTGCACTGGCACATTAGCACCACTTTTGGTCTATCTACACTTACACACAATCTATGTAAGATATTTTGAATCTGCAATTCCACTTACTGAAATAATCCCTTTTCCATCTGAACTGGATGCAGTTACCATTTATATAATACATTTAGGTAGCATTATTGCACTTCAGCAGTAGGTCTCTAGCAATTACCCAGTATAGTTTTTTGACTGATGTTTAATTCATTATGAACTAAGTTCGAAATTCTGCATAGTCTGCTACTTACAGAAAGGAGCCGTCCGTGGCCTAACTGCCATTAATTTACATCAAGTGTCTTTTATTTAACATGGGGGGTGGGGGGCGGGAGGAAGGGAGAGGAAATTAGTTTAATTTTTTGGCATTTGTGACTTCTTCCCATGCTCCAGATCCTGTCCAAGGCAGGGACATTTCCCTATTTCTAAAGCCCCATGCTTGTCTTTTGCTTTGGTCATTTGGAAAAGTCTCCTAGCCAAGCAATGTGAGTTCTTTGCTATAAGGGATAAGAGAAAAACAACTTTTTTTTTTCACCACAAATCCTGACTGTAAACACAGGCCTGGCCCTCCATGACCCTGGATGCTGCCAGTTACACACATGCACGGAGCATGGGAATCCTCTCTCTGCAGCCCTCACCTGCCGCTCCCATCACGCTGCAGCCGCAGCTCCAAGCAGGCAGTAAATCTGTCAGTGGGGCCTAGCACCAAATGGCACTGGGTTCCTATCAAGCCTTTTAAGACAAGTCTCCGAACACTTTCTTCCCTTCGGATTGACATAAATGCTTCACTCGGAAAAAGACTGATACCAACATCTTTACTCAAGTTGCTTTTTCTCTTAAAAAATTTTATCAATACAAAACTGATAAGAGCAAATTTCAAAGAATCATCTAAATGTATCCATACTTGAAAAATCAAGGACACTCATTTTGTTTTGATTTGCCCGTAAATGCTGCCTAGTGCCTGAAGAGCTGGAGATAAACTGAGGGATAGGCTGAGAGTGGGTCACTTGGCTATCAGGTTTGAAGACTGTACTTGTGAAGCCCCATCAACTACTTCAAATGAAAGGCCTGTGTTTACCCCCCTTTAACTTGGAACCCCACACTTCCAGCTTCTCTTTCTCCCATTAGTTCCAGTTCATTGCTATTATCAATGATGTATTGAAATAGAAAGAGGGTCTCAAAGTAATCTGAGAAGGGGGAGAAAAACAGGACTCCGCATTCTAAATATTGCAGCCAGTTGAAAAGGATGACTAGCACAGAAATCCTCAAGCCTCACAACCAACTATAGAGCTGCTTTCCCCCAAGTTAATCAATTTCTGGCATTTTAGATATATGCTTCATATTTAAAGTAAGTTTAATGGTTTGTTTTCTCCATATATATGTATACGTGTATATTTACAGACACACATACACATACTCACATATGTATTAAAAATGACTCTAACACTATATTAGACAAACCAAAGTTTGGAGTTACACCTGAGTTCAAATGCTATTTTGGCCACTTATACATAGGTTTATGAGGATTAAAGGAGATAGCATATATAAGTATCTAGAATGCGACATGTGACAAAAACTATATCTTAGCCCTTACTTCTTCCTCATTAGCCATAAAATATTAGGGCTAAAAAAAATTTAAATTATGTTTACATGGTCAATGTAAACTTGTTGTTTTTAAATCCTCTAATAACTATGACTTGATTTTTTGTTATTTTAGTACTGTTCCTTTTGATTTTCTTTCCCCTGTATGGACTGACATCACTTTATTTTATGAGAGGATAGTCTTTTCAACAAATGGTTTTGGGAAAATAGGATAACTGCATGCAAAAGAATGAAGTTTGACTTTTACCTTACACCATACACAAAAATAAACTCTAATATAGATCTAAACGCAAAACTTCAACCATAAAACACTTAGAACAAAACAGTGGGAAAACTTCATGACTTTGGATCTGGCAAATATTTCTTGGATATGATACCAAAGCATAGGCGGCAAAAGAAAAACAATAAATAAACTGGACTTTACCAAAATTAAAAACTATCTGCATCAAAGGACATTTTCAACAGAGCAAAAAGGCAACACACTGTGTGGAAGAAAATATTTACAAATCATATATCTGACAAAGAGTTAATGCCCAGAATTTATAGCTAACACCTACAACTCAACAACAACCAAAAACAAACAATTCAATTAAAAAGCAAGTCTTGCATAGACATTTCTCCAAAGAAGATATACAAATGATCAATAGGCACATGAAAAGATGCCCAACATCACTACACATTAGGAAGATGCAAATCAAAACCACAATGATACCATTTCACTCATTAGGATGGCCATTATCCAAAAAGCAAACAAACAAGCAAACAAACAAACAAAAAACAGGTGTTGGCAAGGAAGTGGAGAAATGTGCACTGCTGGGGGGAATGTAAAATGGTGCAGCTGCGATGGAAAACAGTATGGTGGTTACTCAAAGAATTAAAAATAGAATAACCACATGATCCAGCAATTCTACTTCTGGGCATATACCCAAAAGAACTGAAAGCAGCTATTTGCTATGTCTCCCGAGGCATGGGAAACAAAAGCAAAAATAAATTATTGGGACTTCATCAAAATAAAAATCTTCTGTTCAGCAAAGGAAACAGTCAAAACTAAAAGGCAACCTACAGAAAGGGAGACGATATTTGCCAATGACATATCCAATAAAGGGTTAGTATCCAAAATCTATAAAGAACTTATACAACTCAACACCCAGAAACCAAATAATCCAATTAAAAAACGGGCAGAAGACATGAACAGACATTTCTCCAAAGAAGACATACAGATGGCCAACAGACACATTTAAAGATGTTTGCCATCAGGGTGCCTGGGGGGCTCAGTCGATTGAACATCCAACTCGTGATTTCAGCTCAGGTCATGATCTCAGGGTCGTGGGATCAAGCCCGGAATCAGGCTCCGTGCTTAGCAGGGAGTCTGCTTATCTCTCTCTCCCCCTGTTCCTCCCCCTCTTCTCTCTCTCAAATAAATAAATAAATAAATAAATAAATAAATAAATAAATAAATAAAATCTTTCAAAATAAAAAAGGGTGTTTTTCATCACTTACCATCAGGGAAATGCAAATCAAAATTACAGTGAGATATCACCTCACACCTGTCAGAATGGCCAGAATCAACAACACAAGAAACAATAGGTGTTGGTGAGGATGTGGAGGAAAAGGAGCACTCATGCACTCTTGGTGGGAATGCAGACTGGTGCAGCTACTATGGGGAACAGTATGAAGGTTCCTCAAAAAAGTTAAAATAGAACTACCTTACTCTCCATGAATTGCACTATTGCAAATTTACTCAAGACTATAAAAACACTAATTCAAAGGGATACATGCACACTTATATTTATATCTGCATTATATGCAATATCCAAGATATGGAAGCAGCCCAAGTGTCTATCAATTGATGAATGGATAAAGATGTAGTATATATACAATGGAATATCATTCAACCATAAAAAAGAATGCAATCTTGCCATTTACGACAACATGGATGGAGCTAGAAAGTATAATGCTAAGTGAAATAAGTCAGTCAGAGAAAGACAAATACCATATGATTTCACTCATATGTAGAATTTAAGAAATCAAACAAACAAGCAAAGGGAAAAAAGAGAGAGAGAGAGAGAGACAAATCAAGAAACAGACTCTTAATTATACAGAACAAATTGATGGTTACTAGTGGAAAGGGGGATGGGAGAATGGGTGAATTAGGTGATGGGGATTAAGGAGTACACTTGTCTTGATGAGCACAGGGTGATGAATGGAAGTGTTGAATCACTATATTATACACCTGAAATTAATATAACACTCTATGTTAACTAAGTGGAATTAAAATTTAGAAAAAGAAAGAAAGCAGCTACTTGAACAGGTATTTGTAATATCCATGTTCATAACAGCATTATTTACAATAGCCAAAAGATGGAAGCAACCCAAGTGTCAATTGATGGGTGAATGGAGAAACAAAATGTGGTATATGCATACAATGGAATATTATGTAAATTCAAAAAGGAAGGAAATTCTGACACATGCTACAAAATGGATAGACCTTGAAGACATACTTTAAGCCAGTCACAAAAGGACACATACTCTACAATACCACATAGATGAAGTACCTAGAGCAGTCAAAATTTATAGAGACAGAAATTAGAATGGTGGTTGCCAGCGGTTGGGAGAAGAGAAGTGGGTAAGGAGTTTCATTTTGGGAAGATGAAAAATATTCTGGAGACGGATGGGGAGATGGTTGCACAACTATCTGAATGTACTTAAAGCCACTGAACGGTACACTGAAAAATGGTTATGATGGTAGCTTTTATGCTATGTATATTTTACCACAATAAACAAAATCAATTACAAAGATCTAGCTGATTCTACCCAGATTCTACCCAGAAGATAGTTTTAATCAACATACAGGAGCTTGGTAAGAAAATTCATTCACACCTGTAAGCTAGCACTCCACTTTTAAAAGCTGGTCCCAAAGAAAAAGAAGACGATAGCAGGAGGGGAAGAATGAAGGGGAGTAAGTCGGAGGGGGAGACAAACCATGAGAGAGGATGGACTCTGAAAAACAAACTGAGGTTTCTAGAGGGGAGGAGGGTGGGGGATGGGTTAGCCTGGTGATGGGTATTAAAGAGGGCACATTCTGCGTGGAGCACTCGGTGTTATGCACAAACAATGAATCATGGAACACTACATCAAGAACTAATGATATAATGTATGGTGATTAACATAACAATAAAAAATTTAAATAAAAAGCTGGTCCCAGTACACTAACAAATTCCCCAATAAGTGTTACTAATAGTAAATTTAAATATGGAAAGAGTCTTTCCTCACTTGAAATGCCATAGGTGGCCTATTTTAATGTGGCAATTAATTATTAATTAATATTTAATTAATTAACTAATTCAAATTTTAGTTCTACTATTTAGCTATGGAAAACTATGCAAGTACTTAATCCCTTAGTTTCTTCCATCTGTAAAACTTTTTCCTTTCAGGACCACTATAAAGATTGCTGTAAGATAAAAATAAATAAATAAAATAAATTTTAAAAAGAAAGATTGTTATAAGGCAATATAAATATACATATTTACATGTGTAATACATACACATATTTACATATCTATGTATATCTTTATTAAATATTCGCATAATCTGAATATTACATGCTAGATATATATAGCAATTTACACTATCATTATACCCAAACTGCCTTCCCACATGTTCAGTATAAGTATATCCACACATTATTTCAGCTGAAAACAGTTATCACCCAGATATTACTGTGTCTGCAATGTCATCTAACTATTAAGAGCAGTTATCTCTTACAAGTATTCAAAGACAGGCAGGTAGAGAGCCAAGTAACTAGTTCAAATTTGTGTCTGTTAACATTTCAGAAGAGTCTGTTTCTTGTCTGGATCTCCAGACCTAAGACATTTGTTTATTTGTTTATTTGTACCATAGAGAAGGGTTTATTTTTTCATTTCACATTTTATTATTTTGTCTTAGAAAAGAGATTCATGCTAATGGTTTATAATGAAACAAGCTAAAATGCATGAAGAAAAAATTAATGATTTACCTCCCTCTTTTTCCACCCCCTACCCTGGGTAATCAATGTTAGCATTTTTCTCCTTGACCATACAAATATATGCAAGCAGACATGTACATAGAATTCTAAAGATTATGTATTTTTACAAAAATGGAATTGCACCAAATACATTGCTTCGCTCACTTAACATATTATAAACATTCCTCCAGTTCATAAATTTGAATCTAATTCATTTTAAATTATAGAATTATACTCTCTAGTATGATATACCACAAC
Source organism: Eumetopias jubatus (assembly GCF_037043125.1). NCBI lineage: Eukaryota > Metazoa > Chordata > Mammalia > Carnivora > Otariidae > Eumetopias > Eumetopias jubatus. Next base: position 110,881,852 of record NW_028274808.1, on the reverse strand, counting down.
TGATTCAGCTTGGACATTCATGGGTTTGTTTGTTTGTTTTGCTTGTATATGTGTTTGTAAATCATTACAAAAAAAATTTGTGATAAATAGCTTCATATAAATATTTTTCCATAATAGTGCCTTTATTTCTTATTATAAGCTAGATTTTCAAAGAGCCAATGAATATATTTATTTTTAATTTTGAAATTCACTACCTAATATGCATTGATCTCTTCTCTATTCTTTTTTTTTAAATGTTTTATTGTTATGTTAATCACCATATATTCCATCACTAGTTTTTGATGTAGTGTTCCATGATTCATTGTTTGTTCATAACACCCAGTGCTCCATGCAGAATGTGCCCTCTTTAATAGATCTCTTCTCTATTCTATTTGCCTGATCTAGTTGTCTTTTTCTAGGGTGGTAACATGTTTTGTTTATATGTTGTGATAGAGGTGACAATTGCTCATCCATATCTGTGTTTTCCTCATCTTCCTGGGTACGCCACTAGAATACATTTCTCATTCCTCTTGCATTTAGGTGAGGCCACGTGATTAGTGACTACTCACCAAGGAAGTTTAGGAAAAGTAGGACTTCTCCATCTTTTTGCCAATCCCTGGATGAATGAAGAATTTCAGAAGGAAGGAAAAGCCACAAGACAGCAGGAATTCAGGTGTGCTGGTCTACAGTGTTTTGCCTCTCAGCCCCAAGTCTACCCCTCTTTGCCCTGCTTTGTTACACTGAAGTCAGATCCTTTAAACAAACACGTCTCCTTTGCCAGGTGGCACAAGGCTCAGCTTGTCAGCAGAAGGTGTTAGAGGGACCCTTTAAGAGGAATGGGCTTCTCATCCTGACTCTGGGGTGGTTTTTCCTATTGATTCTTGCAGCACATGGCAACAAACAGTGTGCCAGACACCCAGTGGCGCTCACCCACCCAGCAAGCTTCCCTGGCACCCAAGCGGGCAGCTTCTTACTGAGTCTCGCCAGCACAGCGGGTGCTTTTCTACTTGCCAGCCCCAGCCTGTGGCACCTCAGCAAACCTGCCTACCTTTCAAATGGCCACAGCCACAACCTCTCCAAAGAGCTCTGACTCCCAGCTTTCAGGGGCTGGAGGGAAGGTTCTTCCAAGTCTATTCCTTCCTTGAGTACTCTGCCTTGGCCCTAGAGGTAGAAACTGCTTCCCATATCTGCCAATCCTCTATTCTTTAGAGTTCTCTCTCTATAATTTAGTAGTTAATACCCTTAGCTCATAAATCTCCAATTTACAATTTCCCTGTTCAAATTACTGATACAATTTCTGTCTCCTGACTGATACAGCATAGCCCTGACTGGCTGTTGGAAAAGAGCCTCCCACCCCACGCCACCTATTACAAGAATATAAAATAATTGTGTTTGGCCACTAAAATTTGAGGGTTGCTGATTATAGCAATTAGACTACCTTGAACAAGCAATTGAATTACAGGATTATTGCAGTAGATAATATCTGGTAAATCAGTACTCTAGGCCCTTTTTCAAATTGGCATAGCTATTCTCAGACAATAATACTTCGATATGAAATTTGACTTCATTTATCTCATTCTAGTAAATGAAAATTTCACTCCACTGGAATTCCAACTGAAATAATATTTTTATGAAATTTTATATTTTTATAGTATTAACTCTTTCCCCTGGGAAACATAATATGACTCTGTAGTTGTTTAGACTCTATATAAAGTCCTCCAATTATGTAATTTTTTTCCATATAAGAATACCTTGCTTATTAAATTTCTTTTATTGTTACTTCAAATAAGATATCTTTCTATTTCAATTTTTAAACTATTCTTTCTAATTCAAAGCATTTCTTTTTTTTAAGATTTTATTTATTCATTTGTCAGAGAGAGAGGGAGAGAGAGAGAGCGAGCACAAGCAGGGGGAGCGGCAGGCAGAGGGAGAAACAGGCTCCCCGCTGAGCGAGGAGTACAATGCGGGACTCGATCCCAGGACCCTGGGATCATGACCCAAGCCGAAGGCAGACCCCTAACCGACTGAGCCACCCAGGCATCCTTAATTCAAAGCATTTCTACAGATTTTTGTATATTGATTTTTTTAATCTAGTGAAATTATAGTCTATAAATTCTATCTGTAGTTACAAGAAACAAATAATGTTTCTTTGAATATTCTTGCACATCTCTTCAACTTAATTGAACACATGTCTAAGGAGTGGAATAGAGATCTATTGAGCCAGGATCTTGTTGGCACAGCTTCATGAACGAGACTTTGGTATACTTTGAAAAAGTTAAATTTTTTTTTTTTACATTTATAAGTATATAGCCCAGAGAAGTATAACTGATCTAGTAAAATCATATGCTATGGGAGCAAGTGATATGATTGTTGTTGAACATTTCCCAATATGAAAACAGAAATGTCATTAGACTCGAAAAGGCAATTAACCAGATATCACAGTTTGATAGGCCCAAATTATAGAAGGTCCTGACAGTCAGGCTATGATGTGTGCATTAGACAATGGGTAGTGGACACTGAACAGCAGAGGGACCTGGTCTAAGGGAGACAGGCACTCTGGCAGAATGGCTGGCATAGAATGAAATGCAAATTTAAGGGAGTGAGCTATTTATAAGCAGCTTGAAGTGATCTCTTTTTGGAGATTTCAGAAAATGGGGAGACACAAGGAAAGCTTCAGACATTTGTACCAAAATGGATCCAGAAACTTGTCTTTCTTTGTAGCAGTTTCATCATATTTAAATGCAACAAGAATGTTAACATTGAACTCTTCACAGGTTAAATTTATCTCACAACTTCGAGCCCAAATAAGTTTGATTCCTACTCTGTATGAATATCTAAAAACAAATTGATTGAGTTAAAAAAGAAGGAAAAAAATGTTTTACAATGATGACAATTACTAGAAGGCTTAGGAGAAAAAAGTTTACCCTTCAAAAGCACAGCAGACACGCACGGAATTGTTGTAATGATTTTAGTTATGCTAATAAGGTCACTGGATTTCTACTTTATGAAGGAGTTTCTCAAATTACTCAAAATCTTGCTTTGGATATTTTTGCTTTTAGAAATGCAGGAGGTACAAGTGGAGGATAATTAATACCTTCCTGCAGAGACAAAAAGAGAATCCTCAAGAGAATCAAATGAAAAGCAGAAACAGGGAGCAATCGGTGCAATGCGCACTGGAAAATCTGCCTGTTGGTACGATGCCAGTTCATCCATGACTTATATCCACACCCTCTTTGAAACAGAAACTTTTAAAAAAGTCACTTTTTGTCACAGCCAGGAAAAGGAAGATTTGAAAACTACTGACATCAGAGAAGGTAGTATCCCATTAGCACAATTTCTCCTACCGTTTTTGTCATTTTTCCACATGCAGAGACATCATGCAGAAAAGCACATTTACAAGCATCTGTGTGTGGCATTATAGGAAGGGTTTGTGTTTCTATGTGTCATTCTTCACCAACACCCAGATAGCCTTAGGGACCCCTGAAACTGTACCAGAATTTCAAGGTGTCAAGTTAGTGCCCCAAAAAGGTTATCTCACAGTTAGGTTTTTGGACATGCTAAATTCAGGGTCTAGAGGCCCCACTTGGTGCTGCATCATTCCTGTCAGGTGGATGAAGAGACAAACATATAACAAGCCAGGAGAATCCTTGGAGTCCTTTCTGTCAAAAATCACTCAGACATGATGTTTATTTGTAGTAGCATTTTTGCCTGGACTAAGGGAAGATGGATGAACCAAAACCTAGATGGACTTGTCATTAAATGGCCCAAATCAATCATTACAAAAGCCACTGCATTACCTCAAAAAGAGGACTAAGCCAAAAGTATTATGAAAAAAATGAGAGATTACTTTGCTGATGCTTCTATTAGTGATAAATAATTTGTTAGTACATTCTATTAGTGATAGGCGGATTATCTATTTATTTCTATTAGTATAACAACATTGAATCAAGTAACTTTACAGGAAAATTAGAGAAATTTAACCCTATAAAAAGGTAGTATACAAACAGATGTATTGTGTTTCATGTGGTAATGCAAGAGATCAACCAACCAGAAGTTTACACCAAATTTTCCATAACACTACTTTCAAAGCAGAGGATTAATACCTTTGTGAATTGTATTTAACACACAGATATTCAATTAGACCATGAATTTAAGGTAAAGTGGAACTATGAGACGTTCTTCAAGAGACCACATTTACAGTTCAGAACAGCCTCAACTCAGAATTGCCCTTCATTTATACTAGGAACTAAACAAAAGAAGCTTCATGAATGTAGAATTAGTGGGTGTCATCTCTGTATTACTTGGTTTCCTAGACTTTGGGGCTCATTGGTAATTGGCATTAGCAAAGACCACAGCCGAAGCAGTGGCTAAAACATTGTTGTATGCACACTCCCTTCTCGTGCAAAATAAAAGAACTATTCACAATTACACTGAATGCGTGTAAAGAATGTAGGCCAAAGAGAGTGATGGATTATTTACCTTTGGGAAAACTTCAACATTCAGAGTATAAACATAACCTTCTCCCCTAGAATATGCCTACTTTCAACAATGCAGGTAAGCAAACAACAGGGCCTAATTGTTTTCTACACTTTTGACTCCAATATGTTACAACCCAAGATATTGAAGTAACTTGCAAATAAGATAGTAAAATGTCTATCACTGAACACTAGAGATTAAGAAATGTCTCATTTTACAAGAACAAACAAACAAACAAACAGAAGAAAATAAGAAACATGAATTAAAACTTTCCAGCTTTGTATTGATCCTAGTTAAGGGTATAAAACCAGCCATCAGTTGGTGGTTTCTGAGCATTGTAAAGGAGGTGGTCACAAGAAGCCAAGTGAATTCAATAAAAGGAATTTATGGTGTCCTCCCATTTCTTTTTCTTTTAGGGTTATAAGGGCAGTTTCTTTTCCTTGGGAAAAACATCCCCATAAAAATCAAACGTTAATGCTAATTAAGTAAAGAAAACTAAAGGTGATGGTTCTTTGACAGGAAATAGAAGTTTGGAATTAGTAAGAGTAAAAAGATAAATTTGATGAGAGTTCAGATATGGGACATAAACAAGTTCACCATGTTCTCTAGACAAAAAATAAAATAAAAAAAAGAATGATCTTTGATTAGAGATAGTATTTGATACAGCGATATTTGTAAATTTGATTTTTACAAGTCTCAAAACATACTATTATCTAGAACATTAATTATAAATTTAATTTTTCATAGAATCAAAATTATTAGATCTAAAGTTTTTTCTGAATTGGTTTCATTATACAACCAACAGTCTTCAAATTTAGAAAATGTTCCATCTTTATTTGCAGATAAGGCAAATGAGACCCATGCATTTTAAATGGAAATTAATAAATAAAAGGTGGAACTTAAAAGTCCAGATCTCATACAGATCTATGTGCCACAATGTTAAATATCTAAACATTAGACTTTATTTCTACTTCCATTATGCTTTCTCATGCACTAACTTCAACTGTTTATCTGTCTGCCCCTTACTAAGCTACCTAACAAGGTAAAAATAATGCATAAATTGCAAATTTAAAATTTAGGTAAAGATTGCAAATAATAACGATTGGAGGGGGGAAAAAAGGAAACATATTAGTATTTTTATATCAATTGCAGAGCCAAAGCTTTAAGATCTTTAAAAATCTCTATAAATTTTTGTGCAGTGAATATCTCAGATTTGATTTAAATTTCTGAAATGAAGAAATAATATATATAATATGCCCTTATCTCTATCTATTAGTCATTCTCTATTCACTTACTCTGATGTTTCTTCTCCTCAGCAGTTATGATTTTCTAAAATTATACTATTTGTACATTTATTTATTTATTATCTGTTTTCCCATTTGAATACAATTTTGTCTGGTTTGTTCACATCTAACAACTATGCAGTATCTGAAGCATAGTAATATTTCAATAATTATTTGCTAAAAGAATCAATTAATTTAAAATATCAAAACAAAAATATATCAAAACATGCACATATAATATGTGATACATATATTTTTTAGGTGAACTGCATTAATTTAACATAGGTGCATATTTGCTAAAAACCTAACTAAATATTTTTTAGTATTTCTATTTTCTCTAAGAAGAATGAGCAAGTCAACCCTTCTCTGACTTGCAACCTCTCTCTGTTTTCTAGAACAATAGAGAACTTTAAATCTCAAGGTGATAAAATGATGGCCTAGGTAATGTCTGAATATATCAACACTTCTCATGATAATCCTAGAAAAAGCATACATTGTGTTAATAAGTAAACTTGGAAGCAAATATTTATTTAAATATACATCCCGATCATCATACTGAGGTCCATACGTTAAATTTTAGGACAGTGGGGCTAATTTAGAAATAAGAGGAACCTTAGCCTTTTAACATGACTAGACCTATAAAATAGAGTACGATTTGGTGAGAAAATGGGGGCAAATGTAGAGATTTGTTGGAAAGAAAACAAATGTAAGTACAAAGACCAAATTGAAGTTCAATAGATTTTTGATACAAGAGTAGAACTTAATTAAAAAAAAATAAAATGAAACCTTAGTAACTTCTTCAGATACTTCCACAGAAGCAAAATGCTTAACTTTAGTGTTTGTCTAATCACTATATATATCATTATCATTTCCAATTGGGTCCACATTAAACATCAAGTCAAACTCATTTTCTGAAAACTAGTTCCAGATTATGGCAGATGTTTGGGGTTGCATATTTTAAAAATAAACTACAAAATATAATAGTAGCCATCTGGTTCAGAATTTTCTGTTTATTGTTTTCTATGGAGTAATGGGCAAAAATAGAAACAAATAAAAGAAAACAGCTGTCATGGAAAACTTTGAAAGGCCAAAAAATTGTGCTCTTAAACTAGTATTGAAATTAACAGATTGGTCAATTTAAATAACCAGATTTGTTTTTTTAAAAAGGTCTTGAATTTTTCAATTAAATTGTCCAGTTACATTGGCATCACTTTGTCTTAAACCATTAATAGCTGAAGAACATTATAAAATCTTAACATTTATACAAACTGAATATGGCTTCCCACTGACATATATATAATGTACTGACATATAAAATAAAGATTTTATTTAAACTTCCATTTAAAATGGCAGTGGGTTGGCAGCTCCATGGATTGACCTCTCACAACTTTACATTTCAAATGTGTTCATATTGACAGAAATGAAATTGCTGGAATTTTGAAGTAATTTCTACAAACAATAAGATTGATTTGACTGGATGGAGAAAAAAAATATTTTCCTATCCAAAAGAACACAGGAAGAAAATATTTTCTCTTCCACTATATTTCCATGGATTTATAACTGAAAGGAATGTACCTTTGATTCCAGACTATTCCTACTTCCACTCCTGTCATATGAAACCTGCTCTTTAAAATTCATGCAGTTTTATTACACTCTCCACTCCATTCTTCTTACTGTCATCAAATGAAATGAAGGTCTTTGTCATCTGGCCCAGTTTTCCCTCCGTGTTAAATCCTCTCATCTGCCAGAAAAACTTTGCCATTCCAACAAACCCAGCCCTTCAGTTTCCTGGCCTACTGGTTCTCTTCCACTTCCAACTCAGATACCCGCAACCAGACTGGTACCCAGTCCTTGCCACAATCCACAATTGCTTCATCTTCAAAAATATTCAATCAAGGATCCAGCTTTCTCCCCACAACTGCTTCTCCTTCCTCCTCTCCTGCTCAACCTCTTCCCTCAAGCAGTGCTTTGGCTTCGTTAGACTACCAACCCATTAATGTATCTACCACAGCTCTTCTAATACATAAGTAATCTCCTTTCCTCACTTTCCTATCATCCAAGTATAGCACTCCTTGCAAATTCCAATCATCAGGACACCTGACTCCAAAACCTAAGATCTAGATTCCAAAAGTAAAACCAAATAACACACCTAACAAAAAAGTTTGATGGAAAGAGAAGAAAAAATGAAAGGCAAATCTTGCCCCTACTCAGTTCTATATTCCGTCCCTCCTTGTTGAGCATCTTCAAGATCCATCCCCACATATGTTTTTTGTTTGTTTTTGTTCTGATTCCTCTGATAAATATGAGCCATAACCTGCAGTACATGTCTCCTGAAGAGGTAGCAATTCCCTAGAAAGACCACGCTGAGGTCAGGCTCTATTGGCTTAGAGGCAAAAAAAAAAAAAAAAAAAAAATAGTGTAAGTAGTGAAAGATCCTGAGGAGAATAAACATCTTTTTTAAGAAATCTGTTTCAGATAAGGTCTTTGCGTCCATGCAGTGGGACATTGCTGTCCTCTAGCAAGGGGGAGATGAGCTAGCCTCCCTCCTGGGGGATTCATGGGAATCTGTGGGTTTTTGGTTCTCAAGAGCGTCTACCCAAATATCTCCATTCCATTTGTTTGTCTTCAAGGAGACATAGACATAGGAGACTAGCTGGGCCTATGAATTCAATCTCTTATAACTCTGCCAGTCTCATAATCAAACTTCAGGCCTAATCTTCAGTACAGGTGGCTCTCTTTAAATGCTGCTTGTTATAAGAAACATTGTCCCCCCCATATCTTTTAAGTGCTAAAGCTATGACATAAGCCAGCGCCTCCCCTTTCTTCTGTATTCCATCCGTGTTCCCTAACTGCTACAAACAATGTGAAAATTCATTCACATAGTAAGGTGTCCAAAGTGAATATATCAACACATTTTATATGTAAAAAATAACCAATCGGAAGATCTAATGGGAAAAATATTGCATTTACAATATCAATAAAAGATTTTTTTAATGCTTAGTACATAAATTACCATTAAGTTCAGCTACATGCAACACAAAGCCCAAATAAATAGTGGCTTAGATACCAAGTGGTTATTGTTTCATGTGAGAAGTCCAGTGGTCAGCAGTCCAAGACTAGAAGAGCTGTTCCACAGATCCCTAAGAGTCCTGGGCTCCTTCCTGGTTTCTGCTCTAGCCAGAATGTCCCATTCTCACCACAAGAAAGAGAAAAGAGAACATACCTTCTCCCTTGAACACTCCTCAAAGTTGTATATACCACTTCCACTTATATCCCTTTGTCCCAAACCATGGCTCAATGGCTAGGCTTACCTACAATGAGGGCTGTGAAATGAAGCCTTTATTCTGGGCGGACATGTTCCAGCTGAAATTCAGGGCTTTCACTGCAGAGAAAGAAGGGGAGGAATAATATTAGGGGACACCTAGGAATGTTTAAGAAAAAAAAATATAAGATCTACAAAGAAGGTATTCATATTGCCTGAGAGATACAAAAGATCTGAACAAATGAAAAAGCACACCATGTTCTTGGGTAAACAACAAGAAAATTACCTTGATAATCCACAAATACGTTGTAATAGCCATGAATTTTAGTGCCTCAAATACTATAACAAAAACATGTATAAAACAAGACTGATAAATAGATGAGTAAATAACAGAAACACAGTTACAGTAACAACCTTTGGCAGATCAAATAAAAATAAGGTCATAATTATTTTTAACAGTAGAATGAATAATATCCAGATGTCAGTTAAGGTCATCTTTCTGTCAGAAATAAAATTTGTAAACACCCCCATTACACACCATGCAAAGGTTCAATAGCCCCCCAACACTTCTGGGAATTCCCATGTCTTTCCTTCTCAAAAGCCCCTCTAGCCTTATTCTTGCCCTCTGAACCTCATTAGATTCTTGCCTTCTGTTTCATTCTACCTTATCCACTGTGCATCGGCCCAGACATGGGACACAGACCCTTTTCTTCATTGATCTAATAACAGCTCACAAAGGCCATTTTTGTGTGTAGTCAACTTAAGTGAAAGCTTGGGGCAGTAAAGTAGGTAGAATTACAGCCCTGATAAGTAAACTACTTACATATACTAGGCAACCCATTCCTAAAAGTCATTAGTGTTTGGCTATCCCACCACTGTGAATTTCACCCATTTTTCTAGTAAATCTAGCTTCTTGCCTTGTTACATATCTCTGCTTCCCCCAGGAAAACTGTCCTAACACTTCCCTGTTGCTCTGTTTTTAGGTCTACTTCATTTTGCCTCATCTCAGAAAAGAATTATTTCTCTCTCTCTCTCTCTCTCTCTCTCTCTCCCCCAGAGATAGCTCCAACAAATAGCTGGGTAGAACATATCAGAAGGGTTACAATATCACCATAATTTCCATCAGACTCCATAGAGTCATACCTAATAAACAATGATGCACTGCACCCAGCTTGTACTGGCTCACAGACACAATTATGTGGACTTTCCTACTCCTGATTCAGTGACTGAGTCCATAAGTAGGTTTAAATCCACATGGTGAAAGTATTTACACCTTGGAAGTTGGCAAACACTACAAATATCAGTGTTTTTGTTTTGGTTTAGGGAGGGGATTTGAGGGTTTTTTTGTGTGGTTTTCTGTTGTTTTTGTTTGTTTGTTTGTTTGCTTATTTGGAGGCAAGTTTATTAGCACCACACAGCATATACTCTAGAAAGCTCTGTGTTTAATCTGTAAATAAAGATGCAAGTTTTTTGACTCGCTCCCACAAGAACCAGCTTAACCCTCCAGGGCAGAAAGAAGAGCAGGGCAAGGGCACTAAGCAACAAGATGATTCCTTTGCTTGGATTCCACACAGACCACAGGAATATGATATTCTGTCTTATTCGAGTCCATGATTTTCTCCATGCAACAATATTAAGTAGAACTGTTCAGGCAATGTGAGTATGCAACTGTATAATTTATTAATTTAATTTGTTAAGTACATTAACCTTACTAGAGCTCAAACTTGAGGACAAAAATAAGCTATTATACCATATTCTAAAGAGGTTCTGGGCATCGATATCTCTCCCAAGATCTAATGAAAAGTAGAAGAGTCAGCCTACTACTGTCATCCAGGCCCCATCCCCACCACAACCCACCCCAACCACTTCTATAAAGAGTTGACTGGAGGGAGAGAAGGAAAGATTGTTGAAGTCAGTGGGCTTGTAGTATATGCAGTATTCATAGGAAAATGTACTTCCCCAGCCCTCAAGCCAAGATGGCAGGAGGCGGATTTTCTCAGAGATTTTTAAATAGAATTTTTTTAGTTCCTCCAGAATGAGACAGGTGGCCTTGCACTGGGGGAATGGCTATCTGCTAAGACTTGATGACTTGTCCCTATGAATTAAAGAGAGATGATGACAGTAAAGCAGCCATGACAGTATTTGCTGTTCCAAGAGGACCAGGGGACACCAGAAAAGGAACTGACCTTGAGATCTTTTTGTGAATACCTCATCCAACAAGGCTACCCTCCAGACTAAGGGACTCCAGCATGGGGAGGCTATGGTATATACCACAGTGGATGGGAACTGAGTAGGAGAAATTAGAAGTGTTTGCGCCAGAGAAGATGCTCCATGCTCAAGAAATGAGCCACAGGAAGATCTCACAGGATGGTGCAAAGAACTTTCACATGCCCATCCATGAGAGATCAATTCTTTCAATGTCTTTCACATAGAAAGGCCACCCTCAGCAGCCTGTCAGGATTAGCCAGAGGAGCAGCAGAAACCAGCACAAGCAAAGAAAGAAAGAAGGACAACATGCCCAGTGAAAACAGATTACTTTTTCAGTCCATTTTTCTCTTGTCTAGAGGTAAGGGGGTGCAAGAACTGCCCATGTTAATCTCCCACTTAAAGACCCTTGAATCATGATTTTAAGAAGTTATTTGGCAAAGCAAAACTTTAGATCAAGTATGAAGGTAATTTTAAACTTGATTGGATTGAGTTTTTAAATCTGAAAATGTCCATAGGTTCTGGAATCCGTCTATAAGACTCTTAAAGAATGAAGTGGAGGATTTGATAAATGTTGAAAGCACCAATTAGAGAAAAATAAAACTTCCTGTTTAACTCCACCCAGTTGATATCTACCCCTTAATAAACAGGGCTCATTTGGATTTTTATAACACAAAAACAAACGAAAACCTTCTTCCTTTATTGCCTTTTTTCTCTCCACCCAAAAATCCCCTTCAGTGTTCCTTCACTGTGACAGACTCCCTGTTGGTTTATTCCAGCTTATGCTACTCTTCCGGCAGCTGATAGTGGCTGTTCTCTGGCGTGGGAGATCAAGCCAGCACTTCCAGGTCCTTTCCCTGGCATGTCTTTATATGATGGTAAGTGGTTTGCTGTCCTAGGTTATCTCATCTGGCACCAATGGAATTTTTTTTCCCTTTAGATAGCAGTCTATTTATTTGTAAAGTATTATTTAAACCTAAATACATATTGGCACAAACTTTTCATCATTTTACTTCTCAATAAAGACATGGTGTCTAATTTCTCCCTCCACTCAAATAAGTACCAGCCCCAAGCCTCACCACCATTTACTTGCACAGTAATTTAGCTTTCCAAAAGTCCAAAGATTAGATTATATGCTCTGATAAGCAAATGACCCAACAGTTTGAGTTAAATATAGAAGAATTAATAGAAGCCTTGAAAGTTCAATCTTTCCTTTCTCCTCCCATTACAATCTCTTTCCCAATAAAATATATACATCATTCTTGCCTCCTCTCAGAAAGTAAAAGCTGTTACAATTGTTTTGTTTTAAATAAAATTCCCCTTCCCAATAATTACTCATACTGGAGTATGCAAATGTAGAGACAAGAAACCAAATTAACTCCACAAACATACCTGAGGCTGAGGAATTGTACCAATACTATCTCTCTCTCTCTCTCTCTATATATATATATATTTATATATATATATTTATTTTTATTTATTTATTTATTTATTTTTTAATATTTGACTTTGTGTCTCTAGGCCAGGTATGTTCTCTCCCTGCCAACCTCATTGGCCCACTTCCTAATGAATTACATTTGGCTGTTCAGCACATTTATATCACTTACCTGATTTCTAAAGGTGTTTGAATTTACCTGAAACAAATGTTGACTATATGGATGCATGTATGAATGTTTCCCACTAACAGTGAATATGCCTTCTTTTCAAGCATCCATAAAACATTTGCAAATATTGTTTCAAGAATGGGCAAACAAATCAACAGAATATTAGAGACTATCTTAAAACCAATAAAATAAAAAAGATCATAGTAGATGGAAAAGAAGCATTGTAAACTAAGGTATATAGATGAATTACCCAAAGGTTTTGGGGAAATAATACTTTTGAGGAACACATTAAGTTGGATCACAATTTTAACCTATCATCCATTAAAATAAATTTTATTTAAAAATAAAAGCAGAAAACAGATGGGAATAATGACCAATTGATCTCAGAATGGATAAACACTTTCTAAATTTAAGAACAAATAGATCATTAGGATATGTTGGTTAAATTTATCTACATAAAATTTGAAGCTCTCTGAAGAGCAAAACCTCACAAGATTGTAAGACAATCCAAACTGAGAAAATTGTTTATATCAACAATGACACACTTAATAATACTTATTATATTAAAATAATGACAACAATAATAATATATGAAAACTCACTCAAACTCATAAAAAGGACACCAAAACTTTTATTGAAAATGGACAAATTTAACATGAGAAAGTGCTCTGTATCTCTATGTTATCACTTAATTATATTAACTACATTGATGCATTTATACAACTCCTTCCGCAGAATATAAATTCTTCTAACCAGAAATAGAAACTTTGAGTCTCTGGTGCCTTAAACAGTGAACAGCACATATTAGAGGCACAACATGCTTTCTATTAAACAAATAATAATTAAAAAAACAAAAACACAAGTTCACTACTAGAGTTATTTACTTATTTTCTTGGCATTTCTTCCCAATTTTTAAATTATGTTCTTTCTGGATTATTTTTCTAAGTTGGAAAATAATTCTAAAAATTTTTGATAAGAAAACAAAACATTCAGGAGTGCCTGGGTGGCTCAGTCATTAAATGCCTGCCTTCGGCTCAGGTCATGATCCCAGGGTCCTGGGATCGAGCCCCACATCGGGCTCCCTGCTCTGCGGGAAGCCTGCTTCTCCCTTTCCCATCCCCTGCTTGTGTTCCCTCTCTCGCTGTGTCTCTCTCTGTCAAATAAATAAATAAAATCTTAAAAAATATTAAAAAAAGGAAAAGAAAACGAAACATTCAGAAAGCCCTCAAGAATCAAATAAGTAAATCTCATTGGGTAGAAATGAAGACACTATAAAAGGAAGATATTCCAGAAAGCCAGAGAACTTACTGTCATTGCTAAAACTGTGACACTCTCTACTCCATTTCCTTGTAATGTTACCTCTTTACTGTTAAGAAAGTGAGATCTTTACTATAAGAGAAAAGAAATAAAATAGGTAATTAAAGAAGGCAAAGAAGAGCCATGCAATATTAAATGAGAATTGGTAATATTAATATGAGCTCAAGATTTTTTATATGTGTTTTCTAACTCTATTCACTGGTTGGATATAGGAACAATAACATCTCTATAACAATGAGCACATTTTATGACAAGATCTTGTATTCTAAACACCATTCTCTACTGAAAGAAAATAGAGAAATTTGGAGAAATGCTTATTGCAGCAATAAGTTGGGAAAAATACAAAGTTAACCTAAGAAATCATGTTGCACTAGAAAGAAATAAAAGTGCTCAAAGACTAGTGAGGTTGTATTAGTTATCCATCACTATAAAATAAATTAATCTCAAACTTAGGACCTAAAACAATAAATACTTATTATCTCAGAGTTCTGTGATTCTAAAATAGGAGGACATCTTAGCTGGGTCTTCTGGCTTAAGGTCTCTAAAAAGGCTGCAATGAAGTTGTCAGCCAGGCTGCAGTCCTCCCAGGCTCATATGAGAGAAGATACACTTTTAAACTCATTCATGTGGCTGTTGACAATTGACAATATGTATTTTCTCATTTATATTGAAAGCTTAAGTTTCTTTCTGGCTGTTGATCAGAAGGCATTCTCAATTTCTAGCCAGGTGGGCTTCCTCATGGGGAAGATGACAACATTGTGTCTGGCTTCCATTAGCATGAGCAAATAAGAAAGGAAGAGATGAATAGCAAGACAGAAGTCATGGGCTTTTCATAACCTAATCTCAGACACGACACACCATCACTTTTGCCCTCTCTTGTCTGCTAGAAGTGGATCACTAGATCCAACCCACATTCAAGGGGAAGGATTATATAAGGCATGAATACTGAGGAAGCAGGGATCATTGGGAGATGTTCTAGTGGCTACTGATCACACAGATCATACGTGCAAAGAAACAAACTTGAATGAGCTCCAATTAAATTGGCTATTTAGGACAATTTGGTCATCAATAAAAATAAATATGATAATTGATTCAGATGCAATGAATTAAAAAAACAGTCTATAGATATTAGAAAAGGTAGATGAGAAAGAATAATTTTTTAAAAGATTTTATTTTATTTAATTTAGAGAGAGAGAGAGAAAGAGTGAGTGGGGGAGGGGCAGCGGGAGAGAGACTCTGAAGCAGACTATGCACTGAGCACGGAGCCTGACAGGGGCTTGATCTCATGACCATAAAATCATGACCTCGAGATCACGACCTGAGCCAAAATGGAGAGTCAGATGTTTAACCAACTGAGTTCACCCAGGCACATCCAAAAAAGAATTTTGAAGTGACAGAAATATAGTATTTGAACTCAGATTAGCATTTTAAATAGGAAATCTAGACTTCTTTTTTGAAAACTCACACATTATCTTCAATAATTCTATATTTCACCCAGTTTCTATGGAAAGTTTACACATATATTTGATCCAATAAAAATTTTGGTCTATCTCTTAAAAAAAAAAGAAAAGGAAAGAAAAGAAAGGAAGGAAAAGGTGGGAAGTAGAAAGGAAGAACAGTCTTATTTATAAAAGAATACCAGCTGGTAATAGAAGAAATTAGAGATTTAGAAAATCATCATCTTGCAACCCCTCAATGTAATAAATGATTCAGGTAAGGATTATTAATAAGAGCCAAAGGCATTGCATGAAATGTAGTTGTATAACAGGATAGTTACATAATGCCAAAATATCATCTAATATATTAAATATTAATTAAAAAGATCAAAAAGTGTGTTATTTTCAATACTAATTCTGGTGGTCTGCACCTTAGCCAATCACTAATAGTGAGACAATTTTATTATAAGCCTTCTGATAAAATGTAATACAAAATATGGATCATCACCTATGAAATATTCTTGCCATAAAGTTTTTTTTATTGTTTTTATTGTTATGTTAATCACCATGCATTACATCATTAGTTTTTGATGTAGTGTTCCATGATTCATTGTTTGTGCATAACACCCAGTGCTCTATGCAGAACGTGCCCTCTTTAATACCCATCACCAGGCTAACCCATCCCCCCACCCCCCTCCCCTCTAGAACCCTCAGTTTGTTTTTCAGAGTCCATCATCTCTCATGGTTCGTCTTTGCCATAAAGTTTTGAACTTAATCTAGTGAAGCTTTTAGACCACAAATTCAAATTACAGTAAATACAGGGGATAGAGGGACAAATTAAATGATACTATGAGCAAGCAGACAGACAAATCTAGAATGTATGACATCTACAAGAAAATTAACCTGAGTTCAAAATTCACTGTCATGGGGTAAAAATAAAAGAGAGGAGTCTTGTTTCAGAAAAGACTAAAGAGAGATAAAAACCAAATGCAATGTATGAACCCTGACTAGATTGTGCATAGGAAAAAATACATTGCTTAAGTCTCTGGGGGTTGCCATCCATGGAGGTCACAGACAGATAGCACTAGGTTATACAATAGGGCTTACTGAGTGAAAGGTTTAAAACAGAAACATTAGCAAAGAACCTAGGCAGGATAACCAGCATTGTGGATAATTTTGTGGGATCCCCTACTCTGATCTTGCACCCTGGGGATTGTAGGAGAAACTGTAGGACCCAACTACTAGGAATCTGACTGTGACAGAGAAGTGGGGAGGGGATTGCAACAACCAGCAATGGATCTTGGCAGACCAAGTTCATACTTGCAGTGCCCACATAGTAATCCCAGTCAGCAGCTTTGCTCATCTGCAAAACCAAGTTGGGGTTACTCTGACCAGGAAATTCACTGGGTTACAGATCTGCCTGAACAGATACTCAAGTGGGTTTTGCCAGCTCTAGAGTCCAGTTTGCCTGCAGTCAGGCAAGGTGTTGAGTCACAGCCTCACATGCTGTGGATAGTGCTGTACAACCCCCATCTGACTAGAAGATGTAGTGACAACTCCTGAAAGCTATGTAGCCCAGTGATGCTCAAGCTGAGAGGCAGGTGAGCAGAGCTGATTATCCTCAAAGCAAAGTCAGTACTGGGCAGGGAGCCTTCCCATACTATGCACAGACAGGGGAATTAATTCATAGCCAAGGCTGAGGGTAGCTCCTGGCGCCTCCCAACCAGAGAGTTTGTTTGGGAAATTGATAGTAGCCTGAAGAGGCCCTCCAGCTCCTACACAGAAAAGGGTGTTGAGACATTGTCCCACCCCCTGTGAAGGGTGTCTTCCAGCCCCATCTAAACAGAAGGGCTAGTGAGAATGCCTGAAAGCTATGCAGCTCAGCAGGCAGTACTCAAGCAAAAGGGATAGACAGACCTAATAGTTTGCAGAGCAAAGCCAGTGGCCATCCCCCAGTGAACTGTACAGGCCCTGGGCCCTGTCCTAACCTTCTTTCAGGGCAGGGAAGATAATTCATAGCCCCATCTATTACTGAATATGGTACCTGGTCTCAACTATCTAGTAAGCCTGACCAAAGAATTCAGGCAACCACAGAGCTCATCCTATAGCCTCACTTGGTAGTAAACAAAGCCAGTAATCCCATCTAGCAGCCAGTGACACACATTCCATCCCTGTCTTCAGAGCTTGAACTGTTGCCTCACCCAAAAATAGACCATAATAGGAGGCCGTACTTGTCCAAGGACATTACCAGCAGACACACTCAAAAACCCAAACTGAGCAGACTGATGAAGAACTGTCTCTGCCAAAGCAACTTGTAAAGTCTAGAAAAAAAGCCCCATGACTCAAATGTACAGATAGCAATGTAAGGAATTAAGGAAAATTAGGTAAACATGAAGCCACCAAAGGAAACTAATCAAGTTCCAATAACCAACCCTAAAGAAATGGACATCTAATAAACTGTCAGAGAATTCAGAAAAATCCTCTTAAGGAAGTAGAGCAAACTACAAGAAAACACAGATAACTGAACAAAATTTTTTAAAAAATGCATAAAAAATGAAAAGTTGACAAAACAATAGCAATCATCAAAAAACAAAAACAAAAACAAATTTTAGAGTTGAGAAATGCAAAAACTGAATGGAAGAATTCAATAGTTTCAAAAGCAGGCCAGACCATGCAGAAGAAAGAATCAGTGACCTGGAGAATAGAATATTGGAAATTACACAGTCAGAGGAGCAAAAAGAAAAAAAAAAAAAAAAAGAATGAAAACATATGAAGAATGCCTATGGGAATTATAAAACAATGAAAAGAGGACGCCTGGGTGGCTCGGTTAAGCAACTGGCTTCAGCTCAGGTCATAATCCTGGAGTCCTGGGATCGAGTCCCACATCGGGCTCCCTGCTCAGTGGGGTGTCTGCTTCTCCCTCTGACCCTCTTCCCTCTCGTGCTCTCTGTCTCTCATTCTCTCTCTCTCAAATAAATAAATAAAATCTTTTAAAAAATAAATAAATAAAAAACACAATGAAAAGAAACAACATATGCATTATGGAAATCCTAGAGAAGAAAAAAGAGAGAGAAAGGGACAGAAAGTATATTTAAAGCAATAATGGCTGAAATCTTCCCAAACCTGAAGAGAGATGAGCATCCAGATCCAGAAAGCCCAAATGATTCCAAATAACTTGAACCCAAATAGGGTTACACTGAAACACATTATAATTAAATTGTCAAAAGTCAAAGAGAAAACATTTTAAAAGCAGTAAGATAAAAGAGAGAAGGGAATCCCTGCATAACTACAGGTAGATTTCTCAACAGAAACTTTTCAGCCAGAAGAGAAAGGAATGACATATTCAAAATATTGAAAGAAAATAGCTGTCAACCAAGAATTTTACACCTGGCAAAGTGGTCCTTCAGAAACAAAGGAGGGATAGTAAAGACTTTCCCAAACAAACAGAAGCTGAGAAAGTTCATTACCACTAGACCTGCCTTACAAGAAATGTTAAAGGGAGTTCTTTAAGTTGAAGTAAAATAATGCTAATTAACATCATCAAAACAGGGGTGCCTGGGTGATTCAGTCAGTTAAGCGTCCAACTCTTGATTTTGGCTCTGGTCATGATCCCGGGGTCCTGGGATTGAGTCCCACATAGGGCTCTTTGCTCAGCAGGAGGCTGCTTCCCCCTCTGCCTGCTGTTCCCCCTCTTGTGCTCTCTCTTTCCCTCTCTCTGACAAATAAGTAAATAAAATCTTTAAAAAAATGTAAACTGTAACAGCAATAACCTAAAATGTGAGAGGAAGAAGTAAAAATGTAAAGTATGATAATTCTTTTGAAGTTAGGTTGTTATCATTTTAAAATAGAGTGTTACAAGTGTTTAAGATTTTTGAAGTTTGAAGATCAGTTTATCTTTCTATAATTAAATTAGGAGACAAAAATGAAGAACCCACTGGTAGCAGGAAGGAGCAAGAGTCTTCTAGGGTCTGGCATTTGATGAGATAGATAGTCACTTACTGTGCATTTCCATTGTTTTTCCATGGCAGAACATACAATAGAGACTTGGGAATGCACATGCCTGAAGCCAGGTTACTCTTATTTCCATAACTATGTTGCTTGCAGGGCTATTGTTGCCACAGTAGTTGGCTGTGCCCCAGACCAATGGGGGCTAGTCTGTTGCCACAGATCTTTATCTCAGTCTTCATTTCAAGGAGGGCACTGCTATGTGCTCTCAGCCAGAGTCTCTTGTCCATGGTTCCTGGTTTGGTTGACAACATCCTGCTCAATACAACTTTTATCATCACAGCTTGAGATATAATGACTGATTTTGACCCAAGGAACCTGATGGCAAGCATTAAAGGGACAAGTAGCCACTTTGTAACGTCAGGATGATTCTTTCTATACTTGATAAGATGATAAGGAAACCTGCAGACCCTGATCTGGTGGTTTTTATTATAGGGGCATTGTAATAGCCTTTAGGGTCCAGGGAATTGATATAAGTTTCTTCCATGTTGGAAATGAAGGAGCTGAATCCAAGTGTTCAGTGGAGACATGCTCTCCCCACAATCACCTTCTCCCCACATCTGCACCCCAGCAATGCTCACGTCCAGCCTAAGATATTTTATATAAGCCTCATGATAACCACAAGAAAAATCTTTTGATAATTACTCAAAAGACCATGATAAAAAGTCAAAGCAAACTGATATCAAAATATATTAAAACACATAAAAAAGCAGTATAAGAAGCAAGGAACAATGGATCTACAAAACAAGCAGAAAACAATGAAAAAGGGGCAATAGTAAATCTTACCTATCAATAATTTAAATGTAAACAGATCAAATTATCAATTCAAAAGATATAGAATGGCTGAAAGAATAAAAAAAGCAAGATCTAATAATATTCTGCCTATAAGAGACTCACTTTAGCCGTAAAGACACATAAACTGAAAATGAAGGAATAGAGAAAGAAATTTCAAGCAAATAGTAACCAACAAAATGCAGGAGTAAACTGTATGTGTATCAAACAAAAGAGACTTTAAACTAAAAATGGTATAAACAGAAAAGGAAGGTGACTATATAATGATAAAGTGATCAATACATCAAGAAGATATAATATTTACAAATATTTATGTGCCCAACATCAGAGCACCTAAATATATAAAGCAAAAACTAAAAGAGCCTAAAGGAGAGATAAACAATGATATAATAATAGTTGGATACTTTAATACCCCACACTCAACAATTATCAAGGGATAATCAACAAACAAACAACAGATATGAACAATACCTTAGACCAAATGGACCTAATGGACACATATACAACATGTTATCCAACAACAGCATAATACACATTTTTTTCAAGCATATATGGAACATTTTCTAGGATAGACCATATGTTAGACCACAAAACAAATCTTAGATACTTGAAGAAGATTGAAATCATGCCAAGTATCTTCTCTGACCACAATGGCATGAAACTAAAAATCAATAAGAGGAGGAAAACTGGAAAATGTACAAACTCATGAGAATTAAACAACATTCTCCTGTACAACCAATGGATCAAAGAAGAAATAAAGAAAGTTTCTTGAAACAAATAAATATGAAAACAACTTGCCACAATTTATGGGATGCAGTAAAAGCAGTTCTAAGGAGGAAGTTTATAATAATAAACTTCTAAACAACCTAGTGATGCCTTAAGAAGACAGGAAAAGAACAAAGTGAACCAAAATTTAACAGAAGAAAGAAATAATAAATATTAGAAAAGAATTAAATGAAATAGAGAACAGAAAAACAATAGAAATGATTGACCAAATAAAGAGTTTGTTCTTTGAGAAAATAAAATTGACAAACCCTTAGCTAGACTAACCAAGCAAAACAAAACAAAACAAAACAAAACAAAGGACCCAAATCAACAAAATTATAAATAAAAAGATCAAAATATGCCAACAATCTGGACAGCCTAGAAGAAATGGAAAAACTCTTAGAAACATACTACTTACCATGACTAAATCAGGAAGAAATAGAAAATGTTAATATATATTTATTACTAGTAAGGAGGTTGAATCAATAATCAAAAATCTCCCAATTAAGAAAAACCAGGACCAAATGGCTTCCCTGGTAAATTTTACAAGTTAAAGAACAATAAACATCAATCCTTCTCAAACCCCTCCAAAAGATAAAAGAGAAAGAACACTTCTAAACTCATTTTATAAGAACTTCATTATTCTGACACCAAAACCAGAAAAGGACACTACTAAAAAAACAAAAACAAAAACAACAGTAACATCAACAACAAAAATATAAACCTGCAGACCATTCATTATTCCTGATGCATAAAGATGAAAAAATTCTTAATGAAATATGAACAAATCGAATTCAGTGGGAAATTAAAAGGATCATTCACCATGACCAAGTGGGATTTATCCTTGTGATGCAAAGATGGTTCAACATATGCAAACCTATCAATGTGATATTAATAGGATGAAGAAAATAATCATATGATTATCTCAAAAGACTCAGAAAAAAAATCATATGATTATCTCAAAAGACTCAAAAAAAAAGCATTCAATGAAATTCAACATCCATTCATGATAAAAACTCCTAAAAAATTGGGCATAGAAGGAACATATTTCAACATAATAAAGGCTATATATGATAAGCTGACAGCATCATACTCAATAGTGAAAGAATGAAAACTTTTCTTTTATGATCAAGGATAAGACAAGGGTTCCCACACTTAGCACTCCTGTTCAACATAGCACTGGAACTCCTAGCTAGAGCAGTCAGGCAAGTAAAAGAAATAAGAGGTATCAGATTTATAAAGGAAAGTAGAATTACCTGCATTTGAAGATGACATGATTTTATATATAGCAAATCCTAAAGTCCCAACTCAAAAACTTTTAGATCTGTGGGGGGTGGGAGGGATGGGGTGGCTGGGTGATAGACATTGGGGAGGGTGTGTGCTATGGTGAACGCTGTGAATTGTGTAAGACTGTTGAATCACACACCTGTACCTCTGAAACAAATAATACATTGTATGTTAAAAAAAAAGAAGAAGAAGAAGATAGCAGGAAGGGAAAAATGAGGTGGGACGGAATCAGAGGGGGAGACAAGCCATGAGAGAATATGGACTCTGAGAAACCAACTGAAGGTTCTAGAGGGGAGGGGGGTGGGGGGATGGGTTAGCCTGGTGATGGGTATTAAAGAGGGCATGTACAGAATGGAGCACTGGGTGTTACACGCAAACAATGAATCATGGAACACTACATCAAAAACTAATGATGTAATGTATGGTGATTAACATAACATAATAAAATTTTAAAAAAAGAGAGAAAAAACTTTTAGATCTAACCAATGAATTCAGTAAATCTGCAAGATACAAAATTAACACAAAAATTACTGGCGGGAAGCCTGCTTCTCCCTTTCCCACTTCCCCTGTTTGTGTTCCCTCTCTGGCTGTCTCTTTCTCTGTCAAATAAATAAAGCTTTTAAAAAAAGGATAAAATACTTAGGAATAAATTTAAATGAGGAGGTAAAAGATCTCTATGCTGAAAACTATAAGACATTGATGTAAGAAACTGAAGATGAAAATAAATGAAAAGGTGCCCCATGTTCACGAATTGAAAGAATTAATGTTGTTAAAATGTGAATATTTCCAAAAGCCATCTATAGATTCAATGCAATCTCTATCAAGATTCCAATGGCATTTAATTGGATATTCACATGTAAAAGAATGAAGCTGGACCCATACATTACATCACTCACAAAAAAAAATAACTTGAAATGGATAAAAGTTCTTAAATATAAGACCTGAAACCATTAAACTCCTAGAAGAAACTCCTAGAAGAAAACAGGAACAAAGCTCCCTGGCATGGGTCTTGGTAATAATTTTTTGTATAAAATACCAAAAGCACAGCAATAAAAATAATGAAATGGGATTTCATCAAACTAAAACCTTCTGCACAGCAAAAAATACTATCAACAAAGTGAAAAGACAATCTACAAAATAAGAAACATTATTTGCAAACCATGTATCTGGTAAGGGTTAATATCCAAAAAATACAATGAACTCATACCAACTCAATACCAAAAAAAATAAAAATAAAAATAAAAACAATTTAAAATACGGGCAAAGGACTCAAAGAAATATTTCTCCAAATAAAATATATGTAAGGCCAGCAGTTATGAAAAGATGCTCAACATCACTAGTCACTAGAGAAACACAAATTAAAACCACCGTGGCTATTAGAATGGTCATCACCGAAAAGACAAGAGATAACAAATGCTGATGTGGATGTGGAGGAAAGGGAACCCTCCTGCAGGATTCTCTTTAATATTTAATCGTTTTGAGGATCCTCAAAAAGATTAAATATTAGAACTCCATATGATCCAGCAATTTAATTTTGGGAATATATCCAAAGGTATCAAAAACACTAACTTCAAAAGGTATCTGTACCTCCATGTTCTTAGGGCATTATTTACAATAGCCAAGACATGAAAACAACCAATCAAAGTGTGTATCAATGAATGAATGGATAAAAAAGTTGTGGTATATATATTCAATAGGATATTATCCAGCCATAAGAGACGAGAAAATCCTACTGTTTGTGACAACATAAACGGAACTTGAAGGTGTTAGGGTAAGTGAAGTAAGTTAGACAGAGAAAGAGAAATAACTGTATGACATCACTTCTATGTGGAATCTAAAAAACAAAAACAAAATACAGAAAAAAAAAAACCTGAATTCATAGAAAAAGAGATCAGACTTGTGGTTACCAACGGCAGGGGGTAGAGGGAGGGAGACTCAGAGAAAGATTAAAATGTACAAGCCTGCAGTTGCAAGATAAATAAGTACTGGGATGTAATGTACTACATAATGACTATAGCTAATATCACTGTATAATATACAAGAAAGTTGTTAACAGAGTGAATCATCAGAAGGAGATGAAATACCATCTAAGAATTATCATAAGGAGAATTTTTCCTTTATTCTTTTCTCCTTTCTTTTCTTTATATTGTATCTGTATAAGAAAATGGATATTAGCTGAATCCATTGTGATAATCATTTCACAATACATGCAAATCAATCATCATGTTGTATACATTAAACTTATATGATGATGTATGTCAATTATTTCTCAAGAAAATTGGGGCAAAAGGGAAAAATTTTTCTTAAGAGAATAGATGTTGGTATCACAGAGACCTGTTTTGACGATGTCTTTGACATTAACTGTTCAAAGCTGTATATATTATTTAACATCTGCACTTGAATTTCCTAATCTATAAAACATATAGCATTTTTATTGTGTTTGGAAACAGCAAATGAACATATGTATCTAAAATGTTTGGTACAGAGCAAACCCTCAACAAATGCTCATTTTCTACAAAACAACCCCCCCCAAATAATCTGCCAATACTGTATCTTTCTTTACAAAAACAGTCTCTTAATAATGGTGGTGAAAATTAATTTTCCAATCACATCTATAATTAAATTTTCTTCCAAAATAGTCTGGCTACAAACATGGGTATGACTCTTCTTTTTAATCATGAAAAAAGAAAGAGCTTGATTGAGGTGATCTTTTAGGTCACAAAATTCTAATACTGTTTAATTTTAATATTTTTTCCTAAAGAAGAATCTGTCTTTTCAAATCTAATGAGCATTAATATATAGTTCACATAAATCTGGCACAGCATTAATCTGCTTAAAATTTTAGGATTTTTTTGTTATGTGTTATTCTTCAAAGAGATAGCTGATTAGATTGCAGTTAAATGGAAACAGGAACAAGATTATGAAATTCACTAAAATGCATGGTGAGAAAATGAAGAGACTACTAACACAGTCTAATCAAATGAGGGATCCTCCTCACAGATAAGCCAAGCAAAGGGGTATCAGAGGCACTGTTCCCTCTGTTTGCAACACATTAATTAAGGTTTGACGTCACTGGGTTTACAACCTTCTTAAATCCTACATCCAAGATTTCTCAATATACATTTGACCCCATTCCTCCAAAAAAATATTTAAAATAAATCCCAGCTCCTGAGGTGAAATGCCATTCTTTATTTAATTTCATTACTTTGTCAGTTTTGGTTGTTTTTTGTTTGTTTTGTTTTGTTTTGTTTTGTTTTTGTATGGCTGTGTTTGAACAGTATACCGATACCTCTGCTACTTATCTTTCTGCTTCCCATAGTATGGAGAGTGTCTTGACATTATGATTTAAGATTATTTTTTGATATTGTTAAAAAATAGATTTCCATTTAGAGACACTTGAGAGATGCAAAACAAAAGGGATGAAATAAAAAATACACCCTTAAACGCTCTTTGTCTGATCTTTCTAGACAATCTGGGAGATGTAATACCTCAACATGGCCTTCTAACCTAAACAAGACAAGTCTATTTAGAGTTCTAACCACCTCACAGCTACCAACCTGAGAAGTGCATGCAAAAGGAAGATAGGAAAGCAGTGCTTTGCAAGCATGCATTTTTCCTTCAAGATACATTCCCTTTTTCATTAGTTTCCACATCCTCTAGAGAAAAAATGGGAGAAAGTCAAACACAATATTTGATTCAAGTTTAAACCCATAAATTTGTCACTTTGAATTGCTGCTTTCTTTCCAAAGGCATTTAAAACAATTTACTTTTCATATTGGCCACAAGCTAAATATGATCTCAGCTTCCTTAAAAAGGGACCCTGTTAAGGCTGAGAAAATGTGGGTATGTGGCTCCCCCCAGCGGCCACTGGGAATGTCAGCACAGTTCAGAGAGATGGAGAAAGTGATGCTTTGAATTACCGGCCGCCAAAGCCCACTGTCCAATCTTCTTCACCACCTGGTAACAGCTGGTGTGTATGTAAAGATGACATGAAAAACGGATGGAGGTCAAATCCAGGAGGACTTCCCTTGTACAGAAAATCAATTTAAAGTAACAAAAGTACCAAGATAAAATTTCCAAGAACTTCTGAATCTTAAATAACACAACTAAATTTTAGGGAGAAGAGATGGCCGAGGAGAAGAGAGGAGCAAGGCTTTATTCCACATAGCATTTCATTTGATAGTTTAATAGTTTCGGATTTAGAAAAGTAGAAAGAAAAACTATAACACCAGGGGACAAATACCAGAATATTCCCAAGCTGACAAGTGAGTGGAGTGAAAACTGACACAATAAAACAATTTTAACGTCCTAAATGTATTCCAGCTGAGAGCCCACAATATCAGCAACTCCCAGAGGTTCCAGACAGATACTCAGAGATTCACTGCATCAGAATTTCTGGGCCTTGGCCCAGGTTTCAACCATATCCCACATACAACATTGTCTTGACTCTCTTGAGGGTTCGACCTTCAGAGCAGCCTCTAAATTCAAAGCACAGCTTCTGAGAAGAGAAAATGCTTTGGAATAAAGATGGGAAGATATATCTGCCTTTCAAATTTATAAGCCTCCATATTCGGCAGCGCCAGTGAGCCCACAAGCACTGCACACAGACAATTCACAACCATGCTGACTGCTCAGATAAGAACTGGGAGGAAGGTTAGGCTAACCCCTCCTACCAACAAGCCTGACTCACCGATTCTGAGAGCTCATCCCACCTCTTAAATGTGTCTCCTTCGCTAATTCATGCATAGAACACTGCCTTACCTTTGTGCCTTTTCTGGTATCCTTTCTTCTTCTATTTTTTTACCTCTACCTGGCCTCTCTCCCTAACACAGCCACCTCTACCTCCAAATACTGTTCTTTTCTGGATCCACAGCTTGACTACTCTCTCTTGACTTTTATTTCCCTTAATCTTCATCTAATGAACTTTCCTCAGCCTCCTGTTATTACTAACATGTGAAGCAATCTGTAAAGGGATAAATTACTGAAGAGTTTCTGCTACAATGCATTACAAAGTCATAGAGCTTAGAGCCCCAAAGGGTCTCAAAATATAATGTGGCAGAGCCTTCAGCTTAACAGGCTGTTAAGGTGCCTCTTTGAATTTTTCAGATACTGAAATTGAGGCTTAAAGCAAGTAAGTGTCTTGCCCACTGATAATTACCTGGCATTTGCAGCTTCATAAGACATAATATTCCCCATTATAAATACCACCTCTTACACATAACAACATGGAAAAAGTTGTGAGAAAAGGGTTAGGTTTTTTTGTACTCGTTGAGCATTGTCACTTAAATAAAAAGCCACCTGACAACACTTACACTTGAATCCCCGTATTAGAAACAATCTACTTTTTAATTATAATGATTTTGTCTTTTACACTCTTCCTTTTTTTTCTTCACTTCAATATGAATAATTAGCCCTTTTTTAGATAAATGTCTCTTCTCTGGTTATTGTGTATGAACACAAATATGTTCTCATTTTAAGGTATATTGTTTTCACCTGCCAGGTGTCATTAAAAACTGCATCTGCAAAAAGCCTACCTCGTGGTTTTTTATGTTTTGTTTTGCCCATGAAGGTTAATTGCAGTTCTGCTCCCATAGCTTCCTCACTGCTGTGGAGTTAACCATGGGTTTGCTGCGCTGGGAAAGGTTTAGCAAAGGTCTGGAATGCAAAACAATGGTAACAATAAATACCAATTAGACCCAAGTCCTCTGCTCCCACTGCCTGCACAGGCTGAAGGGACAGACCCAGCTTTTGATTTCAGTGAGACTGGACTCTCCTAAAGCCACTGAAGAGGCTGGAGACCTGTTTCCAAGACAACTTTTAGATCACAGGTTTTCCTGCCTGATTAATATGATAACGCGGAGGTGCAAGTGAGTAGCATCTCGGCCCTCTACTTTCTCAAAAGAGCTCTCCAGGGCTTGCAATTGTACCCGGCCTTAATTAACCAGTTAGGAGTATAAGTGACATGTGCATCTGTCATCTGAAGTTTATTTTGTCACAGGATAATAATATGAGAAATTGAAATGGGGACTTTGTTGTAGGACAAAGAACGTCTAAAGCAAAGTAAAAATATACTTTCCAATTTTGACAGACTTACACATTTCTCACCTGTCTTGTATATTGCCTTTGTTAATTATTTGTTTTCTAAAATAGAATAAAAAATATAGGTAGAGTTATCTAAGAACATAAATATGGAGAGATATATATGCTATTCTATCACATCAGGAAGATGGGATTCCCTTTAAAACACTCCGTTATTTAAATTAAACCGAAAATTGCTAGTAATTTAACAAAATCATTGAAATGGTGACACAAATACTAGCTATAGTGCCCTCTAGTGTTCTAATGACTAAACAATCGACAGTTATAATAGGTGCCTGCCCCATTCATTGTGATTAACAAACATCAAATCAAATTATTAATTTCTGAAAATAAAAGAGATTTCACCAGTAAGTCTTACTTTACTGGTTACCCTCTCCTTGAAAAGTATATAACAATAAAATTTGGGGCGCCTGGGTGGCTCAGTCGTTAAGCGTCTGCCTTCAGTTCAGGTCATGATCCCAGGGTCCTGGGATCCAGCCCCGCATCGGGCTCCCTGCTCAGCGGGAAGCCTGTTTCTCCTTCTCCCTCTCTCAGCTCATGCTCGCTCTCTCTCTCTCACTCATTCTCTCTCTCAAATAAATAAATATTTTTTAAAAAGAATATAACAATAAAATTAAATAATTTTTAATTATTAACATCTAGCCATCCTAATGATATCTTTCTCATTGTTGTCTTTAACTTTCCAAGCATTGTTCACATGAATACATATCAATATATTTAACATTACGTATTTTGTCCCATTTAGGCTATCAGTTTTGTGTAATTTCAGAAAATATTTTAGTTTCTTGACTCTCAACTTGGAAATCAGAAGTTAGAAACAGAGACATCAAAGGATTTCTCACTGGAAGAGTGTGAAGTACTGACATTAATTATACTACGTGCTTTCAGTGGCTTTAGCTCCATCTTCTAAAACACAGGTCCTACTAGCCAACAAAGGCGATCACTAAACATAAAAATTAGGTAATAGAATTTAGAGAACAAATACCTAAGCTACAAAATGCCTGGAATTCTGTTGTTCAGATTCTAGTCACCTGCAGGAGTGACAAATCTATCTGCCACAGTTTGCCCCAAGTTGAACCTGGTATGCAAAACAGGAATTGTTTAACTAGGAGATATACTATTATGTTAGTTCTGATAACCTGGTAAAAATCTTGCAATTACGATTTTTCAGAAAAAATAAGTTTTATCCACTCAGGTCCTACAAACTGATAAGCAAGTGTTCAAAATAAGGAAATAAGCGATTTACATTTCTCTTCTAATGAATCCTATCCTCCACAAAGAAACAGTAACTGAAAATGTCCTCATTTGTGTTTTTCATTTGATCTGATGGCAGGACGGTCCTCTCTTCTCATCTATCCAGTAAAGCAGGAGGCATAGTGATCTCAGAATAAGATGGTTAAGTGATAATGACGTATGGGCTAAGCTCTTGGAAACTATGGAAAGGCCGTACCTGATCTTTGTTTAAGAGGATACTGAAATCATTAGCTCATATTTCATGAAATATTGCATTTTTCATCCTTTCATCCTTTTCATTTATGCTACTCTTATGAATGGAGACATATAGACAAGAGAAATGAAAGATTAGGAATAATTAACTTTAAACTAGGACTGCTTTTCACACACAGCACTTGCAACTATGATTCTCACTTAGCTGTTAAGTCACTGAACCAAGTTTGATTTTTATTATTTAAGTATATTGGGACTTAAAAATAAAAAAAGAGGGGAGAAATATGTATGTGGATAGATGGGGGAGCTTTTGAAAGGTACATAAACTGAAGATGAGTTCAACACTCTCTAAGAAAAAAAACATAGAAATTGAGGCATTAAATCATAAGAAAAATTAAAGTCAAAAGTTGAAGAAAGATTAGCTTTCTTCTTTTCCCCTTTAAGGTTGACAAGTGAAGATCAGAATAATGCAAGAACTAAGCAAAAAATAAAAAATGAGGATTATGGGGACAGTACAGTTACCAGTGATTCCCCAAAAAGCTAACTATGACCTACATAGCCCAGAAAAATAGATCACTGAACTCATGATGATATCAGAGACTCCAGAAACTAGATCAAAGACATCTCCTTTATATTTAGCAACTCAAGTGTAAGTAAGAGCATTCAAAATATTGTAATATTACCATCTCTCAGAATTGTCTGTTTCTATATTATCTATTAACTTGATGCTTGTTATATTAAACCTCTTTTTAAAGATTTATTTATTTATTTTAGAGAGAAAGAGAGAACGCATGTGTAGGGGGAGAGGCAAAGGGAGGGAGAGAGAGAGAGAATTCTCAAGCAGACTCCCCGTTGAACACAGAGCTGATGTGTGGCTCAATGCAGGGCTCTATCCCAGGACCCTGAGATCATGACCTGAACTGAAATCAAGACTTGGCCACTTAACCAACTGAGCCACTGAGGTGCCCCTATATTAAACCTCTTTTTGAATAAACTTGTAACAAGAATTCAAAAAATAGAAAGGTAAAAAAAAAGTCTGGTCACTTATACTTCAAGACAAATCTATGCCAAGAAGATGGTATTTCTTAACTAAGAGATCTTAAAGTCTTCATGGGTCTGGTAAAAGAGTAACAAGTTTACACAATTTTACCTTTTTTTCCCCAAAAGATGAGAAATCCTTAAGTTGTTTTAAGTTAATTTTTAAATTAATTCTATAACCTTGAGATTCCATTTATTGTACAGTCACTTTAGTTAATATTACAAAATATACCCTGAAAATAACAAAGCATTGATGAAAGAAATTAAACACACAAATAGAAACATATCTCATGTTCATGATTTGGAAGAGTTAAGATTGTTTAAGTGTCCATACTACTCAAAGTAATCTATAGATTCAATGCAGTCTGTATCAGAATTACAGTAGCATTTTTTTACAGAAATAGAAATTTTAAAAAAATCCACAATTTATATGGAACCACAAAAGACAACAAAGAGCTAAATCAATCCTGAGCAAGAAGAACAAAGCTGGAGGCATTACACTTCCTGATTTCAAAATATATTATACAGCCACAGTAATCAAAACAGTGTAGTATTGGCATAAAGACAGACTGATAGACAAAGCCCAGAAATAAATTCATGCATATACAATTGACTGATCTTGGATAAGAGTGCCAAGAATCAGCAATGGGGAAAGAACAGTCTTTTCAACAAATGATGTTGGGAAACTGGATAGCCATATGCAAAAGAATGAAACTGGACCCTTACCCAACAACAAATGCCCACACACGTGCACAAAACTCAAAATGGATTAAAGACTTCAATATAAGACTTGAACACTTCAAGATAAGACTAGTAGAAAACATAAAAGAAAAGCTTCATGACATTGGTCTTAGCAATGATTTCATAGATATAACAACAAAAATGCAAAATGGTGCAGCTGCTGTGGAATAAATAAATAAATACTTTTTAAAAAATAAAAATAAAACTACCATATGATCCAGCCATTCCAATTCTGGGTATTTACCCAAACAAATTGAAATCAGGATGTCAAAGAGATATTAACACTCCCATGTTCATTGTAGTACTATTCACAATAGCCAAAATGTGGAAACAACCTAAATGTCTATCAGAAGATAAATGGATAAAGAAAATGTAGTCCATACATACAATAGACTACTATTCCATCTTTTAAAAAAAAAAAGGAAATTCTGTAATATGCAACAATTTAAATGAACCTTAAAGACATCATGCTAAGTAAAATAAACCATCTACAGAAAGACAAATACTGCATGATTCCATTTACATAAAGTATCTACAATAGTCAAATTCATTGACTCAAAGAGTAGAATGATGGTTGCCAGGGCTGATGGAGCAGAAAATGGAGTTACTAATCAATAAGCATAAAGTTTCAGTTAAGCCAGGTAAATACAGATCTGCTATACAACATTGTACCAATAGTCAACAATAATGTATTATACACTTAAAGATTTGTTAAGAGGATAAAACTCATAACTAATTAAGTGTTCACTATAATAAAATAATTTTTAAAAAATGATTCTTGAAAACATTAGAAAATATAAAGAATGTGCTAAATCCCTATCTATAAAAAATATTAGTCAAATTATAATAATAAAAACACTTTAAATATTTTGCAATAACATTATTCTTATAATCAGATGTGAATGATATTACTGAAGAATATAAATGATTTGTTCAAGGTGTTTCATCAGTCATTTTTCTATTTATATGGAAAATTGGAGAACGCACTAATTTTTGTATGGATATATAATATCAGGCCTTCTGTGCTCCAGTTATGTTCTGTGTCTAAACAAATCCTTCTCAAAATATCTATTCCTCCTGAAATATACTCTCTTTTAAATGAGGCTAATAATACCCACTTCACTGGGATATCTTGATCATTAAACATGACAACAGTCACACAGTACTTGAATAATTCCTAACACAAAACAGGCATATAAGGAATAATATTGATTCCACTTTTCAAAGACAACATGCTTTGACTACAATACTGCCTAGTTTATGGTACATATGACATCTTTTTTAAACTGCCCCCAAATTCCTACAATTTCTTAATTAAAGTTTTTCTTTGGGGGGGTTTCTCTTTTACCACTGAGTTTTATTTAATTTTTAGTCAACTTTATTGAGGTATGATTTACATACAAAAAAAGGTCCCCATTTTAAATGTATTTTTTGATGAGTTTTGGCAAACATGCACACCCATCAGCCACCACTGCAGTCAAGATATGAACACTAAGTAGGAGTGGAATTGTGGATCCTACAGTAACTATATATTTAACTTTATATGAAATTGTCAAACTAGTTTCCAGATGATTATATCATGTTATTCACCAGCAATGTATGAGAGTTCTGTGTGCTTTTCATCCTTGCTAACACTTTGTATTGTCGGTCTTTTTATTTAGCCATTCTAACAGGTGTAGAGTGGTATCTCATTACGGTTTTATTTTTCTGTTGACTATTCGTGTTGAGCATCTTTTCATGTGTTTATTCGTCCTTCATATATCTTCTTCTTTTTTGAATTGTCTGTTCAAATCTTTTGCTAACCTTTTAAACCCTTAATTAAGGTTTTTAAATGATCTGATTCCTTCTGAATATCTAGGACAAAACCCAAGAAAGCATCTTCCTTTATGGTGGTTCCAGTGTAAAAATCTCCTGAGTCAGATTTAACTATGATTAAATATTTGAGGTGACTGACGGACCAGTGGGGTAAAGAACAAGAGCACAAAGAAAATATTGAGAATTGAATCCAGAGAAAAGTTTTAGGCAGAAAACAAGAGAAAAAAACAACATAGTTGGTGGTCGGGAGCATCAGGAAAGAATTAGGCTTTAAAAATGGGCTAAGGAGAAATTTCAGAACAAGACTGAACAGTGAGTGCAAGGCAAAGTTCTTTTATGAGATCCTGAGTGTTTTTGTGGAGTCAGGCATAGAAACATAAAGTTAAAGAAGATGGGACAAACATGAAATTATCACCTTCATAATCTTCCCGTCTTCTTGTTGTTTTAGGTTTAGTACTTTTAATATGCCAAGTTGATACCGACTCTTTGTTCTGAGAAATCAGCCTCTAGTTAATAGAGCAAGAGATGGAGCTCAGGAGATATGACTATTTTGCTGTGATATGTTTGTAATTAATAGCTGTAATCTTGCCAAAATGCTTCATCTTTCTGCATCTCAATTTCCCCAAACAATTATATATAGACACCTTGAATTACAGAAGGTACATCCTTAATCTTTTGTACAAGTAAGAGCAAACAAACAACAAAACAATTTGTGCTAATACCAACGAGCCCCAGAAATCTTCACAGAAACGTGAATGAATGCTAAAGATTATTCATAGTGGTGTTGGATGTGTTGCCTCACCACAGAGACTGTGCAAAACAGTTTCTTTATAAAAATGTAATAATATGTATGAAGTGAAAGATGCAATCTTCAAGAATCCCATCCAAACATGCCTGCCTTTGGCACTGCCACAACAGGAAAACAGAGGAGTGATCACAATGCGCTGGCTTCCTGATTCCTTTTCTGTTTTTCTACATCTTTGGATCCCATTCCTGTTATCCTTCCTTAGTCAAAAAAAAAAAAAAAAATCACAATGATTTAGGGAAGGTGGAGGAGAGATATCCTTAGAGCTTATTTGCACGTGTCTCTCAGCTGCCTTGAAGAAATACATCAACATTCATCTCTGAAGAAAAGGTTTTCATAGGGTCTCTTTTTCAACAAGTGCATGTGGAATGCCCACTCTGGATACTGCAGCAGCAAGCAACACTTGTCTTGGTTTTCTATCACAGTATTTTCCTTTTAGGGCAAACATGCTAGTACCATTGGCTGGCAGAAGAGTGAAGAGAGAGCAAGATCTCTATAATGTATCTCTCTTGATATTTTCACTTATATTGTGCCTGCAGCAAATTTTTGTACCATAGATATTTCATTACAGATTAGAGAAAAAGGAAAGAGCTAAAGTACTCTTACTTCTATATGAAGTGGACAACAAAAATATGTGTCTTAAAACTTAAGGTTAAAAAATCATTTGCTTAGCTGGTGCAGTCACTCTGGAAAACAGTATGGAGGTTCCTCAAAAAGTTGAAAATAGAGCTACCCTACGACCCAGCAATTGCACTACTGGGTATTTACCCTAAAGATACAAATGTAGTGATCCGAAGGAGCACATGCACCCCAATGTTTATAGCAGCAATGTCCACAATAGCCAAACTATGGAAGAGCCTAGATGTCCATCGACAGATGAGTAGATAAAGAAGATGTGGTATAGTTATACGCAAACAATGAATCATGGAACACTACATCAAAAACTAGTGATGTAATGTATGGTGATTAACATAACATAATAATTTAAAAAAATCACACACCAAAAAAGAAGATGTGGTATATATATACAATGGAATATTATGCAGCAATCAAAAAATGATATCTTGCCCTTTGCAACAATGTGGATGGAACTAGAGGGTATTATGCTAAGCGAAATAAGTCAATCAGAGAAAGACAAGTATCATATGATCTCACTGATATGAGCAATTTGAGAAACAAGACAGAGGATCATGGGGGAAGGGAGGGAAAAATGAAACAAGACGAAACCAGAGAGGGAGACAAATCATAAGAGACTCTTAATCTCAGGAAACAAACTGAGGGTTGCTGGAGTGGAGGGGGGTCGGAGGGATGGGGTGGCTGGGTGATGGACATTGGGGAGGGTATGTGCTATGGTGAGCACTGTGAATTGTGTAAGACTGATGAATCACAGACCTGTATCCCTGAAACAAATAATATATGTTAATAAAAATTTTTTTAAATCATTTTCTTGTTCAATAAAAAATAAACTGAAATAAAAGTGGGTAAGATGTAATGATAACATTAAAAATTAAAAAAACATAAAGGAATTAATTTTTGCTACAGCTAAGTCTTCAAATTTAATCAACTTCACCCTATAGAAAAAGGATAAAGGCAATTTAGAAAAGGGAATCATAGGCGTATCATAGGCATTTAGAAAAGAGGAAACCCAGAAAGTTAACAAGAAAATGAAGAGACGCTCAAGCTCATTATTAATCAGAGAAATGCAAATTAAAATCACAGTAAAATTTCAGTCTATACCCTATGGACTATCAAGAATTATAAAGCAATAGAAAGCCACAGGTTGATGAGAATGTGGTGATATCTGAATAGTGGACACTGTTGATGAAAGCTGTCAGCCATCCTGAAGAAGAGTGCACTGGCAGTATTCAATTGAGTTATGTATTTACCTAGGTATGTAGCCCACTGAAATTTCAACAGATCTATAAAGGTAAAAGTATGACAATGTTCATTATAGTGTTACTGGTGGTGACAGGAAGTGAAGTCTACTTGGATATCCTTCCTTGGGTAAGTGTTGGAATAGATACAGTATGGTGAACGTTACAAAGTACTATGCAATAGTTAAAAGGAACACACCAGATAGAGTGCTGGCGGGGGTGGGGGAGATGGGGGGGTAGGGAATATACAAAGAAAAATACCATGTATGTAAATTTTTTAAAAATGTACACATTAACAGTATACATTTTAAAAGAATCCATATGTTCAAAAGGATAGATGCTAAATATATTAAAATGATTTCTCATAAGGAACAGGTATGTAAATGGGAAATGAAAATATCAATCAATCAATCAATCAATCGGGGGGGGCAGGGAATTTATAGGAACAACACTGGTAGATCACTTAAGACCAAAAAAAAAAAAATAAAGAAATAAAAAAGATAAAAAAAGAGAGACAGAGAAATAGAGACAAAGTGCCCTTATTAGGAAAGTACCAAAATAATTAAGTACTGCCTCATTTTTGTCTCTGTACTTTGTGAAAGTAAGTCTTCTAGAACACAGATAAACTAGAAATATCTTTTGTAGGAAGAAAAGCAAGCTTTCTCTGAAGTATGAACACAGAGAATGGAAGAGTTTGGAACATATTACTCCTAGGATTCTTCTTGCTGTACTTGTGATGACAAACAGACAGGAATAGAAGCCATGGTGATGGCTGAATTAAGCCACTTTTAAAAATGGCCCATATGTGACTGTTTCCAAATAAACTTACAAGGAGTAAGGCTAGCCTAGAGCACATAGTAAACACAATACATTTATGTTAATCCTAGTAAAGGATAGCACTTCCAATACCTTAACAACATGCCAATTCTCTTGATCTATCATTAGAAATATATTTTGAAAACTATGAAGACTTATTCTTACCTGTTTCTTTTTTTGTTGTTATTAAAATTTTGTTTATTTTTCTCCTGTTAATCTGTCTTATATCAATTTAATTATTTTTTAATTTTTTATTGTTATGTTAATCACCATACATTACATCATTAGTTTTTGATGTAGTGTTCCATGATTCAGTGTTTGTAGCACCCAGTGCTCCATGCAGTACGTGCCCTCCTTAATACCCATCACCGGACTAACCCATCCCCCCTCCCTCCTCCCCTCTAGAACCCTCAGTTTGTTTCTCAGAGTCCATCGTCTCTCATGGTTCATCTCTCCCTCTGATTCCTCCCCTTCATTTTCCCCTTCCTTCTCCTAATGTCCTCCAGGCTATTCCTTATGTTCCACAAATAAGTGAAACCATATGATAATGGACTTTCTCTGCTTGACTTCTTTCACTTAGCATCATCTCCTCCAGTCCCATCCATGTTGATGTAACAGTTGGGTATTCATCCTTTCTGATGGCTGAGTAGTATTCCACTGTATATATGAACCACATCTTCTTTATCCATTCAGCTGGTTAAAGGACATCTCAATTCCTTCCACAGTTTGGCTATTGTGGACATTGCTGCTATGAACATTGGGGTGCATATGGCCCTTCTTTTCACTACATCTGTGTCTTTGGGGTAAATACCCAGTAGTGCAATTGCTGGGTCATAGGGCAGCTCTATTTTTAATTTTCTGAGGCAGCTCCACACTGTTTTCCAAAGTGGCTGTACCAACTTGCATTCCCACCAACAGTGTAAGAGGGTTCCCTTTTCTCCACAACCTCTCCAACACTTGTTGTTTCTTGCCTTGTCAATTTTGGCCATTCTAACTGGTGTAAGGTGGTATCTCAATGTCGTTTTGATTTGAATTTCCCTGATGGCTAATGATGATGAACATTTTTTCATGTGTCTGTTAGCCATTTGTATGTCTTCTTTAGAGAAGTGTCTGTTCATGTCTTCTGCCCATGTTTTGACCTGATTATTTGTTTTTTGGGTGTTGAGTTTGAGAAGTTCTTTATAGATCTTGGATACCAGCCCTTTATCTGATATGTCATTTGCAAATATCTTCTCCCATTCTGTGGGTTGCCTCTTTGTTTTGTTGATGGTTTCCTTTGCTGTGCAGAAGCTTTTTATCTTGATGAAGTCCCAAAAGTTCATTTTTGCTTTTGTTTCACTAGCCTTTGGAGAGGTATCTTGAAAGAAGTTGTTGTGGCCGATGTCGAAGAGGTTACTGCCTGTGTTCTCCTCCAGGATTTTGATGGATTCCTGTCTCACACTGAGGTCTTTCATCCATTTTGAGTTTATCTTTGTGTATGGTGTTAGAGAATGGTCGAGTTTCATTCTTCTGCGTGTGGCTGTCCAATTTTCCCAGCACTATTTATTGAAGAGACTGTCTTCTTTATAAAAAGTAGAAACAATCTATGGAAAGCTTCAAGAAAAATAATACTAATTAAACTTCACCTTAGAGAGTGTATGGATGAACTTGGGTTTGGGGGAGGAATTGAAATGCTTCAAAATTTCTGCCCCTTATAAAGAATGGCCTATCTTTTTATTTAAGAACAGCCTGAGGATTTTCAGTTGTCTAACCAAGACAGAAAGTATGAAAGCAGCATGCCAGCGCCTACATTTTAAGGGGTGTTAATAGCTGCTGTGGGGGAAATTGGCATTTAATGAGTAAGTAGTTTGACAAACTATGAGTTAAAGCATCATGTTTCATAAACCACAAGACTTGTTGAAGCCTATACTATGCCAGTGTGCCCTGTGAATATTCCAGATGTATAGGGCCCAGCATTTCCTAATCTTGTCTAACTGTGGACACTGTTCATTACCGAGAATTTAGGGAGATTAGTGTTCTTTGATATATACTTCAAGAAATGCTACTCTATTTGTTTCAGGGGTACAGGTCTATGATTCAACAGTCTTACACAATTCACAGCGCTCACCATAGCACATACCCTCCCCAATGTCCATCACCCAGCCACCCCATCCCTCCCACCCCCCACCATTCCAGCAACCCTGTTTGTTTCCTGAGATTAAGAATTCCTCATATCAGTGAGATCATAGGATACATGTCTTTCTCTGATTGACTTATTTCGCTCAGCATAATACCCTCCAGTTCCATACACGTCGTTGCAAATGGCAAGATTTCATTCCGTTTGATGGCTGCATAATATTCCATTGTGTATATATACCATATCTTCTTTATCCATTCATCTGTCGATGGACATCTTGGCTCTTTCCATAGTTTGGCTATTGTGGACATTGCTGCTATAAACATCAGGGTGCACATACCCCTTTGGATCCCTACATTTGTATCTTTGGGGTAAATACCCAGTAGTGCCATTGCTCGGTTGTATGGTAGATACATTATATGTTTAAAAAAAAGAAGAAGAAGAAGACAGTAGGAAGGGTAAAATGAAGGCGGTGATATCGGAGGGGGAGACAAACCATGAGAGACTATGGACTCCGAGAAACAAACTGAGGGTTCTAGAGGGGAAGGGGGTGGGCAGATGGGTTAGCCTGGTGATGGGTATTAAAGAGGGCACATATTGAATGGAACACAAACAATGAATCATGGAACACTACATCAAAAACTAAGGATATAATGCATGGTGATTAACATAACATAATAAAATTTAAAAAAAAGAAATGCTACTCTAGGTCAGGCGTGATCATATCCAGTTGATATTTAAAATCATCTAGATTAGATAGATAGATACATAGACAGATAAATAGACAGACATAAATATAGACTGCAGGTAACATCCATACTGACAGACTCAGAATTTCTGATGGAAGTGAGGAAATGGCATAGGGATGCCAGAAATCTGTGTTTTTAATAAACCTCAGGTAATTTTGTTAATGAACTTAAGTACCATGCACAGATAAAGACTCAGGTACACAGGGTATTCCAGAAGTCTTTGTAAAGTTCTAAGCTTTAATAATCTCAGAAGTATAACACCATACACACACGCGTGCACACACACACAAAACTGTTCAAAATGTTATTTAAATTTGTTACATGTTGATATGTTTCTTAAAATTTAACATAACCACTGTCTTGTACTTTACATTGTTGTAGCCAATTTTCAAACTTTGTAAACACACACACACATTACAGGGACCGTATTTGTAGTCCTAGCCTTAATATCATTCAAAGAATGAGGTGTTAAAACATACACAACAGTTTTGATGTGACCTCATAAGAGTCTAAGGGAGAAAGATCAGGTTACTGAACAGGGAAAAAGACTTTCTTTACCAGAATCCATGGCATGAAAAAAGTTAAAATTAAAAACTTGCTTTTATTATTATTTATGTGCACTATTACTTCAACAATGTGTTATTGTATCTGAATATAGTAATATTAGATGTTTATGATGAATATTGTGAGGAATAAGAGTGCCCGAGTTGCTTTCTAAATCATCAAAGTAAATTTACATTTGATGCAATTGTGATGCACATTATACTCTTAACAAAAGTGGTAATCTGTGAACTAATTGATTATAATTTCTATGTTAACAAGATGTTCAATTAACAAAAATATCTAATCCCCATTCATTGTGGGTAAGTGGGAAATTATAATTTTAATTCAAATAACCTTCCAGGAAGAAATATGTACAGAGAGTTATTTAAAGAAAACTCTTTAAATATGGTAATAAAATAATTTTAAATAATTAAACTTTCAAATCATGCTTTTTGTAAGCTTGTAACATTTATATTTCTCATGTTATATTGCATTTTAATTTTTTAATTTTAACTTTGGGACTCTGTATGAATCATATGTATAAAACTCATATAAAAGGCAATATGGATACACAGTTTAAAGTGACTTACTATTCATTCATTCAGTGAGACATCATTATTCAAACAAATGTTTATTGAGTGACAACTCTATGGCTGGTACCATTTGAAACAGAGTTTATTAACTAAAGAAACAAATAAAGTTCATGTCCTTATGCTGTTTATATTCTACTTAGGAGAGCCACATAACAAACAGGTAAATAGGTAAAACATACTATATGCTAGATAATGATGAGTAACATGGAGAACACTAAAGCAGGGGAGAGGAATAGAAAATTTCAAGGGGAGGAGGAGGGAAAAGTTCCTGTCTTATGTAAGGTAATTAAGGAAGGCTTTCTTGTTAAGTGACATTGGAACAGAGGCATGAGGGAAGAGAGGAAGCACATTACATTATTAGCAAGGAAGGACAGTTCAAAACAGAGGAAATAGTAAGTGCAAAGTTCCATAGGGAGTGTGCTTGGCAGAAGGAAGGAACTCCAAGGAGCCAACATTGCTAGAACACAGTAAGGGATGGAGAGATGTGCTGGGGACCCACCAGAGGGTTTTGAGCAGTGGCATGACCTGATTTACAGTTTAAAAGGAGAGACTATTGCAATAATCTCAGTACAAGATGGCGGTCACATGGACTAGTATGGTAATGGTGGCAGCAGTCAGACGTGATGGAACTAGATATGTAGTAGACTGGATTTGGGCTATGAAAGAAAAAAAAAACTAGAAAATGATTTGGGGCCTGAGCAACTGAAGAAACAGAGTTGTCATTTACAGAAACAGGAAAAATCACTACAGGATTAGATGTAGGGGAGTGGAGGTAAGAAATCAGGAGTTCAGTTTAAATTTGAAATACTTAAGAAACTTTGACATTGATTTGTAGTGTATGCAGCTGAATATCAAGCTTTCAGATTAGAGTTGAGGGCATAGATAGAGATATGAGATGGGCATTGTCAGCAAAAGTAGCATTATAAGAGATTATTTAGGGAGTTAATGTATATAAAAAAGGGAAGACCATCAGAGGCATTCCAATGTTAGAGTCTGGGAAAAGAGGTGAAACCCTCCAAGATGTTTGGAGTGTTTCCAGTGGCCAGTGTGACAGATGGGAACTAAGAGGCGAAACCCTCATATTCTCCATGTGTATGGGTTTCATAATGCTTTCCTATAATACCTGACTGAGATACCAAGATTAATTATAAAATAATGACGTGATTCAAATTTTTCCAAAATCCAAAGGAATATATAAAAATACAATGATATAATTCTCTCTATCTGATGGACAAGGAGGTAAATGAAAAATAATTTAACATTAATGACTTTTTTTAAAAAATCCAGATTGTTCATAAACTCAGTCTTGGTTTCTGTCAGCTTTATCTCTTATACCTTCTGTGTCTGAAGAACAATAGTATTTGATGTTCATCATGAGTATCCTGTGGTACAAGAGAACCCAAGAGGGATAAATTATGAAAGCAAATTTACATTCACTATAATTGCAACATGCATTATGCTTTCATGAAAAGCAGCAATCTGTGAACCATATAACTGTAACTTTTACATTAATAAGCTATTCATTTAACAAAAATGCCCATTCTTCAATCATTATAGGTAAGTCATAAATTACTATTCTCATTTAAATAAGCTTACAGACAGTAATATATGTATAGAGGTAGTTGAGTAAAACTGTTTAGTAATAGAAATGGTAGAGATGATTTTTTAAAAAGACCTCCCTACATCTTTACAGTACACATGCATGATTGCCTTCTTATATTATCATTGACTAGTAATGAGTGGAATGTATCAGAGATATATAAAGATTAAAACATATTTCAACCCAAAGTGTATGGATTAAGTATCTACCTACAAGGAGGGACTTGGAGAACATCAAAATCTGTAGAGGATGCAAGTATAATAGAAAGAGGAGGAATTTAGAAAGACCTGGTTTAATGGAGACTTATAAACTGTGCTACCACTGACAGGTGGCTTTATCAGAGGCCCTACATGTAAAAGTAAGGTCAGCCTTTCGATCTGAGCTGTTGTAGGATTATATGAGACCACTCATTCATGTATTCATTAATAACTATGGTTAAATACTGTTAGACCCTGGTGGCAATAAGAGGATGAGATAGAGTCATGTGAGAGAGTGATTTTCTGTGTGTGTGTAGATATGGTTGACTAGACAATGAAGCCCAAGATATGTGAGCTGAAATAATACATGAGAAAGTAGTTGGCACATACTAGGTACTCGGAGCATTTGTATTTTATCTTCACAAATGTCCCAATTTTGTCACCAAATATTTTTCACAAATAGCTAGACATGGTGGTAAAAAATCTCATCCAATTTTGTCATGCAGACCTGGTTTCAAAAAAGCCTCATTAAAATTCAGATGAGAAAATACTGTGAAGGAGAAAGTGAAGGAAGGAACCAATAGTTTCAAGAAGCACTATTACTTTTAATACTCAAAAGAATCTACTGAGGTTGATACTGTTAATATTCCCATCTTAGAATTGAGGAAGAAGAGGCCCAAAGAAGTTAATGAATTCCCTAAGGTCACATAGCTAGTAATGAAGGTGAAGTTTGAGCATGGATCTAACTCCAAAGTCTTTTCTTTGCCAACAGTATCACCAGACATGGAGTTACCATGAAGAAATAATGTTTAAAATTAGGGTCCTTAACCACATGAGAGTCTCCCAATGCCCTCCATTCAAAAAGATTTAATATTGGTCACCGCACAAGAAAATTTCACACATCCAAAGACCTACTACTTACTCACGAAAGAAATTTCGTAGAGGATTTCTCAAATGTAACAAGAACCTTAAATATTTACATAAGATTACCAATAAGAAGATTGTGAAGTGGAAACTTTTCTAAACTGTCAATAATAAAAAATTTGAGGGGCGCCTGGGTGGCTCAGTTGTTAAGCATCTGCCTTCGGCTCAGGTCATGATCCCAGGGTCCTGGGATCGAGCCCCGAGTCTGGCTCCCTGCTCCGCAGGAAGCCTGCTTCTCCCTCTTCCGCTCCCCCTGCTTGTGTTCCCTCTCTCGCTGTGTCTCTAGCTGTCAAATAAATGAATAAAGATTTTATTTATTTGAGAAAGAGAATGAGAGATAGAGAGCAGGAGAGGGAAGAGGGTCAGAGGGAGAGGCAGACTCCCTGCTGAGCAGGGAGCCCAATGCGGGACTCGATCCCGGGACTCCGTGATCATGACCAGAGCCGAAGGCAGTCGCTTAACCAACTGAGCCACCCAGGCGCCCCATGAATGAAATCTTTAATAATAATAATAATAATAATAGAAAATTTGATCCATTATACCAAAGAAAAGACAAAATCATCTTTCCATTTTCTCTATAGAAATTGATATTACAGTATTGCTGTAGCATATGAAGAAGTAAAAAATATGCTGCTGAATGTGGAAG
Organism: Eumetopias jubatus; assembly: GCF_037043125.1. NCBI lineage: Eukaryota > Metazoa > Chordata > Mammalia > Carnivora > Otariidae > Eumetopias > Eumetopias jubatus. The sequence goes on along the minus strand of NW_028274808.1, from coordinate 110,837,439 downwards.
GAAAAGATGCTTGTATGGTGGTCAAATAAAATAATTGTTATTTTTCTAGCTTTTGTGGTGTTTGCCATATTTGTCACCTTTTGAAATCTTAAAATTTGTTAAACTTTTGCCCATTTTAAATAAACGTTTCCCTTTGTACACAATTTTGTATTATTTTTGCAGAAGAAGTCCCCTAGGTTGTATAAACTTCCAGCCCTACAAAACCTGGACCTATTACATCCACAGTTTCCTGACAAAGAATAGGTCCACAGTGAAACAGCCCAGGGAATGGCCAGGTATGTGGCAAAGGGAAAGATGCTCTCATTCTCAGAGATTGCAAGCCTGAGAGGAGCTAGGAAATGAACAACTTCCATAAGCCAGAGAAGAGCAGGAGGCAAAAAAAGCCACCTTGGGAGGAAACAGCTACCAGGAGGAGACAGGTCAGTAACCAAATGCAAAAAAAACTATATTGCACAGTCTTTTTCTATGATACAGTGTCTATTCTGTGGTCTTCACTGTTTTGGCCATGTTTCAGAAACCTTAAATACCTCATGTTTAGCTAAAATACTCCATTTATATACTTTTCAAGAAACTGGTTTAGACTAACTTGAGTATTTAATTCGGGGCTGATCACAGAGAATCTAAGAATATGAAAGAATCTTAGGAATGCTAGAGACCTGGCTTCATTTGACAAAGAAGGAACTTGACTTTCTCAAGACCACAGAGATCATTGGAAACAAAGTTTCAATCAATCAAGTTATCAAATATAACTGAGTATCTCTTCTGTCTTTGATAGAATGAGAAAAAATAGGAAGAACAAGTCTCATATGCTTAACATTTATGGTTAAAATATAGCATTTAGGGCCACTAATAATATACACAAACACTAGATATATATTTGTATTTTATATTGTATATATAGGATGTATAGTGTATAGTCAATTATTTCAGAGCAATGAAGTGAAAATGTTATAAAATCATAAGTGAGAAAATTTTACTAAATATCAATATAAGAATATTTTTCGTGCATGAGAGAATTCTAGGGTATTGATGTACTCAGTAATTGTTAACATTAGTATTAACAGGAAAAGTAAAAACTATTTTTATTAGTGCCTATAAAAATACACAAAATTCAAAAATGATAGAGTTGAGCAATCTATTACTTGTTCATATTTTCTAGTTTTATAATTTAAAATGTTATATTTCTTTTTAAAATCAAATTATTTTAAGTAAATGTCAACTAGATTTTATATATATATATATATATATATATATGAGTCCTCAGAAATATGAGATAAATAAAATACGGATCTTGGCAGTGAGGAAGTCAAAGGCAACAAGATTACTTTGTAAATTGCCTCTGTCCTTAAAACAACCCAAATTAGTTTTGTCTTTAGCTGGACTCATGAGAGCAATGTTTCATCAAGTTAATCCCTCAAAAACCAAACTTCAAAACTCTAAAGAGATTTGTTCTTTCCTAATCTAAATTAAAACACTGAAAGGGACAGATTAAAACACAAAAGAGGTCATGGAAATTTCAAAATTATTCCATTCCTCACCACCTTCTGTCCCCTACCCCCACCCCACTCCACTCCCCCCAAAAAAGCTTAAAAATGAGTCCAGAGAACATTAGCCTTCTAGTAATATCACAGCTGTCTAAAAGCTGGGGGGAAACTCAGAGCAGGATTATGGTTTCTTCCCTTTTTGTTGTTATGTTTCATGCTGTTCACTTGCGGGTTTTTGAAAACCGACGAAAGAATAGGCAGCTGGATGGACAGACAGACAATTGCTTGAAGCCAGATTATTAGTAGCTTAAGTAGTAATCTTTTAAGTGTATTGCCAAACATACCGCAAAGAGGTCTGAACTAGCTCTTGACTGAAAAAAGCTGAGGAGATGTGGTAACGGCACACCTCAAACTGTTTTTCTGACTGCCTGAGACTTTAAAACGTTACTTTCATCTCGCTAAAAGGTGCATAAAGTATAGTAAGTTTTGGACCTCTCTTTTATTGAATGTGTCCCTATTGTTTTGTTCAACTGTCACTTGTATTACTTGAATTTTTTGGTAATAATGGAAAAATATTACTGCCACAATTCAAGTTGTGTCAACATAAAAAATAGAATAATCCACTGAAATTAGGGGGGAAAAAACTATCTCAGCTCTATTTTTCCTTGCTTTACAAACCATATGACAAACAAACTTGTGACTGTGTAAACAATTCCAATTAGGCATATTAGCCCATGCCATTAAGATTTCAGGGCAAGAAACCTTCAACAAAATAAATTTCAGTTCAAAACTGGACTAATAAAAATTTCCACATGAACGTCAAAACATTAGTAGAACAAAACAAAAACCTTTGCCGAAATCTCATTTGGGACATAGACATGATGATTATTTGTATTGGCATAAAAATAGAAACAGCAACTGAAAATAGATGATTTAGATGTTTGAAAGCATAAAAAATGCTCATGTATGTTTCTTTTGACAGATAAGGTGAAATACACAAAATTATTTACATAATGCACTCTCTTATCTTTATTCCTTTCATTGCATTTTTTTTTTTCTGCATTTGGGGGCTGAGTGAGAACATTGCAAAAAATGAAACTTGAAAGTACTTAATTAATATATATTTATTGTAAAAAATTCAAACACAAATACATGCTTTAAAAAATAACGGTCCCACTCTGCCCCTACCCCATTCCCTAAATGTTGACATATAGCCTTTTTATTTTCTATGCTTATACAATATATATGCAATTAGATAATGCACATGTAATTAAACACATATATACCCTTTCAAGTATTTTTAAACTAACTCAAGAAATTATAAGAAAGCCAAACACCAGAGAGACTAAATATTTTTTGGTTCAAAATAAAGACATTTTTGTTAGCTCCAACGCAAGCTATAAAACTGTATACAAGTATACAATTCTACATTCTTCTAGGCAATTTTTGTAGAAATGAGATTAGAACACTTTGCCAAGTAAAAAAATCATAGTAGGGGCGCCTGGGTGGCTCAGTCGTTGGGCGTCTGCCTTCGGCTCGGGTCATGATCCCGGGTTCGTAGGATCGAGCCCTGCATCGGGCTCGCTGCTGGGCGGGAAGCCCGCTTCTCCCTCTCCCACCCCCCCTGCTTGTGTTCCCTCTCTCGCTGTGTCTTTCTCTGTCTCTGTCAAATAAATAAATAAAAATCTGTAAAAAAAAAAAATAATAATAAAAATCATAGTAAAAACCATGGAAACCACAAAACCAAAAAATCTTAAGAGAACCAAGGAAGATAAAGTATATAAATATCCTTATCCATTAAAAACTCAAATAAGCTAATATTGTAAATTTTCAGAAAAAATGCCAGAAATACCTCTATTTTCACTTTGTCACCTAAGTGCGTTATCAGTTCCGGCATACATTTTCCTGATTTCTTTCTTTTATTTCTTGTTTTAAAAATGTCTCTCCTTTAAGATCTTAGCAACACTTTAATGTGAAACAAGTTCCCTGAATATTGATGCTTTGTGAACAATAAAGTGTTTTGTCCAATGTTACAAGTCCTAAACTATTTGTGGTTTTGTCTCTATTTATACCTAAAACCTGAGTGTGACACAAATTAACAATTGTCATATTATTTGTTATGTATCATGGATGAGGCAGCTGCAGTAGCTGGGTTTCCCAGGGTCTTCGAGTGATTCAGACTGGATTTGTATTGTATCGGTAGCTAAGTGCTAATTGCGGGAACTCGTCGTCATCATGTGGTTGTATGTGGTTGAATGATTCACTGAGATCCTAAATCTCTTACAGCCAGTAGTGTGCTGGTAAATGGTTAACAACTAGCTTTCTGGGGTGGGGAGAAACCCAGCCCTGATTTGTAGCATTTGCAATTTCCATGGAGTAAATACTCCTACCACGGCCAATTTCCAGATAACTAGAGTCCCTCACTTCAGTCAGGAAGAGCTACACACAACCAGCTCTTAAGAGCCTCCTCCAACACACCACACGACTTCACAGCAATCTTGAAAATATAATTTTGAAATTCAGTGACATCACTTTTCATTCCAAATAGCCACGCTCACGATTACCAGGAAAATTAACGGCACCCAGTCATCACTCTTCCTTTCCCTTTTCCCAGCACATCTATTCCTTCTCTGAAAAATGGAGTCTAATTCCCTAAGCTTTTGATATTAAACCTCTTCCCTTGAACCCATGAGAGTAAAGACTCAAATCCTCCCTCTCCACTTTGCACATCTTAACAATGCCATGGTCTAAAAAAATAAAATAAAAAGGAAAAGACAACTTCCATGGTTATTCATTAGGTCCGGAGAAGTAACTGCTTTTATTTCCTAGCACCCCAAATAAAGTCAAAAGGAAGGTGAAGAACTGTAACTCTTCCCTAAGTTACATTTCAACATGCAAGGTTGTGCTGATTTCAGAGCCTCCCACCAAAGCTCTTTCCCACCTCCTTACGTCTAGGGTCATCACGAATGGCTCCACATGGGAAGTGCATACCCAAGTGCCTGGCACAGGGAGGGGATGGACATGTGTTTGCTGAATAAGTAAATGAACATTTATCTCCTCTTTCTATTTTGTGATACCTTTTTTTAGTGCCTTAGAAGAAAATACATAATATAGCTGCACCTCCATAACATATCCTCAGTTATTTTACAATATATACCATACAAAGGCTATTGATGGAAGGGAATACTACAGAAGCATTTCTGAATTTGGCAGTGGAAGAATTAAATAGCTAACCTGCAGGTATGGGAAAATGCTATATTCCTAAAATTGTCCAAAATCAAAATCATTGCCATCTGTACTCTCACAATTGCTCCCAACTTCCTGGCCCAGCTTTACTGAGGATAACCTGCCTATACTACAGGAGGCCAGGCGAGCATCTGAAAAATGGTAATAAATGAAAGCACTTGGCTGAGAATCGAACCTTACAAATATTTTTTCTTAAAATAAGTTTCTGCCCTCGCAATACTTCCCTTTCCTTTTTTCTCTTCACTGGCACTATAATCACGTGTTACCACTGAAATACTCTATCAGGAACCTTGCTCCAAGTGGGAAGCTAGGCAACAACCAGCTTCATATTTTCATGTGTTTTGATAAATACAGATCTGTTCTTCCTTGAGCTGATGTGGACAATAAGGATATTTTTGAGGAGGGGGATATTTCATAATTCCGTGTGCTTATTAAAAATGCACAAAAATGGGGCGCCTGGGTGGTTCAGTCAGTTAAGCGTCTACCTTCAGCTCAGGGCATGATCCCAGGGTCCTGGGATGGAGTCCCGTGTCAGACTCCCTGCTCAACGGGGAATCTGCTTCTCCCTCTCCCCCTGCCCCTCACCACCTCCTCCCCGCTCGTGCTCTTTTGCTCTCTCTCTCTCAAACAAATAAACTCTTTTAAAAAATGCACAAAAGGATTCCAAATTGTATTCTTTTATTTTGTAAGCAGCATTATAATTATTTTCTACCACTTTCTTGGGAAATATTATGATTTCATCTATAAGTTAGTGGTGTCTGATTAGCTAATCTGAACTTTAGCTCAGAGATTTGTATGATAAATACATGCTAAAGAAATTTTGCTGAGTTAATGAATAAAGAACGAATGGATGGATATTATAAGATCAAATCACTATTCTGGAATCTAAACACATTTTGATGCCCAATCCATTCGAAAATGTTCCCTTACAACATATCTAACTACCACCTTGGAAATTGACTATATTTTTTCTTTTAAAGATTTTATTTTATTTTATTTTATTTTTTATTTATGGCGGGGAGAAGGAGAAAGACAAGCAGACTCTGAGCTGAGCTGGGAGCCTGACACAGGGCTCAGTCTCACGACCCTGAGAGCATGACCTGTGGTGAAACCAAGAGTCAGACATTTAACCTACTGAGCCACCCAGGCGCCCTGGAAATTGACTACCTGTGATATAATTTCATTCAACTCTGCATCTTACTAAGGATCAAAAAATATAATGCTGTTTTTCAACTGCCAGACCAAATCTTCTTGAACTTTGTGGTTATAGATTTTGCTACAGTAGAATCAAATTTTGTCTTCCCTGATGAGCTTTCCCAAGTAAATTTTAAAAGCTGTGGTTAAATCTGTTTTTATCACTGTGCCTTATTTTAATTCAGTAAAGTCCTTCAGAATTAAAAGTTTCAAACATATTAGAGAATGCAGCAGCTCCTCTTGTTCCTACAATTTCTGTTTGCCAAAACCCCAAATAGCCTGTAGAGGTCCTTCCAAACCTACAACTGCAAACAAAAACATCTCATCTTTATTAAGAAGCAATGGAATCCTCAACAATTTACAAGGAGAGAGAAAACTACAGCCCTCCCAGATACCGGCTGTAGTTCAAAAATCTTCGTTTCTATAGGTTCCAGGTATTAGTTTCCCAATTTAAAAAAGACACATGCCGCTAAAGTCAATTTACTTTTCAAGTGTTTGGTCATATATGAATCTACAGTAGCACCTTCAAGATTCCTTCCTTCCTTCCTTCACTAGACACTTACTGACCAGCTATCATAGCCAGCAATTAAAAGTCAATATCTAGGATAGATAAAATTCTATTTATTAATTTGAAATAACATTTTATTGTGTTCAAAAATAATACTAACCACAAAAACCTGCATTCTTCAGTAGCAAACACTTATTCAGTATGCACCACTGAGTTTTTTGGTTTTGTCTTCAATTTTAGATATACTTTAACAGTACTGGTGCTCACAGGAAACTGGTTTGTTTGCAATTCAACCTGCTTGCAAAATCCTCGGTGGAGTTTAAGTCACTTTACTCAACTAGTGTCAGCTGTTTCTGATGATAAGAGGGCCAGCACGATGGGGCAAGCTTACAGTCAGATTAATAAGAAGTTTAATCCTCCACTTCCCCCATATTAATATAATGCAGCAGTTTCTCTTTCCACAGGGTACAGTTAATAATCATTTCTCATTTAAGCAGCTGAGACTCAACACTACCATTAGGCCGTTTTTCTGCAACAGCTGAGTCATCCCTTTCCATTTGGTGTCAATTAGGGTAATTAGCGGTTAGCAGCCCAGACTGCCCTTCAATCATTTGGAAATAGCTATCCGCACAAGTGTCAGGCACTTGCTGTCAGGTTTTCTCACATACTGATGATACATTTTCTTGGCTGCTCAGACAGAAGCTGCAGGCTAAAAAGACAGAATTTGATTGGCCACGATGCTTGCGTGCCCCCCGTCACAAAACTGAGCTTTTGTTGGCTACCCACCAGCCCTGTGGTTTCTTGTCGGCCACAGCCGTGGGGGCGCAATTTATCGGCCAAAGCTACAAACTGAATCCTGTACCTTTTCATCTCACCAGCTAGGTGGTCGGGGTGTGCTTCCCCCGGAGGGCATATGTACCTGTTAAAACACTTATTTCTCTTGGCTCTGGTTCTAAACCCAGGCAAAGGGGATTAGAAACCTGGCTTTTAATTGTGCTTGCCTTTTTCTTTTGCGAATGGCAATCATTCTGTAGCACCTTTTGTGATATGAAAATGAACACTGGATTAAAGCATATTTTTGATTCCTCACCAACGATTCTAGTCAGTCAGGCACCTTGCTTAAGCCGGTGGGTGTGCTTGTGGGGCAGCTCAGCTTTGGCAGCAGGCAAACGTTGAGCAGTTTCAAAGCAAACCCGGTTTCTGCTCCTAAGGAAGACACCGGGAACACGGTAACAGAGATAATTCAAAGAATTATTTAGCATTGTTCCTTTAGTTATCAAATAAAATCTTGAAAGTTTTGACAGATTGATTTCCTTCATGAGTTTTTTTTTTTTTTAAGGTTTTATTTATTTGACAGAGACACAGTGAGAGAGGGAACACAGGCAGGGGGAGCTGGAGAGGGAGAGGCAGGCTCCCCTCAGAGCAGGGAGCCCAAGGCGGGGCTCGATCCCAGGACCCTGGGATCATGACCTGAGCCGAAAGCAGACGCCTAACGACTGAGCCACCCAGGCGCCCCTTCCTTCATGAGATTTTAATAGTCATAATACATCCACAAAGAGCCTACATTAAGTTGCACAAAAACATAAATTAGGTTGTTCTACAAATTAAATCTTCGTTTGAAAAATATCTTTCCAAAATTAAGGTTGTGTTATGACTTTTTAAAAATGTGATGTATACTGACACAGCTTTTAGTATGCCTCATAATATTAAAATTTTTTAATTTAAGTAATCCCATATATATGTCCTATCCTAATAGTTTAGATGTTTAACAAAAGTTACCTTATTCTATTAAATTAGTTATGTTATCTACCTTTTGATTCTAAGAAATTGAATTCTAGTATTAAGATTATATGAATATACTTTTGAATATGGTAACTCAAGATTTCCAAGAGTCAATATAAAATTAGAGAATATGTCAGTTAAATATTTATAATGACATAATAAAATATCTAAGTAATGAAACATGTCGGAATTTATGTAAAAAATCTTCAAGATACATCACTGGCATGAGAAGTATATAGATAGTTTAAGCTTCTCTGTGATGCAAGTTAAATATAAACTATACTCTCACTTTATAAATGATACATTTTTATTTCATACATGTTTATACTCTATATAATATGTAAAATGTATTTATATATCATATACTGTCCAGTTACATATGAAGTTTTTAAATATACATTTACATTTACACTACATGAACAAATTTAAAAAAAAGAATTTAAAGCACTCAGATATTTAAAAATGTGGCATCAGTTATAGCCATAGGGAAATGTGACCAGCAAACCTGATCAATGAAAAGATCCATTTGGCTAAACATTGACTCATCAAATTAAATAATAATAATCTGAATCATGATATAATTTTGAAACGTTTTTAAAAATGTATTTGGGGTAATTTTCATTTTTAAATTAATCATCTGAAGACATAAATATTGCATTTTTCTTACATTAACACTAAAAATACTTTAAAATATTCAAGTATTAGTGGTCTGTAAGTTGAACTCATATAAAAAAGGTATAGGCAGAATAGGTTTAGAATTGTATAGGTAGTGCCAGTTGGAAATATCTTTGTATATATATATATATATAGCAAATTATGAATCAGAAACTTAAAAGTTTTCTTTTCATTTGCCTACTTATTGACTACTGGTAAGACTAAATTTTAGATTCTTTTCCTTAAACATAAAATGATGCTTTGATGAAATTTTTCTTAAGCAGTAAGAATTATATAAAAATCATAGAGCCTGCAGTATCTGGAACAAATTTTTAAAATACATTATATATAGAAAGTAAATTTACTTCTAAAACATGGAAATTAAGGAGAAAAAATAATTTCTAGTACTCTGCTTTACTAACAAATTTTAAAGCTGCAACATTTTCTCTTTCACAGTGTTTCAATAGCAGGCAATAAATGCTCCCAAACTGAGGAATTCACCAACAAAAACAAACCAAAAACAGTACAATATTGAAAAACATAGTCTCTTTTTGATACTTGAAAGATAATCTTTTCCACATTAACTCTTTTAATTACTTATTATACCAATAAGTTTTATACCAATAATATTACAGTGTACGATCATAAACATCACTGTGAAAAATGACAGTCTTAAATGCATATTATCCAAATAGTTTTCAAAATATAAACCAATGAGAGCAAACAATGAAATAACATCAGAATCTGAGAGAAGAGATAAAATAGGAAAGTTACAATTTACAAATAAGACCAGGAATTTCAGTCACAGAAAGAGTAATGCTTAAGTAAATGTATATATAATAAGGAATATGAATTTTTAGGATTAAAAACAAAATCAACCTAGTTCCTTTTTTCAACCATCCATTTATTTCTTCTGTATGAAAAGATGTAACCTGTACTGTCCAATATGGTAGCCTGGGGCCACATGTGGCTACTAAGCAGTTCAAAATGTAGCTAGCCCAAAATGAGATGTGCTTTAAGTGCAAGATACATACTGGATTTCAGAGACATTTTATATTGATTACATGTTGAAATGATAGTATGTTAGATAGATTGTGTTAAATAATATATCAGTAAGGGCACCTGGGTGATTCAGTCGGTTGTGTCCGAGTCTTGATTTTGGCTCAGGGCATGATCTCAGGGTTGTAAGATTAAGCCCCATGTCAAGCTCTTCTCTGAGCATGGAGCCTGCTCAAGATTTTCTCTCTCTCCCTCTCCCTCTGCTCCTCCCCCATACTCTCTCTCTCTAAATATATATAAATTATATATATATATATACAAATTTTATATACTTGTTTCTTTTTACTTTTTTTAATATACACTTGTTTCTTTTTACTTTTTTTAATATAGCCACCAGAAAATGCAAATTTCTTGTATTATATTTCTAATTGGAAGCACTTCTACAGACTGAATATACATGGCACTAAATAATCAGTGACTTCGATCAAAATTTTGATATGATTTCTTTTTTCTGACATACCTAAGAGATACCCTAAGCAAACTAGTTTGCCTATTTTGACCAACATGACCAAAATTAGCCAAAAGAAAAAGAAAAGTGAAGTAAGCCCAAATGCAGGAAAAAAATAAATAAAAATAAAGCTTGGAAAGTTTTATAAAAATAGATAATGATGCTAAGTGAAATAAGTCAGAGAGACGCAAATACCATATTTCACTCATATTATCCTATTTTCTACTGATCAAATCACTCAAATAGCCAGGTCAATCAGAGTCATCCAGCTAGACAATTCTTTTCTTTCCTGTTACCCTCCCATATATATTGGTCATGTATTATTCTAAGCAATTGCTAGAATATGAAATTCAAAAGCATAAGAGTGATAATGTACACTAGGCTTCTCCATACAAAATATCTCTACAAAACTTAGAATTTTAACTATAAATTATTTTAAAATGTAATATATGCATTCCATCAACAGTAGAATAGCTATCTTATTGGTATGTTTGAATATAATTCCATCAAAATAGATATTTGAAAGCTGAGGATTTTAATCAATCAACCAGCTGTCTTGTTGTATAATCATAGTCAACAGAGTGGCCATATCCAAAGAATAGACTGAAACTGACTTTGATATTAAATAACATGAGAAAAGAAATGGCAGCTAGAACTGAAAAATCTCACAGCTACATCAGAAATGAAACAAAGTTACACTGCCTATACTAGGCCTCCATTTTACAGTATGCCTCCTCTCACACTCTGTTTCCAGTAGATTTGTCACTTAAAGTTCTGTTCACATGGAATTTGATGAAATCCCCAGCAGACCACAAGATTGGTAAACCTGTTCTAACTGCTCTTACAATATCATGGAACAGAGCTTGAATTACCAATCCACCAGAGAATGCTAATGCAATTATGAGTGTTTACTTACACCATGTGTTTCTCACTGAGCCTCCCCCGCTGTGTCAGGATAAACCAAAGGGAGCTAATGTTTTATAGATGGTAAGACTCTGTTTGTTTTCAGTAGGGCTAAGTCTCCCAAAGCACTCAGACACACTAATTAAAGTAAACTGCAGAGGCCCATAATAAAATATATGTGTTTGGAGACTGTGAGATGAACCCTACTGGCTTATTAAAAGTCAAAAGAAAAATATACATTATTTATGACTTCAAAGGGACACATTGTGAGCTCCAGTTTATTTAAAGGATTAACAAAGCAGTGGTTATTGGTGACCATCTGAACGGTTCTTCTTTCACAGTTCATTAGTTCTGTCATATATGTGAGAAGTCATCATTTGGGTTCAAATCAAATATTATTAATCAAATAAATTACAGAGGGTGCACCAACATTATTAAATGGAATCTTTGTGAAAATAGCTGCTAATAAATCTGGTACTTACTTTTCAACAGTTGCCTAGTTGCAACAATGTGATTTAGGTTTTCAAAATGTGTTATAAGTATTAAATAATCCATTCTTCATAAATTTGGCCATCCCAGAAATAGGAAGCTGAGGAATGAGCTTCTTAGGTCTATTTTTTGTAATGCTAAATTTAAAAGCTTCTCTGTGCCTTTACAATTCTGAAACTATGGTGCTTTTATGCTTTTTTTTTTTCCCTAAAAAGATGCTCTATAGATCTATCCTATACCATTTCAGAAACTATCACATGATGAATCTGTAAACAAAATTAAATAAAAAGCCTATCATTAAAAGAACCTACATCTTCTTTAAAATTCATGCTCTTTTGAGAAGTGGCAAGCAATGTGGGTGTAACTCGACCACGTATGTGTAAACTCTTACAGGTGCCTTTAGTTTTATCTCTTTGGCCAAAACTATGCTCTGCTCTTTGGCCCATCTTGACTCTCTCAGCTTCACCGAAGCAAGGTAAGCTTATTTCAGCATTGGATTGAAAGTATTTACAAGTACAATAAAGGTCCTTCATTTTCAAATTAAATTCTAGTTGAAAAGGTATAGAATAGCTACATTTCTTTAGCACTTACTGTGAGGTAGTTTTGTTATTGCTGCCATTTTATAGATAAGAACATTGAGATTTAGAGAGACATGGGGTTTTGGCATCATACTACTAGTAAGCAGTAAAGCCTTGATTTTTTTCAAAGATTTTATTTATTTATTTGAGGGAGAGAGAGAAAGTGAGCCTGGGGAGGGGCAGAGAGAGAGGGAGAAGCAGACTCCCGCTGAGCAAGAAGCCCAATGTGGGGCTTGATCCCAAGACTCCCATGACCTCAGCTGAAGGCAGCTTAACCAACTGAGCCACCCAGGTGCCCCAGTAAAGCCTTGATTCTGATGCTAGCACAGACCTATTTGAATCTAGAGTTGAAAGCTTAACAAATCTGATAAATTTCCTCTCTAGTTATAGGAAACCAGTCGTCAGTCTGAAGGTGAGATTTCTAGGCCTGTGATTAGTGCGATCAATGGATGATTGTACTCAAAAATATTAAGTTGAAAATATTCATAGTAGCTCAAAGTATTTCCTTAAAGTACTTCTATTCCCTCTAATAACAACAGCAACAAAAATAATAATAACAAATTATCTTAGAAACCAGAGACCTGAAACAATGGAATGAATCTCTGGTCATAGCATTCCTTAGAATTTTCACATTTTCACATTGTGTGGCCCTTAATTCTATGTTCTTAAGAACATTTTGTTGGAATTTATATGAACTTATAACCAATAAATATCCCTGTTCAGATCCAAAATTTTGCCATTATTAATATTCGTTTCTGCTCCCCCACAAAACTACAGCTTTCAGGTGGGATAAATTGTGCCTGATTCATGCTCAAAGCCCACCACGCTATTCTGGTGTGCATTCAACAAATGTTTATTGAACTAACTCATACTATTTTGTAGCAACCATAACTAGTTTCACAGCTTATATATATATATATATATATATATATATGTATATATATATATAGTATTCAATAAATATATTTTAGAAAAATGATGATCTCTATGAAATGAAGATGGACGTCTTACTCAAAATATAACAATAAAAACAAGTTTAAGATTGAAACTCTTAAAACACAGAGTGGCCAAAATAAATCTCTTAGACTCCAAATTAAATGCATGGTTTTTATTAATGCACTTAATCCAATACAACTTCTTTTTAACTTTGAAAACAGTGGAGTAGAGGAAAATGTCCAATTATTCCCGGGTCTAGGACAATCTCAGAGACCATTTCTAATTTATAACCCCAAATCTAAAAGTTCAAGCATTTCTTTTATTCTATAAATATTTATTCAGAAATGAGTTTATATTGTCAGAGAATTATAAAAACTACTTCTTTTTCAAGTTTACAATTTCGTATAGGAGCTGGGATTCAAACAGTGAAAAGGTAATGAAAGTGAAGACTTTTTCCTTCATATAATATACTCCAATTTATATAATTATGATTAATATCTGTCTTGCCCATGAGACAGTAAGGTTCATTAGGACAGTGATCATATCCCTTTTTCCTCTTATATTATCCCCAGTACTAAACACAGTGACCAGAACACATGCACATTTTAAAAAATGTACTAAATGTTTATTATTGAGTTGTAAGTATATTAAGCCTTATAGGATTACAGAGAGGAAAAGATTGCTTCCAGTTGGTGTAATTATAGAAGAACTATCTAAAGGAAATAGCCCTCCAGTTCCCTAGAAAATAAGATAGAATTTCAGGAAGTGGAGTTAAAAATGTGTGCTTGAGTGCTGGGGAGAAGGGGATAGGGTTGGAGAAGAAAGGATAGCATAAGTAAAGATGGGGAGGATAAAATATAAACATCTTCAATTAGAGCAAACAAGCGGGCTGAAATGTGGGGTTTGGAAGAAGAATTTTGCAGAGAATAAGGAAAAAGGAAGCTAATATCAGATCAAAATTCAGAAAACTTTGAAATTCAGACTTGATTTAGAGAATTTTTGAACAGGGAATGAAGTAGCATTTTGTGAACCTAAATCTGGCAATGGACTACAGAATAGTTACTGCGTTAAAACCGTGGTAGCAAGAAAGCCAGTTAAAAGGCAGTTGCAAAAATCTAAGTAAGATGTAAATAAGACTATGAAATTGTATCCCCTCAACAATTTCTGCAAGATGTTTGCTTTAAATCAGCAAATTGTTTAATTTGGGGCCTAAAGTGACTTTACAGATCATATTGTCCAAAGCCTATATTTTATAATTTGGGAAACTGAAGGCCAAAGAGACTCAATGACCTGCCCAAAATTACAAAGCCAAGAGTGGCTATGGATCTCCTCACTTCCAGTCCAATTGTTCTTTCCATTATAAATGTGTATCTCCCTCAAGGTGGCTCTTTAAATTAAAAGGAATTAACAAAGCAACAAATGCAGAATTAGGACCTTTATTGCTATTTCACTAACCGAATAGTAACCTTATTTAATAGATCTTCCTTGCACACAGACACCCTACTGAAGCATTGTAATAAATGTAATAAAAGGGGAGATTAGGGCAAACATCAGTGGGAAGACATTAATTAGAGGAGGACCTCACCAATTCTCAGTTGACTAATCCTCAAACCCTGTAATTCTCATAAGAAAACTGGCAATCTTGCTTTACTTCTTATCAAAGGGAGTTTTCAGCCAAAGAGAGTGGCAGGCTCAAGTAATCAGAATCTCATTAATTTTATTAAATATACTAGAAAGTCCCATAATAAATAATTAAGCCCTATTAAACAGATATTTGATAGTATGTTTTATCCCTTCTTATTTATAGACATAAATAAAATGACCGTGCTTACAATGAAAATCATAAAACATAATTGTTGTTATTGATGATAATAATACCTTGTGTTTGTTTTAGAGATTTTAAAGCTTTTCCAGCATGACTGTTGCACCATAATTGGCATACAAAGCATTTATGCCCTAATCTATATAAATAAAGTTTTCATCTGCTAGCTATTACAACATCACTTGAAAATGGTTAGACAGATTTTCACCAAATTTGGCATGCATGTTTGTGATGACCTGACTTAGGAAAGTAATAATAGTTTAATATATCCAATGGGGAGGGCCCAGGCAAGGTGCTCTCAAAGGGAGAAGTCATAATTATCCAGAAACTGCCAACAGTATCTGAAGTATACTAGGCAATGTCAACTGTAACACAGAAATGTAGTATCTTACTAGAGTACAAGCTAAGGCATTTTTCTCTCTACTATTGAAAATGTTAAAGGCTTTTGAAATTATTTTTTCTTCTCCCTATATTACTCAGTTCTGCTCATATGGATAAATGTTTTTCACCCCTAGTAAAATTTATAGTACTGTAATTTTCTTTGTTTTGACTATTTGTAGGTTACAAATGCAACACAGAATTCATCATTTTCAGTTGAATCACAATACTTTGCATATAGCCATTAAATCATTGACATGGTAGGCAGAATAGCCCCCCAAAGATGTCCATGTCCTAATTCCTGAAACCTGTGAATATGCTAACTTCCATGGCAGGAGGAATTTTGCAAATGTAATTAAAATTATGGACCTTAAAATAGAGAGATTATCATGGATTTTCCAAATGGACCCAATCTAATCACATGAGCTATTATAAGCAGATAACTTTCTCTGACTGTGTTAAGGAGATGCTGCAGAGGAAATCAGAGAGATTTGAGAGAAAAAGTCAGATGGATTTGAAACATAATAGGGAATCAGCTCCCCACTGTTAAAGGGGCTTCACGGAAGACGTAAGAAAGAATGCAGGCAAGTTCCTAAGAGCAAAGACTGACCCCAGCTGACAACTAACAAAGGAAATGGGGACCTCAGTCCTACAGACCCAAGGAACTAAATTCAGCCAATAGCCTGAATGAGCTTGGAGGTAGATTCTTCCCCAGAGCCTCCAGTAAGGGTATGTAGGCCAGCCAAAACCTTGATTTCACCCTTCTGAGACCTTACACAAAGAATCCAGTCAAGTCCGTGAGGACTTCTGACCTACATAAATTGAGAAATAATACATTTGTGTTGTTTAAAGCTGCTAAGTATTTGGTGATTTGTTACAGCATCAATGAAAAACATATGCCTATGCATGCTGGTTGATTTAATTAATTAAGAACATGCCATATGCAAAGTACTGTTAGAGTAAATGCTTCCTCATCTTGCATGACATACAATCTGGTTAAAAAGGTAAGATACATAGATTTCCCATATTTTCTTTTTTGTTTTAATTTGGATATTTTCTATTGACCTATATTATATATAGTTCATTAATCCTGTCTTCTGGTATGACCACTCCATGGCTAAACCAATACATTGTATTCTTAATTTCAGATGTGTTTTTCAGTCTTATTGTTTCCAATTTGTTTCCTTTTCACAATTTAATTTTTTTAAAGATTTTATTTATTTATTTGGCAGAGAGAGAGAGAGAGAGCACAAGCAGGGAGAGCAGCAGAGGCTCCATAGCCACCACGGAGCCCAACATGGGTCTTGAACTCACAACCCTGAGATCAAGACCTGAGCTGTAATCAAGAGTCAGATGCTTAACTGACTAAGCCACCCAGAGACCCCTCACAAATTATATTTTTACTTTGAAATTCTCCTTATTTTCATCTTAGTTGCCCACCTTCTCTTTTTACCTGAACATATGGATAGTAAATTCTTGTCTACCAACTTGAATATCTGGCTCCAGATACAGTCTCCTTTTAGTATTAACTTATTTTCTTTAAGTTATTGGTCATATGGTCCTGTCTTTTCACAGGCCTAGTAATTTTTTAATTAATTCTGGGAATTATACGTTAAAAAATATGGATGTATGTCATGATGCTGTCTTCCATCTTTTGAGATTCAGCCCTTCCTTAGCTAGGTAAATACAGTGGGAGGCAGAGTAGAAAGCTAATCATCTAATCCAATCAGGGACTGAGATGGGTTGTCTCTGGTCTTCAATACACTTCTAATTCACTTCTATTCATAGAGCATGACCTTTCAGGACTTTCAGTTGAGAAAATGTTTTTGTCCCCTTGACACTGCGCTGCCTTTTCAAAGTCTAGGCTTCAGGAGTCTTGGTTCTTTAGCCTTCCATCTTACATAGCTTTAAAATTTTGTAGAACATTTTGAAGGGGAGACCAGCTATATATTTGAGAACTTTCTAGTCTCCAATCTTGTTGTTCTAGTCCTGTGTAACTGGCATTGTGTGTGAGCATTTGAGCCTAAAGCTTCTGCAAGTCATCTCGCTATAACGAAAAAGTCTGCCTAAAAATGGAAACAATAGAAAGGAAATGTAGAAATATAAAAATGTAGAAAGACTGAGAATGATGACATTGAATCCCTAGACTGTGAAGCTTGAAACTAGTATTAACCATCATCTCTTCAATTATGTGAGTCAATAAATCTCATTTTTACCAGTTGGAATTCAACTTTCAAACACTTGAAACTGAAATAATCCTGACAGGTATAATCACTAAATTGGCATTGACCATATACCAGTTTTCAGTCCATTTTGTCTTTTGTTGCTGTTGTTATTTTCCCCAAGTGAAAGTCTCTATTACCTTTTTTCTCTTCCACAAGTTTGTGTTAAAACATATTTGTATATAGCTGGTCAGTCTCAACAGAAATATATTTATATGAGTCTTACAGACCTCTGAAGGAAAAGTAAATCTATCCAAAAGGAAAGAAAATAAGCAAGCATGGTCCAGAAACAGAACTTCAGAGTTGTAAGAAAGGAGTAATTCTGGGTAATTGACTAGACTGTTTCAGGAGCTCATGTAGGACACCATTTGGTGATTTTCAGCAATAGCCAATGGTGGAAGATCTGATGTTGGTCAGAACTTATTAGGCAGGAGCAGCTACCAATGAAAGAAAGATGACTGTTAATAAAAATGACCTCATTTTGGACCCCAGCCTAGGATACTGGAGGAATCCTAGTTTACTACATGCTACTACTGGATTACTACCAGCCTGTTGCACCAGGAAGATGTATCTTGTAGCATCCTCAGAACCTGATGTTATCTTGCACATAACAGGTTTATGAATGTTTTTGGAAAGATATCCATGTAGAGAGAAAAAAGCATTAGATTGGGAATGGGAAGATAAAAATTCTATTTTTGTGTGTGGTGTAAGGAAATGGTCCAGTTTCATTCTTCTGCATGTGGCTGTCCAATTTTCCCAACACCATTTGTTGAAGAGACTGTCTTTTTGCCATTGGACATTCTTTCCTGCTTTGTCAAAGATAAGTTGACCATAGAGTTGAGGGTCCATTTCTGGGCTCTCGATTCTGTTCCGTTGATCTATGTGTCTGTTTTTGTGCCAGTACCATACTGTCTTGATGATGACAGCTTTGTAATAGAGCTGGAAGTCCGGAATTGTGATGCCGCCAGCTTTGCTTTTCTTTTTCAATATTCCTCTGGCTATTCGGGGTCTCTTCTGGTTCCATACAAATTTTAGGATTATTTGTTCCATTTCTTTGAAAAAAGTGGATGGTATTTTGATGGGGATTGCATTGAATGTGTAGATTGCTCTAGGTAGCATTGACATCTTCACAAGATTGTTGAGTTGCAGATCTGTACTTCTGCGACAAATAATGCAACATATGTTAAGAAAAAAGAAAAAGAAGAAAATAGCAGGAGGGGAAGAATGAGGGGGAGTAAGTCAGAGGGGGAAACGAACCATGAGAGACGATGGACTCTGAAAAACAAACTGAGGGTTCTAGAGGGGAGGAGGTTGGGGGGATGGGTTAGCCTGGTGATGGGTATTCAAGGGGGCACGTTCTGCATGGAGCACTGGGTATTATGCACAAACAATGAATCATGGAACACTCTTCATCAAAAACTAATGATGTAATATATGGTGATTAACATAACAATAAAAAATAAAAATTAAAAAATATAAAATAAAAGAAGGTACTTAAAAAAAATTCTATTCTGAGGTTCACCAAATACATCTTTAGGACTCTGGCCAAGCGACATAACTTCTATTAAGTCTCCATTTTCAGTAATATCCACAGTGAGTAGTTGGGTTGCAAGAAAGATCAAATGAAAATGAGCATGACAAAGCACTCTCTTTGTAAACTGTAAAATGCTTCACAAATATAAAGGGTTAATAATATTATTAATGCTTATAATGTTCAAACCTGCACATTTATGTTGTGTAATTTGTAATTTAAAAAGTCAAAAAGTTGATTAAAACTGCAGGTGCACCCAAAGGTTAAAAACCTTATTTATATGATTTTTAAGAACCCATAAGGTATGAATGAATAGTACTTACTTGGTCATATGTTCCTTTATGGAGTTTACTATGAATTTACCAACTCTCCCTATGAACTTAACCGATTTTCCCTATTTTCATCTATTTTGCCTACATTTTTCTTCTCTTTACCTTCCTAGCACATGGATGTATTCACTAACTCAGAAGCTCCCCAAAGCCCATCATTTAGAGATTTTTGTGGAGGTTTCATTATGTAGGCATAATTGATCAAATCGCTGACCATTGGTGATTGAACTCAATCTCCAGCCCCTTTCCTCTCCCCAGAGGTTAGATAGTAGAGCTGAAAGTTCTAACTCTCTCATCACCTGATTGGTTTTTCTGGTGACCAGACTCCATCCTGAAGATATCTAGCCCCCACCGCATTAGTCATCTCAGTAGCAAATGACAGTAAATTCCAAGGGTTTTAGGAGCTCTGTGCCAGGAACTTGGGAATAAGACCATATATTTATTTTTTTAATTTTATCACCTTAAGAAATGCACATCACTTCTGATATGTGCACTTTGCAGTTATCCCTTACTTAACAGTAATTCATTTAGCAGAGAAATTATAATACATCCTAAAAAGAAAATCCCAAAGTACTATATCACCTTGTCCTTACTAATAGTCTAGCTAAAATTTTAGCACCTATACCCATGGCTAAACTGCATTTATCAGCTACTATCTGAAGCAGATTAGTACTGAGAGACTTAATGAAATAAACTATGTGCTGATTTTTTAAATGTATTAATTAGAAGACTAGATTAAGGACAATATAATCAACATAGGTACAGATGTGTTTATTTGCTGATCATTTCTCCGTGTTACCAAATATTCAACAACTGAACTGTGTGGATATATAATTTTTATCCATCACATTGATACAAGTTATATTTAGCATTAGTAGAGGTATGGGGAAATAAATATTCCCATATACTTTAATGTGGTAGGGTAAAATAGTAAAGAATTTTGGGATTCGATTTGCCAGTATCCATCAAAATTTAAAATGCAAATATACTTTAACCCAGTAATTCCTTCTAGGTATATATTCTAGAGATATATTTACACATGCACAAAAAAGGCTCTCATAATAATATTGTTTTCATTAATTGCAGTGGTGAATGTGTGAAAACACTCTAAGCATCCACCAGTAAGGGAATGGTTTAAATAAATGCTGGTACCCATTTGGTATACACTTATTAGTTAAAAAGAACATGATAGATATTTTCTTGTCAATATCTAAAAGACATACAGCCAAATGAAAATTCAAGCTGCAAATATTGTTTGGAATATGATCCTCATGGTTGTTAACAAGAAAAGAGATAAATCCACATGAGTATGTGCAGAAATGGATTTTATAAATGTCTGTATATATTACATATATATGTATTATATACACATATAGTTCTTAAAAATGATTATCTCTTGGAAGAGTATTACTCTGAGGGGCAAATAAGAAAGACTCACTATTGTGTTGAAGTCTTTTTTGTTAAACTTGTATAATGAAACTATATTCATACGTTGCGTATGTGAGACATACCTACCTCTGACAAAGTAATCCTCAGATCTGTTCAACCTCTTCACATTAAGGCAGTGGGCCTTGAAGTCCTGTGAACATAACTTTCCAGGGTGGCAGTATGACCTGTCTGGACTCTGCCCATGCAAATGCATCAACAAATCCTGGGGCACCAACAGATTTAAGATACCTGATATCCTGATATCCTGTCCATAGCCTCTGAGACCACCCCACCACCCTCAACCTGCATAGTTAAATTGTTTATTATTTGGATTTGGCACTCACATCCAGAGTATCTCTTCTCCTACCCACTTCTCTGTCCATTTTCATCCTACGTATATGTTCATCCATCTCTGCTTGTCCTATGGAGTTAAATTTGTACTATTTGTGTAGCATTAGGCAAGTTACTTAAATTCTATGAAGTCTAGTTCTTTCAACTGTGAAATTATGAAGATACTATCTGCCTTCCAAGATTATTGTTAGGGTACTGCATGTGAAGCATAGTTCTGGGCTCCTATTTACAGCATAATAAATAATAGCTACTATTATTATCTTCATTTCTTTGATAAGGCAATTTCTTCTCTGGTTCAGGAACCCTGTGATCTGTCATTCTAAATTTCTTGAGCACAGCATACCTACTTCATGCCTACTCTTTAGGAACTCCGCTGACCCCAACTTCTATCAATGGGAAATAATGACAGATACTTTTTACAGGGGGACCTCATTACTCAGTCATAGCTGCTCAAATTCTGTAGCAGCAGCATCATTATATATAGTGTGTTCCAGAATCTAAAAGATCAAAAAATATTTCCTTATAATCAAACTAACACTGGATCATGAGCATGTCTTTTTTTATCCTGAGTACCAGGAGAGAGACATGAAGAAAAGTGAGCAGAAAGGTAAACAAAATCTTTCTTACAAGCATAAAAGAAGAAATGATAGTAAGATAAAGAGTGAATAAGTATTAAGAGCTACTAAGATGAATCCAGCTTTCACTCTGGATCACTTCATATGAAGGCATATAAAATTCTTTTTGAGAGATTATTTACCTAAAACCACATTATATGTATGGTTACCGCAGTCCATGACGTTTTTGGTGACATACAGAAACACATTGAAATTTGATTCTATAAAGCATGTAATTTAAACATTGGCACAATGCTCTGAGTGGGTCCATAAAACCCATGCTGCAAGATCTAATATATAGGTAAAATCATGTCATAATGGAATTTAATTAATCAGGCAATTTTACCCCAAACCATGCTATGCTTACTATAATATTAAAGTGCTACTATCCATCAAAGTGCTGTTTCTCATGGCTTTTTGTTATTTTCATTGTAAATAAACTCAAGAGCACAACCACATATAAATCAGTACATTTTAATGCTTTATTTAAAAATCCATGCTTAAAGTACTGTTGACTTTGTTACTGCCACTGTAAAAAATTTTTAAAACTATGTAAGTGGCCACATATTTAACAAGAGAGGCATGGTTCAGAAATACTTTAAAGCCTTACCAACAACACGGAACCAAACATGAATTCTATGGGCTAAGTGTAGGGGTTTCCAGTCAAAGCCGATACCATCCTTCATAATGCCTGCTCTCTATGCTAGTATTTTTTAAAACGCTATTATAAGAGCTCTTATTAATCAAAGACATCTTCATCTAAAGCTTTCTTCTAGAAAACATATCCTATACAATAAATTAAATGTAAAGTTCTTTAAACTGCTTTGGATTTTATTCATCTTAAATACATTTTGCATAAAAATCTAAATCAGAATTATTTTACCCAGGTAAACACATAGAAATAAAATGGTCTTTCTCTCATTTTATGCCTTCATATTTCCCCATACCCCTCCTAGGTATAATAACCTATTTCTGAAGTAATACGTGTAATTCTGTGACAAATCCACTTCAGCCTTGGTAATGCCCTTCGTTTTGACTTCAAAACATTCACTGGCTCTCATGGATTTGTACTATTTAACACCCAGATAAAGGTAAGCTGCCTTTTTTAATAACGATGGATTACATTTTCTCGTTACATGTTCTTATTCAATTGGATTTTTTCAATTTAAGCACATCTATTCTAGGGAAAAATGTAATGTCAGTCTGAGAATAATTGTAGTTATTAGAAAAGTAAACATGAGGAAACACAAAGTAACATAAACTGAAATTATCTGATTAAATTGCTATGAAAAAGTAATATTTCCATGGAAAAATGAAGTATTTATGTGTTCTACATGTTACCTCTCCTTTTTTTGTTTTAGAACACCGTTATATCTTACACCTTCTCATAAATCAATATATATGGAGGATGTGGGGATATTTTAAATAGAAATGGAAGTTTGGAGCATATGCAATTAGAGATACTATGGCATTATATGTTTAGTTCCTGATCTGACTGTTCCTAGGCTCACAAACGTTTTACTTCTTTTATAGATGTTCTTCCTGAATACCAATTCCAGATTAAGCCTCAAGGTTTTCAAATGTACTAGTCCTTATATTCTAATAATATGGCTAAGTCCATTAAACTTATTTTGATTGTATAGAGTTCATATAAATGTAAATAAAAACTACTTTATTGAGACCTTTGAATTTGAAACTATTAAAAATGTGTTCCCATATCACTGATAGATGAATATTTTAAGTTGCTTTTAAAATAATTAACTTTTTTTAAAACTGGAATAAATCTGTACCAACAG
Organism: Eumetopias jubatus; assembly: GCF_037043125.1. NCBI lineage: Eukaryota > Metazoa > Chordata > Mammalia > Carnivora > Otariidae > Eumetopias > Eumetopias jubatus. The sequence goes on along the minus strand of NW_028274808.1, from coordinate 110,813,687 downwards.
CAATAGCAAAATTATCTCTGTTTTCAGCATCTATATGACATACATAATACTAATCATTTCACCCAAGTTTTATATAAACCTCACAAGTATTCTGCAGGATAGGTATGCTGACCCATTTTCCAAGGGGAGACTGAGGAAACTAAGACTCTCAGATGTGAAGTATCTTACCTCAAACTGCTCAACCAGCTAGATGTTTAAGGAGTATTTGAGCCATGGTCAACCCAATTCTAAAGCATATCAGTCTAGTACACCACCTAGCTTCTCACATTCCTGGGATCCAATTCTGAGACATAAACACTAGCATTATCCCTGCTCACCATCTAGCACAGTGTCTGACATCTAGTGGGTGCTTGGTAAATGTTCACTGAATGAATGCATGAATGAGTGAATGAATGAATGAATACATAAAATATTAGGCTTGGTAGAGTATAGAATATGAAATGTACCAATTTATCATAGTTTCTTAAAGACAACACACAAAATTCTGAAAGTATATATCATTGGTATAATTTCATTAAAATCTCATTTACAGCAGCACCTTTCTATAGAAAGAACTGATACATCACCCACACTTTAAAGTATCAGAATATATGATCTTTCATATTTATTATAATCTGAGAAATTAGGAATATCAATGTCTTCCACTGTTTTCACTCAAGTTCAAATTTAATTATGACTTATTAATGGAACATTCTCTTTTTTTGATGTGTCAGAATTAAAACAATACATTTTATCTTCATTTGTTTTTCAGGAATACCAATGTTTAAATCTGATATTTGGGTTTTAAATCATGTTTTTCTGGCCAAAACTCCTTTAAAGAGCAGAGTGCAATATTCATTATTTCCTGTTTGGGGGCAGATCCTACAGCAATGAACCTCAAAGTCCAACAGAATGCAAGAGTAAGAGCTCCGAAGAGACAAACCAAGATAGAAAAAGAGGAGAGAGGGAGAAGAAGGTCAGGGTTAGGGATGAGGGGGGTGAGAGAGAGAGAGAAAGGTTGGTATTTGTCTTACTGCCTCATGACAACCATATAGAATGACATAATCCTGTTTTTGTAGAACTATTTTGTTAAAATAATAAAAATATTGTATTCATCTTCTTTAAAACATTTCATAACAGTACGCCAAAAGAAAGATATGGAGACCCTCCTGTTTCATTTCCTGTCTTCATAGAATGTTGTGTTACTAAAATATTTTTATTAGAGCAGAACCTGAAGCAATATAAAATGTTTGCTTGAGGATTTATTTTAGTCCCTTTAAGCTGAACTTCTGTAATGAAATCTATTTACAGACATTCCACAGTGCCCTTTGGTTACTAGCTTATGCAAATGAAGTGTGACCCTGGGAATAAACCTTTTGCCCCCACATCATCCTCCTTGGCTTCAAAGGTCTCTAGGCAATCGCTTTTTTAAGTGAGGAGATTTTTAAGCTGAATTGAAATAGAAAGAGAGGGAACATAACTTGATGTCCAATACTCATACAACCCAACCATTTACTATCTACTATTTTCACATAAATATTTAGACACTAATTTATAAATCCATTTGGGATAAATGTATTAGTGTGTAATGATTTTTTTCAGCCTCTTCTTTTACTTTGAATCCTAGAAACTAGAGACCAATATCAATCAATAGTCATTTAGTCTAACTTCATTTCTTACTTGTTACTTAAACTAAGGGTCCCTAGATTGGGACAGAATTGGTTTAGTGATAATGAAAACTTCTCTGCTGATCATACTTTCACCGAAAATACATTTGTGCTGAGAATCAGAATAATCAAAGTGATCAGAAAGATTTATATGATTCTATGAGAACAATAACTGCATGTATGTTTAATATGTTACTTGAATATGTTAGTATTAAGATTAGACTATATTGGATTAGAAGCAATTAAGAAGGAAAATAATGCATCTAATTTTTAGAGAAGAGTAATGAAACTAGATAATTGATTGTATCTTCAGATGTATTAATGAGAAGATCTATCCACTTTTTGAATGACAATCATCATAAAAAACTCTAATTTTAGGGAGTTCCTTTCTACTGGACAATATCACGAAAAAAAAGTAATTTTAATGTGAGATAAATTGTTTAAAGGCATGATGGCCAGTGGGTTCAAATCAGCTCTTGGAAGGCTTCAGGGATCTGAAGTTCAAGGTATCACTTCAGGATACCGCCAAAATTTTCAAATAAATCAAAAGGACTCTGGAATTTGTAGGCCAAAGGTCTTCTCTGCAACAATTCAAGAGATGGCAAACCACAGATGGACTAACTATATAACCTAGCCAAATTGCCTGGTGAAGACATTGGAAATTCTGTGTGTGTGTGTGTGTGTGTGTGTGTGTGTGTGTGTGTGTACTTTAATTCCCTAATAGTCTGCCAAATCTTCATTTTTAATGACATCTAGAGCTTTATTAAAATTAAATGTTACCATTTAAACTGTTTTTTTATATTCTTCTTTTTGTAAAAAATCATCAAATTTATGTCATGGGATATCATTTTAAGTCTTTTTATGTTGAATAGTCAGTATTTTGCATAGGTGACTACTGAGGTCTTGCAATATATAAATCTCTGTAAAACCCTTACTTTCAAAGGGGTAGAATGTCAACACCACAGCCATCTGCCTGGAAAGAATCTGAATGGGACCCAGAATGGGGACTAACAGTCCTGAATGCCTTGCCAGAAACAAGTGACTGAAAGGCAGGGGGCTAATAAATGACATCCCCAAAACAGATGCCAGAAGTGGATGCTAAAATTCAGGAGGTCACAGTGAGTGATGAGTCAAAATAAGTTTGTTGCACTTGCAAATACTATTGATACTGAAGAGGAAACATACATGGAGACTAGAAAAAGGGAGAATGGTGTAGGAGAACTAAAAATCAATAATTTGAAAGAAAACAGAGCATAGCAAACCAGAATCATAACTAAAATGAACTAACAAATTATAATGCTAGAGAAACTAAAAGCCCAATAGAAAAAAACAAAAAAACAAAACCAGGAGCCTCAACCTATAAAAAGTAGGAAACCAGTGGAAACATTCCAATTAAAAAAAAAAACTCCTGAAAAAAATATTTAAAAATATATAATTCCAACTTAATATTCATATAGACCAGATTCTTTTCAGAAGCATTTACCCCAAACAGATACTTAACTGTTAAGCTTTTAAGCCTCAAGGACTAAGAAAGATTTGAGAATAATTTCAATTGTGAACATTGGTCTTCAGACTAAAAAGGAGGTGGGAGGATGCTCAAAGATTAAGAGCTACTCCTATAGGTGCAGCAAAGTAAAGAACAGAATAAGAAATGGCAATATCCTTTGGAAAGATGATGGAAAATCCAAGTTCCATAAAATGGTCATGGTGTCTAACTTTTTAGGGTCCTGGCCATCATCACAGAAAACACATCTCGTTTCTCACATAGTTTCAGAAGTGCCTGCTCTAAACCAGACTTAGAAGTCAAGTAGCAAGACAGGAGCCGCAGCAGCAAAGCCTTAGAATGTGTCGGCCTTACCAACTGTATATACTGCTCATCACCACATTATTCACCAGAAAATAATGACCTCAGCTAGTTTTCTTCAGTGGGTTAAAAATCTGAAAGAACAAAGTTAGAGGAAACAGTAAAAATTCACAGAAATGTATCATAAATGCAGATGGCTGAAATATAATGGCAGTAAACAGAGGAGGGTATTTGAGAAAAGGGTTTACCTCTTTTGACCAAACTATGTATAGAGAGGCCAGTATGTCTGGGCATTTCAGCCCAATCCCTCTTAGCAAGCCAAGTGTATTCTGATAATTTAGGTCAAGAGGCATCACTTCAAAGACCACACGATACCTAACGTTTGCTTCTTTACAAATACATAGATTCAAAATACGGCTGCCCTCTGGATAGCTGAGTCCTGGCTAGTTTGTATATGATATAGGATGCAAATATAAAATGAGGCACCTGAGATCCAAGGAGACTGATATAAAAAAATAGCTTGTGCTTTTTGACTATTAGTGAAATATGTCCCATTCTTTTATAAGTAGAGCTATTACTAAGAAGATGATAGATCATTTTTATAGGAAGTCCAGGACCATGGTGGCTCTAATCAGAGTCCATTAGGAGTAAAGAGCAACGAGTACCAAAATGAAGAGGAAGTCTAGGTGTTAGCTCAATTTGAACAAAAACTGAAGGCATTCCTGAGAGTGATATGTTGGACACTATGTGGTGATTGATATAGGAAGACTTTCCAGACTCAGTCACCCTGGCCCAGTGGTTGTGCTATAATGACAGTGACTGGTATATAAGCATATATATATATAAGGACTCATCATTTCAGAGTAGACAGGCATCCAGCAGAAAGTATAAAGCCTGACATGGCAAATATTTGGCCAAGGGAGTCAAAGGCATTAGTGAACTGAAAGAATTTTCATGTTCCCTCTATGCCTAGTACTGGAAGTAAAACTAGCGCCCCCCTTAGCCTTAATGATTTTCAGGGCTTTGGGGGCAGTTAAGAAGAAGGTGTACTTAAAGGGCAGGTAAGTACTTGATTGATTAAAATATATCTTGGGTTTTTGGAACAAGACATACTACTCAAAAAAGTCTCAGACACCTGGGTGACTCAGTCAGTTAAGGTTCCGACTTTTGATTTTGGCCCAGGTCATGATTTCAGGGTTGTGAGATCGAGCCCACTGCTTAAGATTCTCTCTCTCCCACTCCATCTGCCCCTCTCCCCCTCCATCTGCCCCTCTCCCCACCTTTCTCACTCTCTCTCCCTCTCAAACAATAATAATAATAATAATAATAATAATAATATCAGTCTCTCTTCCATTCTTTTATCATATTCATCAGAAAGTTGCATGCTCATTCTCACATCTTTCTGTTTCCAAGGTTGTGTTATATTCTATTATGTGAAGTATCTTTACTTAATTGTACTCATTTTTCATTATTTCCACACATATTCAAATATCCACTTTCTAATAAGAAACTACTGGTACAAACTTTCATTAACAGTCGTCTTACCTGTTTACTATGGTATCTAACTTCAATTGATAGATTATTTTTGTTTGGTTACATTTAATTCCAGTTTCCAACCAATAACATCTTTCAAAATCTTGTTTAACCTTCCCACAAAATGAAATTACTTTTACTCTAGCTTGAAACCAGTTGCATTTCAAGGGATATTAAACACAAGGGATATTGTGTTTCAAGGGGTATTAAAACACAACAGAAATCATATTTGGGTAAGCTATCTCCTTTGTTGGAACAAACTTGTGTTAAAAATTAACTTTAGAAGATATATTTATTTTTTATATTAAGACATTGAGTTGTACTTTGATGTCATTGAAAAAAAGAATTTGCATGTACTTTTATTTATATCAATTGTCATTTCATTATTAAAATTTTCATCTGTTTTAGCCAGCTTAGGCTAAGTCATGCTACAGTAACAAATGATCCCAAGTCATATGGATTAAACAATAAGTTTATTTCTTGCTCACATTTATGCCTATCCCGGATGAGCTGCATCTCTGCTTAATGTCCTCTTCATTCTGGATGCAAGTCTGAATAAGCAGCCCTTTGTGGAACATGATGATCTTGTGGCAGAGGGAAAAGAAAGATGAGAATGAAGCAATGGCTTTTAACACTTCAGCATGGAAGTGTCATATATCACTTGTACCCTTAATTATTTCATTGTAACTTATTTCATTGTTGAAATAAATAATTTGGCTAAGCTTGACATAGTCAAGGCCCCTAGTGGAAATGGGCCAAGTAATGAAGGGACCAGTAGAGAAAAGTACCAAATATTTGGACAATCAAATAATCTACCACAGATTTCTTCTTTATCTACTATTCAGTGGTCGGTAATTAAATAGGAGCAAAATAGAAGAAATATTTTTGAATTTTGTAGATTCCATAAAAAAAATGTGAAGATTAGAAATCTATATCAAGATTATTTTCAATTCTAAGCTTCTTTAATTTTACAATAACACCATGCTCTCTATTTTTTACATTAATATTTGAAGCTGTGCCTATTAAAAGCATTCAGTTCTTTAGAAAAATATCATCTACATTATGGTTATTATTCACATGGTTACTAATACATCTAATGTAATTCTTTCTAAATGAAAATCATGGTTAGTAAATAATTTTTATTTTTGAAAAATAAAGAATAACATGATCTGCACTACCTTTCATCTTTTAGATTTTACTATTTTTATCTGTTTTTATCTATATTTCTTCCCACTCATTTGACTTTGTTACATTAAAATATATAACAAGCATGGAGTTTATATATGGGGGAGAGAGAAAGGGAGAAATTATTTAATTTACAAGTGGTATTCAGGAAAGATTATTTAAAATATTCCTATAGATCCTGGAGAAAGAAACTCCAAGACTTTATTTGACATAGCACAGTATCTCTCTATAACATGATTAGAAAATCACCATATTATAACCCATCCACCAAAAAAACAATTTTTCAAAGACTATGGCTCATCTGTAACAAAAATTTACCATGCTTATAAAGGTCTAAATAGCCATTGTTCTAAAAACAATTAAATACATGATCATTAGATATTACAACTAAATATTACATATATTAGATTTATGCCACACACATACCATTATACACAATTCTTTAACATAAAGTAATCTGAGTAAAAAAAAAAAAGGATTATAGAAAAGGAAGCCAATCACAATTCAAGAATCATAATTTAAAGCAGGTCTCCTCAAAAATAAAATAAAGAACAGTAACCACATTACATTCAGAAAGTCCCTGATGTTTTAAGTATGTTTTATTTATCTTTCCAGTTCTCTGCTAATAGTACTGGTCATCTCCAAAGCAATTATTTTTCTTTAGTATGTATGTTGATAAACATATACATACAGCATCCATTCTTGATAAAAACCCTCAACAAAATAGGGATAGAGGGAATACATCTCAACATCATAAAGGCCATATACAAAAGACCCTATGGCTAATATCATCCTCAATGGGGGAAAACTGAGAGAGCTTTTCCTCTATGGTCAGGAACAAGACAGGGATGTCCACTGTCATCATTGTTATTTAACACAGTACTGAAAGTCCTAGCCTCAGCAGTCAGACAACAAAAAGAAATAAAAGGCATCCAAATCAGCAAGGAAGTCAAACTTTCACTCTTTGCAGATGACATAATGCTCTATGTAGAAAACCTGAAAGACTCCACCAAAAAATGACTAGAAATGAAACATGAATTCAGCGAAGTTGCAAGATATAAAATCAATGTACAGAAATCTGTTGCCTTTTTATACACTAATAATGAAGCAGCAGAAAGAGAAATCAAGGAACCAATCCCATTTACAATTGCACCAGAAACCATAAGATACCTAGGAATAAACCTAACCAAAGAGGTAAAAGATTTGTACTCTGAAACTATAGAATACTTATGAAAGTAATTGAAGATGACACAAAGAAATGGGAAAACATTCTATGCTCATGGATTGGAAGAATAATATTGTTAAAATGTCTATGCTACCCTAAGCAATCTACGTATTTAATGTAATCCCTATCAAAATACCACCAACATTTTTCACAGAGCTAGAACAAACAATCCTAAAATTTTATGGAACAACAAAAGACCCTGCTTAGCCAAAGCAATCTTGAAAAAGAAAACCAAAGCTGAAGGCATTACAATTCTAGACTTCAAGTTATATTACAAAGCTGTAGTCATCAAGACAGTATGGTACTGGCACAAACGTAGACACATAGTTCAATGGAACAAAATAGAAAACCGAGAAATTGTCCCACAACTATATGGTCAACTAATCTTGGAAAAGCAGGAAAGAATATCCAATGGAAAAAAGACAGTCTCTTCAAAAAATGGTGCTGGGAAAACTGAACAGCAACATGCAGAAGAATGAAACTGGACCGTTTTCTTACACCATACACAAAAATAAATTCAAAATGGATGAAAGATCTAAATGTAAGATAGGAAACCATCAAAATCCTATAGGAGAACAACCTCTTTGACCTTGGCTGTAGCAACTTCTTACTAGACGTGTTTCTGGAGGCAAGGGAAACAAAAGCAAAAATGAACTATTGGGACTTCATCAAGATAAAAAACTTCTGCTCAACAATGTAAAGAATCAGCAAAAGTAAAAGGCAGCCTATGGGTGGGAGAAGATATTTGCAAATGACATATCAAATAAAGCGTTAGTATCTAAAATCCATAAAGAACTTATCAAACTGAACACCCAAAGAACAAATGATCCAATTAAGAAATGGGCAGAAGACAAGAATAAACATTTTTCCAAAGACATCCATATGGCCAACAGATACATGAAAAGATATTCAACATCACTCATCATCAGGGAAGTAAAAATCAAAACAATGATGAGATATCACCTCACACCTATCAGAATGGCTAAAATTAACAACACAGGAAACAACTGATATTGGCAAGGATGTGGAGAAAGGGGAACCCTCTCAAACTGTTGGTGGGAATGCGAATGGGTGCAGCCACTCTAGAAAACAGTATGGAGGCTCCTCAAAAAGTTAAAAATAGAACCACCTTAAGACCCAGCAATTGCACTACTAGTATACAAAATATACAAAGTATACAAAAATACTGATTCGAAGGGACACATGCACTCCAATGCTTATAGCAGCATTATTAACAATAGCCAAATTATAAAAAAAGCCCACATGTCCATCAACTGACGAATAGATAAAGAAGAGGTGGTGTGTGTGTGTGTGTGTGTGTGTGTGTGTGTGTGTGTGTGTAATGGAATGTGTGAATATTATTCAGTAATCAAAAAGAATGAAATCACCATTTGCATGATGTGGATGGGACTAGAGTGTATTATACTAAGTGAAATAAGTTAGAGAAAGACAAATATCATATGATTTCACTCATATGTGAAATTTAAGAAACAAAACATATGAATAGGGGAAGGGGAGGAAAAAAAAGAGAGGCAAACCAGAAAACAGACTCTTAACTATAGAGAACAAACTGAGCTTTAGTGGAGGGGAGGTGGGCAAGGGATGGGCTAAAAGGGTGATGGGTATTAAGGAGAGCACTTGTGTTGAGCACTGGGTGTTACATGTAAATGATGAGTCACTAAATTCTACTCCTGCAACCAACTAATTAGAACTTAAATAAAAATTTGAAACAAAAAACCCTACATACATTACAATTAATCTACAAAAACTTACTATTTCTACATAATAAGGCATGTTTTAGTCACTTAATTAAATAATATTTTAAAGTAATATTTCCAGTCCTCCTGCATCTGTCTGTAAACTCCAACATATCAATCAAGACCTTCAAGGGTCAAAGTTTCCCAATATCCAAACTCTAGGATTACCTCAGGATTTAACACCAGGTTGAGTTAAATGTGAGTTACATCAATCTCTTCTGTCTTTGAGCATGACCAGAAAGAAATCTTTTAATTTTGATACAAGAGCAACAAGCAAAAATAAAACAATTCCTACATCCTTCTCAATCAACAGACAAATCAACCAACCAAACTGAGGTGAAGAATTATGTGTGACCTCATAGTGTATATTCCATGACTTCGCCATCACTATTATGCAACAATTATTGAATATTATCGTGTGTTTAGTGCTAATGATACAATGACAAGCAGAGGAGAAGTTCATGGGAATCTTCCCAAAGGAGTTTGAATTTCAAAGAATGAATTTTAAAGAATGGATGTGATTTTGCCAGATGCGCAATGGAGACTAACAAGAACAAAGAAAGTTGGAAAAAGAGAGAAGGTATTCCAGGCAGAAGGAATATCATAGGCAAAAGCATGGAGGCACAAAACAACATGGTAAATTATTGAAGCTCCAATCAGTATCATATAGATAGATGCATATTGCTAGGGAACAGGCTATAGATGAGATCATCAAAGGGTATGGACAGGAACCACTTCATGGAGGACTTCATGTGCCTTGCTAAGGTTTTGTTTGTTTGTTTGTTTGTTTGTTTAGATTATCCTGTGGTCAATGGAGAATGAGTGAAGGGTCTTAATGAAAAAAGCCACATAATACATAACATTTTGGAAAAAGAATTCTGGCCAGGTTATGAACGATACATTGGAGAAGGTCAGGGCAGAAGAAAAATATCAGGAGATATTTTTAAAATCCAGGGGAGAGAGATTTTTTTAAAAGGTCCCACCAAGGGCAAAAGTAGTGAGTGTAAAGAGAGAGCCTAAAACAATACGTAGAGGTAGAACTAACAGGGCTCAGTTATTTATTGGATTTGGGTTTTGATGGAAAAGTCCAGCCTGATTAGGAGAGACACAGCCTAGGAGGATGGGGGAGAAAGCCAATGAATCCAGTTTGGGATTTGTTATTCATGACGGACCCATTATACATCCAAGCATCTATCGGAAAGAAGCTGGCATTTTTCAGGCTCTAAAACATCTCTGTTTAAAAGTTTCTTTTCCCAGGGTGCCTGGATGGCTCAGTCGGTTAAGTGTCTGATTCTTGGTTTCGGCTCAGGTCATGATCTCGTGGGTTGTGGGATCGAGCCCCATGACAAGCTTCCCATTCAGTGGGGAGTCTGCTTGAAGATTCTCTCCCTCTGCCCCTCCCCTAACTCCAGTGCCCACCCTCTCTCTCTTTCTCTCTCTCTCAAATAAACTTTTTTAAAAAATAAAGTAAAAGTTTTTTCCCTAACAGATACTTTGAAAGGAACTAATCCTCTTACAAGATAAAATACCTTCTTATAAATATCACCTTGAAGCTGTTTTAAAGCCTATGTATAGAATTTGTTTGCTCCTTCAGGAAAATTGCACAAATCTCTAATTCCTTGAACTAACTAAGTAGGGTTCACATGCCAGGTTATGACTTCTATTCTTTTAAGTGACAAATAATTGTACTTCCCCCTTGATATGGCATCTGATTCCTTCTTTCTACTGAGAGCATGTATCTCCTTCATACTTTTGCTTCCCACCAAGATCAGACTTGCCCATGACCTATGAAGTAACCTGAACTGTTTACTGTATTTTTAAAGACTAGTAGAGGAGACAGCAATGATTGGATGTCCTCAAAATTTTACCCAGTGGTCTGACATCATGATAGATGTTCTCTGGACCCATTTCAACATTTGACCAATTCTTCTTCTCATTAAGTCATGCTAAAACAAAATACATTATCTCAATAATTACTATCTTCAACAACCTAAAATTAAGCATATTATCACAATACTGTGGTACAATGAGAAAGAAATTATCTCCTTTAACAAAGTTGAGGAGATAAGGTAATAGAGAAGCAGAAGAAATTTTTAGAAAATACATTTTGCAATTGTAGGAAAAAGGTCTATCATGCCTTATGAAACAACAAAGCCCTTTTTTATTCCTTTCCTTAAAAGAGGGGGGGCAAAACTAAACATAGTTCTAAATACTGCCATTAAAAGTTGTATTTAGATTTTAATTTCTGCTTAGTTTTAACAGTGCATTTCATTCTTAAAACACACAAATTGTCACTACTAAAAATACAACATCTCCCTAGAAAGTGATTTTTAACAATGAATAGCTTGTTATAACTAGCTAATGTTGCTTTGTAAACCCAAAACCTTTTAGTAAGTTTACATAAAAACACTGATAAGGTCTTCAAAACATCTGTGATTCAGATCCCACGATGCAATAATACTCTAGGAGAATTGTCGACAGTAACTTCTCACTGCCTGCCAAAGTCTATGACTGTTTTAAGATTATGAAAGGCCATTCATTTTGTTTTCATAAACTTAAAGATGACTTAACCAAATCCCCTAACAGTAGTTAATGGTTCCTAATTATATGATGTGAAAAAAAAAGAAGAAGAAGAAAGCCTTATTCACTGAAAGGCAGTATTATTATTAAAATTGTCTAATTTTATATGACAGTAAAATTAAAAGATGACACAGCAAAGGTGGAAAAATACCCCATGAAGTGGTTAAACAGCATCTAAGTTTTCACTGCCCTATGCCAAGTTTTACTTCAGAGAATGAGTCTCTGTTGCACACAATTTTAGGGAAACATGAAATTAAGTTTTGGAAGCAGATTCCATAGTTAAAGAATTTCACCCAAAATCAATTCTTTATTTATTTATGAAGAAGTATATTTTGCATCATTCCTTGAATTTTCTATCATTTCCATGACTAAAATTTTGACTTCAAAGTTGAATGGCAGTATAGTATATTTTGAGTAATCCTCATTGTTATACCTATATATCCAATAATAGTTTCAATAAAAATAAAAAACAGTCCTTGGCTTTCAAGGATTGTATAGGATTTAGAACATGAATATGATGAGCATACCTAAGATTTCCTAAACCATTTCCTTTGATGTACCTAGTGTATTCCTCTATTTCTTTCAATAAAGACACTGGCTATTCAAGAGTTTCCAGTCTTCATCTGTCTGGTGACCTTATATAATAAAGTCTACTATTTATTGAATGTCAAGTATGTGCTCATCTAAGTTTCTTCATTTGATGCTCCAGAAAACCTATGAGATTGATCTTTTACCCTCCATACTAATAGTGAAGAATTTGAGGTTCATAGAAGTTAAACTATATCCTCAAAACACACAGAATCTAAGAACAGCAACAGGATTCAAATGCAGTTCTAGGTGACCCTAAAACTTGGGCTCTTCCTCTACACAGTGCTTCTTGCCACATAGCCAACTCTCCATTTAACTGTTCCACCTTAAACCAGAGTGATCATACATCCATCCTGTGTAATTTTTATATGGCTTAAATATTATATGCATATACAAAAGTGTCCCAGTTGGACAATAGTTTATATGGTCACCCTAACTTTAAGTCAATATACAGCTATAACTAAATGCATACCTTTCCGACCATCTCCCAAAATGTATGTGCTCTTATTGTGATATCCCTTACTACTGTGGATGGCACCATAACATCTATTCACCTGCAAAAGCCAGAACACAGTAATAGCTCTTAACTCCTTCTTTTTCCTCTTTTCTCATATCCAATATGTCACCATGTCTTTTCCTGTCTTCTACTTAACTATCTTCCAAGTCTAGGTTTTCTCCAGCTATACTTCCACTGTCTTAGTTTTGACCCTCATAATGTTTTTCCTGGACAATTATAAAAGTTCTCAACTGATATTTGTACTTACAGTGTAACCTATCTCTAACCCAATATCTATATCACAATTAGTATGCACTTTCAAGAAGACACATTTTATCATACAGTCATCCCAATTTAAAATCCTTAAACAGTTCCTTAGAGCCTCCAGGGTAAATTCCAAAGCCTTCTCAGGACTCTTAAGGCCCTTTATTAATTGTCCCTTGCTTACCTATCCATCCTAATCTCTCACTACTCTTCTCATCGCAGATTACATCCAACCCCACAGAATGTTCTATAGTTACCAAAATATGCTGGCTTGTCTTTTGTCTTTATGCTTTGGCACAGACTACTTCTCTACTTCCTCTCGTCCTACCTCTCCTAACTGTCACATCCTCAGGATGCAATTCTAGCAACCCCTCCTCTGATTATTCCTTGAATAAACTCTTGCTTGGCACAACACTAGACCCAAAACATTCAAGGGATATATTGTCGTTATCAAGTTGAGCTTTGAGATCCCTCCAATTCTACCCATTTCTCATCTCTGAAGTGTCATCTCCATGGGTAAAAGATGATGGAGTGACAATCTGCCTCTTCTCTTTTACAATGTTCCCATGTCCTTTTCCCCATTGCCTCCAATGTCTCCCCAATTGAAATTAAACTCTTAAAAAAAAAAACCTCTAATTATTTCCCAACTCCTACTCAGTTTGGGTTAGATGTTTTTCCTTGTAGCTCCATAATATCCAATGCATAACCACATGATAGTGTAGTGTTCTGGTTACCTATCTGCCTCGTTGAGTAGGCTACAGGCTATCTGAGGTAGAACTTTCATTTTTAATTCCAATATTTGTGACTGGACCTGGCACATAATATATATACAATAGATTTTTATTGCTAATAATAATAGAATATTTATTTATTGAGTAGGGTTAAATGAAAGATGATGATGACAGTGCTGAAGAAAGGCAATATATAAGGTTTAATGTACCTATGATTTTTTAGAATACACACTGGAAAATCTCTGAGAAATAAAAATATCCTATATAATGAAATTATAGGTTTCCTTTCTTTTTAAAACCATGATACATAGCCTTGATTTACAATAATATCTACTCAAGGGGCACCTGGGTGACTCAGTCGGTTAAGTGTCTGACTTTGGCTCATGTCATGATCTCAGAGTCCTGGGATTGAACCTCACTTCGAGCTCCCTACTCAGTGGGAACTCTTCCTGTCCCTCTCCCTCCCCTTCTGCTCCTCCCCCTGCTTGTGCTCTCTCTGTCTCGCTGTAACACAAATAAAATCTTTAAAAATTTAAAAAATAAAACTTTAAAAAAATAATATCTATTCAAATGATAGTGACATAGAATTTCAGAACATGAAAGGAACATGGAATCTAATCTAGTGATTTTCAATCAACCATTTAGCATTAGATCAAAATCATACTCAGATCCCCAGTACCTAAACAATTTACAGCTATTGCCTGAGAGTTAAAGGGATGGCAACTGCCAGAATATGAAGGGTCTCCGTTCTTCTACTTCTTTGCTCCTTTCACTGGACCTCTGGAGGTTCTAAGGCCCCAAAGAGCACAGCTGTACAAACTCTAGCCTAGTTCAAAATCTTATCTGACAGAAAGAATGCTGAAACCTTGAGAAAGTTGTGATATTCCCAAGAGCATCAAGTGATGTAAGGCTGGACGTGAGTCTCTGGCTCCTAGGCCTACACTCTAAACCTGGTTTCACACTGCTTCTAACAGAAAAACAACTTAGCTCTGGGAGCACCAGAAAAATATTCCTATTGCCTAGGCAAAACAGTACTAGAAACAATACCAGCAGTACTAGAAAATGTGGACATTAAAGAAGTGTTAGGTGAATTTGTCTTACAAAGCACATTGCCTGCATTGGTGATATTTTACCAGATAACGTACATTGCAGGCTGCCAGGTACAATAACTATTTCCTTCTGTCAAGTGTTCAGCATAGTTTCTAATGGATTTATTACCCATAAGAGTCAATAAAACATAATTATATTAATTTGATAGAATCCCATAAAGGTATGCTCTCTCTGAATCAATGGCATTTCAGAGAAAAACTTACAGTATGAGGCAACAATGGGAGGTATATCTGTTAAAACTGACCATAAACTGTATTGACCTCTTGTTATGGGTTTTGAAGTTCTAACTCCTAATACCTCAAAATAAGGCCTTATTTGGAAACAGAGTCATTGCAGGTATCATTAGTTAAGATGAGGTCATACTGCCTATCAGATAAAGGGCTAGTATCCAAAATCTATAAAGAACTTATCAAACTCAACACCCAAAGAACAAATAATCCAATCAAGAAATGGGCAGAAGACATGAACAGACATTTTTCCAAAGAAGACATCCAAATGGCCAACAGACACATGAAAAAGTGCTCAACATCGCTCAGCATCAGGGAAATCCACATCCAAACCTCAATGAGATATCACCTCACACCAGTCAGAATGGCTAAAATTAACAAGTCAGGAAACGACAGATGTGGGCAGGGATGTGGAGAAAGGGGAACCCTCCTACGCTGTTGGTGGGAATGCAAGCTGGTGCAACCACTCTGGAAAACAGTATGGAGGTTCCTCAAACAGTTGAAAATAGAGCTACCATACGATCCAGCAATTGCACTACTGGGTATTTACCCCAAAGGTACAAATGTAGGGATCCAAAGGGGTACGTGCACCCCAATGTTTATAGCAGCAATGTCCACAATAGCCAAACTGTGGAAAGAGCCAAGATGTCCATCCACAGATGAATGGATAAAGAAGATGTGGTAAATATACACAATGGAATATTATGCAGCCATCCAAAGGAATGAGATCTTGCCATTTGCAACGACGTGGATGGAACTGGAGGGTGTTATGCTGAGGGAAATAAGTCAATCAGAGAAAGACATGTATCATATGACCTCACTGATATGAGGAATTCTTAATCTCAGGAAACAAACTGAGGGTTGCTGGAGTGGTGGGGGGGTGGGAGGGATGGAGTGGCTGGGTGATAGACATTGGGGAGGGTATGTGCTACAGTGAGCGCTGTGAATTGTGCAAGAGTGTTGAATCACAGATCTGTACTTCTGAAACAAATAACGCAACATATTTTAAGAAAAAAGAAAAAGAAGAAGATAGCAGGAGAGGAAGAATGAAGGGGAGTAAGTCAGAGGGGGAGACGAACCATGAGAGATGATGGACTCTGAAAAACAAACTGAGGGTTCTAGAGGGGAGGAGGGTAGGGGGATGGGTTAGCCTGGTGATGGGCATTAAAGAGGGCACATTCTGCACGGAGCACTGGGTGTTATGAACAAACAATGAATCATGGAACACTACATCAAAAACAAATGATGTAATATATGGTGATTAACATAAAAATAAAAAAAAACCTCAATGAGATACCACCTCACACCAGTCAGAATGGCTAAAATTAACAAGTCAGGAAATGACAGATGTTGGCGGGGATGTGGAGAAAGGGGAACCTTCCTACACTGTTGGTGGGAATGCAAGCTGGTACAGCCCCTCTGGAAAACAGTATGGAGGTTCCTCAAACAGTTGAAAATAGAGCTACCATACGATCCAGCAATTGCACTACTGGGTATTTACCCCAAAGGTACAAATGTAGGGATCCAAAGGGGTACGTGCACCCCAATGTTTATAGCAGCAATGTCCACAATAGCCAAACTGTGGAAAGAGCCAAGATGTCCATCCACAGATGAATGGATAAAGAAGATGTGGTAAATATACACAATGGAATATTATGCAGCCATCCAAAGGAATGAGATCTTGCCATTTGCAACGACGTGGATGGAACTGGAGAGTGTTATGCTGAGGGAAATAAGTCAATCAGAGAAAGACATGTATCATATGACCTCACTGATATGAGGAATTCTTAATCTCAGGAAACAAACTGAGTGTTGCTGGAGTGGTCGGGGGTGGGAGGGATGGGGTGGCTGGGTGATAGACATTGGGGAGGCTATGTGCTATGGTGAGGGCTGTGAATTGTGCAAGACTTTTGAATCACAGATCTGTACTTCTGAAACAAATAATGCAACATATGTTAAGAAAAAAGAAAAAGAAGAAGATAGCAGGAGAGGAAGAATGAAGGGGAGTAAGTCGGAGGTGGAGATGAACCATGAGAGACGATGGACTCTGAAAAACAAACTGAGGGTTCTAGAGGGGAGGAGGGTAGGGGGATGGGTTAGCCTGGTGATGGGTATTAAAGAGGGCACATTCTGCGTGGAGCACTGTGTGTTATGCACAAACAATGAATCATGGAACACTACATCAAGAACTAATGATGTAATGTATGGTGATTAACATAACAATAAAAAATTTTTTAAAAAGATGAGGTCATACTGGAATAGAGTGAACGTAAACCAATATAACTAGTGTCTTTATGAAAAGGGGAAATTTGGAGATACACACAGGAAGAATGCTATGTGAAAATTGGAGTTATACTCCCACAAACCAAGAAACTGACAGACCCTAGAAAAATTCCCAGAAACCATTCTTCCCTAGTGGGTTCAGAGGGAGCATAGCTCTGGAGACATCTCAGTCTCAGACTTGCCACCCAAACTAAGACAACAAATTTCTGTTATTTAAGCCACTCCATTATTGGCACTTTGTTACAGCAGTTCTTACAAGCTAATACAATTCTAGATCTTTAGTTACTCTCAAGGGGAATTTTTCTCAATCATCTAGTTAGTAAGTCACATGCCAAAAGTTAGATCTCTTTACTTAAATGTTCCAGTTCCTAGAACCTGATCCAGAAAAAATAAGCAAAAAGAATTACAATTAAATAATGTCTGTATACAGAGGATAAAATAAATATAGAATACAGAATCATAAAAACACAGACAGTTCAGTGTGCTACAAAAATCAGTTATATCTAGAGCCCAGTCATACTGCTCTATTATGATTAAGCTTCACATAACTAGACACAAAACTTTATGGCCTTCACATATTTTTTCACCCCATTTTATTATGATCTTATTGCCACATTTAAAAGCTTTATTTCTACCTTTAGGCTATAATATTTGAACAAGTGTAAAAAATGTTCCAACATAAGATTTCCTTTATCTCTACTCCCTACTTTATTATCTGCTGGTCTCGCTTCTTATTTATGATTTTATATAAGAAAATTGGCCCCCACAATAACCCTTGCAAAAACTATGTTAAATATTTTTTAAAGCCTTGTTTTAGGTCAAGCAGTGTTCTCAAAGGTAAACATTTTCTCTAATTTCCACAAATTTCGCTATTAATAGACTACTGTCAAACCAAATGTCAAAACATAATCAAACTCACATTTTATGGTTTAACATGTCATAAAATCATACAACTGGATTTTATTAATGTGAAATTAGTTCTCTGAAAACTATTAAATGTATCCTTACCAGTGATTTCTACCTTCTTTTTTTAAATTTTATTTTATTATGTTATGTTAATCACCATATATTACATCATTAGTTTTTGATGTGGTGTTCCATGATTCATTGTTTGCATATAACACCCAGTGCTCCATTCAGTACGTGCCCTCTTTAATACCCATCACCAGGCTAACACATCCCCCCACCCCCCTCCCCTCTAGAACCCTCAGTTTGTTTCTCAGAGTCCATATTCTCTCATGGTTCATCTCCCCCTCCCATTTCCCCCCCTTCATTTTTCCCTTCCTACTATTTTCTTTTTTTCTTTTTTAACATAAAATGTATTATTTGCTTTAGAGGTACGTCTGTGATTCATCAGTCTTACACAATTCACAGAGCTCACCATAGCACATAGCCTCCCCAATGTCTATCACCCAGCCACCCCATCCCTCCCACCCCCCACCACTCCAGCAACCCTCAGTTTGTCTCCTGAGATTAAGAATTCCTCATATCAGGGCGCCTGGGTGGCTCAGATGGTTAAGCATCTGCCTTCGGCTCAGGTCATGATCCCAGGGTCCTGGGATCGAGTCCCACATCGGGCTCCCTGCTCCTTGGGAGCCTGCTTCTCCCTCTGCTTCTCTCTCTCTCTCTCTCCCTCTCTCTCTCTCTCCTCCTCTGCCTCTCATGAATAAATAATAAAAATAAAATCTTAAAAAAAAAAAGAATTCCTCATATCAGTGAGATCATATGATATATGTCTTTTTCTGATTGACTTATTTTGTTTAGCATATTACCCTCTAGTTCCATCCACATCGAAGCCA
Organism: Eumetopias jubatus; assembly: GCF_037043125.1. Taxonomy (NCBI): domain Eukaryota; kingdom Metazoa; phylum Chordata; class Mammalia; order Carnivora; family Otariidae; genus Eumetopias; species Eumetopias jubatus. The sequence continues at coordinate 110,794,459 of NW_028274808.1, read as the reverse complement.
ATGGCAAGATTTCGGGATTTTTGATGGCTGCATAATATTCCATTGCATATATATATATATATATATATATATATATATATATATATATATATATACCACCTCTTCTTTATCCATTCATCTGTTGATGGACATCTTGGCTCTTTCCATAGTTTGGCTATTGTGGACATTGCTGCTATAAAGATTGGGGTGCACATACACCTTCGGATCACTACATTTGTATCTTTGGGGTAAATACACAGTAGTGCAGTTGCTGGGTCATAGGGTATCTCTATTTTCAACTTTTTGAGGAACCTCCATACTGTTTTCCAGAGTGGCTGCACCAGCTTGCATTCCCACCAACAGTGTAGGAGGGTTCCCCTTTCTCCACATCCCCGCCTACATCTGTCGTTTCCTGACTTGTTAATTTTAGCCATTCTGACTGGTGTGAGGTGATATCTCATTGAGGTTTGGATGTGGATTTCCCTGATGCTGAGCGATGTTGAGCACTTTTTCCTGTGTCTGTTGGCCATTTGGATGTCTTCTTTGGAAAAACGTCTGTTCAAGTCTTCTGCCCATTTCTTGATTAGATTATTTGTTCTTTGGGTGTTGAGTTTGATAAGTTCTTTATAGATTTTGGATACTAGCCCTTTATCGGATATGTCATCTGCAAATATCTTCTCCCATTCTGTGGGTTGTCTTTTGGTTTTCTTGACTGTTTCCTTTGCTGTGCAAAAGCTTTTTATCTTGATGAAGTCCCAGTAGTTCATATTTGCCCTTGCTTCCCTTGCCTTTGGTGATGTTTCTAGGAAGAAGTTGCTGTAGCTGAGGTAGAAGAGGTTGCTGCCTGTGTTCTCCTCAAGGATTTTGATGGGTTCCTGTCTCACATTTAAGTCTTTCATCCATTTTGAGTCTATTATTGTGTGGGGTGTAAGGAAATGGTTCAGTTTCATTCTTCTGCATGTGGCTGTCCAATTTTTCCAACACCATTTGTTGAAGAGACTGTCTTTTTTCCACTGGACATTCTTTCCTGCTTTGTTGAAATTAGTTGACCATAAAGTTGAGGGTCCAGTACTGGGCTCTGTATTCTGTTCCATTGATCTATGTATCTGTTTTTGTGCCAGTATCCTACTGTCTTCATGATTACAGCTTTGTAATAGAGCTTGAAGTCTGGAATTATGATGTCACCAGCTTTGCTTTTCTTTTTCAACCTTCCTCTGGCTATTCGGGGTCTTTTCTGGTTCTATACAAATTTTGGGATTATTTGTTCCATTTCTTTGAAAAACGTTGATGGTATTTTGATAGGGATTGCATTAAATGTGTAGCATTGACATCTTCAAAATATTTGTTCTTCCATTCCATGAGGATTGAAGGTTTTTCCATTTCTTTGTGTGTTCCTCAATTTTTTTCAGGAGTATTTTATAGTTTTCTGAGTACAGATCCTTTGCCTCTTTGGTTAGATTTATTCCTAGGTATCTTATGATTTTGGGTGCAATTATAAATGGGATCAACTCTAATTTCTCTTTCTTCTGTCTTGTTATTGGTGTATAGAAATGCAACTGATTTCTGGGCATTGATTTTATATCCTGCCACTTTACTGAATTCCTCTATGAGTTCTAGCAGTTTTGGGGTGGAGTCTTTTGGGTTTTCCACATAAAGTATCATATCATCTGCAAAGAGTGAGAGTTTGACTTCTTCTTTGCTGATTTGGATGCCTTTTATTTCTTTTTGTTGTCTGATTGCTGTGGCTAGGACTTCTAGTACTATGTTGAATAGCAGTGGTGATAGTGGACATCGCTGCCATATTCCTGACCTTAGGGGAAAAGCTCTCATTTTTTTTCCCCATTGAGAATGATATTCACTGTGGGTTTTTCATAGATGGCTTTTATGGTATTGAGGTATGTACCCTCTATCCCTACACTCAGGAGTTTTGATCAAGAAAGGATGCTGTACTTTGTCAAATGATTTTTCAGCATCTATTGAGAGGATCATATGGTTCTTGTTCTTTTTTTTTTTTTTTAAAGATTCCATTTATTTATTTGACAGAGAGAGACACAACGAGAGAGGGAACACAAGCAGGGGGAGTGGGAGAGGAAGAAGCAGGTTTCCCACAGAGCGGGGAGCCTGATGCGGGGTTCGATCCCAGGACTCTGGGATCATGACCTGAGCCGAAGGCAGACGCTTAGCGACTGAGCCACCCAGGCGCCCCTTGTTCTTTCTTTTTTTAATGTATTGTATCGCATTGATTGATCTGTGGATGTTGAACCAATCTTGCAGCCCAGGAATAAATTCCACTGGGTCATGGTGAATAATCCTTTTAAAGTACTGTTGGATCCTGTTGGCTAGTATTTTGGTGAGAATTTTTGCATCCATGTTCATCGGGGATATTGGTCTGTAATTCTCCTTTTTGATGGGGTCTTTGTCTGGTTTGGGGATCAAGGTAATGCTGGCCTCATAAAATGAGTTTGAAAGTTTTCCTTCCATTTCTATTTTTTGGAAGAGTTTCAGAAGAATAGGTATTAATTCTTCTTTAAATGTTTCGTAGAATTCTCCTGGGAAGCCATCTGGCCCTGGACTCTTGTCAGGAGATTTTTTTTTTTTTTTATAATTTTTGTCCGTTGAGCTTACAGTCTTTTTTTTTTAAAAGATTTTATTTATTTTTCATGAGCGACAGAGGTGGGGAGAGAGAGAGAGAGAAGCAAAGGTAGAAGCAGGTTCCCAAGGAGCAGGGAGCCCGATGCAGGACTCGATCCCAGGATCCTGGGATCATGACCTAAGCCGAAGGCAGACGCTTAACCATCTGAGCCACCCAGGCGCCCTGTCGGGAGATTTTTGATTACTGCTTCAATTTCCTTAATGGTTATGGGTCTGTTCAAGTTTTCTATTTCTTCCTGGTTCCGTTTTGGTAGTTGATACATCTCTAGGAATGCATCCATTTCATCCAGATTATCTAATTTGCTGGCCTATAGTTGCTCATAATATGTTCTTATAATTGTTGGTATTTCTTTGGTGTTGGTTGTGATCTCTCCTCTTTCATTCATGATTTTATTTATTTGGGTCATTTCTCTTTTCTTTTTGATAAGTCTGGCCAGGGGTTTATCAATCTTGTTAATTCTTTCAAAGAATCAGCTCCTAGTTTCGTTGATCTGTTCTACTGTTCTTTTGGTTTCTATTTCATTGATTTCTGCTCTGATCTTTATTATTTCTCTTCTCCTGCTGGGTTTAGGCTTTATTTCCTGTTCTTTCTCCAGCTCCTTTAGGTATAGGGTTAGGTAGTGTATTTGAGACCTTTCTTGTTTCTTGAGAAAGTCTTGTATTGCTATATACTTTCCTCTTAGGACCACCTTTGCTGCAGTCCAAAGATTTTGAAGGGTTGTATTTTCATTTTCATTTGTTTCCTTGAATTTTTTAAATTCTTTAATTTCCTGGTTGACCCCTTCATTCTTTAGTGGGATGTTCTTTAGCCTCCATTTATTTGAGTTCTTTCCAACTTTCCTCTTGTGATTGAGTTCTAGTTTCAAAGCATTGTGGTCTGAAAATATGCAGAAATGATCCCAATCTTTTGGTACTGGTTGAGACCTGATTTGTGACCTAGGATGTGATCTATTCTGGAGAATGTTCCATGGGCACTAGAGAAGAGTGTGTATTCCGTTGCTTTGGGATGGAATGTTCTGAATATATCTGTGAAGTCCATTTGGTACAGTGTGTCATTTAAAGCCTTTATTTCCTTGTTGATCTTTTGCTTAGATGATCTGTCCATTTCAGCAAAGGGGTGTTAAAGTCCCCTACTATTATTGTATTGTTGTCGATGTGTTTCTTTGCTTTTGTTATTAATTGGCTTATATAATTGGCTGCTCCCATGTTAGGGGCATAGATATTTACAATTGTTAGATCTTCTTGTTGGATAGACCCTTTAAGTAGGATATAGTACCCTTCCTCATTTCTTATTATAGTCTTTGGTTTAAAATCTAATTTGTCTGATATAAGGATTACCACCCCAGCTTTCTTTTGATGCCCATTAGCATATTAAATGGTTTTCCACCCCCTCACTTTCAATCTGGAGGTGTCTTTGGGTCTAAAATGAGTCTCTTGCCGACAGAATGTCAATGGGTCTTGTTTTTTTATCCAATCTGATACCCTGTGTCTTTTGATTGGGGCATTGAGCCCATTTACATTCAGGGTTACTAGTGAAAGATATGAATTTAGTGCCATTGTTTTGCCTGTAAGGTGACTGTTACTGTATATTGTCTGTGTTCCTTTCTGGTCTATGTTGCTTTTAGGCTCTCTCTTTGCTTAGAGGACCCTTTCAATATTTCTTGTAGGGCTGGTTTTGTTTTTGCAAATTCTTTTAGTTTTTGTTTGTCCTGGAAGCTTTTTATCTCTCTTTCTATTATCAGTGACAGCCTAGCTGGATATAGTATTCTTGGCTGCATATTTTTCTTGTTTAGTGCTCTGAATATATCATGCCAGTCCTTTCTGGCCTGCCAAGTCTCTGTGGATAGGTCTGTTGCCAATATAATGTTTCTACCATTGTAGGTTACAGACCTCTTGTCCTGAGCTGCTTTTAGGATTTTCTCTTTGTCTCTGAGACTTGTGAGTTTTACTATTAGATGTCAAGGTGTTGACCTATTTTCATTGATTTTGAGGGGGGTTCTCTGTGCCTCCTGGATTTTGATGCCTGTTTCCTTCCCTACATTAAGGAAGTTCTCTACTATAATTTGCTCCAATATACCTTCTGTCCCTCTCTCTCTTTTTTCTTCTTCTGGGATCCCAATTTTTCTAATATTGTTTCGCCTTATGGTATCACTTATCTCTCGAATTCTGCCCTCGTGATCCAGTATTTATTTATCTCTCTTTTTCTCAGCTTCTTTATTCTCCATCATTTGGTCTTCTATGTCACTAATTCTCTCTTCTGCCTCATTTATCCTGGCAGTTAGAACCTCCATTTTTTATTGCACCTCATTAATAGCTTTTTGATTTTGACTTGGTTAGATTTTAGTTCTTTTATTTCTCCAGAAAGTGTTTCTCTATTATCTTCCATGCTTTTTTTTCAAGCCCAGCTAGTATCTTTATAATTGTCATTATGAACTCTAGTTCTGACATCTTACTAATGTCCATATTGATTAAGTCCCTGGCAGTTGGTACTGCCTCTTGTTCTTTTTTGTTTTCTTGAGGTGAATTTTTCCATCTTGTCATTTTGTCCAGAGGAGAACAGATGAATGAGAGAACAAAATGCTAACAGGGTAACAACAACCCCAGAAAAATATAGACTAAACAAATCAGAAGAAACCTGAAACCGGGGGAAAGAAAGGGAAAAAAAGAAAAAAGAAAAAGAAAAAAAAAGTATATGATCAAATATGATCAGGCTGGTGAATAGATTAGTGCCACACACTAGGTTTTGGGTGTATTTTGGTCTGTTAGAAGAAACTGCCTCCCAAAATTTTACAGAAAGAAAAACATATATTTACAAAAATAAGGTAAATACGATGAAGGGATGGAATATGACTATAAAGATGAAAATTATAAAAGATTTTATAAAAGGAATTGAGAAGAAGTTCGTTGAAAAAAGAAAGAAGAGAAATTAAAAAAAGGGGGGGGAGGGAATGTGATTAGGTAGGAGACTAAAAGAAAGCCATACACTAGAGATTTAGGGTATATTTTGGTCTGTTAGAAGAAACTGTTTCCCAAAATTTTAAAGCGAGAACAACTTATATGTATACCAAAAATAATTTAACTACAATGAAGGGCTAGAATATGACTCTAAAAATGAAAAATAAAAAAGCTTTTTAAAAAAGGGATTGATAAGATTTTGGTTGAAAAAGGGAAAAAGAGGGGCGCCTGGGTGGCTCAGTCTTTAAGCGTCTGCCTTCGGCTCAGGTCATGATCCCAGGGTCCTGGGATTGAGCCCCGCATTGGGCTCCCTCCTCAGTGGGAAGCCTGCTTCTCCCTCTCCCACTCCCCCTGCTTGTGTTACCTCTCTCACTATCTCTCGGTCAAATAAATAAATACAAAATCTTAAAAAAAAAGAAAAAGGAAAAAAGAAAAATTTAAAAAAATAGAAAAAGAAAATTTTAAAAATTAACTTTGAAAGACTAAAGAATCTTGGGAAAAAAGCCATGGATTATATGTGCAGTATTCCCTTAGCGCTGGAGTTCTGCTGTTCTCATTGATCGGTAAACTTGGTCTTGGCTGGCTGTTCTTGCTCATCTTCTGCGGGAGGGGCCTGTTGCCATGGTTCCCAGATGTCTTTGCCAGAGGCGGAATTGCCCTGCCCTTGCCTGGTCCAGGCTAAGTAATCTGCTCAGTTTGCTCTCGGGAGCTTTTGTTCCCTACAAGCTTTCTGTACAGATTTGGAGGACGACAGTGAAAATGGCGGCCTCCCAATCTCCTCCCGGAGGAGCCAAGAACTCGGAGCCCCACTCCTCAGTGAGCCCCAGAGAAAAGCAGTCAGTCACTCCCGTCTCCCAGTCTCCGGCCGCATCCGTGCTCACCTCGCCTGTGACCGAGCGTTTTTATCTCTGGCGCCCAACCCTGTGTGGAGTCTCCAACCCCAGCAGATCCCTGCGGTGCACTCCTGTGCCGCTCCTCCCGGGGGAACAAGGGGAGTCTCCCCGGATCTGCCGCTTGTTGGGTCCCTGCTGGAAGAGCAGTGGCCCAACTGTGCCGTGGATCACGGTTTATGGCAACCCTGAACTGAGAGCCCACTCCTCGGCTCCATCTCTGCAGCTGGCTTCCCTGCTTCGATACCTGGGAGCTCTGCCACACTCAGGCACCCTCGGTCTTTCTGTGACCCCAGGGTCCTGAGACCACACTGTCCCTGTGAGGGTTCCACCCCCCACTTAGCCACTGGAGCGACATCCTTCAGCAGAGCCGACTTCTAAAATTTCCGATTTTGTGCCCTGCTGCTCTATCACTTGCCAGTAGTGGCTGACGGAGGCCCCCTCCCCCGCTGTCTATCCTACCGAATATCGCCTCGGATTCACTTCTCCGCATGTCCTACCTTCCAGAAAGTGGTCGCTTTTCTGTTCAGAGAGTTGCTGCTATTCTTTTCTTTGATCTCCTGTTGAGTTCATAGGTCAATTTCTACCTTCTTTCAAAATTATAAACACTACTTACTTTATAAACTTCACATACACTCTAGAGAAGATATTTATATTTTAATCAATGAAATTACCTATTTTATAAACAGAAATGGTATTTGAGTATTCATTTTTCCTTCTTGTACAAATATATTAAACATGAAAGAGGACTATTACCCTTCCAAATATCACATGGAAGTTGGCTCTTTGTATTTTTTCAAGAGACATATCAAATTTTTACTTCTGTCCTATGTTATAAATATGTCAGTGTCACTGCCTTCATACCAAGAGAAGATGGTCATCACTGTGGTCCAGCTGATGAGCTTTCCAATTCTTCAAGAATTAGGTTGGTCATTGCTTTCCTACAAGACCCCACCTCAGCAGCACAGGGATTCAGAATCTCCCAAATTATATAATCAGCTCACAAAGGGAAATGGACGAGTTTAGGCAAATCATTTGATTTAGTTCACTTCAACAAATACATATTTATTGAGAGCCTATTAAGTGTCATCATTGTGTTAGGCATGAGGGCAACAGATACAGAAGAAAACTCTTAAGGAACTTATAGTCTAGAGACAAATGAATAAACAGATGTTGTCATTAGGTGGTAAGAAAAGAAATAGCAATCTGCCAAGGTTCTATGAAACCTAGAAATGGGTGTTATGAAACCACTTGGCCTATCTGAGAGTTGTTCACAGATTTCCTGGGAAAGATGAACCTGTGCTAAATTTGGAAAAGATGGATAAGAGTCTGGTCAGCAGGGAAGTTGGGAAAGTTCTCCCAGGCAATGGAGCAAAATGAAGTACAGTATGGAAGTGTGCCCAAAACTGGATTCTCTGAAGTAGACAGTAAGTACAGGATATTATTAGGATCAATACCTGTGGAAGGGAACAGGAAGAAGCAGAATCCTTCTTCCCCCAGGCAGAGGGGGAAACTGAACTGTGATACAAGATTTCAAGCCTCTGCCAGTACTATGGAGAACTGTGAGGCCAGACTTTATATCCTTGCCGGGCTCTCTCAAAAGATACATAATGCCCGGAAGGGTGTGACCTTGGGTGAGGCAGCACTATGCAGCTGAGATAGAAAAAAAGACTAAGAGCTTGAGGCAACTGGGCAACAGATCCTTCCTAGAAGGGCAGACCATGTCTCCCATTTGCCACAAATGTAAATCTAGCAGATGTCAATATTATTAGACAGTAAATTTTCATGTGGACGGTAGGAGGAAAAGAAGCTGAAAAAGTTGATTTCAAAGACATGTTCTCACGATGATGTGTTACTCGCTGGAGAAAGCTGATTGTGCACCTATTTCCAACTTTGCATTTGGTGACGTCACTTTGGTATCTTGAAATCATCCTTGGTGAAAGTATTACACCACAGAAATCATCAAAAGTTACAAATCAGTGCTATATTTTTCTGAGAACCTGTTTGCCAGCATGAAACTTCACTAGTTTCCTTCCTATGTCCATAAACACGGGTTTAAATCATAATGAATAAAAGCCATGGGTAAGACAGCATTCACAACCTGTTCAAAATAAGAGAGGTCATGGGCCAATAAGCCCCATCTTTTTATACCGAGAGAAGTAAGGACTCTTCTCTTTTTCTTTTATTCCCCTGCCACTAACTTCATTTTTGCCCTGGTAAGTTGCAGTAGTCTCACAGGATGATTCATTCATTTTAAATATTTTGTTTTCACATGTATTCAAGAATAGGTACAGAAGGCTTACTCTGTGTCAAAAACTAAGTGTGAGTATTTGACGGAGAGCAAACAATAGACCTCGTTCCTATTCTTAGAGCTTATAGTTGAGATACAAATATTAGTTTAAAAACATCATGAAATAAATATATAATCACAAATGGTGATAATTTTACGAAGAAAGAATGGAGAATAAAAGATATTCAAATAATATCTTGTGATGTGTTAACCTATATCATTTAAATAGTATAAAATAAAACATCCATGTCATTAGGCACTAAGAATCAAAGTATTGATAGTTTCATCAAAAGCCAATTATAATTATTTTTAAGAAAGTTTATCTTATCTGTTATGAAAACCCCACTAATTAGTGAAATTTTTTTCTAGAAATGTCCATACATGTCCCTTGGCAATCGCAGTGTCTCTCTTTTTTCATTTACTATATCATTACATTCATCTGCTGTACCATTGCAAAGATATAGACACAGAGAAATTTGAATAGTATTGAAAATCAGAATTTTTTTCCTCAGGCCACTGCTACTGACATTGTAAAGAATATCTCATGTAAGAAGCATAAAATTACATTAAACTCTCAGCTATAGCATTCAGTTTTTCTAAATAACTGTCTTGTTGAATGCTAATAAAATACTCTGGTTAGAACAAAAGTTTTGGCAAAGAAAATTCAACATTTCACCTTCAAATTTGTATTCCTCGTCTGATTACATGGAAAAAAAATCTGAATTCTATTTGCTAGCATTATTTTAGGGGAAAAATAATAATTTTTTCTTGGAAAAGGCTGAGACTTATGCCCGATCTATATCTAACAATACATGAAAGAGAAATTTAACATCTGTTCATGATACCACATTTCCTATACGTATTCCTATCCATAATGTGCATTCAGCTAAAAGCATATATCAAAATCCTGTTTTAGAGGATTTGGAAAGTAACACTTTCTATTTGGGACACCTCAATTATGTGCTTGTGAATTCTGATCAGATTAAAAAAAATAATTAATCCATGACAATCTGCCTCTACTTCTTATGGTCAAGATTTAGATTGAACAAGATTTTGTCATTTTTAATATCTATTATCTTCACCCCAAAGTCATTACAAAATACATCTCTAGAATCAGATAAAAATTTATAAGTGTTACCACTGTGGATTGCACCAAAGAGTTAAAGCACCCCAACACATTATACATATATTCATACATAGGGCCAAAGGGATACCATTCTCATTTTTCATCATCAAGGCATTTATAAGACTCCTATCTTCTTTTGCTTTTGTGACCTCTAGTCAGAAAGGCCAAAGTAAATAAAGGTCAAGATAGATGTCAAATCAAGCAATTACTAAACAGGGAACTTGGCTGTGACCCTCAGATTAGAAATGGTGACCTATCACAGCAACAGGGGAAAACCTTCCTGCAACTCCTTCTCCTATTTTATGAAATAAAATCTAGATTTGCAGCCTAGACTGAAAAAAATTGATAACCTTCATTTGCGTTTTAATCTTTTCCACCCTTCATATTGGGGTTGTCCTCCCATTTTCTCCTTGGTTATATGCTCTGAATTGTAGACATGTGAGAGGAAAAATTAGTTGGAACCTGGCGTGAGGAAGAATGACATACCTATCATAAAAAATGAGAATGACCCAACGCAACACAAAAATGTTGTAATATCACTTCCATTCCTTTAACTTTACTTAAAATCACATAAAATTTAGACAATTTGTGTAATCGCAGTGATCTCAATCAACAATGCTCATACTTTTTCTGCAATGGGCCACTTGTAGAAATGAATTTTTGTAATATTCTATGGGAGGTGACTAAGATTTGCAAATTCATTTACATACCTGACCCTCAATTTACCTCATCTCTAGAATCTCACTTTCCTCTCTTGACCCAAGAAACTTCCACTCTTCCCTCCAGAGGCTATGTTGAAAATATGGGGTTACCCATGTTAACCCTTCTACCCACATTTAATCCTGAATTCCTCCATTCCTTAAACAGAACTATATTAGTCCTTTTGTTGCCAAAAGAGAAAAAGAAAAGATTTACCACCTATGAATTTTGAGTTGAGGCAGAAAAAAAAAAAGGGAACTGTAAGTTACAGAAATAGTTTTTTTATATATTTTTTTAAGATTTTATTTATTTATTTGACAGAGAAAGACACAGCGAGAGAGGGAACACAAGCAGGGGGAGTGGGAGAAGGAGAAGCAGGCTTCCCGTTGAGCAGGGAGCCCTATGCGGGGCTCAATCCCAGGACCCTGGGATTATGACCTGAGCCGAACGCAGACACTTAACTACTGAACCACCCAGGCACCCCCAGAAATAGTTTTGATAATGGAATCTTACAGAGGATTTTTGCTTTTCCTTTTCCTGCTTGGCTTGTCACAGCTTACAAGGGAATATTACCATTTTAAAAAAGTCTCAGCCATTTTTCCTAGCAAATTATTATATTTAGTTGAATTAATAGATTTTGGCTGTTAAACATAATTATTTCCAGTAAAATTCATTAAGTCAAAGAACCTCATTTGAAAACCTAACTTTGAAATAAGCTGACAGAAATAATATGAGAACTAAAGACTAATTTGAAAACAGACAAACCAGAAGAATGACATAACCATCATCCTCTTATTGGAAAACAAGCCTGGAGCTCCAATAAGGAAGAATCGCCCAGGAGAGGAAAAAAAAAAAAACCTTTTAAAAATGAAAGGCTTACTTTTCAAAGATCCTTACATTAGCAAACTTTAAATGTTCACCCTAAAGGAAGAAGGTAAGTATATCACTTTAAGGTAATTTTCATTTCAAATTCCACTCAAATCCAAATCTTCAGTGAAAAGAAAGAGAAAGAAAGAAAGAAAGAAAGAAAGAAAGAAAGAAAGAAAGAAAGAAAGAAAGAGAGAGAGAGAAAGAAGAAAGAAAGAAAGAGAGAGAGAGAGAGAGAAAGAAAGAAAGAAAGAAAGAAAGAAAGAAAGAAAGAAAGAAAGAGAAAGAAAGAAAGAAAGAAAGAAAGAAAGAAAGAAAGAAAGAAAGAAAGAAAGAAAGAAAGAAAGAAAGAAAGAAAAGAAAGAAAGAAAGAAAGAAAAACAAGGAAAGAAAGAATTTAAAAGATTTTCTTAGCTGCATACTTCAGAAAACCAAAACAAAAGAAAATGTTTCCATAACAAGATGACAGCCAGAGTGCTAAAATTCTATGTAAATGACATCTTTTAAGTCTAATTATTTTCTGACTTTATGCTGTTTTGCTTCTTTGTTCAAGGATTCTAATCAGAGATCCTAGTGGAAGTTTGGCCTATTAGTATTATTATTGTAACTGGTTCTTCTAAGTCACCAAAGAAGCTAACTTAGCATATGTACTTTGCATGGTCAGTTTGGGAAGCTTTATAGCCTCAAAGGGTTCCTTCATAGATTACATTAATTTTGCAATATTATTTCTTCCAAAAGCATCAATACGTGGGGGGAAGGCAGGGAGCAGGGCCAGCAGAGGTAAGAAGGAACTCCTAGAAATTCCAAATTGTCTCTTTGAAAAAAATCATCTTCACCTCTACCCCATGTATTTTTATTTACAAAATTCCTAGAGGGGCACCTGGGTGGCTCAGTAGGTTAAGCATCTAACTCTTGATTTCTGCTCAGGTCTTGATCTCAGGGCTGTGAGATTGAGCCCCACCTCAGTCCACGCTGGTCTTGGAGACTGCTTAAGATTTTCTCTCTCCTTGGGCACCTGGGTGGCTCAGTCATTAAGCATCTGCCTTCAGCTCAGGTCATGACCCCAGGGTCCTGGGATCGAGTCCCACATCGGGCTCCCTGCTCAGTGGGAAGCCTGCTTCTCTCTCTCCCACTCCCCCTGCTTGTGTTCCCTCTCTCGCTGACCCTCTCTCTGTTGAAAAATAAATAAAATCTTAAAAAAAAAAAAAGATTCTCTCTCTCCCTCTCCTTCTGCCCCTCCTCCCCTAAAAAAAAATTTCCAGAGCTGAAACTAAACAACAACAACAAAAAAACTCAGCTAACACCACTTTGAATTGTACCTCTTATTTCTTCATTCAATTTGCAGTTGACAAAACTGTGAATGAATAAGACTGAAGAAGCAACCTATGATGGCTTGAGGTGTTTTCTGTTTTCCCAAGAGGTGTGGCCATATTTGGAAAAAAAAAAAGATATACTGAAAAATAATTGTCTAGGAGTGAGAACCTGGCATTTAAATAGGAGTTGATTCCCTCTAAATTTTACCCCAGTGGCTCTAAGATATGAATCACAGAAAATGGGCAACTCCCTGTGGCTAGCATTCCTTCTACCCACCTTCAATAATGCCAATTAGCCTGGGTGGGGCCAACATGGAGGTAATCTTACATACTGGACCATTTTAGCAATAATTTTTCCCTTTGGACAGAAGTCTGTGGACTTCGGGCAAACTAAAAATAAAACTAAACAGTTTAAGAATAGGGAAAAGTTAGACTTCAAGGTTAGAAAAAAATTAAACTTTACTAATTAGTGTTTATTTTTAATGTCTTCTTTATTCCTTATGAAAACTTTAAAATAAGTCAAGAAATCATAATAATCTTCTCTAGAATTATCACTAAGCACTGAGAATGCCAGAAGTTTGTTAAAAATGTTTGTTTTAAACCCTATCCTTTCTAGAAGTTCTCAAGGTCCTAGACAAAAAAAAAATAATGATTTCAAAAATAATTTAGAAGACTGAATTTCTTCATAATGAGTTATTTTAGTATTGTCCTAAAGAAATATATTTGTTAAATAGCACCTACAGTAAGTATAATTTTATATAGTTATTTTCCCAAAGTTCTATAAATGCTATAGAAATCAATGACTAACCTTTACCAAAATATCCTAACAATCACATATACAATAGACTATTATTCAGCCATAAGAAAGAAGAAAATCCTGCCATTTGCAACAACATGGCTGAACCTTGAGGGCATTATCCTAAGTGAAATAAACTAAACAGAGGAAAAAAATACCACAGGGTATCACTTATATGTGGAATCTTTAAAAAAAAAAAAAAAAGAAGTCAAACTCATAGAAATAGAGAGTAGAAAAGTGGTTGCCAGGGTCTGGGAGGTGGGAGAAATAGGAACAGGGTGGTAAAAGGGTAAAAACTTCCAGCTATAAGACAAATAAGGTTTGAGGATCTAATGTATAACCTGGTGACTACAGTTGATTCTATACTGTATAAGTGCTAAGAGAATTTAAATGTCTTCACACACACACAAAAAGGTAAATACCTGAAGTGAATGTATGTGTGAATTAACTAGATGGTGGAGATCCTTTCACAATGCATGCATGCATGTATCAAATCATCATGATGTACATTTTAAATATCTTACAGTTTTGTCAATTATACCTCAAGAAAGCTAAAAAAAAAATTCCAACAATCAACCAATCAATATACAGTAAAAACATGTATATGTAATAATCCAGGACAATTTCCGAGGTAAATGCATTTGGTCCTCTAACAACCTTATAAAGTGGGGGAAAAAATTAGTAATTTCCTCATTTTAAAGATGAGGAAACTGAGATTCAGAATTATTAGGTCTATGGTCTCAAGCCAATTATTGGAAGAATGGGTTAGATTCTAGACCTCTTGGATCTCCATATACCAGTTCATATTCTCCCTCTCCATATGTAATTTAGCCTCCAAATTTTTATGTAATCTTTATGTTCTTTAGAAATTCAGAGAAAGCATAAGTAAGTTGGTTAAGGCTTCATAGGGATGAGGCTTTGAGCAGAACCTTAAAAATGGACCAATAAGGCAGGAGGAGGGATAGAAGAAATAAATGTATGCCAGGAGGGAGAAAACAATAAGAGAAATGTAATAACAGCACTTATTAAGCACATATAATGGGATACTGTATTGAGCACTTAACCTACATTATCTCATTTACTCCTCACGATACAGGATGAATTAAGTACTTTCTATAGGGAAACTGAGGCTTAGAAAACTAAGGAATTCATCTGGGTCACAGAGATGGGAATGGACAGAAGCATGAACTGGATTCCAGCCCGGATCTGTTTGACTCCCAAGGCCAAGCTCTTAACCTTTATTCTCTACTACTTCTGGAACAAAGCATGAGAAGGAGCAGAGTGTGAGTGAAAATAACTTGACTAGAAAAGAGTCATGTTGAGAGTGGAAGAAAATAAAGTTGAATAAACAGATCAGGATGGAGTTATAGAGTGTCTGAAAATTCAAGAAAAAGTAGATTTGATGTAACAAGCAATGGGAATTCTTTGTAGATTTTTGAACAGGAAGAAAAATAATAAAGGGAAGTATTCAAAGAATGTTTGTCCTGTGGCAAGAGGTTGGAGGGAGTAAAAGGTGAAGGTGAGGGGCCAGTTAGAAAGTTAATCTAATTGTTCAAGTATGAAAAGATGAAGGTCTAATCCAGAGTGGTCAGCATGATTGTGAATCAGAAGAAAAAGATATAGAAAACAATTAGAAGGAAGAATCAATGTAGTTTCATGACTAATTAGATGCAAGGACTGAAGCAGAGAAATGATGAGTCAAAGATGACTGGATGGTTTCAAGCCCACGGGACTGAGGAGATGGTGCCACAAGAATAAAACTGAAGGAGGAAACTGTGGTGGAGGAAACTGTGGTGGGAGAACATGAGTTTGTGTTTAGGCATGTCGGATCTTAATGACTGATGAGTAGGGACTTGGACATAAGGACTCATTTTCAGATGTTGACAGGTGATTAGAAGCAAGGGCACAGCACAGTAATGAAAGTTGTAGATTCTGAATTGCTGCTGAAAAACATGGAAAAAGAGACAGTAGGGCTGAGGATTTAAGTGAAGGAGTTTCCATAACAAGGATGCCTAAGAAGAAGGAGGAGGCATTCAAGAAATGAGGAAAACCAATCAGTTTCTTCCTTGTAAGGGGTTTGCAATTTACCTAGGGAGGCGTCATTAGCATGCATAAAGCAACATCAGTGGAATTACTTATCTCAACTGGAATATAAGCTCCATGAGGGCAGGAACTAGTACCTAAAACAGGACTTGGCATATTTTAAGAATTCTATAATATTTGTTGAATTAATCAATAAATCATTGTACCCCATATCTCAGCAACTAGCACAATGCCTGGCAAATAGCTGGTGCTCAGTAAAAGTTGTTGAACTGAATTGAATTAATAATTCTATCTATCTTTACTCCAAAGAGATCTCATCTTAAAGTTGTTAATTATAAGATTCCAAACAAGCTCATTAAGAATTCAAAGAAAAGGGGGGGGGCGCCTAGGTGGCTCAGTCAATTAAGCGGCCCACTCTTAATTTTGGCTCAGGTCATGATCTCAGGATGGTGAGACTAAGCCCCGTAAGAGGCTCCAAGCTCAGCCGGGAGTCTGCTTGAGATTCTCTGCCCCTCCCTCCCCTTCCCCCTCTGTTCCTTCCCCCTCCCTCATACTCCCTTTTTTCTCTCTAAAATAAATAAATAAAATCTGGGGGGGAAAAAAGGATTCAAAGAGAAGATACATTATTGAAGCAAAAACATAGAATAGCATTGAAAATCTAAATAAAAAGAGAAAAAGGACAGGGAAAGAAATAATCACTAAGGCACAGAAGCAGAAATGCATTTGATATATCTGTACATCAGTTAAAACTTTCGAGGTGAGTGAAGAATATGAACTAAAATATCAAGAGAAATATCACTGCTTAGGTTGTGGTGCTAGCGACCAAGAAGTAGATAACACACCTTCAGGACTGACTATAGGCAATAAGACAGAAATGAGCTAAAGACCATGCCAGGTCTGTGACCTGACTGACTGTAAGAACAATGGGCAATGGGCTCAAGTGGAGAGGAGATGTGTGTTTTAATTCCGATATAGTTAACATACAGTGTTATATTAGTTTCAGGTATACTTCAAAATGATTCAACAATTCCATACATCAGCCAGTGCTCATCATGATGAGTACACTCCTTAATCCCCATCACCTATTTCCCCATCCCCCCATTTGCCTCCCCTCTGGTAACCATCAGTTTGTTCTCTATAGTTAAGAGTCTGTTTCTTGGTTTGTCTCTCTCTCTCTTTTTTCCTTTGCTCATTTGGTTTCTTAAATTCCACATATGAATGAAAGCATAGGGTATTTACTTAGCATTATACTCTCTAGCTCCATCCATGTCATTGCAAATGGCAAGATTCATTCTTTTTTACAACTGAATAATATTTTACTATATATATTCCACATGAGGAAGATATGTTTGATTTGAAACATAGATGCACCAAAATTTCCATTAGAGATCATTCAAATGAAATTCTCTCAAACCAGCTCAAGCGAAAATGAGATTCGTTAAAAACAAAATACAAAATTTTGTAGACATCAGAGAAACAAAAAAATGTACAGCTTGGTCACATGAATGCATGCCACCTGGAAAATCAGAAATAAAGCTGATAGCCCTTTTCTCAGTCATTACATTGCATGGCCTCTCATGATTCTGTGTCTCTGGTCCATTTTCCAGCTAGCTCTGTTTTTGTAAGGCATTTCTGTCCCTCCAGAAGTTTTAGCTTGGACATCACTTTGGCTTTCCATGATGCCAACTCTACGTGAACATCCACCCTTTGTGCTTTCATTCTGAAAACAGTGTAAAAATCTCTCACATGGTTTCAAAAGAAAAGTCCTATGACTGCTCTACTATATTTTTTTTACCATATGAAGTCAATAATAAATTGTGTAAGCAAATTTATGTTTACTACCACTTCAAGTATACATACTGATTAATTCTCCCTTCAATTTTATTCTCATTCATTTATTGTCTAAAAAGCCTACTTTCTACATCCCATGTCATCTAATATCAAAATCAACAGATATTACTCACTACCTTTTTACCACAATGGCTTAAATTTATTAGAGGAGTGGGTAGTCAGTGAAATGTACCCCGAAGGGACGAGAGATAGAAGAAAAGTGACAAAACTGGTTAGTTCCCAAACCAGAATCTCAGACACTGAATAAGGATGTGTTGAGAAGACAATTTTAATTTATTAAGCTACAAACTGTTTGCAAAAGTATTTTTTGGAACAAAAAGTATTTTTGTATTATTCTATAATTTGTGGCACACAATACCATCAGACCCAAAATTTAATCTAAGAGAAAAAATTCTCCTTTAAAATATGTTTTTAAAACTGGGGTACCTGGGTGGCTCAATCAGTTAAGCATCCAACTCTTGATTTCAACTCAGGCCCTGACCTCAGGGTCGTGAGATTGAGCCCCACATTAGGCTCTGTGCTCAGTGCAGTGTGCTTGTCCCTCTCCCTCTGCTCCTCTCCCCCCGCCCCACTCATGGTCTCTCTCTCTCAAATAAATAAATAAATAAATAAATAAATAAATAAATAAATAAATAAAATCCTTAAAATACATGTGTTATTAAACTTTATAGAAAGATAGCAGTCACTATTAATGTTTAACCCCCCTCCAAATAGCCTTTTTTCATTCTTCAAATATGTATTTAATAATGCATTTAGGAAAAAAAGCAAAAGACCACATTGATGTTTCCTAAATATAAAGAAAATAATGGATAATTAAAATCAGTTAAGTCCATTATCAACCATGGACCAAAATATACATATATAATATGTATCCCCAGGTAAGACATGTTTTGTTGCTTTATTCCACAAACATAAAAACTCTCAACACTTAGTTTGGTTCATTTATTCTCTTATTTACCTCTTGAAAATTTCTGATAGCCCATCTTTAAAGTGTTAAAATTTTTCTGAAGATAAAATTTTATTTGGTTTAATTTAATCTTTCAAAGTATAGACAATTCTGTTTATTGGTTTTTT
This sequence comes from Eumetopias jubatus, assembly GCF_037043125.1. Taxonomy (NCBI): domain Eukaryota; kingdom Metazoa; phylum Chordata; class Mammalia; order Carnivora; family Otariidae; genus Eumetopias; species Eumetopias jubatus. The sequence continues at coordinate 110,775,924 of NW_028274808.1, read as the reverse complement.
TTCTAATTGCAACAGTATGGAACACAGCTACGCATTCCTATTTTTATATAGATAAGTGTGCAAATACGGACCATGATATAAGATTTTTTTATGTAAGATAGTCATCAAGTTGAAAGCAGAGATTAGCTCTGCATTTCCCACTAATATTCAGATATTACTGGCAATTTTAATGTAACTACTCAATGTGAAAATCTCAATTGTATTATATGAAATTATTTGAATTACAGAGCATTCTGTGAAGTAACTCCATAAGGCAAGTGTGTATTAATTTGATAGACTCATTCCATTTCAAGTAAACATTTGACCAAGTTATAAGATTTATATTACCATTATATGTCTCCAATTCCGTAAATGTAGCTATGAAAAATCTTATTAATCCTTTCATGTAGTTGCAGTACCTGAAAAAGTCTTGTAATAAATCTGACCCTCTCTTTTCTTATCTGTTCATTGGAGACAGTAAATCACAGCATTTTTCTGTGGATTGAATTAAACGAGATATTAAAGTGCCTGGCACATAATAGATTTTCAGTAAATATTTGCCTTTATTATTACAACTAAGAAAATAAAGTATTTCGGGGGAAGAAGAAAAGCAGCATGATAACACCACTTTTAAATCCAGGCATTGAAATCACATTTATTCTTGGGCTGTCTTCTTTCTTCCTTACCACTATCTAGTAGCCCAGGTAAGTCCATTGGATGCCTGTCTTCTTACTTACGTATTTGACTCTACAGACAGATACCACACCAGGAATTTCAGGATTATGCACAAGAGCCATATTGACGACTCTAATTAATTTAAACTCAGAGAATGCAACTTCTGAATGAATTAACTGAGCCAAGATATTAACTCTTAGGGGGTGATTGCATGCTTTTGACACAGGACTGCTGGGAAGAGGATTTGGTCCTATTCCAAGGCTAGTCCCCAGCTTGCCTCCCACTTATATGAAGTAATAAACACTCTTTTACTTTCCAGTCCCCTTCCCCTTCCACTCTGATCTTATCCTCGGACAAGATGGTAGATGGGTCCTACCTCTCTAATCCTGCTAGCTATCCACTCACTCCTCCTTTCATACCATACAAGTGACCCTCAAGTATTTATTATGTAACTTGGTCATCTGTTTCTATATTTCAGTAAGTTGAAGACCTTACTTTGAAGGATCCTTCTCTTAAAATTCCTTCCCCTGGATCTTCCCACTGACATGTCCCACTGACATGTCCTTCCCAAGCCATGACCTGGATGGTATCCACAATAGCGACGCTGATCACTATAATTCTGGTATTTATGGTCAATCGAGTGAAAATAATAGAGGCTAGGATAAACCTTAACAATTCAAAAACAAACAAAACTATCTGTAAGCATAATGCAAATGTTCTATTTAATGATAAAGTTCAGACAAATTGAAAATGAAAACATTTTTTATCCTTTGTAATTTCACACTAGTTCTAGGCTTCAACCAAAAATGTTTTCTTATTTTATAGCTTGGTAGAACTTTGAAGAAATAAAGGGAAATGCTAAATGCGGTGTCCCCATAAGAGCTAATTATCCTCAATGGTTTTTTCATAGGTCAGAGTATTAACCTAACTAACCCATCTTTCATGAGTACGTTGCAGAAATGGGGCCTGTCCAACCACTCCTGAATATGTTCAGTTGCCTGGACATGCTTGCTTTTGTGGTTGAAACTCAAATTCTTCCTCCCACACAATGTAACAGAAAATATTTTCATGTCCTTGAAAAGGTCCTGCAAAGTTCCATATTTATTTGATACATGTTTTTCTTTATGTGAGACTTATATTTACTTATTTAATAGATTTATTTTCTATCCTAACAGAATCAGAAGTTTATATTCATGTAATCAGTCTCTCTTAAGTTTGCAGAGTATCTATTACATGTCATTCAAAGCTACTCATTCACTCAAGTTCTCTTGTCTTTGCCAAATTCTGTAAATATTTTATGAAAATAAACAAAATAAACTAAACAAAATCTATATTACATTTTGTGATTGTAGACTCAGTGTAACATATACTTTGAGAAACAGTTCAATTTAGTGAGAGTATAAGTTTATGTTTCATGCTACATATAGAGAAAGAGGCAACATTTTAACATTTGTTTATTTTAAGCCTCAATATAAAAAAGATTTGAGTAGATTCACAAATATTGAGCAATGTAATGGCATAAAAATACACGCACACACTTTATTATATGTCAGATAGTGTTAGAATTCCACATGCATTATCCTGTTTATTTCTCATAACAACCTTACGAAGTCAATCTATTGTTACAATTCTCATTTGTTACAGATGAGAAACTGAACCTAAAAGAGGCTAATGAATTTGCCCAAAGCTCCAAAATTGAGGAGCTGTTGGGATTGGGATTTGAACCCAGGGGATCTGACTCTAGATCCGTGTTCTTTCCAGTAACGATAGGGAAAGAAAAAGAAGCCAGAGTTAAAGTTAGCCCAAGAAATGTGCATTGAAAATTTTGTTCAATACAAAAAGTGAATCATAAGTTTGGCTCTGATTTTCTGGGCACCAAAGAAAGAAAATAACAATCCAAAACAAAATCCACACTGCCCATAAAATAAAAGGCATACCAACAACTCAAAAAAAGATGACTTTTCCTCTGGTGGACTTAATGAGAAAGAACAAAGAGTAGTCTAAAAAAGCAAAACAAACAAATGAACATGGCATCTTCTCATATTTCCCTTTAAAAGTAAACCCAGGGAATAACACAGAATCTCACTCAAAAAGAGCACATTCTTGTGCTCGCTTCGGCAGCACATATACTAAAAAAAAGCACATTCTTAATATTCCAAAATAATATTATCCATATATGTATGCCCAATGGTGTGGCTTGATTCCAGAATAAGATCGAAAATATCCCAAGGAATGCAAAGACTATATCTTTTGTGGGCAATATTCCCATATATAACAATGTAATATCTCAGAAATAACGAAACACTTAATGAGAGTCAGGAAGCAAATACTAATATTATATTCACTGGTAAGAAGCTGAGATGTATCTGTTTTACCTTGCTGATATTTAAGGTATCTATTTATTTAATTCTTCAGTAAGGTAGAAGATAAAAAGGACACAAATCACTTACAATCTAAGCTTCAGTCTCCTCAGCTGTATAATAGGGATAATAGCAACCCCTCATCTTACTGCTTTGAAGATCAAATAAAATAACGCATAGAAAGTTCTTAGTGCTTGCTCGTGCTATACACTGATTAAAATGTTGACTGTTAATAGTATTTTTTAAATATTGATAATCCATATTTAGAAGCTCAAAGATAGCCCTTCAAAGCTTTATAGAGCACAGATAATTGAAAAGAATATTTTGGCTTAAGAAATTAAAAGTGAAATATTCATATTATCCTAGGAATCAATTACTAGTCAAGTCAGGATATGACTGAAAAACTACAGGTTGATTTTGTAATCTTTGCCATTTTTTCAAAATGTTATACATTAGGTTAAGTTTTTGTGAAAAAAATTATTGTTTTTTACTTTAGTTGTCTAAACAAAATTAAGTCCTTGGGTCTATCAATCAATGAGGATATACTTCTATCTGAATGATATATTTCTATCTCATTTCATTGAGAATGAAAGGGGGTGCCAAAATAATTAACAGGCATTAACCAATCTACAACAGGTATAAACCGGGATATTCCAGCGCATCTAGGATATAGGCTCACCCTACCTATTCTTCCTTCTCTATTTCAATAATACAGAGAAGAATTAATGACTATGCACCCTCCTACATGCAATTTTAAAGGCCAACTAGGCCAGTATTTTTTTTTTGCAAAACCAAAGTTGCATTTCATTTCAATGTATAAATCTCCAGAACAAATCAAGTATTACCAGTTGTATTCAAACATATTCTAATACGTTCTGCAAAAGTTGGAACCTTATAATAAATTCCAATGGATTATGGTGTTCATTAGTTTGATATCATAACTGGTCATTTAATATTATTCAGACTTATTTTGACATATCTTTTCTTTTTATTTGTAGAATTAATGACAAATAAATACTCAACAAACTCCTTCAGTGACAATGTAAACACATTTAAGAGATCAAACTTGTTCCATTTCTTCTTTTTTTTTGTTTTGTTTTGTTTTAGAAAGACATACAAATGAAGGGGTTAAAAAATGTTTCCAGATTTTTTAAGTCAAATATTTTCCTTCCACAAAGGATTTTTTGTTTGTCTTGACATCCCTCTAGCTTATTCTTCCTAGGGTCCTCAAACTCTCATTATCACCTAAAAAAAAAAAAAAGAAAGAAAAAAAATAACAAATGTTTATCTAACTTTTCAGATTAGTGATTTTCTTTAAAAAAATCATTATAAAATGAAAATAAATGAAGGATTAGAGAACAGGACAATGAAGAAATTAAAAGAAATATATGAAACCACTGGGCATACTGAAATGTCTCTATGCAGAGTTTGAAAATGCAATTCAGACTTAAATAGTTGAAAGAATATCTTGTTCAGAGTATCAACAATAAAAAATAATGGAATAAATAAACAATGTTCCAATTGAATGAAATTTTACTATGTGACAATACAAATTGATTGATAAGGGATTTCTGGAAGAAATTGACATTTCTTTTTTTTTAACATTTTACTTATTTATTTGACAGAGAGAGAGAGAACAAGCAGGGGGAGAGGTAGGCAGAGGAAGAAGCAGACTCCCCACTGAGCAGGGAAACCAGACATGGGGCTCTATCCCAGGACCCTGTGATCATGACCTAAGCTGAAGGGCAGATGCTTAACCGGCTGAGCCACCCAGGCACCCCAGAAATTGATATTTCAAGGAGAAAAAAAACGTAGCAAGAAAAGAATTAACATGGAATTATTTCTGTAAATCATGGATGCTTTTCCCCACTTTACTTCCAATCTTTGAATCAAGTAGCATTAATTCCATGCTCATTCCTTATAGTGTTGCTCTTCTCTGAGAATCTAAGTTCTGTGAGAGAAAGAACTGTTTCTATACCATTGTGTATCCTCAGAACATTTTGCAGAACCTGCCATTTAATAGGTGCTCAATAAACATTTATTGATTGATGAATTATTTGTGTTCCACACTTCAGTATTTAAAGTCCAGGATTAGAACAACCAACTAAAAAAATATCCTAATAATCTGAATTAAGAGTAAGTTTACTATGACCCAGAAGTATGAGGTAGTTTCAAAGCCTAATGCAATCTTTGGTTATGTTGGTACAGATAAAGGACAGATCAGGGACTAGTAATTCTGTTTTGTTCTGCACTCATCAGATCATAAGTCCTAAGAAAATTTGACAAAATGGACTCAATTAGAAGGGAAAAAGAGGGTACTGAAGTCTACAAATTAATCATTCATGCATCATTAAAAGAATTAGGGAAATACAGGTGGGACACAATCACCCTTTATTTAATTTTTTTTCCAAAGATTTCATTTATTTATTTGACAGAGAGAGACACAGCGAGAGAGGAAAACACAAGAAGAGGAAGAGGGAGAGGGAGAAGTAGGCTCCCCACAGAGCAGGGAGCCCAATGTGGGGCTCGATCCCAGGACCCTGGGATCATAACCTGAGCCGAAGGCAGACGCCTAATGACTGAGCCACCCAAGCGCTCCACTTTAATTTTTTAATCACCCTTTAAATATGGATTCCAACCCTATGGAAGAGGAATTTGCAAGGCAAATTATAAATCTAAATTAGAATAATTGTTTTAATATTTAGAGATGAGAAAGAGTAGAATGGGTTATCTTCCTTTGAGGTGCTATGCTCTCTATCTGCATTGATAAAGAGTTCTTCTAGAAAGATAGACTTAAATCCATATTACTTCCAAATTGCTATTATTTTATCACATATCTATGTATGTAAAATACAAAATAATTAAATTCCAATGCTTATAGACAGCTTTATTTAAGTAGCTTTTAACACATACAAAATGATATTTGTATATATAATGAAATGTTTTTCATTATTCCCATTATAATTTCAGAGATATATACCAACCAAAACAAAAAGAATTCTGTGACTGACCTCAAAAAGATGTCTGTACTTCTAGAATGCTTTTCACATGTATTTAGTTGTTAACCTCTGTAAGATAGTGAATAAATAATAATCGGTATAAAGTCAATCTTTCTGAAGTACTTCTCAGAGTTTATTTCTATTTCAATGGAGCAATTAAGAATTTGTGATGAGCATACAAAAAGGTGCTCCACGTCTTATGTCATCAGATAAATGCAAATTAAAACAATGAGATATCACTACACACCTATTAGAATAGTTAAGATCCAGAACACTGACAACACCAAATGCTGGCAAGGATGTGAAGCAACAGGAACTCTCATTCATTGTTGGTGGAAATACAAAATGGCACAGCCATTTTGGGGGATAGTTTGGCAGTTTCTTATAAAAGTAAACATGATCTTACCATGCAATCCATTAATCATATTCCTTAGTATTTACCCAAAGGAGTTGAAAACTTGTGTCCACACAAAAACCTGCACATGAGTGTTTATAACAGCTTTATTCATAATTGCCAAAACTTGGAAGCAACCAAGACAACTTTCAATAGGTGAATGAATAAACAAATTCTGGTACATCCACACAATGGAGTGTTACTTAGCACTAAAAGGTAATGAGCTATCAAGTCATGAAAAGACACAGAGGAAACTTAAATGCATGTTACTAAGTGGAAGAAGTCAATCTGAAAAGGCTATATACTATATGATTCCAACTATATGACATTCTGGAAAGGGAGAACTACATTGACAGTAAAAAGATCAATGGTTTCTAGGGGTTAAGGGGAAGAGAGGAGGAATAGGTGGAGCACAGAGGATTTTTACGGTAATGAAAACACTCTGTATCATACCATAATGGTGCATACATGCCATTATAGATTTGCCCAAACCCACAGAAAGCAAACACCAAGAGTGAACACTAGTGTAAAGTTTGGACTTTGGGTGATAATGATCAATCTGTGTAGGTTTATCAGTTGTAACAAATGTACCATTCTGGTGGGAGATTTTAAGGATGGGGAAGGCTATGCAAGTGTGGGAACAGAGGTATATGAGAAATCACTCTAGCTCCCTCTCAATTTTGTTGTGAACTTAAAACTGCTCTTAAAAAATAGTGTTAAAACAAACAAGGATTTGTGTTGCTTTACCGTTATGTCATATTTAGTAGAACTGCCCAACTAAAAGAGCAGAACAAAGACCACGTAGAACAGTTACCAGCAAAGTTTTGTAGTTAAAAAAACAAAGAGTTTCATAGAAAAGTTTTGAAGAGGTGCTATAACCCAACCGTTCTGGGCTCCACTTTTGCAGCCTCAACTGTCCACTGACCATGTACTACAGATCCAGGCCAACAAGCCTAACACAGTGCAGATCAGAACATCTTGTAAAGAATTTGCCAGTCCTGAAAGTGGAACTGATGAAGCATAAACAATATTTATTCATATAAATGACCTATTAAATAAGAAAGTAACTTAATTGCACACTCCCTTCTCCCACCCTCCATCCATTCACGGAACCAAGTTGCCCTTGGATCATCCATTTTCTCTTCCCTTCTGCTTCCTTTCTTTTTTTCTACTGCTTTCTTTCTACCTCTCCAAGATCAGACACACACACACACACACACACACACACACACACACACTATGCTCATCATTTAACTTCCCTTCACTACTGGCAACTCATGTATATGTTATATGTGTGTGTATATATATGATCTCATATAAGGCATATTTCTTGCCCATCAACATCCAAATTATAAAAATAATTATTGATGATAGCCATACATTGACAAATTAATAATTCAAGAAGTTACATTTATAAATCGAATACAACTTTTATTTAATCAGATTCTAAATAGACTACCAAAGAAATGTGAAAATATATTTCTGAGGAAGAAAATATGCATTTAAGTTGTCAATAGCTAAATTACCAATAAAAAGCATATATGTATATATTTTTAAGTATACATATTATATATCTGCATATATACCCTTTAAAAGGATATATATTTTAACTTCCACTTCGCTTCTTTCTTCCTATTCTTGTTCATTTACCCCAGGAAAATCAATTTCCCATTTTATTTTAGATTTTCCTTGATTTATAAGTTGTGGGGAAGACTCTAATTTTTGTTGAAAAGTGTTGGTGAACTAATGGAAAATTTCCACAAGGAAAAGCATCGTTAGTATAGAATTGCTCAAAATTGCTTCAAGTTGCCATCAACACCACCAAATTCCTCTTCCCAAGCTCCCTCTCCTCACACCCTGACATTCAAAATAAAGAAACCAAAGAGTTGTATGATTTCATTGTTTTTCTTTTGTAATTAGTTCTGCTGTTTTTCCTTGGCTAACCACAATCCACTGTGAGTTAACTCTGACTTAGATTATCTTAAAAACCCAACCCTGTTTTCCTGTAAAAATGTGTATAGCCCATTTTAGTAACAAGAGTGTTCCCTTAAATTCTAATTACAGCCGCAGTTCCCTGAAAACCGTTTTTTCTGCCTAACAATACCCAAGTCAATCTTTTTCAGTTTGTGTCTTTGTAGCTCATGCTTCGCTGATGATGCTTTCTCTTATGTTACCCTACATCTTATTAAAATAAAGTAAATTTTGTTTTTAACATTTTTTAAAAAAGAAAATATAGTGTTCAAAGACATCATAGCTTTCTGGGTGTGTGTATGTATATATTATATTAGATTATATTATATAGCTTATATTATATATATAATTTTTATTCAAAAATTTCTATTAAGTATTATTCTATTCAGTCTAATTTTTCAGCACTGGAAATACCCAGAGAGACTCTTAATCTGCTGGGTTAATGAGAGATCTATGAATAGTTCTTATTCATCAGTCTCAAACAGGATAATTGACCACAGAACTCAAGACAAAAAAGTTTTGGAAGAGGATGTGGCAAGGTGGTCAAGGAAGTAATTTAAGATGTTCATAGGACTCTTGAATAGCAGATTTTGAGAGGAGAGGAAAAACACCTTTCTAAGTTCCCTGGATAATCTCTTAAACATGCAAATAAGTGACTAAGAGAAAATAAATGTAGCAATGGATCGGGCATTTTTCTGTGGTATTTGGGATCATGTTAAAGCTGGTGAGAATTAAACCAAAATCTCAAGGGTCTCATCTACAAAGGTAGGAGTAAATGAAGAAGAAACCAAATGACTGAGAAGACTACTGAGCTGGGATTATAATCACCGGTACCATGTAAGATATTCGTTTGCTCCATTATGCCATAAGGGGATTAAATGATTTCTCTGTCTTCTGAATTTCATGGGCTCCAAGTGGATTTTAATGGATTTCAGATGATTTCATTACAGTGCCGAGAAAACAACCCACATTACTTAAAGCATAAAACCAAAGAGACAGTTCTATAGTATATTTCCATTCATTCATAGACTACTATGACAATGCCACTCATTGTATCCCTCCAAATCTCATCTAGGAATAATTATTCATGACAATATTACATTAACAAATTAATACAAGCTATTTACCTTTTTAAACACTTACCATTTTTTAAATCATATTCTAAAAGGAATATCAAAGAAATGTAAAAATATACCACCATGAAAGAAAATAACTATTCATTTAAGTTGCTAAAAGCCAAATTACTGATAAAAGACTTTCAAACTGATACTGTTCCTTGTTTCAGGGGAAAAAAGATTCAAGTTTCTAAATTCACATGCATAAATGGGAGTGTATAGAAACGGTACCTGCAAGAATAATTTTTTCATTTGTGTGCTTGTTGTTTTGAAGGAGACTGTGTATGCAGCCAGATGCTATAAAATCCTCATGTATCCATTAATAATTATCACATGTCAAAATATCTATTTACTGGGTTAGTCTTTGTAGTAATATAAGATCTACTCTTGCTCTTAATCTATTAGGGAGAAAAGGAAGAGAGCAATGAATAGGTGATAACAATATAGTGTTATAAGTGTAACGGAAAAGTTAAGTACAGAGTACTGTGGGAGCAATTGAGGGTGCCTAGTCACGAGTGGCTAGGAATGGGAAGATACTGGAAATTCAGCAAGGTTTCCTAGAAGGGTTCCTGCTAGAAGGAGAGTGATTACTTATAGAGGTCCACACTTCCTGCCTGTCAACCTCCAAATTAAAGCAAATAGACTCAATCTGGATTTAAAATGTTAATGCCAGGTTAACACATTATGTGAAAGTACCAGTATAACCAAAGCCATCAGAGTTTGGTACATCTGCATCTTTCTCAAGAAAAGGTGGTTAAGTTGATCTTCCCTAAAGATCCAGCTCAATACAAAGCAAACTATTAATTTGGTGAAGTTTCTATATAATAAAAGACCAATAATTATTATAGTATTTTAAATGGCTATTCAAAACTCTGTATCAAGCTTTAAAAATTCCGTATTTAAACTGACTCATTGAATAACTGTAGCCATTTGTTTTTCATTTATTTAAAAAAAGAAAAAAACAAATTAGTTACTACCATTCATGAGTACGTTTAGCATTTTTTCATTAAATTGTAATCAGACCTTCATTGTTCTTTCTTTTCTTTAAGTCATCCCAATATTCTGACCAAACCTCATCCCTAACATATGTATATGTGCATGTGTAGTTAAAAACATAAACAAATATAACAAAGTAATGGTTATTAACTATACCAAAATATGCCACCTGAGATTTGCATACATTTTAGTTTTTGTTTTGAGACAGTAAAGGTTTAGGATTTCAGTTTACAATTAAATGGAGTACAGATGATATTTTCCAGTATTTATGCAGTGTTCTTTAAACTTAAATTTTTTAAAAAAATGAGCAAGCAGCTTGCTCATAACAAGAAAGGTTGACAAGATTAATTCTTACCACAGCATCTCTGAAGCTTGATTAAACATCTTAATTAAAGCATCATATAACAATGAATTAAGGAATAGATATGACACGATTTGTCTCATTCACATTGAAGACGATTTCACCTGTGGTTTAGAATGACTTTAAACTTTGTGACCTAAAATTTTAAAATTAAAAATATAATCAGACATGATTGTGATTGAGTTATCTCAGGCAATGTTCAGTGGGCAGCTTGACTAAAACACAAGGAAATAGAGAAAATATTGAAAACTTCTTTCTCATAAAGAGTTCACACTGAATCCTAAATAAGCAAGATTTTTAAAAGTGAATGTGTCCCTATCCATCCTAAAATATTACATAAATACAAGGCTCCATTCCTAAAATAATCCTAGGGTTATAAAGCATACATGTATAAATGTGAAAAATGAGGAAATATAAAACATCAAAAAGATTTCACAACTGTATACTAAGAATGACAGTAAATTCCTTTCAATAAATATGTGAAGAGAGAGGTTAAAAGAAGGGATATAGACACTCATTCATTTTAAAAATAAAACTAGATAACAGATTGCTACAGAAAATATTTCCTTTGGATCACAAAATAGCTCTCAAACATTGCTAACATACATCTGAAAGATATGCGGGTTTGGTTTTTTTTTTTTTTTTTCTGCATGTAGTATCTCATATCTGAAAGGAAGATAAATAAGAAAGATAAATATGATAGCCGTGGAAAAAGAGGTATCAAGCACAATTAATGGAGGATGTCCACCATGAACATTATATAATGAACTATGATCACTATGCCCAAAAATGAAGCCATGGAAGAGTTAGGGAAAAACAAAATGACAACTGCTAACGGTTCTTTTAAGATATAAATTAGGCTACCATCTGCAGAAATATGACCCCAACATCATAACTTTTGCATAATTTTCCCTTAATTCTTTGGCATTTTAAAAACACAGTGTCTAAGCTTATATTTCAAGCAGAGTATAAAACAAAGTCTAAGAAAAAAGGTAAGTTTTAAAAGGCTATAAACAAGCACAAATATCCAGACGCTGGCGGCGTACTCTACATGAAAACTTTGCAAAGAGCTCCATCTAGAGGCCATTCATAATATTCCATGCTCATTTATAAAGGTGTCTATTCCCACTTTCCCTAAACAGTTCCTTATGATTTAAATGTTCTGTTTTAGCACGGAAAATGTTACATTGAATAAATACACTGAATAAGACACAAAATTTCACAATTTTCCTTCTCACACTGTAATATTTCTTCACAGATGAGGGTATTACTCAAATATATCTATGCATTGAAGACCTACCAGTGGGAGACTACTAGCTCCAGAGTTATTCCTTGGGGTTAATCCTAAGGGAGGGATAAAGGAGAAAAGATTTTTTACATTTTTTCATTTTCTAATTTTAGAAGCAACTTTATATTTTTTTCATTTTCCAATTTCTCAAATTCCTTATTAGAATTTAAGTTCTTAAATACAATTACAAGCTTGCAACTGAAGCAAATCAGAGATGACTTAAGCCAGATACCCTTTTTCCCTGATAAAAAAAAATATTTTTTTCTTTCTCCATTTCTCCTTACTCCACTATTACTAAAGTCAGAGACAGTGAGAATACAAAAGAACCTGGAAGGAATTATGTGGAGCAAACAAATCCAATATATCTCTAAATCCCGACTTTTTAATCTCTAAAGCCCAATGTAAGTCATTCAACATCTTATCTCAAGGAATGAGGCACATCCCCAGATAGACCTGATTTCAAATCTCACATGTCTGAAAATTACCACATTTATTCATAAGCCAAGCAACTCCTGGAATTAGGGTATAAGAGAAAAGAAGAGAGACCTCCAAAGCACTACTCTCCATACCAAAGAGCGCAACATAGAGTGATTTAGACAACCAATATTAAATATTTACATGCTTAAGCATACAAGTCCACCACCGGCCACAAATTTTGACAATTAAAATCTCAAATTAAGTTTTATGAACACATTGTAATGGCTTCCATGAAGATATTTCCATATAAAGATTACATAAGTAAAACAAGATAATTTTGATTCTTGACAACAGGACTCATACCTGGCATGAAATATTAAATATCCTCCTCATGTAGACAATTATGGGATTGCTGTATTAAGATGTACAATAAGTGTACACATTTCTTTAAAAAAAATAAAGGCAACAGCTGTTCCAGACCTCAGCTCTTTAGAACAAATCTGACACAAGGTTAAACAAATTATAGAATCTCAGGTTTGGAAAAACTATTGAAGGTAATTTAATCCAACCACACCCTTAATGAAAGAGCCACCCCTTGTCAAGCGGTTATCCAGCCTACACTCCAACCCCTCACTACAGCTCAAGTTGTCAATGTTTTTCTTCAAACAGATCTGACCATAGGGAACTTCATCATTATATTTAGACTAACTCCTTCCACTACATAAGTGTCAGCTAGTAGCTCTGTGTTCATTTTTAGGTCTATGCAGAACAAATTCAACTCTTTTCCAGGAAAGAGCCCTGAGATAGTTGAAGAGAGCTCCAAACATTCCCCTGAGCCTTTCCTTTTCCTCTTAAGTGGTGATGGTTCTGTTCACTCTTCCTACATAGAATGGTTTTAAGTATCTTGTCTTCCTGGCCTCTTCCCCCAGAAGAAGTATAATTTGATATATTCTTGAAAGTCTGGGGATGTCTGGGAGGCCCAGTCAGTTAAGCATCTGCCTTCGGCTCAGGTCATGATCCTGGGGTCCTGGGATTGAGTCCCACATCGGGCCCCTTGTTCAGGGAGGAGCCTGCTTCTGCCTCTGCCTGCCCCTCCCCCAGCTTGTTCGCTCTCTCTCTCTCTCTCTCTCTCTGACAAATAAATAAATAAAATCTTAAAAAAAAAAAGGAAAGAAAAATAAAGTATGATACCCAGGACTGAGTACAATCCTCTGGAAGTGTCCTTCACAGAGTTGGGTAGAGTCATCTAACACCTTGTGCATAGTAGGGGAATGTATTTTTATTAATATAAGTTAGTTTCATTAAATTCATTTTAATCAGGGTTGACGGAAGTGAAACGAGGAGGACATCAAAAGCTTATTGCTTGCTAACTAAATGTGCCTGTTTTTTACTCTTTCTTTTTTCCATCACTGTTGTTCCCATAAAGAAACTGCAATCATAAATAGACTCCCTAGAAAATTGAGTGTATTGAGACATAAATGTTACTCAGAAAGACAAATATATTTTTTATGCTGAGCTCTTAACTTCTATGAGAAGTTTTTATAGGATTTTCGGCAATTTATAGAAAAAATATAATAAAATTCTCATTTCTTTTGTACAAGAAGAGTTATGCTTGCTAAAGATTTGTATGTAAAATGTAATTCCTGAAATAAAAGAAGCTGGCCTAATTTATCACATTATCAAAACTATAAAACTAAGCTGGAAGAAATAACAGGAAACCTCAGCTTCATTACTGAAAAAGAATAATACAACCAAACTGGTCATTTTTTTTTTTACTTATCAGTAATAACATAAATTCAATCCAAGTGCAGTCTTCTATTCAATTTACAAAGTCAATAAAATCTTGTATACAAATATATATGCATAAACACAGATATGTATTATATAGGTATGGATAGATGGAGATATATACATCAGAATATATACATATAATAACATATATACATATATGTAAAATACTCCTTTGCAATATTTTAGAAATAGGTTATAATGCAAGCAAGCAAAACTCAAAATATAAAAAATATGGCTCACTTGTGTCTTTACTTTTCCTTTTATACTTTATATTCTAGAACCCCAGAGTCTTTTCCCTTACCGCATTTAGATGAGTTTTGCTACCATCAAAACCAATCTCTAGATCTATATTCACATCTACATCTCTATCTATATCTGTATATAGTCTCTTCAAGATGTAGTAGATGATAATTCAAGGTCTTCTGACTCTATGGTCATTTATAAAGCTAGAATTATTTGGGCCCAGAGTTAAAAAGCGGAAAGAACCCCATTACCATCTGTTATTTGTGAAATAAACAGATTTCTGGGCCTCCACCTCCAGTAACACAGGGACTACATGGAGCGTACTTCATACTCACAAAAAAGGAGACAGTTAGGGAGTCAAGGAGCAGCCTAACAGTGTGCTATCTCCTGGGGCAGAGCTCCCTGAATAACCAGTTCTGCAACATGAATGGGGGCTGTGCTGCTAATGATGCTGTTAAGGACTAAAACAGAATAAACAATTATCATCTTCTGTGTAGTCTAATAATGCTGCATAAATATATATTTTTTTGAAATGAGTAGAACCGAGTTGCTATGATTTCTGCATTGGTCATCAGAAACATCTACATCAAAATGAGAAGTCTTCCCCAATTTATGGGACCTGCTTGAGCCAAAGCTGGAAGTCAACCACCTATTTGATCATATTCAATACTATAGGCATTTCAATAAGCTGAGACCTTTTAAAAATCGTAAGACAATAAAAAGGGAGAAAATAAGCCTTCTCAATGGAAATGATGATACAATTTGTAATTTTAGTTATCTAAAAAATCCTTTCTCAGTGGAGGTTTAGGGTCAACTGTATGTCATTAAATTTAATTTAATCACTCCATTTTTAACTGGGAGAAGAAAATAATTTTTCATAAATTTATGATGAAACAATAGATGATTTTTTTGTATGCCATATAAGCTAATAATGTAATGGATGATAATATTTTCAACTACTTGATTAGGCACTAATATTTAACTGAGAATATCTATAGTTAACCAGAATAAAATAATTGAATTTAGTCCACACATAGCATAGATATTTCTTTATTCCTATTAAGAAAAATCAAATTTCTGGTAAGCAAAATCTAAAGAAGCAGGAAAAGAAAAACATAAAATAAACCAGAAAGGTACTAGTCTTTTTGTGTACAAAAATGTAACTACATGGGCATAAGGCTGCATAGTTATATTTTTATAGACAAAAAAGAGAACTATCAATTTTAATACAATTTTAAATAAGTTGATAAAAACATTAAAAACTTATTGCACTGTCACTTACAAACAACATGTCTTTCTTTGTATAAAACTCAGACAGAATTATTGGTTAGCTGAGAAGTAAATATTAAGAGAAAACAATACTATTATTATGTATCATTATCATCGTAATAAAAGCTATTACCCTTTTTGAGTCCTATGTTCTCAGCATTATACTAGTTGCTTTACAAACATTATATAAGTTTATCACCACAACAAATGTTATGTGTATTTTATCATGTGCATTTTTCAGATGATAAAACTATAGCCAAGATGCCACATTCTCTGCCCAAGGCCAGTCTGTCTAACCCAAACTGATGATGTCTGATCTTGCCTCCCTGCCTTTAAAACACCACATTTAAAAAGCCACACTTTACGCTTTAACAATCATACTGATACATGTGTCCAAAGAATTTGATTTTCATTTTTATACTTCTAGATTCTTGTACTCATAACACACACTTAAAACTAGAAATACATCATATTTTTATTTTTATAGAATATTTTACTGATTTAACATTAACAATAGAATTTCATACATATAAAATTTAATCAAACATTTATAGTTTTATTATATTTTAATGTTACACTGGATCTTTATATTCAGAATCAAATCAGAGTAGTAAATTGCATAATAGGAGCCAAATTTTGAGGACATTAAATTGGTTGTGAAGTATTGAGCAAAAGATGGAATAAAAGTTTAATTTTCTAAGTTAAAAAAAAAGAATGTTAAAATAATTTCTAAGAAGTAAAAATATCTTGAATTGTCATTAATTATTGACTAAGAGTATATTTTACGTATAAATCTTTAGGAAAAAATATAATGGAAGATAAGGAAGAGTTCCCATAAATCAATACTCTAATTTTCTTAGTTTTCTAAGTAACATAAGTACATGAATGTAAGAGGTTTAAAATGAAATAAATTAATCTGGAACATTGCATTATTATTCTCTATGTCAAATGAAACAGTAATTTTGAGAGCAGAGATGAATTTAACCATGTATTTGCTTTTTCATAATTATTGAAAAGCATACAGTTTTAAGTTGTAAGATTAAACTAACTTTACCACTAAAAGTTAAGTTTTCATTCTCCCTCTGCCGAGAACATATAAAATGATACTTGCTGTGAAATGAAGAATTTCTCACTGAAGGTGCACCCAACAAGGTTATATTTTTTGTTAGACTGAAATGTCCCTCACTAGAGGCTCTTAGTCTGGAATGTCCCTCACCAGGAAAGAATGGCTGAGCCATTTGCAGTTGCCAGTAGGTGGAAGTCAAGACATTCCTCAGTGCAAGCCCTTGTAATACGGAAGCTGGCCTTGCCAACACTTCACCCAGAGCCCTAGTGTGGAAAGGAAGGCCCATGCCTGATTCACTGCCGTGTGTAGGCCCATGCCCTCTCAGATGCCCACAAAGACGCTGACAGCTGTGTGCAGCCTTAACTGCCACCTCTCAGAATTTTGAATGTCAGCCAGGAATGTAAAAGAAAAGAGAGAACATCTTATAACCACAGCCAAGCTTGTGATGGCCTGATCACTCCAAAGCCTCTAAATCATTCTGAAGACTATCCACATAATCATTTTTGCAGATAAGTTTTCTTTTTTTAATCTTTTCCACCAATGTATTCAAACAGCTCAACAGCTCTTGCTGTTACTCCTCGTTCTAATCAGCCTTCCTCATACTTAAGACATCAGTGGTTTGTTCAAAAGCATATGAATTTGTATTTCCACCCAAGTTAAGAAACAACGTCCAGGAACTAGGCACTGTGGAGGGCCATGTACTTCATTGATCTGAGAGAAGCCAATCACTGTGAGTTTCTATGCAGAACACAGACCTAAGATAGCATATCCAGGTGTTATCATGAAAGGGGACAAGCTTGATGGATTGACCGTAATCACCTTCAGAATTTTGACCATGAGCATCAAGGTAGGGTCCGGTCTGCCCAGTCCAGAAGGACAGCTCAAAGTATCTTTTAATTCAGGCTTTATGAAGAAAATGAAGAGAGTTACTGAATAATCACTAAACCTAATCACTAAACAGTATTGAATAAAGTATATTTATAATTAACCTAATTATAATTTGGGGAGTCAAAACTTACACGTGGATTTTTGACTGTGCAATGAGGGGTGGGGGTGGTCAGAGCCCCTACTCCCCCTGTTGTTCAAAGGTCCATGGTATATTCCAAAACTACAACTCATATGCAGTAAGGCTCTAATATAAATTTCCAATTATCTCCTCTCTAAAAACTGGTGAAAATTCTTAGCAAAATGACCAAACATATAGTTTCTGTTCCGGTGCACATCAGTCTCCCTTCTCTCTTTGCACTGTCCATTTCTTTGAGCTCTTCTATGTACTTCAGTCCTTTTCATGTCATGTGAAAGAACCAAAGAAAGTGTTTTTTTATATTAGAGCCATCACCTAAAACTCTGCTAATGAAGTTAGTCAATGTGTATTTCTAGTACAATCACTATCAGTAGATCCCTCTTCAGGCTTGCTCCCTCCATTCTGCTGGGAAGAAAAAAAAAAGCCAATAATGTTCACTCTCTATTAATGTGGCTCCTAGACCTAGGACCAGCCTGTCTGAGGGGTTTCCTGGGTACTCTGCACCTTGCTTCTTTTATTCAGGACCCAGGATGATTACAATTAAGAACAGACGCTAAAGCCAGGCTCTCTCCATCTGAGTCTTGGCTCTGTCACTAATTAGCTATGAGGCCTTAAGAGACCTAGTGAGCCTTTTTCTGCTTCAGATTCCTCATCTGTACAATGGGGATAACTGGACTGATTCCTACAGTTCTGTGGGGATTAAATTACTTCACTGACATAAGGTACTCGAAACTGATCTTGGCATGTGATATTTTATAAATATTACCTACTTTTACTCTGCCCAGCTGACATCTGCTGCCCAACCAGTTTAAGAGCCAATGTCTGAATGCAATACCCAAATGGTGACCCTGATTCCTATAACTGGAAAAGGGAATGTGTCTCATTTAACTAGCTAAGTGTTTTGATCATTAAGAAGGCATAACCAAATTCCAAATCTATGCATAAGCTCACCATAGGGAAGAGATGAGAGAAAAGTAAAATCCTCCTTTTTCTTCTGGGAACTATGAGATCTAGGTGCTCATATTTAGGAGAAAGCTGTTGAAGTTTGGATGAACCTGGGCTTTCTCTGTGTCCTTCAAACCCAACCTGGCCTAGCGTAATGGTTAATTTATGTGTCAACCTCGCTAGGCCACAGCACCAAGATACTTGGTCAAATGTGTCTGTATGATGCCATGGAAGTGTTTCTTAGATGAGATTAACATTTCAATCAGTAGACATTGAGTATCCTCAATGTGGATATGAGTATCCTCCATAACGTGAACAGGCCTTATCCAAACAGTGGAAGGCCTTTAAAAAATTATTGGTCTCCTCTGAGGAAGAGGGAATTCTACCAGCTGACTACCTTCAGGCTCAAACTGCAACATCAGCTCTTCTGTGGGCAGCCAGCCTCCTGGCCTACTCTGCCCATTTTGGACTTGTAAGCCTTCACAATCACATCAGTCAATTTCTTAAAATAAATCTCTTGACAGATGATATAGAGATAGAAATAGAGATAGAGATAGTGATAGAGATAGAGATAGATAGAGATAGAGATAGAGATAGAGACAAATACGTCCTATTGATTTTGTTTCTCTAGAGAAGCCTGACTAACACACCGAGCTTCTAAAAGTAGATTCTTGAATGCTAACAACCTATACTAGGTCCAGAGGGAAGAGTCACTCATGTCTTCTTCAATTTCCCTTGAGTGGATATTAGATGACACATGTTTTGTAATTGCTTTTGTGAGAGGTCAGGGACTGCCCAGCTGGTGGGCTTCCATATAGTGAGAACTTACCTAGCCCTGAGAGTCACTTGGTGAATTTACAAAAACAGCACTGGATTCACAAAAAACAGTTCAAAGATGTACTTTCATTCTGTCTCTTTTCAAAAAGCATGAGCTGCAAATCTATAAAATTTTGGAAGAACTTTCTACACCCTAATTTTTATTTTGTAAAAATACAAATTTTCATCCAATTACAAAATACCAAAGAGGTAGCTTCTTAAATTTCAACTGCATAGCACAACACTTTCTCTTTAGATTGCTTCCTGTATCAGTGAACAATGCATTTGACAGCAAGTACCCATCCAATGTGTTACAAATGAATTACAGGTGTGTTGTGACTGTTGTTCCCATCAGCTCTTGGATAAGCTGGGGAGAGTCTGGGTGGTCAAGTTCCTGGACCAACCACCTCTATCCAGGAGTGTCTTTCTCTAGAGCTCCTCAAAGGACTGCTCCAGTAGAATGAAGATTGATTGTGTGCCTCCTGGTCACCATGGGCAGCAAAAACCGAGAGTGACATCCAGCTCTATTCACTGTTCTACCATGACACACTAAATATAAACCTCATATGCTATATTACCTGAACATCTACTTCAATAGCTAGCTCATAGCTGCCCACCATGGATACAGGGCACAAGGAGCTACTGAAGGAGTTCATGATCCAAGCACCCATGAAGCTTAGCATACAGCATAAGGTTACAGCTCTAAAGGGCTGGCTGATAAGCTGAAAGGGAGGCTGGCAAGCACACCTCTAGGCAGTGGCTCCAATCTTCACTTCTGTTGGATACTTCTCTTTGATGTTGCTTATATGCTGTCATAGCAGTGTACAGGTAAGTTGCAGGCTGACTGTTCTACCTACCTATGCATTTCTACTGATTATAGCTTTATTATTTGAAATACACTTGTTATGAAAAATGATTACATTCTATATCTCTTTACATTATAAGATATTTTAACAGTACATCTGTCACTCAAAGACAATTTGATTCTTAGATAATAATTTCAACTGGTATAAATTTTTAAATGATAAAAATATGTTTTAAAAGTATTCTCTGCTGTTGGACACCTAGCTGACTCAGTCAGTTAACTGACTCCTGATTTTGGCACAGGTCATGTTCTCAGGGTCATGAGATCAAGCCCTGCATCAGGCTCCACACTGGACATGGAGCCCAAAGATTCTCTCTCCCACTGCCCCTCCTCGCTCAGCACACACACTCTCTCTCTCTCTCTCTCTCAGAGGAAAAAAAAAAAGTATTCTCTGTTGTTTAAGTAAATAATTTCTCAAGGCGCTTGGGTGGCTCAGGCATTAAGCATCTGCCTTCGGCTTAGGTCATGATCCCAGGGTCCTGGGATCGAACCCTGCATCAGGCTCCCTGCTCAGCGGGGAGCCTGCTTCTCCCTCTCCCACTCCCCCTGCTTGTGTTCCCTCTCTTGCTATATCTATGTCAAATAAATAAATTTTAAAAAATCTTTAAAAAAAAGTAATTTCTCATCAGTGATTATTACCAAGAATTTGAAGAGATCATAATTTAAAAATCTTATAAAATTTTTTCTTATTAATTTATCTAGATGTTTATGCAATTGGATACTGAATTTTTAGTAAATTAGTAAGTTAAATATTAATTTTCTCTTATACTACTCTGTATTTTATTATTATCATCATCATAAATTCCCTGCAGATTAACCCTTACAAACATTGCAAACATTATCATTGCCTATATGTACTGTGATTAGATACAAGATAAGAAACACTGGCTTAAATAGACTCTATTTTGCAGCATATCCCAATAAATCCCCAGAATTTTGCAGCACTATCTATTCCTTGAAGCCTCATAAAGGTAAGTTTATGCCTACTTTATTAATATATCTTCAATTTCTTGTCTGGTGAGTAGCCTAACAAACATATGGTAAAGGAAAGAATGACAAGTATGGAAAAAGTCACTTTCTTTCAGAATAAAATTTCATAACTTTAGCTATTTAGTTATGGGTAGGAGAAACTTCCAGAATTCCTTAGGGGAAATTCTTTTTTTCTTCAAAGAAACACTTTAAACTTTGACTAAGAATCCAAACTACTTAGCAAGGAAGAAAGAATTCTAAGTCAGCATTTCAAAAACCAGTAATAGGGGCATCTGGGTGGCTCAGGCCTTAAGCATCTGCCTTCCGCTCAGGTCATGATCCCAGGGTTCTGGGCTCCCTTCTCAGCGGGAAGCCTGCTTCTCCCTCTCCCACTTCCCCCTGCTTGTGTTCCCTCTCTCACTGTGTCTCTCTCTGTCAAATAAATAAATAAAATCTTTAAAAAAAAAAAAACAGTAGTAATGAGCAATATCAGCTCTGACCCTGCAGATTCCCTCTGATCTCTTCCCACCATAAAATCTACCCCCCACCAGATTCTCCCTCTTTCCTAGTCTGATTCCCAAAAATGACTATGTCGAACATCTTAAGTTTTTCTCTTTAAAATAAATAATAATAATAATAATTAGAGGGTTTTTTGGTTTTGTTTCTTTGTTTTTAACATGTGAGTCCTTAACAATAGTTTTTCTGTAAGTCAGTGACCAGCTCCAAAGAAAGATTTTCCTACTGCTGTTACAATGTTTTTCACAAGGTTTCCACCCTTCAGTGACATTGGCACTGTCAACTTTGCTGAAGTTTCACTTTTAGTCACAATTTGTTCATATATTTATAAATTACCAGTAGGTGAAATAAAAGGAAACCGATAAGCAGAAAATATATACAAAGTTCTTATTGCAAGAGTAATAGCAAAGCATCATTTAATAAAGTAACACTAGATAAATTTACCAAGCTTCCTGGTATGCCTACCACCACCACAATCAGAGTCAAATGGAAACACCCTTAAATATTTTCCCTTCTAAGAGTAGCATCTACCCGGAAGTAAAAGCTACAGTTGAGGAAAATTTTATTTTGACTTCACATAAAAAAGGTCCAGCAGGAATATAGGAAAAACAACAGACAAACACACAAAGGAATGGCAGATATTTTGGCTGTGAGGCCAAAGTAATTTACCATTTTACCCACCCACATGTACCTAATTTGAAAAACTGGAATATGGTTTATTTATTACGTGACTATCACTTTTCCTAAAATCTATGGCCCACTATATCTCCCAGTAGTAGAAGGCAAAATGGTATGCCACCTTAGAAAAAATATAGGTGGGTTTAGCAAAGCAAGATTTACCAGAGTCATCAATTACATATTTCTTTGGACCTGTGTGGTTAATCTGTTTTTAACTGAGCTCTACTGTTGTCATATATTTAGTAAACAAATGGGTATAAGTGCAAATATCGTGATTGTTTATAGCACAAATATCATGCAGCTTGCAGTTTTGGAAGACCTCATTGGCAAACCTTAAAACTAAAAGTGTTTAATATTCAGAGGCATTCTTTTCTTACACTTGCTCATGATATTCTTGTTTTCTGAACCTCACAAACCCAGCTGTTAGCTCAGGTGACATGGCAGCTGAATGGACATACCATAAAGCTCTTATTAAACAGAGTTTCTTTCTGGTTCCAGTTTATTTCTGCACTAAACAAAAGGTAATTTCACACTTGCCTGGAAAAAAACACTTTGATCACTTTGTGATGAGGAATTCTTGATTATTTGATCAACAAACAGTAGATTACAATTCTCTCTCATGCACAGTCTATTCTCCCACAATAAAAGGCATATCACAAGAAAAACAAAAATTTCCTTAACTTGCTCTTGAGGCATTACTAGTGCTGAAATTCTTTTTAAATAATAATTCTAAATAGCTGGATGCCTACTGTTCCTTCCAAGTCATATCTGAGTTTGATGTCCTTAAGAAAAAAATACTGATTATGCCTAACATTTTCCCAAAATCTTAGATCCCCTAGAAAAAGAAGAAAATTACGGTACATACAAAAGATAGTTATCCTTTTGTCTGTTGTTCTCAGATAGCTTGGAAATATGACACAAATCAAGAAAGGTCGGTACTACTTGCATTACAAGCCTAATAAATTAAATATTGAAGGTAAAGAAAGCCTAAGACTTAAAAGTGTAGACAAACATACTACTCATTTGAATTTCTCATTCCAGAATAATATGCAGTTACCTGATGACTCCAGCCCAGTAAAAATTTGTTAGTTTTCAAAATTCCCCAAGTCCCTCTTCCTTTTGCTAAATTCCACTGACTATATATTTGTGTAACATATAACATGATAGAACAGAACTAGAGGTTTTAGAGCCAGGAGGCTTTTTTTTTTTAAGATTTTATTTATTTATTCATGAGAGACAGACAGAGAGAGAGAGAGAGAGAGACAGAGAGAGAGACAGAGAGAGAGACAGAGGGAGAAGCAGGCTCCCAAGGAGCAGGGAGCCCAATGCGGGACTCGATCCCAGGACCCTGGGATCATGCCCTGAGCCAAAGGCAGATGCTTAACCATCTGAGCCACCCAGGAGCCCTAGAGCCAGGAGCCTTTTAGAACTGACTGTTGAACATATGTCACAGGCAAAGCAATGTCTCCAATACTTAATATGCAGAGGTCTTGAGGGACTTGCTCAAGGTCACACAGCTGGTTAGTGAATAAAGCAAGACTAGACCCAGCCTCTGGAGTCCTGGTCCGGTGGCAAGTGTTTCTCATTTGCTGCTGCTTGTTTAGCATGGAAGACTTGGAGAAAAGAGGTGTCGATCGTCGGTGCTCTACTACTGAGGACAAATGTAGCATCACTTAATCAGAATTCAGTCCTTCATTGAGCAAAGTCTCAAAGTGACATCTACTGGAATACCCAGTCTCTATGGAGAAATTTAATTAAACTTCAGTACCTTTATTCCAGCACAAATATTGTGAGGGAAAACAACTCAATTCCTCTGACATTTTTGCAAATAGGTTTAGTGGAATCCATTCTGTTTACCTTTACTGACATTTGTTTTTCACTCAATTATCCCACATGGTTATTTTTTTCTTTTCATAATTTATTGCTAGCAACTTAGCCATAAGAATAAATACAAGTAATTCCTTTCTTTGGTACAAGCACCAGAGCTTAGATTCACAATAACTGAAGAAAATAAACACTCACTTTACCCCTCTCCTTTCCTTTTCCTAATAGTTTTGGTTTACTTATTAATCAGACTGGTGACAGCACCAGAATCCAACCAGGAAAATTTTAACCTCAAATGCATCAGGGGTTTCCCCTCACATGGCCCTAACACTTCAGAAAATAATGCGCTTTACCATAACCGGATTAGACATCTGCCACATAACTAAATATGACAAGCATTTTTTATCTTGTACACATTTCTGATTTTTGCATACCTTTATTTTGAAATTTTCTGTGCAGTCTTACAAATTTCAGAAAGCCTTCAATGCAAAAAGTCCTATTCCTTTTTTTAATCCATGAAGTGCCATTGAGTGGACACGAAACTAATTTTTAAGAGGCTGACAAATATGTAGTGTAGAGCAGTACTGCTCAAACTCTACCATGAACATGAATCCACCTGGAGATCATCATAAAATGCAGATTCAAATTCAGTGGATGTTGAGTGAGGCCTGAGAGTCACATTCCTAACAAGTGTTCAGGCCAGACATTAGTCTGCGCCTTAAACCGAGTGTAGAGGAGAGGAAAGGGCATTTGTCTTAGAGCTGGGGCGATCTGGATGGAAATCCAACCTCGCTGGTTCCTGGCAGTGAGAACCTGCGAGAGCCCGCACCCTCCCCCAGAGTACTCCCTTCTCCCCCTACAGCACTCCCAGCCTCACCACTACCGCCAGCCTTGACGACATGATTTCATCATACCCTTTATCCTACTCTGTGCCAGGCCACCCCTAGACTCCCAGGCTGCCTCTCAACTCCCGCAATTAAATCCCTATTAGCCTCTGTGAACCTATTCTGTCCCCATTTCCCATCTCTCCCCAAGTTCTGAAATCCTTCCGCTCTATCCTCCAAAACTCAGTCAGCCATCACAAAATCCCCTACGTTAATTCTCCAACTACTCTCTGAAGGCCTTTCCCCCCTTCATGCTTTAAGAGAAAACCAGCTCTCCGTTGAGGAAATTACCACCACTGCAGTTCCCTCAGTGGCGTACTAGACCTAGAAGTAGAGAACATGTCCTTGGTGCTCCTTATTGCTGCTTTCAATTTTCCAATCTTCCCTCATGCCTAAAAACTGCCCATTTAGGATCTCTGTCCTCAGATTATATCACCCATGAGTCCTCATTGCTGTTGTCACAACAACCTAGGCATCCCATGGTCGTTACCTTAGACTTCGTTTCTACCAATAACTGCATCTTCCCTTTAGTGACGGTTGCATGCATCCTACTTTCCGACATCACCTCCTCTCACTTCATCCTCTTCTGTCTGTATTCTGTACCTCAATCCTTCCATACCATTGGTGCTGTGAAGCCATTCGTCCTATCATCTTTTCAGGGTTTCTCATCCCTTTAGCGTCCTTATTTCCATCCTTTTCCATTTTCCATTTCATTGTCAATGGGTACTGACTCCTTCACCTCTCTACAGTTTTGCCGCTCTTGTTTTCCAAAACTATAATCTTATTTAAATCAAATTTCTGCCTCCTCCAAAACTTCTTCTGTGCTAAACCTGGTGGAGAAAAATACAAACCAGGATAACTGGTCTTGCTTTAAATACTTGACTCAAGTGCTCTACCATTCATACCAAATATCTCTAGTCTATACTTTTTAATTTATTTTTTCCAAAGATTTCATTTATTTATTTGACAAAGATAGCGAGAGAGAGAGAAAGCACAAGCAGGGGGAGCAGCAGGCGGAGGGAGAGGGAGAAGCAGGCTCCCCACTGAGCAAGTAGCCCGATGTGGGGCTCGATCCCAGGACCCTGGGATCAGGACCTGAGCCGAAGGCAGATGCTTAACGACTGAGCCACCCAGGCGCCCCTTTATACACTCTTTTAATCATTATACTCACTCAAGATCTCAGTACCTCTCCTCCCACTGTTATCCTCAGCTAATAACCTTGCTTTGTATTTTACTGAACCAAAAAATTGATGCAATAAAAAAACAATGCCCACATTCTTCCAACAACACATCTACCCACATCCCTACATAAGCAAACATCTTTGCCTTCCTGTCACCATTGTTGAATTGTCCAATGCTCCTATCAAAAAGTCAATCTTTATACTTATGCACTAGATATTTCCTCTCACTAATCCAGCCCAGCCAAGCCTGCAGACAGCTGAAACCCTGGCCAACACCTGAATGTAACCTCCTGAGTGACCCTGATCCAGATTTGAAATTTCTGACCCATATAAAGTATGAGTTAAAAAATGCTTATTGTTTTAAACCACTAGATTGTGGGGTGATTTGTTACAGAGCAATAAACATAATAAGTGAATGAATGAAATGACCAATCACAAGATCAACATCATATCCACTAGCTAATTAGGAAGGATTTACAAACCAGTCAACTGAAGAGCTAATTTTCACATACCAGGAGGGGAGGTACAGCATGTAGTTCTTCTAGATAATAGGGGCTTAGAAGGGAAGTTGATAAAGAGTGGAGTCTTTATACAGAACTGTAGAGTATGAGTAAAACATCTTCCATTCTTCTGAACCCCAGTGGGAAAGAAAAACTCTCTAGCCAAAAAGAATATGGATGCCCACTCTCCAGGCAGAGGTAACATCTATTTTCAGTTCAGGAGGGTGGAAGGGAGGTCCTAACATCCATGGGGCCTCAAGAAAGCTGAGTCATTTCTTGCCTCTCCTGAAGATGAACAGCATTTACATCAGCTAGTCCTAAAGGGTACAATGAAAGCAATGTGTGTCACTGCTGCCCCTTTCTTCTGGGGCCAGCCAACTTGTACAAATTCTTATTGGAGTGGCCATGCAAACCAGGAGCAGACAGCATCACACTGAGAGCAACCAAGTGTTTAGGGGACAGGCTGCCCATTCATCATTGATAGCCAAATATTCAGGGCCCAGAGCTCACAGGTTAAAAATAACCCACCATACCCTTTAAATCACAATTAAAATATCAATGATACTTTCACATTTATAGATAATATGGGAGCCTAAATTCAAACTCCTGTTTGATGAAGAATTCCTCAGTTAGTTTTATATCTAAGCCCATAAGTTTTAACTTTAGGAAAAAGTTTAATGACCAGAGAGGAAAAAAAGTCTCATTACAAAGTAGTTTTTTGCTTGCAGGGCTCTAAGCCCCCAGAAATTCCTACCAAGAACTTCAGAGTATCTATCTATTGAAAAATTGATTAATAGATATGTAGATAGACACACACACACATTTAGTTAAATTCATGTAAGTATAATTTTTAAAATGTAGCAATAAAAGGTATTTTGCAAAACATAAGTAGAAAACTATCAAATAACTAGAAAATGTTTCCATTTATTTTAAACTTTTTCCTCTACCAGCAACTTCAAACCAAAAGACACATTTCTCCTAGGCTTTACAAAGCATCCAACAATGAAGGTGGTCAAATCTTACACCTATAGATATGTTCCAATAGAGAAGTATAAAATTTTTAAGCACTTTAATTTGTTTACAGAAAAGATACATTTGAATATCCAGTATTCTAAGTGAAAGATCTTTACTACCATAAAGCAGTTGATGTTTTCATATAATTTGAATGTACCCAATATTAATTATATCTGTGGCCATGATTAATACAGAAGCTATCAAGTCATTTGTACTACCTCATATAAAACATGCTCTTTGAACTTCATCTTCCCTCTAGCTACACTCACTCCCATGATGATCTCATCCAGTTACTTGGCTTTAAACATCATCTATACACTGATGATTCCCAAATTTTTATCTAGAGCCAGACAGCTCCTCTGAACTCCAGACTCATATATCCAGCTGCCTATTTGACATCTCCATTTAGAGGCCTTACATGCATTTTACACTTATCTTGTCCTAAACCAAACTTCTGATCTTCTTTCCCAAACCTCCTCCTCCCACGGTCTTCTGCATCTCAGTAAATAGGAACGCTCTCCTCCTAGTTACTCAGGTCAAAAATTTGGGAGTTATCTTTGACTCCTCTCTTTCTTTCACGCCTGACATTGAATCCATCAGCAAATCCTGTCAATTCTACCTTCCATATCACTCAGAATACGACCACACTATCTCCACCTGCCGCTGTGTTGATCCAAGGCACCATCACCTCTCACCTGGACTACTCAGTAGCCTCCTTACTGGCCTCCTACCTCTGCCCTGCTCCCTGTAACCTATTAGATACACAGCATTCAAAGTGATTAACACACAAATGATTAAGAAAAGCAGGTCATCGCTTTGTTTAAAACCCTAAAATTGCATCTCATTTCAGCAAACTAAAAGCCAATTCTATAGGGTCCTACATAATCTCCACATCACACACCCTCTACCTCCTCTACCCTGTTACCTCGTTAATTCATATCCTATTATTATCCCCATTGTTCATTCTACTTAAGTTGTTCTGGCCTCTTTTTTGTTCCCCAAACACTCAGGGCCTTGGCAGTAGCCCATCTATTGTCTGGGATGCTTTAGAACCAGTTAGCCACATGGCTCATTACCATACTTCCTTCAAGGTCTTGCTGTACTGTAAACCTCCTCAGGGACTCCCCTATTGAAAATACAATCCCTACCCTATTCAGCAATACTATTCTCCTTTGCTTTATTTTTCTCCATAGCCCTTTTCATCTAACAGTGTAAATAATTGTTTATTTTCTGTTTATTTCCCTACACAAGAATGTAAACTTCTCCAGGGCAAAAGCTTCTGTCCATTTTGTTTACTACTATCCAGCCCGCTCTTAGAATATGCTTAGCAAATTGTAGGCACTCAATAAATGTTCACTGGGGCACCTGGGTGACTCAGTCCACTAAGCATCTGCCTTTGGCTCAGGTCATGAGCTCCAGGTCCTGGGAATGAGCCCCATATTGGGCTGCTTGCTCAGTGGGGAGTCTGTTTCTCCTTTTCCCACGGCCCCTCTCCCAACTCGTGCTCCCACGCATGTACACATGTGCTCTCTCTCTCTCAAAAATTAAATTTAAAAAATTAAATAAATAAATATTCATTGAATATATTAATATTAAAGAATTGGAAAACTACTAGCACAAATATTTTATTACCAATATTTCAATAATTAGTCACTATCCTAGCTAGTACAATGAAAGCTTAATACAGTAATATTCATTCCTCCTTGCAACAAACAGTCCTTATCATGGAGTTAAATACCTAAGGTCTTTTTCACCTTGGCCTTATGAATTTTTGGAGCAAACCTAAGCTCCAATGTTATGACTCTTATTCTGAAAACACTGGTTTCTGACTATATCAATATCTTCTCACATCTGAAAAGCCCCCTAGAACTGATGATCATGTCACTATTTAAAACTAGATGGACAAAGTATGTGTGGGTTTAAACCCCCTCACCCTTACCAAATGCAACCAGAGAAATATTTTGCAAGAACTGAATGATTATAGAATACGGGTCTACAGACTATGGCTTAGAGACCAAAGCCAGCCAGGACCGCCAGATAAAATACAGAATACCTAGTAAAATTTGAATTTCCGATAAGCAATAATATTTTTTTAATATAAATGTATCCTAAATATATACTAAATGCTAAATCTGGAAACCTTAAATCTGGCCCACCACCTGTTTTTGTACAGCCCACAAGCAAAGAATGGTTTTTCAAATCTTTAAGTTGTTGGGAAAAAATTAAAAGAAGAATAATATTTCATGGCAACCGAAAATTATATGAAATTCAAATTTCATTGTCCATACATAGTGCTATTGGAACATAGCCACTTGTTTTCTTACTGACTATAGCCACTTTCACATTACAGCAATACAACTGAATAGTTGCAACAGAGAACATATAGCTGCAAACCTAAATATCTACTGTTTGGCCCTTTACAGAAAGTTTACCAACGTCTGTTGTAGAATATTTACTTTTATGCTTCCCCTTATCAAAGACAAAGCAAAGTAACCTCTTTCCCTTTAGAACTCTCTTCCCACAAGAGCACTTCTGGTGCTTTATCATTATACTGGAAAGAGAAGTAGGAAGCAAGCTGAGAAGAGGCAGTGTGATGAAAGGTGTGGGCTGTGGATCTCCACAGAGCTGAGTGTGAATCCTTTCTCCAACCATCACAGCCTGAGTGAGTTACTTACATGGGGGCCATATGAATGCCGCCATACAGGGGGGCTATGGGGTTAGGAGATAAGGGTTAAAAGCTTGATTTTAAAGGACAAAAAAGCGTCAAGTTTCTAGACTGCAATGGAGGATATGATTGTCAGAAGGGCAGAAAACAGAGGGAGAAGAAAAGTGAAAAGATAAAAATTGGGACCAGGAGGACAGACTTCTTAATCACTCGCCAAGAGGTGAGCTTACGTGAAAAATACAGACTTTCCATGGATTCAAGCAAAAATATCATGACCAAAATTAAGGAAGTATGGGTAGATTTATTTGGACTAAGTAAGGCAGCAGTAAAACCCTTTTCAAGGTAAGTAAATTTTGGATTGCATCTACTCAGTACACATAGATGATAAAAACCCCACTTCCAGAGTGGTATTATATTTGAAAGGAAAGCCCTGAATGTGCGTTGCTGTTACTATGAGGGGAAAGGAGAAAAGACAGAGCCACATTTACATGGCTGTGGAATCCCCAGGTTCTCAAAGGGACCAATAAAGAAAGTAGCATCCACAATCTCTTCAGCCATTTTTTTCCAGGAAATATTTTCTACTCTGACCTTGGGTTAAAGTTATCAGGTCCATGTTTTTAAGGTCTAGAAAAATATGAAGTATATAAAATAAAGGGGCAATAAATAAGATTCATCAAATGACTATATCTGTGACCCATGACCCTAGGCAGTGGTTCTCAACACGTGAGCCTCACATGTAAGACATATTCCCAAACACAACTTCTGACACTAAATAGAGTGCACTTCACTCCTCCTAAAAGGCATATCAGCATGGAAGAGAGTGAGAGTGATGTTATCACAGAGATAACCTTGAGGCTGTTCTAAATATATTTTCAAATGTAAATTATTTGCAAGCTTCAACTGTATTTGGTAACAAATACTTATGACAGCCTCATTTCTGACCTGTGTCACAACACTGTGATTGAGTAGTACTGTTTTAGGCCACTTCCGAAGAACAAAATTATCCTGAAATATAGAAGTCTACTAATATTGATCATGGCAACAATACTATTAACAATGCTTGTAATCAATCCCCAAGGTTACTTTGGAACTGCGTTTTTTGAAATTGATTTTTGTTCACAACATGTTGATGTGCTTTATAGCCTTATACTCAGAGCTGGCCAAGACGCTCACTAGTCCGTTCACTAAGCTCATTTATTCTCAACATATGAGGCTCACGTGATGAGAACCACTGACCAAGTGTGATAGACTACAAATACAGACATCTGACGTATTTCAATCAACCAATGTGGAATGAGATCCTACTCTTTGCCAGGTACAGTTCTGGAAGTTAAGACGAATAGTGAGAGCCCCAGCCCCCTGGGATCTCAACGTCTACTGGAGGTGACAAAACAATTTCATTGTAGGAGGATTAAATAAAATGGTAAACATGAACACAATACATTATGAGCTCAAGGAAAATGAACTGAATCCAAAAGGGAATGATTAGAGAAAGCTTTGTGAGAGAGATAGTACATTGAGCAGCTGCCCACTGTCAGTAACTATAGTGGGGGCTGTGAGCCAGAGATAGCTGTTAAAAAGTCAGCATGGTGCCTAACATCAGTGAGCTCACAGTTTAATATGAAAGGCAAATCCATTAACTAATCTCAAAGGCAAATGCAAAGTCAATGAACTATGTTGGTGCCCTTGACCCTTCTTCCTTCTAACCGGGCCTCTTACCTTCACCAACCTGTACTTTCTTGCTCCTCTGTGGCAGATAGTTCAAGAATTAATTTCTCAGCACAAAATTCTCTCCTCTTTGGGAATGGCCACAAACATGGGCATAGGATGAGAGGCCACATCTTTATATGACATGGATCCCCTAGAAATAGCTGATTGTTCCAGAAGTCGACATTGGACCCAAACTGGACCATTCCGTGATTTCTCATTCTAAACTAAGATGCACAGGCACAAATGAAGCACATTAATGGCAACACTCTATAAAGAATGATGACAAATTCCTCACACACAGGAGACTCAGCCTGCTTCTGCTCTCTCCACATGTTGCTTGTTGGACTCCTTTCAATTCTATAAGAATTCTCCTAATTTCCTTCCAACTGCTTAGGCTGGTCAGAGTCAATTCTTATGCTTATAGAGCAAGCAACCTTCATACATGTCCCTTGCCCACATAGTCTCCCAACTCTTGTACCCAGTCTAATGGTATTTCCCGGTGATCAAACAGTTTGCTGAGAGATTAATTGCCCATAAAGCTTAGTATGTTATATACCCTCCAGAGAGGTAATTGTTTGGGGGGACTTGTGGAGATACAATGCTGGAATCCAGAGAATTTATGGCAGGGGCATTTCAGGACCTACTGAACCATGATAACCCTGTAAAGAAGATATGTGGCCATAAGGAGAATTATCATTAATGTCCCTCAAATTCCACCAAATATGATTCCAAATCTTAGTTAGCTCTGTAATTTACATAACCAAGTTTACACAGCTAGTA
The DNA here is from genome assembly GCF_037043125.1 of Eumetopias jubatus. Classification (NCBI taxonomy): domain Eukaryota; kingdom Metazoa; phylum Chordata; class Mammalia; order Carnivora; family Otariidae; genus Eumetopias; species Eumetopias jubatus. Next base: position 110,742,629 of record NW_028274808.1, on the reverse strand, counting down.
AATGGCAAAGCCAAAATTTGAAATCAAATCTGGCTGTTTTCAAACTTCATATATTTTTGATACCACAGATGTATCCATTAATCCCTATTTTCATTCTTCCTTTAAATCAGTGGTTCTCAACTGGCGGCAATTTTCCACACAAATACCCAGAAGACTTTGAGCAATGTCTGAAATCATTTTTGGTTGTTAAAACTATGAGGTGCAACTGACATCCAGTGGGTAGAATCCAGGGATGCTGCTAAATATCCTGTAATGCATGGAACACACCCACAACATTAACTATATGGCCCTAAATGCCAAGAGTGCTGAGGTTGAGAAACTCTGCTTCAAATCAAACAAATAAACAAGTTTCTGAAGAATGTATGATTCAAATGTACAAAAACAAAGAATTAAGTAAAAATTCCATTTTTATGCAAGATATTAGACTAGTATGCAGCCACTCATCATAGATTTACTTATGTAAAAGATATTTATATTTTTAAATGCCTTTCCAAATGGTTAGGAAAGGCATGCTTCATAGCAGTAATGTAGAGTATGATCTTATTTTGTAAAATAAAATATACATACGAATGAACATGGGTTCATTTGCATGTAGGAAGAGAACTGGAAAGCTATAATACCACTAAGTTAGTAGTGTCTATCCCTAAGGGGGAGGGAGATTAAATGATTTTTGTTTTTCTTTTTTTTTTCTTGAGATACATTTCTGCATTAAAAGTTATTAGTTTTCATTTTAAGATATAACTCTACTTGTCAGCCTCATGCCTGACCTCAGCTGGTTCAGACTGGCTCACAGTACCACATATTTTGCTTCACCCACCTACATACTCAAGAAAAGAAGCACTGTTTCATTAAAAGAGGCTCAGAAATGGCACCTCTGTTTATGAGGTTCTGGTGCATGTGTGAAAACTTTCATTACATTCCCTCAAGGCCTCATATTTCCCCAAACTTCCTTGCTTTGTACTTAGGTGCCTTAGTCCTAATTCATGCTGGTGACATCCCCACACCACTCTTCTTTCTGCTTCTGAATCAGTTCTTGTTAAGATCACCTTACTTCTCAGTAACCTTTAGCTAAATGAAACATCTTCCACAACTCCAACTCCCCCCACCCCCACCGCCAGCATTTAACCAAGGGAATGGAAGAAAAATCTTAGAACTTAAGTTTTTAACCTAAAACTCAAAACAAAATCATCAATTGAAACACATTTTTTTTCCCAAATAGTTCTAAGGACTCTCAAAATTGACTGTCATATCCTTTCCAGATTTGCTCCTTTCCTGAGGCACAGTAGCTATAGCCCTAGCCATAGTTGTAGTGTATGTCTTCTCTCTGTTCCTATCAAAGCCATAAGAAAGACACACTTGATCTTCATTTGGGGTGTTAACTGAATAGGATGGGTCGGTCCAGAACACCCTCTTTCAGGTACTAGAAGATGAAGTTCTTTGCTACAGGTACATATATATATATATATATATATATATATATATATATATATTTTTTTTTTTTTTTAAATATGGACAACTGACTACGGAAAACCCTCTTTGGGGGGCAAAAGAGCAACTTTTCAGTAACTGAACATTAGCTATCCCAGATTATCAGAAAGTCATTTTCTATAATTTTCCTTCCTTGTTCTTAGTGTTTGTTACTACTGCAAAGACATTTTTATAAAACTCAGAATAAAACAGAATGTCACATCAAATTAAATTATATTCCAAATGGTTACGGCTCTTTTCCACAGAATGAGCATTCAAACCCACTGTACATTCTCAAGACCTTGCCTCTAAACAGGTTCTCTTCTTTTCTCCATTTATTGCACACAGTAGGACATGTGTGATTGCATGTGTAAAAATGTATATATGAATGTGTGTTTGTATGTGGGTATGAGTTTGTGTGTGTGTTTGTTTTATTCCATATGAATGGAGTAAGACATTTACTGAACACCTCAAAACTGAAGCTGGAAAATAATAGCAGATACTCCAAATATATGTGTTAAATGAATGACCAATGAATAAACAAGGTCTTTAACATTTTAAATAAAACTTAAAAGTGATATATTGTCCTTCTTCCTGAGAAGTTCATACCTTTGTAAGAGAGAGAACTTGCATCACCAGCAACTATTCCTGAAAATTTATACCATCTTTGTCATTTCAATAAATACATTAATTGCTTGAATTGGTATCATGCCTTTCCATGAAGGTATCAACATATTTGATGTATTTTAGCTCCTGGAAGAATGAATTAAGTTTAAAAAAAAATCTGTTTTATTGAGAAATTAGTCTGCTAATACTTCATTTAGATTATAAGTAATTAAGGATTCTATATAATCATGGGAAGATGTTACTTTTAGCTGAACTGAAAATAAAATTATAATGAAACAGAAATGATATATTTCATTTTTAAATGATGAGAATGAGTTATTGTTGGATTAAACCCAAGTTACTTTCACATGTAATAAAAGGCAAGCTGTTTTAGTTCCCATATATGGCAATTTCTATGATTAAGGCTAATTTCTCTGGCAATTGTAATTAATAATCTCAGGAAATTTCATCCACAGAAGGCAACGGTCAACTGCTCATCATAAATAATAAAAGCTCTCTTTCATGGAAAGATATTTTAAAACAATAAGCAATTAATGAAAATTATGCAAGTACCCAGAAATTGCAAATGCTAAATTTCAAATGACATGTCCTTTAGCTATCCAACCAGCAAGAGAAGTCGTCTAAAATCTAAAAACTACTGGCAAGAAAAATTACAAGAAAGAAATTAATTACTCATGAATAAAATTCAATATAAATGTTAGAAACATAAATTAAAATAATAATATAATCACAAAACAAGTAGAGAAAGAATAAATTAATAGAGTATAATAGAGGTTTATATTGACTATGTTCAGTTTTGTCCCTAAACTCAAAGCAAATAATTTATATATCTCATACTTTATATAATCTCATACTCTATATTTATTTCATATATTTATCAGAAGAAGTTGATATGTAGAAACTGCCTTATATTTAAACTGCCTCATACACTAAAATCAGATTTTTAATTTTGTGAAATCATAATTTCTCAAGTACTGGAAATACTTCCCTATTATCAAAACTAATTTTTACCTCTGTTAAAGGACTTTCTTAGATTTGGATTACAAACATATGTTTGTATTATACCAGAAACTTTAACTGAATAATTTTTTAAAACAGAGTCACTATCTGGGAAGACAGTGATAGCATTGTGATAGATCTAAATAGAAAACAATTTCTACTGTTCTCTCTGACTCTTTCTGCAGTATCCTGGGTCAAGACCTCCTGTTGATCAATTCTCGCACCAGCTCTACTAGTCAGTTCTAAAGGGTTCCCTTCCAGTTCAAACTCATTAGCAATCCCTAAATTTCAACAAAAATCAAAATTAAGTGGTGATATGTCCCAGAAAATTACTCAACACATCAGACTTTTATTCAATGATGAATTACTTTCTATGATAGGCAATAATTTGTCTAATATGCTACTCATCACAAACACACCTTGTATCTCTTAAATATTTTTATATCTCTGAATTGTATCTTATTCAGCTTATTTGGTCCATTCATCTTCACAGATCTGAGTTTAAAGCTGTTTTCCCCCTTATATGGACAAGCATGTCATCTGCAATGAAGACTCTGTAGGGTGTTGTCGCAGACATTTTTGTCTGCCACATATCTCATATTAGATGTCTATTCTGTAATAGGACTTTCGGACATTCCTCTGTTGACAGAACATCAACCCACTGATGAAAATTAGGTTATCACCCCATGGACAAGCATCACTAACTGAAACTCTAGAAATCAAACCATGGAACACTAAGAATAAAAACAGTAAGAATAGTTTCACATGCTGTATATGACATGCAAAATACAGTATTTTTTCTCACTCTTATTAAAATGGAATATTTTCCTTCACCTGGTCAATGTCAATTAGTTATAGTTAAGCCACAATATTTTGTGACAAGTGACATGTCTCTCAATAAAAGGAAAAGTATATCACAAGCCTACTTCTTAGCTGTGACATGCTGTCTAGGCTCTGGTATGCCTCAAGTTGGAAAATATGCCTTTCCCTTCACAAAGAGAAATACCACATGCCACAAAGACTGTGAACCCTGTAGAGTTACTTACTTATGGTTTTCTGAAACTCAAAACTACCTGTTTTTAAGTCATATGTTATTAATATATTTTTATTTAATTTTTTAAAAAGGCATTCTTCTAATAGCAATTTATTGGGATAATCCCAAGCAACTGCAATTCATTTGACTACTCTATGATATTTTATTTTTAAATCTCAGGTAACATGTCCTTGAGGTGAATGCTACAGCTATCTAGCTATCTTCAAACTTTAGACTGACTATCTAAAGCAGTGATTCTTAAACTTGTCTTCACATTGAAATCATCTAGGAGATTCAAAAACATACCAATGATTATCTTCCACCCCAGAGATTGCAAATTAACTGGTCCCAGTGTGTCCTGAGCTTGGAAATTTTTAATATATCCTAAGATGATTCCAATGTGCAACCAAATTTGGAAACTACTGGTCTGTTAGGAATATTGATTAACATACCACCTTAGATATTTACTTTCATCATTGTCTGACAAAGTCAGAGAATGATATTCAGACTAATTAACCTTACTAGTAATTGTTACCACATATTAAAATGTCAAGCATTTTGCCAACATTTTATCTAATCCTCACAACTATTATTATTCTCACTTCGTACATGGAGAACTAAAGGTCAGAAAGTTTAGGTTGTTTTCCCAATGACATCAACTAATAAATGGCAGGGCTGGTATTTGAATCCACGTCTGTTTGACACTAAAAGACCTATTCTGGGGCACCTGGGTGGCTCAGTCGATTAAGCAGCTGCCTTCAGCTCAGGTCATGATCTCAGGGTCCTGGGATAGAGCCCCATTTCAGGCTCCCTGCTCAGCACGGAGTCTGCTTCTCCCTCTCCCTCTGTGCTCTCTCACCCTCCCTCCTTCTCTCTGTCAAATAAATAAATAAATAATCTTTAAATAAATAAATAAATAAATAAATAAATAACCTATTCTTTCCCCTATGCCATACATTTTCAGTGGAGGTAATATCACCTCCAAGGAAATAAAAATTAAAGAAAGTGAAGATCAAAAGATTCTCACATATGGGTTTTGGCCCTCCAAAGTTCAACTTTGCTGATGAAATCCTATTCTCTAATATTTAATTTATCTTACTGAAAAAAATTTAAATTTAACTTTATTTTTCTACTTAGGAGGTTAATAATGAAATAAAAGGTTGAGAGACACTGTACTATACCATACTCTGCCTCCAACAATTTTGGCTAATAATTAGTTAACATGTATACTACTCACGTACCTCATACATATTATCTACTTATCTACATTATATAGAATGCCTGTAAAGAAAGTGTCTCTCCCCTCAATTTTTTAATTCCCAAGTTGTACTTAACAATTGAAAAGAACCACAGTATAAACAAAACTGTATATGTTATAGGTCCCCATGATGCTAATGATAGGAGAGGAAGTAGTAAGTCCCAAGAGCATTATCTAAAAGTCTGTATGAATGTCTATTATATTGTTACTCCAGCATTATAGCAGTAGGTTGTTGGTTCAAAAACTTGGGAATTTCCTGGGTGAAATCTGAAACTGGCCCGGTGCATGGAGGGCAAGCAGAGACCAAAGAAAAAAGGCAGAACACTCCAGATTGGTAGGCGGCAGGTTTAGCAAGGGAACTTACTTATAAGGCTTGTCTTGGGTGGCCACAAGATGAGTACATCTCTACACCCCACCTACCAGAATCTTTGCAGTTTATATAGAGGCCTTAACTGGATTCAGTCACAGAATATGGTCTCAACAACACATTACTTTCTCAAGGCTGTGTCCTTGAGGCAGCCTTTAAGTATACGGGAGAGGGTGAGGAGTCTCCAAGTGCCTGGGTCCAACCTGAGGGTCAACTGGTGGTCATGTCCTCCTGATGACCTCCTTCAACATAGGTATATACCAGGGTAAGCTTTCTTTGATATGACATGGTTATATGTCAAATTATTTAAAAGTTTAAACATCTGGAGGCAAGAATCAAATCATTCAACTTTGTATCTCCTATAGTACTAGGTGTCATATAACTAGTCAATCAACAAATATGCATGAAATTAAAAAGAAAATGGAATTTCCATTACCATACCATCACATAATCCAATACACACAATAATAAAACAATTTTAAGCAAACTTTAATTAGTATTTATTGATTCAGAAGATGTTTTTTCTACTTTCTTTAGAACCATTAATTTTATTTTTTTAAAGATTTTATTTATTTATTTGACAGAGATAGACACAGCGAGAGAGGGAACACAAGCAGGGGGAGTGGGAGAGGGAGAAGCAGGCTTCCCCCTGAGCTGGGAGCCTGATGTGGGGCTCAATCCCAGGACCCTGGGATCATGACCTGAGCCAAAGGCAGACGCTTAACCCACTGAGCCACCCAGGTACCCTTAGAATCATTAATTTTAAAACATTTTTTATTCTATAACAGAGGAAAGGGTAGCACAGAATAAGTATCAAACTTTAATTTAATATCTTCTCTTAAAAACTACCAATTCGATTTACCAAGTTGTCACCATTGCCCTATGAATAACACATAAAGAGGCATTTGAGGATACTGGCAAGTGCTCAACTACTGAACTCAGACTTTGGCTAAAGTCAATGATAGAGGCTACCCTACAGTAACCTGTAGGTGCCCTCTTGGGAAGATGTATCCTAATTTAAGCCAAAGAGTCAACGTGTATATGCTCATATTAAGGAAACATAGAAAGAAATTGAAGTGACAATCAGAAATATGGTGTCATAATGTCTATTTGTCCAAGGCGAAAGGGCTTTTAACAATTCCTCAAAGGAGTTATTATTTTGAAAACTAACAATCCAATAATCAAGGAGGACTCCTTTGTGAGCATTCTAGAAAAATACCCTGAGGCTTCTAGCTAGTGAAACAAAAAATATTTGAGAATGTTCCTGGGGGTCAATGATGCCAAAAGAGGAGTCACTGTGAGCTATTAGCTGGGAGTTGCTATCCACACCCATGGCCAGTGGGCTGTACAGAAGAACAGAATTGAGGTAGAAAAGAAAATCCAAAAGGAGCTTTCTGTAACCCTTTATGCACCTAGAGGTCCTACCCAGACTGAGTATCTTTTGTTATTCTTCCCCCTAAGGAGAAAATAAAATCTACCAGAAAAAAACAAAACAAAACAACAACAACAACAAAAAACTAGCTAAATTTGCATTGCAGAATTCAAGCCAGTTATTGACTCAGAAGGGTAAAGTAGAATTCAGATCCCTGGCCTAAAGGGAGTCTGTCCCATCGAAGGAGCTATAATAATAATAGTAATAATAACAATGGTCTATAACATTTGTTGACTATTTGCTATATGTAAGTCACCATGTTTGGTGTTTATATTCATTTTTTCATTTAAAACTTTCAAAAATCTCACGAGAATTTTTTCTTCTTATATACAAAGAAAGAAGGCTAGAGAGTTTAGGTGTATAAAATGCTGGACAACAGAATTTGCTTTGAGTTTTCTTGTGTTATAAGCTAATACTTGAACTTGCAAGCTTAATCCTCTCACAAAAACCTTCCTTTTCTTACAGCTATGGGTGTTATGGAGAACCTTTGCTTCCTTTGTTAGGGGCAGAAATCTAACTCAAACTAGGCAAAGCATAGATCCTGTTAAAATACAGATTCTGATTCAGAAGCCCTGAGGCAGGGCCTGAAGTCCTGTATATCTAGCAAATTCCTAGGTGATGTCATAGACCACACTTTAAGTAGCAAAGCACTAACCTTCTTTCTATGCATTGCCCACATATGTTTAATGTGGTAGATGCTCTAAAGCTTAGGACTCACCAAGAGGAATGAATGCAATCTCACATGCTTGTCTGAGTATGATGCCTTCTCAGGACCAGCTGTGTCCCCGTCACAACACTGAAATAGCAGAGGTGTTGCACGTCAAGATCGAGACATATTGGCAGAACTCTGTGATAAAAACACTTTACAATTTCATAGCACCTTTCATTCCAAAGTGTTTCAGAAGCTATATACATTCAGCACCACAGAAAGATGATAGAGGCAGCAGACTCCATGGGGTGAAGGAGGTGTCAAGGGATGTAGTGGGGGTGGAGGAATAAGTAAGCCAAGGACAGTGGGACATTTCTCTATTAAAGGCAACACAACACCAAAAAATTTTCAATGAAAAAAAAATCTTTAAGTTTCATGTTCAAAGAATGATAATGCATTCAAAGAATGATAATGATAATAGGCTAATGTTCAGAATCATTTTTATAAGATCATCTTCTTTCAATAAGTTGCTTATTCATATGTTTATTCTGTGAGCACAGAGAAAAAGAAAAGAAAATCAGAAATGAGCTAAACAAACAAGATTCTTAAAGATATCAGGAAATCTATAAGGTCTGAATCCAATAATTACAGCTTATATAGACTATCTCAGACTTCTTAATTAAACAATCAAGTCCTAAAATCTTAGAAGACAGCTTTCCATAACATATTCCATGGTACGGGAAGTAGCTTTTCGTTTGCAGAGCATTTAGTAGAAGAAATGACTTTTCTAAGTATTACAAAATGCAAACATCTAACTTAAACTTAATATACCTGGTGACAATGTGGGTAGTTTATATATGTTTTGGAGGGGGGAAAAAGTCATTAGATGACAGAACTTGAAAATGGAAACTTTTAAATGACTCCTAGAGAGACTGCCTTTAAAAGAAATTCACTTTCTAGCTGCTGTTTCCCATTTGTTACCAGGGACTCTTGGGGGGCTTCCAGTGACTTGGAAAGAGTTCTATTTTCACTTCTGCTGGCTCTTCACTTCTGTGACTACATCCAGATGATAAATGAGGACCCACAAGCTCCCACAAGACTGTTTTAAAGAGTGTTCTCCAGGCAGTATGTGGCTACCTGCCAGGGAAGCACATACCAAATTAAAAGGGTGAAGAGAGAAATCCTTTGCTATTTCATATTTCCTGGGGTTTCCAGTGAACTCATTGCATTAGTCTTCTTTGTGAAATGTTTCAGTAAATGCGCTTATTTATGAACAATCACAAAAACCTCAAGATAACAAGGAAAAAGAGAACAGGGGTTCTTAGACCAGAAATCCATCTTTCCACTCTTTTTTATTCACTATCCTCCTGTTTTTTCTCCTCCCAATTTCACTTGAGACAAGGTGGTGAAACCTTCCCCCAGCCAGCAGATAACAGTGGTCACTCCATCAGGAGGCGGTAGTCTTGAATCCCAGAGTTATTGTTTTGTCAGAGAAAAAAAATCATGCTACTCTTAACCCACAAAGGTATTTTCCTTTAGGAAAAATCATTAAAATGACCTGTTACTCTTGTATCCTCACAGTATAATTCTGGGCCACAGGAAAACTTCTGCTCAAAGTCCTATTTTTATAAATGATGAAAGTAACTGATGCATCTGGTTATCTCTCAGAATTTTGTCAGTTTCACAACTAGAAATGGTGCTGCCAGGCTCACTCCAAAGGAAGCTGGTGGTGAAGTGTAGGCTTCAGATAAGGATTTACACTGAGAGTCCAGCTCCAGAAACTGCACAAAAGATTATAGATATGAGACAGGCAACGAGAAAGGTGCAGTCATAAAATTAGTTATTGCAATCTTGCAGATAAATGATTATGCTCCATTTTGGTTTGCTGTACACTTGACAATAGCGCAGAAACAAAACTGAATATACACCTTGTGAATTATAATAATCTAAATTGCCAGCTTGGAATAACAGTATAAAAAGAAAGGAAAGTTACCAGTTAAATGGCATATTTTAAGCAATGAAGTCTTTGGAATTACATCCTTATTTGACTCATCATTTGACTTACTGATAGTCCATTTGTTCCTCAAAGATTTAAGTTGCCTAAACATTTAATTAATGTCAACTACATAAATATCAATTGAAGGCTTACTCCATTCAGGCGCAGTTCTAGGAATTGGGGATTCTTAGTAATCGAGACAAGTATGGTTTTGCCTCCCAAAGTTTACTAACATTTCAGTCTGGTTGAGCATGAAGAATGTAATTGTCCTAGTATGAACTACTGAAACTAGAACAGTACTATTGAGACCTTTATAATCCTTACATCATCCACTACTTTTTGAACACATATTTATGGAGGGGAAGTGTTTGTCTTTAACACAAAATTTACCATACCAGTCTGTACAATCTGTAAAATCTAACAAGTTCTCTTCTGCTGTCTGAGTCCATACTCATTAAAGACACTTTAACATGGATAATAAAACATTTCCAGAGCTCAGATGAACAGTTTAGTGTAACTGAATTTAACTCCAAAAACACCTACTGATTGTTTCTGAAGTATAAAACATATTGTATGCCCACCCTGCCCCTCAAGGAGCACAAAACCAATTAAGAAATGGTACCCACTCTTAGGTTGTTTTGGTGGCATTCAGGAAATATTTACATGAAGAACAGGAATAAAAAGTAGAATGAGATAGACCCTGTAACATAGGTTTAAACTTATGCTCAAGGTGTATGTGGTATCAAAAGGTTAGCTACGACAACAGGAGATCTCTACAGAAGCTGTAACTGCAAGAATGCCATGAAGAATGAATTAATCTCATCAAGCAGATTGGGTGAGGGCAGAAGAGTACAATGGTTAAGAACTGGCAACACAATATGATGGTCAGAATTTTGGCACTATTTCTTACTAGTTGTATGACTTGGTCTAGTTTCTCATTTGTGAACAAGGATAACGTAAGAGTACATAATAAGGATGCTACAAATACTAAATATAATGATTCATGTAAAGTACTCTACACAGTACCTGTTACATAGTGCTCAAAAAATATTAGTTTCTATTATTATTAGAGAGTAAGAGTAAAGGAAGAGAAGCAGGGAAGTAAGTATAGATTATGTTTAAGGAATAGCTGAAGAGGCATATGCAGAGCCTATTGAAAAAGGGACCTTGAGAGATAGATTATTTTTTTAAAGATTTTATTTATTATTTGACAGAGAGAGACAACAAGAGAGGGAACACAAGCAGGGGGAGTGGGAGAGGGAGAAGCAGGCTTCCCGCTGAGCGGGGAGCCCGATGCGGGGCTCGATCCCAGGACCCTGGGATCATGACCTGAGCTGAAGGCAGATGCTTAACGACTGAACCACCCAGGCACCCCTTGAGAGATAGATTATTGAGGGTCTCAAAATACAAGAAAAGTAAATTGCCTTTATTATATAAGTAATAAAAAACCACCCAAGGGTTTGGTATAACGGAGTAAGTGACATAACCAAACCATAATTAAATTGTATTTCACTCCTACCAATTTTAAGATATTTCAAAAGTCTTTTTAAGATGAATAGTTGTACAATGATCGGGATTTTGAGTAATCATAATAATAACTACTGTTCACCAAGCACTTATTAGACACAAGCATTGTGCTCAGTACTCTGCATATTTTTTATTTAATCTTTACCCCAAAAAATCAATAAATCATGTATAATCAGATAAATATAACAGAAAACTAAAGCTCAAAAAGGTTAAAAAAAAAGGGCCAAGGTCACACAGCTTAAAGAAAAGTGAGTATTATGGAACAATAAGTCCTTCAACAAACTTAATAGCATGGTTCTGGTTTGTTCTATCCTAATATATATCACACTCCATTGTACTTGACTGCTTAATTGTCTGCTATCCCCACTAGAGTGAAAGTTCCTTGAATTGGGGATTGTACATCAGTCACTATTGTGATCAGGCAATTAATAACCATGTTGTGAATAAATAAATAAATGGATAAATATAATTTTATAACAGAATTTTTCTTAAGTGGCATATTTCTAAGCTTCATTTGACTTACTACAAGCCTGCTAGAACTGTTTCTAGAATATATGTACAGAGCTTATATTTTTAATTCTTTTAAACTTTATAACAGAATAGTTTTAGGAATTTTTCTGGTCTGATTAATGTATTAGACCCTTTAAAATATAACCAAAATGATACTTTCAGTATTTGATTGATGCACCTTGTATTTGTGCCATCAACAAGTTCATGGCTTTTTGTTAAATGACTTACATTATTCTAGACAAGGGAAGCTTCAATTTTCTATTTTTTGAGTAATCTTTTCCATGAAGAGGAAAAAAGTTATTTCTTAAAACTAGACTACATTTAGAGTCTTCTAGAGTCAATTTAACCCATATTCAGCACAGTCAAAAAAGAAAAAGTGCATAACAAAGATAAAAATATGAAACACAATAACTCTAAAAATGGGCAATCGATAAGATTAAAAAGAATACAAACACTTCAGATCATTTAAGTATGGGTTTTGTCTGGCTGACTGATGTTGATTCTCTGGCTCCAAACAGAAGTTATACTGTCATTTGTTCAATACATTGAAACTGATATTATTTGTTAAACATTACAATGGATAATCTTAAATGGCTTGCAATTTAAAAGCGGAAAGCCCATAAAACAATTTGATTGTTCCAGAAGATTTATAATCCAAATAGCTTTTTCTCTTTGGTTCAACACACAAAATGTGAGGCTTCTGATGATTCATAAAAGCTAAAGGGTAGCTAGAAAAATCAAGTTCGAGGATTTTTAAATTACCAAGAATAATCCAGACAGAAAAAATGTAAATGTATCTGGGTTGGGTGATTACCAAAAATTTTAATTTCTGTATTAAGATTTCTTTATCTTTCATGTTTTCTACAGTTATAATAGAGTCTGATTCCATTTATGATGTTTGATTGTTGACAGCTTTTAAAGCCCATCACCACCCTTCCTTTTCTGCCCCTCAAACTGTTAAGAAACTCCAGATGCTGCCCTCTTTGGTGCCAGTGGGAAGTTCAAACCACATAATCCCTGGGCCATGCACAGGAACCCACACCCTAGACCCATCCCCTAACTACTGTAAAAGCTAAGCCAGTCTCCTTTCCCTGCTCCTTCACACTATCTCTGGACCTGCTTGGGAGCCAACCCTGCACTTCACAGAAAGCTCATTTGCAAGTAATCTTTTCATACCCACTTGGTGCATGCGTGGTATCATCAGTCTCAATATCGAAACAAATTTTGGGTTAGAGTTCATTCACCTCTACAGAGTGGGTGACAAGTGTCAATGTATATTATTTTTATAATTTAAAAAGCACATAAAAAATGAATAACGTTTAGGGGTGCCTGGCTGGCTCAGTTGGAAGAGCATCTGACTGTTGATCTCAGGGTTCTGATTCGAGCCCCATGTGGAGTGTAGTGATTACTTAAATAAATAAAACTTTAAAAAATGAACGAGGTTTAAGAGTATTGATGAACCTTATCAGCTTACACCATGTATCTCATGCACACACACATCCGTGCACACACAGACACATACACACACATAGCAAGATAAAATATATGTCACTTTTCAATGCATATTTCCCAGATATTTTGCAAAAATAATTTTACATTAGATCATGGAAGGAATTAAACTACTGTTTTCAAATAACTTGTGGAAATATTATATGGTATGAATAACTGACAAAATGAACAGTGAGGAAATTTTTATCAGAGTATATTGTGAAAATAAAGGTATTACAAGTAAACATTTATCAAATGGTATTGTGAACTAGGCTCAGGTATAAAAGCTTTATATGTATTTACTACTTTAGCCCTCACAACAACACTGTGCAGTAGATATTTCAAGATCCCATTTTACAGATGGGGAAACTAAAGCCCAAGGAGATTAAGTAACTTGCTTAAGATCACAAAACTAGTAAATGGGAGATTTGAGATTTGAAAAACCAGAAAACATACTTCCACAATTACATACCATAAAATGGCTCCTAAACCACTTTCTCTCTAAAATCTAATAAACTGATTATTAGGGGATGGTTCAAGATGATGGTATAGGAAGATACTGAACTCACCTCTTCCCACAGACACACTAAATCTACAGTTACATATAGAATAAATTCCCCTTGGGAGCACCTGGGTGGCTCAGTCACTAAGCATCTGCCTTCAGCTCAGGTCATGATCCCTGGGTCCTGGGATGGAGCCTCACATCGGACTCCCTGCTCTGCAAGAAGCCTGCTTCTCCCTCCCCCACTCCCCCTGCTTGTGTTTCCTCTCTCACTCTCTCTGTCAAATAAATCAATAAATAAATCTTAAAAAAAAAAGAATAAATTCCCTTTGAAAAAGATCTGAAAACTAGCTGAACACCTCCTTCACAACAAATAGTAAAATCAAGATGGTTAGGAGAGACAGAGATGTAGTCTTGCCAAAAACCCCACCCCAGCACAGCATCCCTCAATCAGGAAGGATCTCACAAACGAGCTTCTCTGTGAGGAGTGAGCAGTTTGTGCCCCATAGGCACTCCAACCCAGGACCTATAATGGAGAAATGAGACCCTAAAACATCTAGCTTTGAAAACCAATGGGGCTCACATCCAGGAGACCTAAAGGACAGTAGGGAACTGAGAAACTTCTCTTAAAGGGCTTGCGTACAGATTCAGTCATTCCAGGGACCAGTGCAAAATGAGCAGTTTGCAAAGCACCTAGACTATATGTGAAGATGATTCATTTGGTAATCTTATATCATCTGCCAGAGGGGCAAGGGCCTATTGGGACACTCTCCAGAACTGGAGACACTGGCAGGCACCATTTTTGTGCTCTCCCTCTACTATGATAATTTTGATGGATGTGCCCAGACCGAGTGCTCTTCCACTGCCTCACTAAAGAAAATAGGTACATCTTAGCCCTGCATTTTCCTAACTCCTTGTGAAAGCAGGCAGGCCCTAGTGGTGCACTCTTCAGCTGCCTTGCTAAAGCCAGGGAGCATGTGCAATCCAAAGTAAGAGATACCCCTTGATCAACTGCCTCTGGTGGCCAGGGACAGGCTTGCATTCCTGGGTTCCACAGGACTATAACAATCAGAGAGACCACTTTTAGCAGACTAGCACCCCAGGGCACCACACAGACAACAGACTGAAACACACCCCTAGACTTTTTGTGAAAAAGGCATATTTACTTGTCCTGGAGCTTCAGCCTGAGGGGCAGATTTCAGGTTTGTCACATATCTGTAGGCTACAAAAGTGCTCTCATGGAATGTAGATGGAGGGACACCATCTTTGTGCTTTCCCTAGGCCTCATTACAGCTCACTGGTGTCTCCCAGAAAGGAGTTTATACACTTGTCTGAAGCTCCAATTTTTGCAACTGTCACCCAGGAAACATCTCTAGATTGGTCTGATCTGGAGGTTGGCAGAGTTTGATTGTGGTACCAACGAACTGTATATATTTGTACACTTTAAAAGTTTCTGCCTGAGGGTCTGGCTTCCAATTAGTCTGAAACTAGGTGTTGACTGAGCGTCCTCTCTTTGGAACACTGACAGGTCTTGGCACACCCTCAACCAGGAACTGTTAATAATAAATCAGCCTGCTTAGATAATTACAAGGGTTTGAGAGACAACCAAGAGCTAGGGCAAGGTTGAAAGATAAGGTCCATCTCCTACACAAGGCCATTTCTTAAAGACTGGAAGAGATAGCTGTTTCCTAGTACATAGAAACAAACAGAGAGTCAAGCAAAATTAGGAAACAGAAGAATATGTTCTAAGCAAAGCAGCAAGATAAAACTACAGGGAAAAGCCTTAATGAAACAGAGATAAATAATTTATCTGATAAAGAATTCAAAGTAACGGTCATAAAGATGCTCATGGAATTTGGGAGAAGAAAAGATAAACACAATGAGAACTTCAGCAAAGAGACAGAAAAATATAAGAAAATACCAAACAGAAGTCACAGAGCTGTCTTCAGTTCTTAATACTGAACTAAAAAATACACTACTGGGGTTCAACGTCAGACTAGATGAAGCAGAAGAAAGGATCAGTGATCTATAAGAGAGGACAGTGGAACTCACACAAACAGAACAACAGAAAAAAAAATATTTTAAGTGTGAAGACGCCTTTTGTGACCTATGGAACAATATCAAGCAAAATAACATTTGCATTATAGGGGTCCCAGAAGGAGAAGTGAGAGAGAAAACAGGAGAAAACTTATTTGAAGAAATAATGGTGGAAAACTTCCCTAACCTGGGAAAGGAAAAAGACATCCAGATCCAGGAAACCCAGAGAATTCCAAATAAAATGAACCCCAAAAATCCACACCATGACACATTATAATTAAAATGTCAAAAGTTGAAGATAGAGAAAAAAATCTTAAAAGCAGCAAGAGAAAAGCAATTTTTTACATACAAAGTAATCTCCACAAGACTAAGCAGAATTTTCAGCAGAAACTGCAGGCCAGAAAGGAATGAAATTATATGTTCAAAGTGCTGAAAGGAAAAAACTTCTAACCAAGAATATTTTACCTAAAAAAGGTTATCATTCAGAATTGAAAGAAAGATAGGGTTTCCCAAACAAACAAAAGATAAAGGAGTTCATCTCTACTAATCTAGCCTTAAAAAAAAAAAAAGTTAAAAGGACATCTTAAGGTGAAAAGAAAGAACATTAATTAATAGCAAGAAAATATATGAAAGTACAAATCTCACTGGTAGAAGTAAATATATATCAACGGTAGTGAATTAATCAGTTATGAAGCTAGTATAAAGGTTAAAAAACAAAATCAGCAAAAATAACTACAATTACTAAAATCGGTTAAGGAATACACAAAATTTTAGAATGTAAAATGTGACATCAAAACATAAAACATAGGGGAGAGTAAAAGAGTACAGTTTTAGAATGTACTCAAACTTAAGTTTCTAGCAACTTAAAATAGACTAGTTAGGCTATTACATGTGAGTTCATGATAACCCACAAAGCAAAAACTTATAGGTGATTAAAAAAGAAGAAGGAGAAGGAGGAGGAGGAGGAGGAGGGGAAGGAGAAGATGAAGGAGGAGAAGGGGGTGGAGGAGGGGTAGGAAGAGGAGGAGGGGGAGGAGGGGACGATGGGGGGGGAAGGAGCAGGAGAAGGAAGGAATCTAAGCATAACACTAAAGAAAGTCATCAAACCATAACAGAAAAGAGCAAAATAAGAACAAAGAAGCAGAGAGAAACTACAAAACAGTCAGAAAACAATTAACAAAATGGCAATAAGTACATACCTATCAATAATTACTTTAAATGTAAATGGACTAAATTCTCCAATCAAAAGACATAGACCAGCTGCATGGATAAAAAGCAAACAAACGACGACAACAACAAAAGCCAAGACCATCTATATGTTGCCTACAAGAGACTCACTTCCAATGTGAAGACACACACAAACTGGAAGCAAAGGGATGGAAAAAGATATTTCACACAAATGGAAATCAAAAGAAAGCTGGGGTAGCTATATTTATATCAAGTAAGATTGACTTCAAAACAAAGACTGTAATAATAGATAAGAGAGAACATTACATAATGATATGGGGTCAATCCCACAAAAAAATAAACATTTGTAAATATTTATGCATCCAAATAGGAGCACCTAATATATAAAGTAAATATTAACAGATCTAAAGGAAGAAATTGACAGCAATACAATAATAGCAGAGGACATTAATGTCCCACTTACACCAATGGATAGATTATCCATACAGAAAATCAATAAGGAAACATCAGCCTTAATCAACACATTAACCCAGATGGACTTAATAGATATACAGAGAACACTCCTTCCAAAAACAGCAGAAGACACATTCTTCTCAAGTGCATATGGAGCATTCTCCAGGATAAATCATACATTAGGCCACAAAACAAGTCTCAACAAATTTAAGAAATTTGATCATACCAAGTGTCCTTTCTGACCACAATGGTATAAAACTAGAAATCAATTACAAGGAGAATACTGAGAAAAATCACAAATATGTGGAAATTAAACAACATGCCACTGAACAATCAATGGATCAATGAAGAAATCAAAAAATACCTTGAAACAAAAATGTAAATGTAACTTACTAAAACCTATGGGATGCAGTGAAAGTGGCTTTAAAAGAGAAGTTCATAGTGATACAGGCCTATCTCAAGAAACAAGAAAATTTTCAAATAAATGATTTAACTTCACACCTAAAGGAACTAGAGAAAAAAAAGAACAAATGAAGCCCAAAATTAGTAGAATGAAGTAAATAAGAAAGATCAGAGTAAAAATATATAAAACAGAGACTAAAAAGACAATAGAAAAGATCAATGAAATGAAAAGCTGGTTTTTTGAAAAAAATTTAAAAACTGACAAACACAGTTAGCTAGATTCATCAAGAAAAAATGAGAGGGTTCAAATAAATAAAATCAGAAATGAAAAAGTTACAACCAATACCACAGAAAAACAAAGTACTATAAGAGACTACTATGAACAATTATAAACCAACAAATTGGACAACCTAGAAGAAATGTATAAATTCCTAGAAACATACAATCTCCCAAGACTTAATCATGAAAAAATAGAAAATCTGAATAGACCACTTACTACTAAGGAGATTAAATCAGTAATCAAAAACTTCCCAACAAACAAAAGTCCAAGACCAGATAGCTTCACTGGCTAATTTTACCAAATATTTAAAGATTTAATATCTAGCTTTCTCAAACTCTTTCAGCAAATTGAAGAAGAGAGTATTCTTCCAAATTCATTTTATGAAGCCAGCATTACCCTGATACCAAAATCAGAGGACACCACAAAAAAGAAAATCGTAGACCAATATCCCTGATAAGCACAAATGAAAAAATCCTCAACAAAATATTAGCAAACTGAATTCAACAATACAGTAAAAGGATCATTTAGTATGATTGAGTGGGATTTATTCCAGGGATGCAAGAATGGTTCTACATCCACAAATCAATCAATGTGATACACCACATTAACAAAATTAAAAAGAAAAATCATATGATCATCTCAATAGATACAGAGAAAGCATTTGACAAAATTCAACATCCATTTACATAAAATCTCTGAACAAAGTGGGTATAAATGGAATGTACCTCAACGTAATAAAGGCCATATACAACAAGCCCACAGCTAATGTCATAGTAGGTGGTATGAAGCTGAAATATTTTCTTCTAAGATCAGGAACAAGACAAGGATGCTCAATCTTGACACTTTTATTCAACATGGTATTAGAAGTCTTAGCCAGAGCTATTAGGCAAGAAGAATAAATAAAAGGCATCCAAACTGGGAAAAAAGTAGTAAAATTGTCACTATTTTTGTGGACAACATAATTTTATATATAGAAAACCATAAGAGACTCTTAACTATAGGGAACAAACTGAGGGTTGCTGGAGGGGAGGTGAGTTGGGGGGATAGGGTAATTGGGTGATGGGCATTAAGGAGGGCACTTGATGTAATGAGCACTAGGTGTTATATGCAACTGATGAATCACTAAATTCTACCCCTGAAACTAATAATACACTATATGTTAACTAAGTTGAATTTAAATAAACTCTAAAAAAAAAAAGAAAGAAAAGCCTAAAGACCCCACCAAAAAAAAAAAAAAAAAAAAACTCTTTAGATAAATGAATTCAGTAAAAGTTACAGGGTATAAAATCAACATACAAAAATATGTTGCATTTCTATACACTAAGAATGAACTATAAGAAAAAGAAATTAGGAACACAATCCTATTTAAAATTGCATCAAAAACAATAAAATACCTAGGAATAAATTTAACCAAAAAGATGAAAGATCTGTCCACCAAAAATTACAAGACACTGATGAAAGATATCAAAGAAAACACAATTAAATAGAAAGATATTCTGTGCTCACAAACTGGAAGAGTTAATACCATCAAAATGTCCATATTACTCAAAATAATCTACAGATTCAATGCAATCCTTACCAAAATTCCAATGGCAATTTTCACAGAACTAGAACAATTAATTCTAAAATTTGTGTGGAACATCAAAAGACCCCACACAGCCAAATCAATCTTGAGAAAGAACAATACTTGGGGCATCTGGATGGCTCAGTGATTAAGCATCTGCCTTCGACTCAGGTCATGATCCCAGGGTCCTGGGATTGAGCCCTGCATCAGGCTCCCTGCTCCACGGGAAGCCTGCTTCTCCCTCTCCCTCTGCTTGTGTTCCCTCTCTTGCTGTGTCTCTCTCTGTCAAATAAATAAATAAAATCTTAAAAAAAAGAAAAGAACAATACAGGAAGTATCATTCTCCCTGATTTCAAACTATACTACAAAGCTAAAGTATTCAAAACATGATGTTGGCATAAAAAGCAGACACAAAGATAATAGAACAGAATAGCAAAACCAGAAATACATAGTCAATTAATCTAAGACAAAAGGGAAAATACTTACAATGAAAAAAGGACAGTCTCAAAAAAAAAAAGGACAGTCTCTTTAATAAATGGTGTTGGAAAAGCAGGACAGCCACATGCAAAAGAATGAAACTAAACTACTATCTTACACCATACACAAAAATTAACTCAAAATGGATTAAAGACTTAAACATAAGACCTGAATCATAAAGCTCCTAGAAAAAAACATAGTTGATAATCTTGACATTGGTCTTGGTGATGTTTTCTGGAATTTAATTCTAAGACCAAAGGCAACAAAAGCCAAAATAAATAAGTGGGACTGCATCAAATTAAAAGCCTCTGCACAGCAAAGAAAACCATCAATAAAATGAAAAGGCAACCTATTGAATGGGAGAAGATATTTGCAAATCGTTACCTGTTAAGGGGTTAATATCCAAAATATATAAAGAACTCATAGAGCTGAATAGCAAAAAGATAAGTACAATCTGATTTTTTAAATGGGCAGAAGGTAGTTCTAATTAAAAAAAAATAGAGGATCTGAATAGACATTTTTCTAAAGAAGACATACAGATGGCACACAGGCAATGAAAAGATGCTCAGCATCACTAATGGTCTGGGAAATGCAAAACAAAACCACACTGAGCTATTACTTCAGACCTATTGGGATGGCTATCATACAAAAGATAAGAGATAAATGCTGGTGAGGATGTTGAGAGGGATCCATCATGCACTGTTGGTAGAAATGTAAATTGGGTCAGCCACTGTGAAAGACAATATATAGGTTCCTCAAAAAATTAAAAATAAAACTACCATATGATCTAGCAATTCTACTTCTGGGCATTTATTTGGAGAAAATGAAAACATACATTTAAAAAGATATATGCATCCCTATGTTCAGTGCAGTATTATTCATAAGAGTCAAGATACAGAAACAACCTAAATGGCCATCAATGGATGAATGGATAAAGAAGATGTAATACATATATATACAATGGAATACAACTCAACCATAAAAAAGAATGAAATCTTGACATTTGCAACAACATGGATGGACCAAGAGGGTATTATGCTAAGTGAAATAAGTCAGACAGAAAAAGGCAAATACTCTGTGATCTTACTCGTATGTGGATTCTAAAAAACAAAACAAAGCAAACTCATGGATATGGACAATAGAGTGGTGGTTACCAGAGGGCTGGAGGAGTGGGTAAAATGGGTGAGGGGAGTAAGGAGGTACAAACTTCCAGTTGTGAGATGAATAGGTTATGGGATATGGTGTGCAACAGGGATACTATAGTCAATGATATTATGACGCATATTTGAAGGTTACTGGGAGAGTGGATCTTAAAAGCTCTCATCATGGGGTGTACCTGGCTGGCTCAGTGGGTGGAGCATGTGACTCTTGATCTCAGGGTTGTAAGTTCGAGCCCCACGTTGGGTGTAGAGATTACTTAAAAATAAAATCTTAAAAAAAAAAACCTAAACAATGGGACGCCTGGGTGGCTCAGTCAGTTAAGCATCTGCCTTCAGCTCAGGTCATGATCCCAGGGTCCCCCTTGGGATCCCTCTCCCTACTGTTTGTGCTCTCTCTCTCTTTCTCTCTCTCTCTCTCTCTCTCTGACAAATAAATAAATAAAATCTTAAAAAAATAAACAAAATAAAATAAAATAAATTTTTAAAGTTCTCATAATAAAAAAATTGTAACTTTTTATGGGGACAAATGATGACTAGACTTGTTATGGTGATCATTTTGCAGTATATGAAATGTTAAATAATTACATTGTCCACCTATAACATAATGAATGTCAATTATACCTCAATAAAAGATTTAATAATTCCATTTTTATCACAATTATACTTTATACATGATTTATCTATTCCCTTCATGTGAACATTTGTTCTCAGCATTTTTCCAGTGATCAAGCCCTAAACTAAACACAAGCTCCAAAATGGCAGTTATCATGGGTTAAATTTATAGAGCATCCATTCACATTTTTCCTTTTCCTAATAATGGCCCAATTTTTCCTTCAGGCATTCATCTCTTCCCCCATACAACCCAAATGCATACAGGGGCAATTACCACATCATGAGCTCCAGGAGTAAACCTGATTGGGTTAAATTACCTCTGCCAAGATGAAATCAGTGAGGGAGACAAACCATAAGAGACTCTTTATCATAAGAAACAAACTGAGGGTTGCTGGAGGGGAGAAGGGTGGGGGCTGGGGGGCTGGGGAAATTGGATGATGGACATTAAGGAGGGCATGTGATGTAATGATCACTGGGTATTATATGACTGATGAATCACTGAACTCTACCTCTGAACCTAATAATACATTATATGTTAATTAATTGCATTTAAATTAAAAAATAAATAACAGCGTAGGGTGACCTACATACATACATACATAAACACATACATCACCTCTGCCACAGTGATTGGGTGGCGAATACAGACATAAACCAATTAGCATTCGTCATTGACCTAGCCACAAGAATTAGATCAGGAATGGACATGTTATCTAATTTAGATCAATGAAATGCAAAGAAATATTTACATAGAACTCCTGAGAAAAAATTTTTCTCACTCTTAATAAAAAAAAAAAAACACCAGTAAACAAGTTCTCATTTCCTCCAAAAGTGATGAAACAGAAATATAAGGCTTAAAATAACTGCAGTCATTTTACCTCCATGAAGGAAGCCAGCCTGAAGATGAAGCCAATACACAGAGGAGGGTACAGCTGAACAAACTGGAGAAGCAGCCAGAACTACTGGATTAAGCCAGCCTGAAGCTGGCCTCCTCTGAATTTTTGAGCATGGAAGCTAATAATATTTATGTTTGTTTAAGCTAGTTTAATTTTGTTTTCTGTTACTTGCAGTCCTAACTCATATATGTAAAGTCAGACTCCCTCTAGTGATTTTATACTACTCTATCCTTTCAACAAACATCTGTACAAAACACCCTCTTGGTACCAGTATAACATACCTTATTCATGTGAAGTGGGACATTAATAAATTTTCTCTAACACTTGAGGTTGTAGGTCTGTATTTTTCATTTCCAGAAATGTTGTTAACTCCTTTACTTCACCATTTCTCATCATAGCTACTCCCAGGCTTTTTTATAGTTTGTTCCTGGCTATGATCTCATAAGAGAGATCAGTAGGAGGAAGCTCAAAAGAGCCTCAAGATTGTTTTCAGTGTTTTATTCCTCATACTCCCTGAGTCATTCTTCACATAGGACTCTGATGCAATGACTGAGGGTCACATGGAAAGTCACTGAAGGATGAAATAACACCGGTCAAATTGAGCACTTACGGCAGTGAAATCTCACACGTTAAAAAATAGGGAGGGTAGGGGTGCCTGAGTGGCTCAGCCGGTTAAACTTCCAGCTCTTGATTTCGGCTCAGGTCATGATCTCAGGGTCCTGAGATCAAGCCCCAAGCTGGGCTCCCACTGGGCGTGGAGCCTGCTTAAGATTTTCTCTCTCCCTCTCTCTGTGCCCCTTCCCTACCCTCTCCTCCTTCTCCCTCTTAAAAAAAAAAAAAAAAAAAATTAAAGGAAAAAAGTAGGGAGTATGGAATAATTGGTCAAAGGTTGAGGTCTAGGCACTTCAAGAAATATACAGTTGTGCAGTTTTTTTAAATTATGATTCTAGAGACTATGGTAAAACATGAAAGACCAACTTAGTTATAATACTAAGTAAAGAAAAAAGATACAAAATTGTATACACAATATTTATTGTTATGTAAGAGTCACAAACCAAAGAGACAAAACAAAACATAATTTTTAAAACTTTGAAGCACATTAAAAGTAAACAAAACAAACACCAAAAATACACCAACAGTGGTTATCCTGGGGACTCTAGAATTTTTTCCTATTTTTTTCTTTCATGTTTTTTAATGAGCTTAGATGACTCAATGAAGGAAATTTTTAATGTTTTAACATAGGAATGCTAGCATCATTTTCACTAGCCACGTTCTTTAATTGGAAGACTTGTTTGAGATGTACAAAGTTAAGAAAGTTAAGGAGGGAACATGCAGCATTGTAGAACTTGAGGTTCTCAATGTCCACTTTCCCAAAGGAGTTTTCTAGGCCAAAGGAGATGTACAGTATCCAAAATAAGACCTCACCCTCAATAAAATTTAAATACTGTCCCTCAGGTGCTAAGAAACAAAAGACCACCAGTCAGGTCTTCTGGGTCACTTGGCAATCTCTCAGCCTCCTCCAAAGAGTAGTATCATGCAAGAAATAATACAGCTGATAAAGGGACAAAAAAGGAAAGAACAGAGTTGTGAATCAATCCAACTTCGTCAGACTATGCAAAGGGAAGAAGGAAGAGGCAAGGAATTAGATATCACCAGGCTGTAAATCTGTAAATACCATTATTTTCCAAAAGTGAAGCACAAAGTACAGGGGAGAAGCAAAGGGGAGACAGAGGAAAATGAAGTGGAAGGAGATGGAACTGGGGAGACAGATGCCAGAGATATGTATATAAAAGAACAAACGATAAACCAGAATTATGGAGAGAGATAAAGGAGTTAATACAAAGGACAGAAAGAAAGTGAACAGGCAACCAAACAAGAAAGGATATTCCCAGTGGTGTCAGAACCGATGATGGAAACCTTAGTGAGGCCCTGGGAAGGGAAGGTGGAGGTGAATGACAAATGCGCAGCATCAAAATAAATCATTCTTCCTAGATCTTCTGCAGGAACAAATTTTCCAGAGATTTAGATTTGGTAAACAAACCAACCTGGATCACAGTGAGGAACTTATAGGGGATTTGAGATGTCAAACACACAGAGGCCAAGGTTTTCCTGTAATGTTGAAAATAACACCATGCATGGCCTTTTAGTATCAGGATCATTTCAAATAACTGCAGTTCAGAGAGACTTCCTTAAAAACCTAAGATAATATGTTAGTTTTTCTCCAGTTGTAAGATACAGCAACAATCATTCATATTCGGTTTATATAGCCTTGTTAGTTTTCCTCACACTTGAAAACTATGTATTGTGTCCATGTATGTTTTGTATTATTTAACATCCTTACACTTAGTATTTGAAATCAACTCATTATTTATTATAACATGAGAGAATTGTCTGACTGAAAGAAAACACATTTGAAAATAATCTATATTTTCTGATTTTTAAAACTAAAATTCTTAAAGCACAAACTCTTAACTGGGAGTGAATTTTGCGCTTGAAGTTGCTTTATTAATTTATTAATCCAGAAAGACAAGCATAGAGATTAAGAGAATGGGCTTAGAGTGAGAGAGGCCTGCCTGGGTCCAGGCTCCACAGTTTATCGCATGTTAAGACTGTTTCCTAATCTCTCTGACCAGGCATCTCCCCATCTATGAGATGATAATCACAGTAACTGTCTCATATAGCTATTGTGAGGATTCAACAAAATAATACATAGGAAGGACTTAGCATAGTACCTGGCACATAATATTTAGTAAATGCTGTCACTAGTTCTAAAAGTCACCATACTGATTGTCAATGTCTTTGCTAATGTTATGGCTAATATGGTTGTCAGTGAGAGTGGGAATTTTATTAAGACAGGAAACACTGTTTCTTACTTACTTCGTTGTACACAGTATCTCAAACATGCTGAGGTCCCTGATCTTGCATATATGATTTCCTCTGCCTGGATCCCAGGTCTTGCCTCCTCCATGCTCCCTCTGCCTGCGTAACTCCCACTCACCCCCCCAGTCTTAACTAAAACATGGCCTCCTTCTAGATCTCAGCCTTCTCTCTCTCTGAAGGATGGGGTTGGTATCTAACAATCTTTTCTTCCCCTGTGTTGTTGTGATCCCATTACAATGTAATGCCATGTTTATTTTATTGATCTGTAATCCCCCTTATATCACACACACACACACACACACACGCGCGCGCGCGCGCACACACACGCAATTTTAAGCTCCATGAAAACATAAATCTCTTCTTGGCCTTAATTTCTAACCCAAACTTGTACTCCAAGTGTGCCTGGTACCTCCTAAGTTCCAATAAATGTTCTTTTAAATAAATAAAGGACACTTAGAAAATGGATGTTAAGAAGTTTTACAAACTCTATGTGCCAGGCTGAATCATAAAATATCTATTAATCAGAAGCATTCCATAATTTCTAAACTCTTAAGTTCAATGACTACTTGCAAAGAGTATCCTAAATAATTTGATAATAAATAAATGAAGTACCTTGACATATTTATGTAGATCTTTGAAGTAGTAAGCTGAAGAAAGCAATTTAAATAACATGCCCTCAAGCAATTTAATTTTAAAAAATTTAGTCCTTTCCTGAGCCCAGCTATTTTAGTAGCTCTTTGAATAGAAGTTACTTTTATTGGAAGAGTGATGGAAAATAGCCATCAGAACTGAATGAAAAATTCATCTAATAAACTTCTATACCTGCTATGTGTTAGGTGCATAGGTAGATCAAAGAAAGAGATGAAACACAGCCCTTCATCTCAATAAGTTGACAGTTTAAGTGACATAAATAATAGAGAATTTTTTCTATCCATTGACCTCCCCCCACCAAATTCCTCAATTAATGACATTTATTTGTAGTTTATATACAAATAGTTTTGAATCTAGGAAAGGTCATTATTAGACATAAATATGTACATTTATTTCCTTTGCAAATGATATGTACTGATGTATTTGAGATAAATTAAGTATGCCAGTTTGTATCACAACTTTATGATTAATTTAATCTTTTGAAAATAAACCAATTTCTCCAAAGCACATGCCCATACATCCATCAAATAGACAAGATGATTTGTATATAGCCTCTAAAATTTTACCCTGCAGCATCTAATTATTTTTCCTTTTGGCAAAAGCTTCTGAACACCTGTTGAAGTCATTACTGTTCAGTCCTTTGGGGACAATAGGAGAGCTCAGCTCCCTCACACACTGCATATTTCTCAAGATTCACCAGGAACGTCATAGACTTGCTGCTGTACAACCTGAGCCGTTTAACAGGTGGCTGGTCCTGCTTCTACTCCCCTCCTTCCCCAAAAATGATATGCTAGATTTCTTTTTTTTTTTTCTTTTCTTTTCCCTTATTCAAATAGCCAAAGTAGTGGAGACATTCTTAGGAGCAGACAGAATTTAACCCAGAAGATTAACTTCATGAACCTACATGGAACTAGAGCTTTGCGTGTGAAATAGAAGATGGATGGGTCTTTTCCTTTCCTCAAAGCTGAGAAAAATGGGGAAGGACTATAAAGATATCAGTCCTTCCATAATATGATAGGTCGATAGAGAAAAAAATTCATCTAAACAAAATGATGGATACAAAATGGGTTACTGAACACTGTGACCATTTCCTTTCGAAAGTTAAGAAATTCTTAATTTATAATTATACATTCTGCCTTTCCCCCACCAAGGCAATGCTTGGAGCAGCACTTAGGCTATATGTGTGTATAAGGAAAACTTTTGTTTTAACGTGCCAAGGGACTAGAATGTAGTGGTTCCCAGCATCTGGCTGTTATGTATTACCATCCTTCCTTCCTGAAATGCAGTTCATTCTCAGTTGGTGACAAAGTTTTATTTCAAATTCTGAGACTATGGTTCTTTTTTCCATAGTACTAAGACCTATTGTGTCCATCAGGATCATGGTAGGAAACAGATTCATTCCAAACCATTCCCATGAAGGGACTCCAATGAAGCAAGAATTTACATAAGTGTTAGGCAGGGTTAAGGTAAGAAGCAAGAATGGTGAGGCACCTAGAGACTTCAGTAGTGGGAAGCCATTACTACCAGTAGTGCTGAAGAAAGAAGGGGAGGAAATAGTGTTCCAGGAGGCCAGAAAGACCTGATACTAAGGAGGAGGGACCACGTGGTAGGAGCTGTAGCACAGGAGACATTACAGGAGATAGAGGAAGTAAATATTCTGACCTTTCTCTCTTCTCATTCTCTCATTGATTTCCTATTGGCCAAATCCAACTGGATGTTGGAAATCAGCTACAAGAGAATCTAGGTCTAGGGAATAGCCTCCTGAAAGGTTAGCACAGGGTAAAGAAGGGAAACAAATAGACTTGGACTGAAACAAATATAAAGAATAAAGGTATAGGCATATCCAAATAGAACTTGTTAGCAAGTTAGCAAACTGGTCCCACAGTGTTTATCCCCAGTGGTCTAAATAAGAGAACCACTGAGAGTTGTCCAGATGAAGACTTTGCAATGCATTTGTGTGTTTAAAAAAAAAAAAATGAAATTAAGTGTCTGCCCAAGAGAACTTCTTAAAAAGATTAAAAAGATGCTCTCCAGAAGGGCAGCCTGCCTGGCAGTAACCTTGCTGAGGGACAGAAGCTCATAGGTCAACTCTCTACTACTACTGGCACAGAGCAAGAGAGGGTTCTTAGCTCTGTCCTTGGGAGTTCAGGGGCAGAGATACTAATATCTGACTGCATTTGGAGAAATGAGGACAGGCTTCTGGCTACGGAATGTCCATGATAGCTGGGTGAAGACAGAGTAAATTGGTGGGATCATCCTCAGTTTCCATGGACTAGGTTGACACTGAGGAATAGATAGGCATAAAACAAGCAGGAAAACATTGCCCAAGATGGCTACTTTTCAGGGCCACGAATACCATAAGATAGAGGCTTTGTGGGTAGACCACAGGATGGAGGTGGAGAGGTCAGAGAGGCAGGCGCAGAAGAGGGGTGATGCAGTGTCAAGGTCTCTGCAGGGGGGAAACACCCAAAAAAGGTGGCCCATAAGGTGCATTCTCTTTCTTCCCCCACCTTGAAGGAATCTGAAGAAGGGAGAGAAGAGGCAGAAGCAAAAAAACTGGAACGACAGCTTACGAGATCCCCCTAGTCTGCTGCTGGCCACTGAGTCTCTCAGCGAGGAAAAGAGAGAAGCTTTGCTTTAGATGAGGGATTGAGAAAGATTTTCCCTTGGATTGTAGTGGGCCATTGAATACCTGAAAGTAAGACTGGGTGAGACCAAACACCTGAAACTGACTATGCAGAAGACGCAATACCTCAGAAAGATGCAGAAATTGGAAGAACCAGTTCCCTCTAAGGTATAAGATGAAGATTGGGGCTGAAAACAGGCAGTTGTATTGAAAGTCTCTATAAGAAGCAGTCTAACCCCAGATGCCCTTCATACTTCCTACCCCAGTCACGTGACTATTCCTCCCCAATCCCAGCAGAAGACTAGAGTAATAGTGCTCCCTGAAACCAATGAACCAGAGAGGTTTTTAAGTTCACACAACCAATAGTGGGAGCAAGGTGTCATAAGGAAAAGAGGGAGTTATGACAGTTGACCTACCTAACACTGGAAAATCTTAGCCCTTTTGCCCACCTGGGACCTAGCTTGCACACCTTCCAGCAGGAGACTAAGATTCTTGTAAATGACACTTACTGGTCTAAAAGAGAAGACCTTGATGTTAGCAAATTGGATGGCAGGTGTCAAGGGAGGAAGGAAGGCCCACTTACCACTGAATATCTTTTTATTGTTGAACAGTCTACCATGTACATGTGTTACTTATTAAAAACAAGAAATACACAAACATTTTAAACATAAACATTTAAATATATGAAAATTTAAACTGACAAATGCCTCAAAGAAACATAAAAAGATAGAGTTTGTGAAACAGAAAAGAGATGCTACAGCAAAAGAAAGATTCTAATATGAAAAAGAAAATATTGGAGATGAAAACATGATCATATGATCGCAAAAATAAAATGTCATAGGATACAAGTTTACATAGAGAAAAGGCAAGTTACATAAAAATGCTTGGGAATCAAAGTATCATCTTCTCAGGAATAAGATAGTTTCCATCTCTGGCTGGAGTGCCTTAATTGTGTCTCAAATTGGATACATTCTGGAATATTTAATTTTAACATAACATATGACAGACTTTGGCCCTTCCTTACACATGGAAAGGGCCAGACACCTATTGACTTAATGCTTGTACAGAAAATTGAATGCAAAAATCAATGAAGTCTCCACAGCTCTTTTGCAAAATATAACTTGGTGGTAAAGGGCTTTTAATGTGTTCCCAAAGGTGGAAGCAACTGGGAAGGGCCAGTGTCAAGGTAATCAGAGGCAGAGAAGCAGCTAATTACAACTACAGGGGTGAAACAGTCACTCTTTCCAATGCCTAATTGGAGGGGGTAGAAAAACAACATAAAGATTCCTATTCTTTTGCTACTTATCAGAAATGCCCTAAATCCACACACATATGGTCAATTAATTTATGAAAAAGGA
This sequence comes from Eumetopias jubatus, assembly GCF_037043125.1. Taxonomy (NCBI): domain Eukaryota; kingdom Metazoa; phylum Chordata; class Mammalia; order Carnivora; family Otariidae; genus Eumetopias; species Eumetopias jubatus. The sequence goes on along the minus strand of NW_028274808.1, from coordinate 110,712,190 downwards.
GCCAAGAATATACAATTGGGAAAGAAGAGTCTCTTTAATAAATGGCGTTGGAAAAACCAGGCAGCCGCACGTAAAAGAATTAAACTGGACCACTCTGTGCCACCATATACAAAAATTAACTCAAAATGGATTAAAGACTTGAATGTAAGACCTGAAACCATAAAAAAACTGTACAAGAAAACATAAATGGTAAGCTCCTTGACATCAGTCTTGGCAATATTTTTTTTTTAGATTTGACACCGAAAGCAAAAATAAACAAGTGGGACTATATCAAACTAAAAATCTTCCGCACAGTAAAGGAAACAACAAAATGAATGGCTACCTCCCAAATGGGAGAAAATATTTGCAAATTATATATCTGATAAGGGATTAATATCCAAAATATATAAAGAACACATACAACTGAATAGTAAAAAAAATCAATTAAAAAATAGGTACAGGACCTGAATAGACGTTTTTCCAAAGAAAACATACAAAGGGCCAACAGAAATAGGAAAAAGTGTTCAACATCACTAATTATCAGAGAAATGCAAATCAAAACTACAGTAAGATATCACCTCACACCTGTTAGAAAGGCTATTATCAAAAGGATAAGAAATAACAAGTGTTGGTGAGGCTGTGGAGAAAAGGGCAGGCTCACACATTGTTGGTGGGAATGTAAATTGGTGCAGCCACGACGGAAAACAGTATGAAGGTTCCTCAAAAAGTTAAAAATAGAACTACCATATGATCTAGCAATTCCAATTAAGGGCATTTATCAGAAGAAAACAAAAACACTCTCTCAAAAAGATATATACACCCCCATGTTCATTGCAGTATGATTTACAATAGCCAATATATGGAAGCAAATAAAGTATCCATTGATGGATGAATGGATAAAGAAAACATGGTATATACATATACAATGAAATATTATTCGGCCATAAAAAAGAGTGAAATCTTGCCATTTGCAACAACATGGATGCACCTAGAGAACATTATGCTAAGTGAAATAAGTGGAACAGAGAAAAATACTGTATGATCTTACTTATATGTGGAATCTAAAACAAAAAGAAAAACTGAGCTCATAGATACAGAACAGATTAGTGGTTGCTAGTAGTGGGGGTGGGGAATGGGTGAAATGGGTGAAGAGGGTCAAAAGGTACAAACTCCCAGTTATAAAATAGTCATGGAGATGTAATGTACAGCATGGTGACTATAATTAATAACACTGTATTGTATGTTTGGAAGTTACTGAGAGCAAATTTTTAAAAGTTCTTATCACAAGGAAAAAAACTATTTTGTAACTATGGATGGTGACAGGGAAAAAATTATAGTTCTTGCTCCAGAGCCCAACAGTTAAGCCAAATAGTGCAGTTGCCAATGGCAAACTCAGCAAGCTCACAAACAAGCCTCAATGAGGATGGTATATCATAAGGAATGTTCAAATCCTGTTTGATAAACTAGGAAAGAACACGTTCATCCTCTGAATTAAACAAATGCTTATATTCTAGCAGTAAGATGTCTACATAGAAATATGTCATCAGTGAAAAATGTTTACATGCAGAGATTTTTACCCAAAGAGAATGTACATCAGGCCCAAGCATAGTTCATCTGGTATGTACAAGTGCTGCAGGGGAAAACTAGAACACCTGCATGAACATTTGATTACTTAACCAGGCCTTTTGTCTCGTCTGTCAAATCCCTCTGTTAGAAATCTCTCTTTCTGACACAATAACAAGAGAACCAGTTTTTCAAATGAATGTTCTTTTACTCCAAAGAGCAAGCCAGGACTCATACTCTCTGTGTGTGTCACCATCTCCTTTCAAGAGACAGTTGGTAATTACTGCAAGGCTTCACTCTGCAGAGGGTTTGCCCCTGCAACTTTCACTGATTTGTTTAACTAGCAGGGAAATGTGATTTACGTGCCTTTCTCCCAAGGTGGTCTTCTCTAAAAACCACAGCAAAATGATCATCTGCAAGCTGAGCTCATGGTAAATAAAACCAAGGCTCTTCTTTTCTAAAGTGGAAGGTCTAATCCTGTAGTCTTGATTGCTTTCCTAATTACAGACTCCAATCATTGCCACACTACCCAGTGGTGGCAAGACCTCTGTAACTGGTTATATATCCCCTCCTCATCGTGAATCTTCTCATTTAACTGCAATACAGAACCAACTTAAACCCACAGGTTTCAGGTACTGAAAACTTCACTTAAGTGAGGGTTTCATTCCCCTTTTCATTCGTTCTTCTTTCTCCCCACTATATTTTTTTCCCCAAAAAAAAAAACTAGTCCAAAAGACCAGTATCATCTTGTATGAATAAACGACTGAGGAATAACAAAGCAACTCAGGTCCTAAAATCAAAAGGGACTTTGTTTTCTCAGCTCATTTCTCAAATATAGAATGATTGGAGACAAGGAAGGTATGTGTCACAAATAGATCCCCCCCTCCATCCAGTCTGGCTGCATAGTGGGTGGATACAAGTCTACCAAGAATGCAAAAGTTTTATAATAAAATGAGAGAGATCCAGGCAACTCTGTTCAGGAGAAAAATTCACAGAAAAACATAAGTACCTCCCAGAAGACCTCATATGAAGGAAACACTGGCCTCCATCTGCCCACACTCTTCCACCTGACCATATTAAAAAACTCATATTCCCCTGAAGATATGCCTTCGTCCTGGGCACTACTCCAACTCAAATCTGGAAGGAGGAACCGGAAAAAAATTAGCTGAAACTTAGATATAGAGTTTAGTACTTTGCAATTCAGTAGCACCACTTCATACGTCTAAAGTGCTTTGCAAGTAGAAGCTTTTATTAAGCTCCTTTTCCAGAAAACAAGAAAGCAAATAGAGATAAAAGACCCGAGCCTAAACTCAGCCCACAAAGCAGTAATCAATAGAGGGAGGAGTCCAGAAGCCCTTACTATGAACTGGGCCTCTGATGTCTTTAAGATGCTGTCAGTCATCTCAGTTCTGAACCCACCCCAACCTTAAGAAACAAGGTAATACAGCTATTTCTGAAGAGAATTAAAAAGGTGACAAGAAAAATCTCATCAGTGAAGAGGTCACTCTGAGGTCACTATCCACCACCCAACCTTGGAGATTAAGGAAGCAGGGAAGGAGAAACCACATCAGCTCTCCCACACCCAGCTGAAGGTCTATTGCTTCACCGAATAGCAATAGTATGATGCTAACTCAGCTGGTCCAGACAAAAAAGTGTGTGAGGCTGAGTTGTGAGGTTTAATTTCTATAATTACTAACCCAGGCAAGAAATTATCCACCTACCCACTTTTTTTCCACAAAAAGTGAGTGCAATAAGGTAAACAGAGTCACATCTTCAGTTTCATTCTCCCCAACTAACTCTACAGTTAGTTTTATACGTATAAGGTGTTTTCTGACCATTAAAAATATGTAAACAAGGGCACTTTATCTTTTTAAAGTAGAAAAATTATAAAATTGCTAACATTAATAATAAAGGTATTTCTCTCTTCATTCCAACAAGCTTCTTCTCACCCTCCTACCCGGCAAAGTGCACTAAGCCAGCCAGATCATGATGTCCTAATGAAGGCCACACAGAAAGAGGAGCTCACTAGCATCCACTTTCAGAGAATATATTCACTTATCCCACATCTTTGCCTTGTAGGCAGTAATTCCTTTTTTAGCCAATTTTCTAGAGAAAACCTTTCCTTTTGACCCCCAATAATTGGTTAACCTGCCCGGTATCAATCAAGACCAAATTTCATCTGATGGAATATATCAGAAAGATCAGGCCTATTGGACTAGTTTATGTTCAAGGTCTTTATTGTCCAAATCATGGCCCACTTTCATACATAACTATACACAGCTTGAACAAGAGACTACAAAGAAGTATATGATTTAATCTCACTATATCTAGAGATTCTAAAACATTCATATTTTACCACTTTATATTCTCTTTTTACCACTTTATAGTCTTAAACACTTTATATTTCTGGGCATCACATACATTCTTTTGAGCTGAGCTACTCCTAATGTGATTTCAAGTTTACAGATAAGGAAACTGAGGCACCAAAACAGATGCCGGATCTATCATTGTTCTTCACTGTTAGGAGGCTACTGTTGACAGTATTAAGAGAGACAACAGAGCAAATCAAATACTGAGCTGGATTAAACCTTCAAGGTTTCCTAGGTTTATGCTTGATCAAGGAACCACCTTGTCATTCCCACATAATCATGGAGGTCGGTAAACATTTTATAATGTCACCAACTTTAAAGGAGTGCTATCTTTTGACCCTTTATCTTGGTCCTTCCTATTTCAGATCAGCTGTCTGCATATTTTCATGTTTTGAGTATACTCAAGAGCAAGATTGTAAAGAACACAAAAATAAATCAGTCCATAAAGATTATCAGCCTGAATGCCACTAGAAGACAAAAGAAGCTGCCACAAGGAACAAGGGAAATTAACATTCTTTCCTATCCACCTGGCAAGAACTGAGATCAAACTGAACTTGTTGGCAAGCTCTGTTAAAAGTTTGTCTAAAATATTCTGGAGCTACTAGTACTGAGGTTTTCAAGGACCTTTTAATCATTTATCATTCTCCCCCCACTAATACCATGTTTTGTGTGATTCTCCTTATCAAAGGGCCTTGAATTCTTTTTGAAAAAGAATAAAAAATGAATTAATGGTTGGGTTAGTAGTAGAATATGTGCAGACTTTATAATTAGACAGAACTTGGCACTGAATACCACCTTTTGCACTGACATTAGGTGACACTGAGCAATTTGCTAGCTTCTCTGATCCACCTAACCTCTCTGAACCCCAATGTTCTCATATGTTGAAAAAAATGGATAATAATGCTTTCTCTTATGATTGAAAGAGAACGTACATAAAGCACTTGGCACATAGTAGACATTCAGTAATTGGTAGCTATGAATTTTAAGCTCCTAATCAGCCTGAATTGCCAGTAAAACCTTTCTGTATCAATGTAGTTGCAGTTATAGAGAGAGAGGTGGTATTTGAATTAGACTGTCTACCTTTATCCATGCAAATAAAGCATTCTATCTAGGCATTTTGGAAATAGTTGCAGGTGTCCATTTATGATTTTTAAGATTCAGTGGGCATCAAGAGACTGCAAATAGATCAAATAAAATGTTAACATTCCTTACCTCTGTGTGCAAAAAAACAATGCATGTCATCAATGCCTTTGGAAAGAAAGAAGTTCAAAATTCCTTAATCTAATTCTCTGAGCCTATTAAATGATTTAATGTAATACTCAATCTTAAATTCCAGTTACTGTAAAGTTTTTTTAAGAAATTAAAAATTCCTCTATTAGAACGTGAGTTCCTACGCAGTGAGTTGAAGTCACATGATGTTAAACACAGCTTTTAGCTATGATTTCTCACATGCCCAATGAAAGGGTTGAAGCAGATTTTTATTTGAAGTGTTTCCTTTTACCACATCATGCATTTTGTGCATTAAAGATGGGCAGTAGTGGGTGAAGAATACTATTGTGGTGGGAGAGGGAAACAGATAAAAATTAATAAGTTATTGTCCTGCAAAATTAAAATATGTTATCCAGGTCATGCATTCAAGTTCTAAAATTTTATGGTTCTCAGAAGACAAGGATAGTAGCACATATCTTTTTATCTCTTCCCCACCCCATCTCAATATAATACTTTCCCTATAGTAAATATTTAATAATATTTGTCAATAAGGAAGCAAACAAATGAACACATAAACTTTGTTTTACACCTAAACACCATAGTCTAATAGCCAAAGAATTATTTAGGATTGTGCTCTTATATATTTTGATTCCAGTGCATGAATACACAACAACCATGATTTGTCTCTGGAAACATCTCCAGGGTAATCTCATAAGAATGGAGGACTCTACAGAAAATAACGGCGATGGTAATTGATCACAAAATGGAAGAAATGCTAAAATTTTCTAAAAAGGGAAACAAATGACATTTTCTGAGTTTCTATTTCAAATGAAAAGGCAGTGGAACAATCAGCAAAATGTCAGGAAAATTAATTCAATATGCATGGAAGATAGAACACCAAACAACCAGCTTCAGAAATCTGTATAGCCATGTGGTAGGGACTTAACAGTAAAAGACCAAGGACTTCTGTTTTAGTTTTACACTTACTTCGAATAAAGCCACAAACTTTGCAAACCATGTAATGGATACTTTCTGCTGGATATTTTTAATTTGATCAAATTGTTCTCGACAGTTCCTTTTACCACATCATGCATTATGCACATTAAAGATGAGCAGTGTGTAGGGAAAACTATTCAAGTGGGAAAGGGAAACAAAAAAATACATATTATTTTAGGAAACAAAAAAATACATATTATTTTCCTTTAAAATTTAAATAAGCTATCCAGATCATGCTAAACTGTATGATTTTACATGCAAAAAAAAGGAAATGATGTTGGCAAAAATCACATTAGATTCAGTGTTGAGAGTGTTAGCTTAATTACCTTTTGAATAATTCAATAGATTATCACATCTACAGTGAATTTTATCTTTTAAATTATGTTAAATCAGCAGTCAAATTTTACTTAGGAATTAAGGTAGTGCTTTATTGAAGTTTCCATTTAAGTAAGCTGCATTTCACTGTGGGATTGGAATGAGACTTATTAACATGTTTATACTCCTAGACTTTGTCACCTTTCTCACCTCCTCACTCAACACCTCTAACGAAGCATTGGCTTGGTCACTCAACTTCATCTTCTTTCCTACACTCTAAGGAGAGTTCCATCTTGCCAGTCTAATGCCTCTGCTCATACTTTACTGGATATCTTCAGGGATACTCTCAGAGTAACCTGGATATCTCCTGGGCACCATTAGTTATAGGTCCTGGGTAATATTGATTTCTTACTAGTTGACCCTAGGATGATAGAGACCTGTGAGTCACATAATAATCAGACCAGCTGCTTGCATTACTGAATACATCTATTAACTTATCTAATATTCTCTTTTGGATAGAACAGCATGTGTTTTTAAGTGGCCTATCCAAGTCTTGACTCCGATTCTAAAATATTCCCTGCTAAAATAGCTAGGTTATCAAGGCAAGCTAGGATTCCAAACCCAAAAGAGGTTATTGAATTTGACCAGTAAATAAAAATAAGAAATAATTAATATTACCATTAAGACAAGTTTCAGTGGTGGGCTATTAGGAATCAAAAATTTAAATATAAATAAGAGAGCAGAGAGTGAAAAACTAGAGGATGTGGGTGTGTTATTCAAACAAATTTGAATAGGAAGAACATAGGATAAAAGTTGCTAGATGATGAGAAATAAAGTGTGAGCTTAGATCAGCAAACTATGGCCCACTTCCTGCTTTTATAAATAAAGTTTTATTAAAACACTTCCACATCAATTCATGTGCATATTATATATGGCTGTTTTTGTACTCCAAGCATAAGTTGAGTACTCACAATAGAAACCATATGGCATACAAAGCTTAAAACATTTATTATCTGGCCCTTCATTAAAAAAAAGTTCAACAAACTCTATTTTTAAGCTTTAAAAATCTGATGACTACATTGTGAGCCAAAAGACTGATTCAGTTCATATTGTACATTCACACCTCAAATTATTTCACACTTTAGACTATTTGAGTGATCTTAATTTCACCATTTGGTTGAAGTGATAAATTTAGATAAATATTTTCTATATTACTTATATAATTTTTTATATATAAAGCTACTTAGATAAAGTATGTCCTTGTCTACTCTTGCAAATTATTGAAGAACAATATTTCTTTGTACACTTGAATTGTAACATTTTTCAAACAAAAACTGGGGTACTGTAGTAGAATTTGAGAAGGATGAAGAAAAAGAAGAGGTCTTAGTGATGTTTTAGATAAGGGAAACATTCTGAAGGAAACTAGAGAATGAATAGGTATTGTCAAAGACCTTTATAATAAAAATTTTCTAGTAACCGCATGTTCATTTCAACATTATTTACAATGGCCAACATATGGAAACAGTCTAAGTGTCCATCAATGGATGAATGAGTAAAGAAATTGCAGTATATATACACAATGGAATATTATTCGGCCATAAAGAAGAATGAAATCTTGCCATTTGTGAAAATATGGATGGAACTCGAGGGCATTATGCTAAGTAAAATAAGTCAGTCAGAGAAAGACAAATACTGTATGATCTTTCTTACATGTGGAATCTTAAAAAAAAACTCATAGATAGAATGGATTGGTGGTTGCAAAAGGCAGGGATTGGGGGTGGAAGAAATAGAGTTACTGTTTTTGTTTTTGTTTTTTAGTTTAAATAAATTAAATTTAAAAATGTTTAAAAATTTGGTAACCATCTAATTATCAGCTAATTATGACAACCACAACACTTGCTTCTATTGATTAAGTGGTACAACTGGGCCTTGCCACTCCCAGATCCTGTGATCCTCATTGAATTCAGGAAGCTCATTTTCATCTCCAGCCTAGATAGAACAATTACTATAGTACGTCAGGATGCTGGTATACACTTTAGCAATGCATTTCTTAATTTTGGGGTGCGAAAGAGTAAACTCTAAACCTTCTTGGATCCCAGGGCTGAAATAGATGAGCAACCCAATACCATCTGTAAAATTAGGGAGAAAAAAATCTCTAACTCTGACAGACAATTGACTTATATGACCACATTGGAAATCTTGGCTCTTCACCCAATTATCAGCTCTAATTCTGTTTCCAAACCCACAGCCTCCTAAATGAAAGAGATGTGTATGATAGGTAGAAGGAAGAAAGAAAAGAAAGAAAGAAAAAGAAAAGAAGAAAGAAAGAAAGAAAGAAAGAAAGAAAGAAAGAAAGAAAGAAAGAAAGAAAGAAAGAAAGAAAGAAAGAAAGAAAGAAAGAAAGAAAGAAAGAAAGAAAGAAAGAAAGAAAGAAAGAAAGAAAGAAAGAAAGAAAGAAAGAAGGAAGGAAGGAAGGAAGAAAGAAGAAAGAAAGAAAGAAAGAAAGAAAGAAAGAAAGAAAGAAAGAAAGAAAGAAAGAAAGAAAGAAAGAAAGAAAGAAAGAAAGAAACCCATGATAGCATCATCAGTTAGTACTGTAACTCTCCCCCTCTACCTTCTCCTGAAGGGAATTGGAATCATTTACACATCCCCACCCATCTCAGGACTTGTTTAGAAGCTTAGTGCTAGAACAGGATATGTTTCAAAACTTGATTTCAGCCTCTATTGTGAGAAAATACCTCACAAGGTATGGGATGCTCTAGCATGTGGTGTGCATTCTGAACCAGCACCCAATATACGATACTATTTTTCACATGAGCAATACATGGGTTGAGGGACCAAAAGATAGGAAGAAATGCCAGCCTTCACTCTAAATCCCAGTGATTCATTATCAAAGTTTTTGCTTCTCAGTACTAGAGGTCCCTGAGACATATTCAACAGGTGCACGAAGTCAAACTATTTTCATAATTATGCTAAGATATTATTTAACTTTTTCACTGTGTTAATATTTGCACTGATAGTAGATAAACCAGGTACATAGCACCAAACTGCATTAGTAGCCATTGCGTTTTTCACCTCCTTGCACTCACTGTGTGTGTGTATTTTCCACATCTTCCATCTTCTTTATCCTTCCACCTATAGACGGACACTGAGGTTGCTTCCATATCTTGGCTATTGTAAATAATGCTGCAGTGAACATAGGGATGCATATATCTCTTCAAATTGGTATTTTGTTTTCTTCAGATAAATACCTAGAATGGAATTACTGGATCATATAATACTTCTATTTTTAATTTTTGAGGAACCTTCATACTGTTTTCCATAGTGGCTGCACCCATTTACATTCCCATCCAACAGTACACAAGAGTTTCCTTTTTCCCACATCCTCGCCAACACTATTTTTTGTCTTTTTGATAATAACCAATCTGATCTGGGAGGCCTGGGTGGCTCAGTCGTCGGGTGTCTGCCTTCGGCTCAGGTCATGATCCCAGAGTCCTGGAATCGAGCCCCGCATCGGGCTCCAGCCCCACATCCGTTTCCCTGCTCCGCGGGAAGACTGCTTCTCCCTCTCCCACTCCCCCTGCTTGTGTTCCCTCTCTCGCTGTGTCTCTCTTTATCAAATAAATCAATAAAATCTTCAAAAAAAATAACCAATCTGATCTGATAGGTGTGAGATGATATCTCATTGTGGTTTTAATTTGCATTTCACTGATGATTAGTGATGTTGAGCATCTTTTCATGTGCTTGTTGGCCATATGTATATCTTCTCTGGAAAATGTCTATTCAAGTCTTCTGCCCATTTTTAATTGGATTTTATTATATTAAGTTGTATAAGTTCTTTATATATTTTGGATATTAATTCCTTATTGGATGCATGATTTGCAAATATCTTCTCCACTTAGTAGGTTGCCTTTTTGTTTTGTTGATGGTAGACCAACAGATTTTAAAGTACGAGAGTATTAAAAGTTTACTGTTACAGTATCAGATTCCACACTGCCACTAACCTGTAAAAAAACTACAACTTTCCAAGTTTTAGTGGGTATCAAAAGGATATTCACAATTATATGAAAAGACAGTTGAAATTCTTTCTTATTCCCAACTCCATATCTGTGTGAGGCTAGGATTTTTACATATACTTCAACTAAAACAATGCATGCAATATTAAATATAGAAATCCAGCTGTCTTCCATTAAGCCAGACATTAAAGAGACTTGCAAAAATGTAAAACAATGCCACTTTTCTCTCTATAGTTATTTTTCATTAAAAATATGTTCTATATGTTAACATGTAATGAGCTTATTATCATTATTTTTAAAGAAGTTATAACTATGTCAAAATTATTTCCAATTTAATTTCTAATATGGTAAATATCAGTCACTATAACCCATGTAAACAAATGCTCTTTGGGAACTTAAATACTTTTTAAAGTATAAAGGGGTCCTGAGAACTAAAGTTTGAGAACTGTCTTAGAAATTCTTCTCTTTGTTTTTTTAAGCCATAATTAAATACAGTCTGATAATTTCTATCCATTCCTAGTTGACTAGAATAAGGATTTATAAGATAGCTATAAATTCATATAGGAATTAAATCATAACTTCAAGAAGTTTAAAATCTCATCATCACTTTATAAAAACATTTTTATAGTTACTGCTTTGTCGAAGCTAATATTTCTATGGGAAAAAACTAAGAGGTATTTTTTAATAAGTTCCTTGGAATTTATTTCCTTGAAAGCCATCTCCTTCTTATGTACAAGCATATTATGATAAATATGTCCTCTCTTCATTTAGACTTCAGAAGTATGAGTAGCATGTTATCAGGGCCCACTTAATCTTCACTTAACTGAACACATTTAGCTGCCTTAATCTCTCCTCACAAATCGATTCGTCAGTTCTCTTTATCACTGTTATTTCTCATTTCTGGATCTCCTCTAATGTTTCTTTCCTTTTCTTTTTTAATTTTTATTTTAATTCCAGTTGGTTAATATGCAGTGTCATATTAGTTTCAGATGTACAATATAGTGATTCAACAATTCCATACATCACCTGGTGCTCATCACAACAAGTACACTCCTTAATCCACCCCCCATTTCACCCATGCCCCTGCCCACCTCCCCTCTGGTAACCACCAGTTTGCTCTCTATAATTAAGAGTCTGTTTCTTTTCTAAAAGTTCACAAAACAGTAAATTGAATTCCAGGTATGATCTCTCCATCACCCTATGGATGGAAGTGATCTATTTCCTGCTCTCCTGATACAAAGCCCAAAATAGTTCTGGATTCTCAGTCATCACCACCAGACCTTATCTAATTCTTTTGTCACCTTACAATTTCTATAGTATTCACTGGCTTCCAGATTGTTCGTTCTTACTGACTTCCTAAATTAATTTTCCACATTTCAAGCAAAGTACCAAAGTACAAAAGACACCCTCAGTACTATAAGACTAAATTGGGCAGCGAGGAAAAGAAAGTTTAGTAAAAACAAGAATAACACTCAACTGCAATAATTGTATGTGTATGTCTGCACAAATGTTTAAGAGTTGTGAAAGATAATTACTTATTTGTATAAATTTAGCCATCAAAAATATATATAATTTGATTTAAATATTTGATCTTCCTTATCTTCAGGGTACACCAGGCTTTCCAGCATTTTATTATTTTCCCTTTTTATTTATTGCTAGGTTTTTTTCTTTTTAGGAAAGATAGGGATAGCCATATTTTAGAAATTATTCTTTTAAAAGAAAAAGTCACATATTTCTGTGGATTTTTTCTTTCACATACTAGGACTCAGAATGTCTCTTTGTATATTTAGCACTTTACCATCCATCAGTCAGTGAGATTTTAAAATTCTCAGCCTCATCATTGAAATACAAATCTAAACCACAATGAGATATCACCTCACACAGTCAGAATGGCTAAAATTAACAAGTCAGGAAACAACAAATACTGGTGAGGATGTGGAGAAAGGGGAACCCTCTTATACTGTTGGTGAGAATGCAAGCTGGTACAGCCACTCTGGAAAACAGTATGGAGGTTCCTCAAGAAGTGAGGAACACACACACACACACACACACACACACACACACACACACACACACACAAAATGGACTATTACTTAGCCATCAAAAAAGATGCAATCTTACCATAAACAACAACGTGGATGGAACTAGGGGGTATTATGCTATGTGAAATAAGTCAATCAGAGAAAGGCAATTATCATATTGTTTCACTTATGTGGAATTTAAGAAACAAAACAGAGGATCATAAGGGAGGGTAGGGAAAAATAAAATAAGATGAAATCAGAGAGGGAGACAAACCATAAGAAACTCTTAACTATAGGAAACAAACTGAGAGCTGTTGGAGGGGAGCAGGGTGAGGGGATGGAGTAAAACTGGGGGATGGGCATTAAGGAGGGCACGTGATGTAATGAACACTGGGTGTTATATGCAACGGATGAATAACTGAACTCTACATCCGAAACTAATGATACACTGTATGTTATCTAACTGAATTTAAATAAGTCAAAAAATAAATACCTAAAATTCTCAGCCTCTTTGGAGAAGCACTATTAAGCAGAAATAAGCCAGGGGTCACCCAAATTCAAAAACTACTGCATAATTAATTGTAAAATTTTGTAGACATTTTCTGATGACACCATAAAAGAAATAATACAGGAGAAAATTAAATTCAAGTATAACCTATATTCCTCTAATTATTTCTAAAATGCATTTTATAAAATGCTTATTTGAGAAATCAACAGAATTAGAAAGGAGAGATTTCAATGAAGCATTTTATTAGATGTTGATGTTCTCAATCAAGAGAAATTATTCCAACTATTACTGACATCTATTTCTGTTTTCCAACATCAGTCAAATACATTGAACTCTCATTATGATCTGCCCACTATTCCAAGTTCCATGAAAAATAGTTTTCAAGAAGCTGATATTTATATATTTACTTTGTAATGTTGTTAGTTAGAAGCTAAGAAAAATAAGGAATTATAATTCTATGTATTCTAAATTCCTTTGGGAAAAAACTAGAATAATTAAGAAGATTAAAGAGATTCTGATTTAAAATGTTCATTATTCATATAAAAAATTCCCAGAAAATATGCTTTTATTATTAAGGGACTACCTTTTAAAAGTTGTAAAAATCCATTCCCTTTTAAAATAAACAAAAGAAAGAAAGAATTAATGGATATCAGTGAAAATTACTGATTCTGCAATATTTGTGTTTCAAGAAAAAATAAATAAATCTTTCTAACCTTGGTTTTTGAGACAAGTATCACATATGGAGAAAATTCTCAAATAAACATAATTTAGTTCCCTTTAACTTTCAAAATAACAATATATCCTATAGAGCTTTGCCGATATTAGTCAAGCAAATCAAAGAGTTTATGGTGCATTGTAAAAATCCTGTTTAGAAAATTTATAAAACAAAATAATTTCTTCCATCTCAAAAGTTGGTGCTATAATGTCAAGCTTCTAATGATCTTTTTCAACATAATGACCAAAAACTACCTCTTATTATCTTTATAAAATACCTCCATCCAACTCTCCCCCATAACCATTTTTTAACATAATCATAAATTTTTCTCTAACAAATTTTTGTTTTGTCTGGATCTGAGTCTGAGTCTTATTGTTAAACCCCTACAATTCAAGATATATTTTCTGAGATTCTCAAATATGCAAAGCTTTGGGTTAAGCACTATTAAATCCCAGAATCCTATTGCAAAATCTTTTTTGCCTACATCAGTGAATCCATTTCACAGGGTAAATAATTAAAATAACCTCTTAACTGGTCCCTATGACCTCAAATTACTCCTCTGTAACTCCATCTGAAAACTAGAGCCGGATGAGTTATAAAATAGAAATTTAATAACTTTATTGAAAAAACGACAAAGCTTCACTTTTCTAAAGAAAGTTCACATTTTTTTTTAGCTATGGAGCCCTTTGTTTAAAGAAAATATTTGAAAAAGCCCAATACACAAGATAAATGAAGGCAAATTTATTAAGATAGGGAAGGGAGAGCAAAGGATTCATGGGTTCCAAGGATAATGTTTAAACTTCTTGCCTTGCATTGAAGGTGTTCCACAAAATAACCTCTGTACTCTTTAACCATTATCTTCCTCACACTGTCTCCATTTCTGAAACTTCTGGATCATCCAGGCATAATTATTTTCTCTCAAATAAACTCTAAACAATGCTACCTCTGTCACCTTTGTTTATGCTATTTATCCTACCTGAAATAACTTTCTTCCCACCACTGAACATTTTCGTAATTTCTTTTTTTTTTACATGCAAATACCAGATGTTTATAGATGGATAGTCCTTACAAAGTTGAGATCACATATTTGCCACATGATTAACACAGGAAATCTCCCACAAATTGAATGTGTGTATGAGCCACTGACAAAGATTTCCCTCAAATAATTACTAGGCTGTAGAAATGAAGGTTAATCAACCATTTATAAATGCTGTTTGTTGGTGATGGGCCCCCTCAAACTGCCTGTGTGTGTGGAGGGGGACATTAACAGCCACAGTTGGGCTGTGGCAGAGGAGGGCTTTCCTTGAGTCTTGTGTTCTGCTTGGCGGCAGTGATGGCCGGATCCCTCTCCAAACTCTCGGACATTTTGTCGCAGATGATAGCCACAAGACGCTCAAACGTCTGCTTGACATAAATGTTATCCTTGGCACTTGTTTCAAAAAATTCAAACCCAAGCTGTTCTCCTAAATGTTGGCCTCTCTCTGTTGAGACGACCCACTCATCTTCCATGTCACCTTTGTTCCCAACCAGGATAACCTGGGCATTATCCCAAGAGTATGTTTTGATTTGAGTTGACCTTCCAGAAAGTGGTTGCTTTTCTGTTCAGAGAGTTGCTGCTATTCTTTTCTTCAATCTCCTGTTGAGTTCGTAGGTGTTCGGAATGGTTTGATCCCTATCCAGCTGAATTCTTGGGACCAGATGAAATTTAGGTCTCCTACTCCTCCGCCATCTTGCTCCTCCCCTCCATTTTCATAATTTCTAACCATCATTTGAGGCCTAGTAAAACTCTGCCTGCTTCCACACCTGCCTCCATTTTCGTAATTTCTAACCATCATTTGAGGCCTAGTAAAACTCTGCCTGCTTCCACACCTGCCCTAAGAAATAGTGAAAATTCTCTCCTTATGCTTATTACATGGACTGCTATTCAGCATTATGAGGCAATTTCATTAAGGAAACTTTTAGATAGTTTAAAATAGTTTTCCCAAGATTTCTACATCGATTTATAAATATCCTCCTGGTTAAATCACTTCTAGGCAAACATTCTAAAAGAATCTGTTTCTAAGCTCACATGGATGTTGTCAGTTTTCAGTTCCTTGCAGGTCGTTGGACCAAGATCCCCTATTTCCTGCTGGCTTTCAGCCAAAGGCCACCCTGGTTTCTTGCCATATGACCTTCTTACATAGGCGGCTAACAACATGGCCGCTTGCTTCATCAAAGCCAACAAAGGAGAGAGTGTCTCCTTGCCAGACAGACATTATAATCTTATGTAACATAATCACATACACATAAATCATGTACGTATGGCAATACGTGGCATAGTCACACATGGCAATCACTTTTGCCATAGTCTACATATCTAGAAGCAAGTCACTGGTCCTACCCACACTCAAGGGAAGAGGATTATACAAAGGCATGACTACCAGGAAACAGGGGTCATGGGAGCCATGAGTCTGTCTGCCAATCTGCTACAATTACTGTATCAGTGAAAGGATGCTTAGATTATATGAAGTCAAGAAGACTTTCAAGTTGGTTCCAGATATCTGAAAAATCTGCACACACATTAGTAAAAGCTGCACACATATTGCAATATAGTTAAGCAGTCTTATCAATAAGTAGTGTTAGGACATGGAAGGAAATTTTTTTTAGCACATGTATCAAATATCTGGCCAAAATTAGGAAGACTAATCTGACTTTGCTCTTCCAGGAGACTGGTTAAGGAAAGGACTTAAAGCCTTGGAAATGGTGAATTCCATGAATCCTACTTACCAATACAACTGGGTTTGGAAAAGACTAATTGATATAGGACAGAGTGTAGCATATCACTATCAGTGGCTCACAGAGACATAACTGCAGATATCCTCTTCCACAAAATTTGGCCAAAAGCAGAGGACCATGATTTTCCATAACTGTAGAGAACAGGGTTCAGTGAAAGTCCGGGTCAAACTCAAAGGCTAAAACATCTGATGAGAGAAGATCTGAGGGGAATTCAGAGGAAAAAACAAAGTGGAGAAACTGTACCTAAAGTGTCAAGTCAAGCTCCATACATAATTCAAAATTCTCAATCAGGAAATCTGTCAAGTAAATTAAACAGGGAGACAAAGAGATTGTTTTGGCCAAAGTATTATCCAAAAGTGGAACTACGTATAAAGTCAAGTCCCAATATTTGTTTTCTTTGGCATGTCTCAAGCTTGTGCATGAAAGTCATGTCTATTCATTCATCCTTGGGAAGACATACACTAAATACATATCTCAATGGGACACCAGCACCTAGTCAGCTTTTCTTTAACTTCCTTGATAAGAAAAGAGATTTGGAAATTTTCACACAAGAACACTTTGGAAAGGCTACATTAATGTAAGGTCAACAAATTTAGGTAACTATTTTTCTAAAAATGAATTCTAATGGCTTAAATGTTTTTATAGTTTCTTGCCACAGTTCCTTGTAGGAACAGATTTATGTCAAAGTTTTAGAACTCCATAACCATTTTCTAGAATTAAATCTATGCAAAGATTATATTGAGAAGACTTATAGAAATTAATCTGTGGGGACACCTGGGTGGCTTAGTCAGTTAAGTGTCTGTCTTTGGCTCGGGTCATGATCCCAGGGTCCTGGGATAGAGTCCCATGTTGGGCTCTTTGCTCAGCAGGGAGCCTGCTTCTCCCTCTCCCTCTGCATGCCGCTCCCCCTGCTTGCTTGTGCTCTCTCTCTCTCTCTCAAATAAACAAATAAAATCTTAAAAGAAAAAAAAGAAATTGATCTGTGGCTTCTTTTTTTTTTTTTTTTTTTTTTTTTTTTACAGATGCATCTCAAGTGCCTAAAGCAATACTTGGAATAGTAGATGCTCAACAAATACTAGTTTAGTGAATGAACAAAAAATGGTAACTTGGAGTAATTTCAAAGTTCATGTAATCCAGTTCATGTTTCACTCAGTTTAATGCTCTCTCAGTTTCCTAATCTTGTAGAGCACTTTAGAGTTGACAAAGTTTATTATTATAAAGCTATATTTTATTTCATTCTTGACAAAATGCTCTATGATCGGTATTAGTACCTTTAACTTAACAGAAGGAAAAATAGATTCCAAAAAGTGAAGTGATGTGCCCAAGATAACACAGACAGAAGTGGAGTCACCAACTATTTTGTTCCATTAATTGCAATTTCATGTACTTGGCATCACCCTAGGTACCCATATGATAAAAACCACCATACTATACTATGCCAGCCTGAACCCTCATCTCTTGGATTATACAATCATCCCTTTGCAGGTAAGGGCAGGGTGATCCAAGCAACTTTGAGCAACACCAAGGCCACAATTTTCTGGAAAAGCTGTCCGCACCCTGGCCGTTCTGTGCCAAGCCACTCTGTGTTGGAAAGAATGCCTGCCCTCTGTTCTAAAGATTCTGACAAAGACCTCAGTATGGGAGTTCACATTACCCCAGCACCTCATCAGCACACTGTCAATCTAAAAAAGAAAGACTGGGCACCTGGGTGGCTCAGGTGGTTAAGCATCTACCTTCAGCTCAGGTCATGATCCCAGGGTCCTGGGATCGAGCTCCACATTGGGCTCCCTGCTCAGCAGGAAGCCTGCTTCTCCCTCTCTCACTCCCCCTGCTTGTGTTCCCTCTCTCGCTGTCTTGCTCTCTCTGTGTCAAATAAATAAATAAAATCTTTAAAAAAATAAAAAATAAAAAAGTTATCATTTAGTATATAATCTTCTGAGACTTGCTTTCATCATCATGTTTCTAAAATTTATCCATATAGTTGCTGCTTCAACAGTAATAATGTTCTCATTCTTAAGCTGGATGGTGAGTTCACAAGTGTTTGTCTTATTATTATTTTCAAAAATTAAATATCATTATAGATTATTTCATGTGTATCAAATATTACATCTTAAAAACATTTTAATTAAATATTAGCCACCTTGGTTCTTAAAATTGCAACAACTATTAACATCTCCAGGAACTTCTCCATCTTCCATCCAGCTTCTTCATCGGTCCCGTGGGGCTCAGTAGAAGACCAGGTTATTTGGCTCCAATGACCCTTCCTTCTGCTTCTCAAGTGCTTTCCTCTAATTGCAGCTCTTAATCTTTAGATTCCTGTTACTAATTCTTCTAAATGTATTATTCAATATTAACCTGGAATAAACAATTCCAAATCCCAATATCACAGTGGTTTAATTCAAAACTCTTGTTCATATAAAATCCAGAGCTGAAGTTCCTGGCCAGGAGATCTCCTGGGCAGCTCTTCCAAGTAGTCAGGTTTCAGGTTTCAAGCTCTTTCCATTGTGTGTTCCACCATATCAAAATCTTTCCCTTCCTGCTGTGTGACTGGTGGGGAATGAGAAAAAAAGATTGCATGGCAACTTTTTATGGTCACGCTTGGAAGTGACATGCATCACTTCCACTCACTGTCCATTCCAAGAGTTCAGTGACACAGTCCACCCAGATTCCAAGGACAGCTGGAAAATATATGTTTTTCTGTGTGTCCAGGAAAAAAATTAAACAATTTGGGAAGACCGTTGTATAGTTTCTGGTCTTTTCCTTCTCCACCCTGTTCAAACTACTTTGGTTTTTTTTTTTAAAAAGATTTTATTTATTTATTTGAGAGAGAGAGAATGAGAGATAGAGAGCACGAGAGAGGAAAGAGGGTCAGAGGGCGAAGTAGACTCCCCGCTGAGCAGGGAGCCCGATGCGGGACTCAATCCTGGGACTCCAGGATCATGACCTGAGCCGAAGGCAGTCGCCTAACCAACTGAGCCACCCAGGCGCCCCAAACTACTCTGGAAGACTGGGAGACAGAAGATAGGAAGTTTAAAAGATAGATAGATAGATAGATAGATAGATAGATAGATAGATAGATAGATAGATATTTCATATACAAGGAGAATATCAGGCCATTTTCTATACAAAACAGAACTCTTCATGTGAGTGAATCTGCTACAACCTATATCACAAGGTTAGGGGGCATTCTGAGATAATAACAAAAGTTTTCCTTAGCAAAACTTGTTTTGACACACATTCCTTATCATAGGAAAAGAGATCAGAATGAAGAAGTCAACGGAGGTTCTGAACCCATTTATTTATTCAATTTGTTTCAGATTCAGTTGCCTTGAAAACCAAGAGAGGACTCTAAGAGAGAAAAAGGTATCTTGAATTACAAAAACCTTGGTTTTGCATACAAAGAGTCACAGCTTGGAGGACTAATATGGAGTTTGTGTCATAGCCTTAGAGTATGGGAAATTTAATCACGAAGAAAGAGAAGTTACATCAACTCAAAAGGAGGTTATGTCATCCAGTGGATAGGAAAAGAAGAAATGAAGGTAACTTACTAGAGTCTAAATATTGGTAGCTACTTGAGAAAAGATCTATGCTCCATCTCCTTAGGTAAAGAACAGTTGGGAAGAATGATAGAAGTGAAGGAGGCATCTCTGGATATACTGACAGAAATCTGAGATAAGTGTGAAGAGATCCCAGAACAGAAGGATCATTGCCTGACTATCAAGAGTGTAATCCAGGAGCTGGGTAAAGAAGGCCCCCATCCAACACTGTACTTGAAATACTAGTGGCTGAAGGGGGTGCCTAGGTGGATAGGCTTGTGAGCTTCCTCCTAAGATTTTAAGCACTCCAGAAAGATGTGGATGCAGCAGCCAAGAGTTCCCTAGCAACCTTAGCAGAGTGCAGACAAGACTGAGAGTCAAAAGCCCAAAAAAGGCCTTGCAGTGGGAATAAGAACTTGAGGCCATGATGAGGTGTGAATTTAGTATCAGGGACAGAGGCCAACATCCAAGACCAGGAGAAATGAGTGACACCTCCATGGAAGCCAAAATATAGGAGGTCCAGCAGGCCAGCTGGCCAGCTCCTAATGCCAGAAGGAAACACAAGATAACCACCATCAGCACCTCCCAAGAGGGCCAGAATTACAGAATGATAATTAACCAAGTTGTTACCCAAAAAGAGACTTTTATTAAAAGTTTAACTGAAAGTACTAACTACCTTAAATTGGCAACCGTGAGTTGTTCCTCATTATCAAAAAATGGGGACTTGAGTCAGTTTATGTCAATTATAGGAAAACAAAGAATATTGCTTTTTTTTTGCACACTTAAGTTGTAAGTTGTAACCATTTACAACTTTATCTCTTCTTTAAACAATCTTTTCTTTTTAACAGTATACTGTGCTTTAGGCCTTGTGCTAGATGTTAAGTATACAAAGATTAATAAATCTAAGTTCCTTAACTCTTTTTATAGTCCTAGAGTGGAGTGAGTATGTTAGCTAGGCTACAGGACCTGTTGTATCTGAATATTTGTATTAAAATACAAATATCCTTAAACAGGGGCTTAAGCAAAAAAGAAGTTTATCTTGATCACACCATGGCCTAACTTGTAAGCAGTTCAGACTAGATATGGTAGCGCCACAGTATCAGGGACATAGGCCTCTTCTGCCTTGTTGCTCCACCAACCTGGAGTGTTGCCCCTATCTGCATAGTCAAAAGTGACTCACCAAACTCAGATTCCAGTAAGTGAGGAAAGAAAAGAGGGGTAAGGGAAAAGTCTTTAAAGAGTACATCTCAGAAGTTACCCAGGCCATTCTATGCACAAAGCACTGGCAAAGAGCTCAGTCACTTGGCTACACATACTGAAAGAAAGGCTGGGAGATGTTCTCATGGGCTGCTATATACCTAAGTAAGTCCTTGTACTACATTTGGACAGACCAGACATCAGGAGACAATTGTAGCATTTAATTTAGTCTGCTTCTCTGACTTCTCAAATATGCCTGATATGTGGTCCAACAAGGGAAAGACACTAACTTCTCAGATAAAATAGAGAAAGTACAGAGGGAGGGAACAGCATGCCTAACAGGGAGGCTTTCGGAAAAGAACTGATGCTTGAACTGAGTCTTATAAGGTGAGTAGAAGTTCACTAAGAGAACTGAGCAGCATAAGGGCATTTAGAGTGAAGGAAAATAAGAACATATACAACATCACTGAAGTATGAACTTTGCAGTTACATTTAGGAAATTGCAAATAATTATATGAGGTTAAAGAATAAGGAGGAATCAATGGAGGTAAGATTGGCTAGATATAAAGAAATCAGATAATAAACAGTCTTCTATGGCCGAGAAAGATTTTGGCCATTGTTCTGCAGGTAAAAGGGAAATGCTGATGAATTTTAAGTAAGGAAGTGACATAATCATATTTATATATTTAAAAGATTGTTCTTAAGACAATGCAGAGAATAAATGAACCTGAAGAATGGGAATAAAATTTAGAAGACAGCTGCAATTGTATAAAAACAAGATTACAAGGGTATAACTTATGGCAACACCCATAAGAAATAAGAGCTTTAATGATGGATTCTGTAAGACTTGGCAATTAACTGGCAGTAGAAGTGAAGAGGCAGGAGGATTATTGGATGCCTGGGTGGATGCAGCTTAAGATAGAGCAACCAAAATGAGATTATGATATCTTGAGTTTGAAGGTACTAAAAATGCTAAGAAACATCTAAGTTAAAGTGAGAAATATTCATTTTAAAAAATAAGGATTTGGAGCTCAAAGAGGAGGTCTGAACTGAAAATGTATATTTGGGAGTCATCAGCGTGATATGGTAGTTGAAACATTTGCTATCAATCAATGAAAATACATAGCTTGAGAAGAGAAGACATCTGAGAGTGGAAGGTTGCTTACTATAGTAGACAGTGCCAAGTAATATTAAAGACTACTTTATACTATATACTATATACTATAGGAAGTTATACTATATACTATATACTATAGGAAGTTATACTATAGGAAGTTATACTATAGGAAGTTATACTATATACTATATACTATAGGAAGTTATACTATAGGAAGTTATACTATATACTATATACTATAGGAAGTTATACTATAGGAAGTTATACTATATACTATATATTATATACTATATACTATAGGAAGTTATACTATAGGAAGTTATACTATATACTATATACTATATACTATATACTATATACTATATACTATATACTATATACTATACTAAAGCATTTCTGGAAGTTAGGTTCCAATGTTCTGGTCCACACAGGTAGTATTATATTCAAACACATCAAAAGTCAGCGTAGTTAGGAGCTGACAGTGAATCAGTAAGGAGAACAGATTCTGTTGTGTTGTGTTAGAGGAGAAAGAGAACTTTAAAATAATTGTTAAAATAAAGTGTGAATTAGAAGATCTGGTTGCAAGTCCTAGGTTCCTTATTGGCAGACTGACCATGGGCACAGAGAAAACAGATCTTCATAGAGAAGGAAGACTCATGTACAGAAAGAAACAACGACAGGAAGTTGAAAGAAAACACTGTATTTCCAACATGTTCTCAGTTACCGGTTTTCTTCAGAATTCTTTCATTCTTACCTTTGAGTTCCATGAAACATCATTGTACTTTCTAATAGGTTTCCCTTTTCCTCTTAGTACGGAGTAAAATGATTTGTTCCTTGCAACAATAAGAACCTAATACACAGGTACAATAACCTTTTAGAGAAATTTTATTTTCTCCTACATGGATATGTAGGTGTGTCTTAGTCCAAGGCTGTCCTTTTGGATTCAAAGCAGGGGAAAAGGAAATGTGAAGAGCAAAGAGGGTAGGAAAAACTAACCCTAACTCTAGCAAGATGGCTGTAACAAAGATGGTTAGTTATCACCCCATATGCATTACTTCCCTCAATAAGAAACACACATTTTAATTGGTAATTTGTTGAAAGCACTTTTGCAGTTTCCCTTGTAGCCAAGCATGACATGTGACAAAGTTCTGGACGGTGAGATATAAGTGGAAGATGCTGTGGAACTTTCTAGAAGACAGCAGAAAGAAGACTAACTCAATTAGAAAATGCCCCCTTGTCCTTTTTCCTTTCCTCCTTCCTTCATTCTGGGCAGCTGCCATGAGGGCAGGAGTTCCAGCAGCCATCGTGGACCAAGAGGTGACCTTGAAAGCAAAAGCCATCCACAGGATGGTGGATTAGGATGGCAGAGAAAGCCCAGGTCTCTAATGACCATGGAGCCACCATAAAAGCCCTGCACTCTTTTCTCTGCTTTATTTTTATATGGAGAACAAATAAACTTCTATCTTATTTAAGAAATTTGGGGTTTGCTGTTGTATGCAGTTAGACCTAATTGTAGCAGATACTTTAAAAAATCAATATACCTTTGTATAATTTATGCAACTCCAATTCCTAATATTTCAACTGTATTTATCACAGTAAGTATTTTCTTAAACTAAAACATTATTTAAGAACTCTTCCTCCTTGGGGCGCCTGGGTGGCTCAGTCGTTAAGCATCTGCCTTCAGCTCAGGTCATGATCCCAGGGTCCTGGAATCGAGCTCCACATTGGGCTCCCTGCTCCGCGGGAAGCCTGCTTCTCCCTCTCCCACTCCCCCTGCTTGTGTTCCCTCTCACGCTGTCTCTCTCTCTCTCTCTGTCAAATAAATAAATAAATAAAATCTTTAAAAAAAAAAAAAGAATTCTTCCTTCTTACATTTCTTTGTAGGAGATATCCAAGTGATGAAGTGGGAAAAAAATCAGCCAGAAAATTAAGAATCCTATATTTAGATACTAGTTATATTACTTTATTAAGTAATAAAACTCTAGGCACTTTTTTAAAAAAAAAGACTGTTAAATGAGGGGTTTGAACTATAAGATCTCTAAGATCCTTTTCAATTGCAAAAACTTCTCTTATCCTGTGTTTTTCTTTCATCACAGGGTTGTTGAAAAAATCAAATGTATAATCATTTAGAAAATACATAGCACTCTGCCAGGCACTTTGCAAATATTAATTTAATCAACATAACAAACCTATTAGGTAGGTGCTACCCATTTTATGGATAAGGAAATGAAGGTATAGAGAGGTTAAATAATTTGCCCAAAGTCACACAGCTTGTATTTGACAGAAACTAGGTCTCTGATCTGAACCCTACTCCACCCTGTTTCAAATAAACAGAACAGTAAATAGTTCTACTTAACCAAGAGACTATATAGTTACTCAAGTGCGAACTACTCGAAGAACCTAACAGGACCTGTCCATTTTATTTATAAAATGTTTCTTTTGTTTTTAAGATTTTATTTATTTATTTGAGAGACAGTGAGAGTGAGAGAGAGCCCAGAGGGAGAGGCAGAAGCAGACTCACGGCTGAGCAGAGTCTGAAGTGGGGCTCAATCCCCAGGGCTCTGATCCCCAGGACCCAGGGATCATGACCTGAGCCGAGGGCAGCTGCTTAACCGACTGAGCCACCCAGGCGCCCCTATAAGATGTTTCTAAATGTGTTTTCTTCCAACCCTTTCTGTCATTCTTCAGGAAGCTTAGTGCAACAGTGACTTTAGAAGGGTAACTGCAGCGGGCTCTGAACTAGATAGGACACACTGTTTCCCTGTGAAGCAATTCCCTGGACGAAATTTTCTCAGAATAGCCTGGGGAGAGAAAGTGCTCATTCTTTCTAATATATCAAATTTTTATTTTAAAGAACTAGATAAGGAGGGGGTGGCTGGGTGATAGACATTGGGGAGGGTATGTGCTATGGTGAGCGCTGTGAATTGTGCAAGACTGTTGAATCACAGATCTGTACCTCTGAAACAAATAATGCAATATATGTTAAGGGAAAAAAAAAGAAGATAGCAGGAGGGGAAGAATGAAGGGGGGGAAATCGGAGGGGGAGATGAACCACGAGAGATGATGGACTCTGAAAAACAAACTGAGGGTTCTGGAGGTGAGGGGGATGGGGGGATGGGTTAGGCTGGTGATGGGTATTAAGGAGGGCACGTTCTTGCGTGGAGCACTGGGTGTTATGCACAAACATTGAATCATGGAACACTACATTAAAAACTAATGATGTAAAAAAAATAAAAATAAATAAAAAATAAAGAACTAGATAAATGAATAAATAAACCATTGCCTAGCATTGTTTCAAGCTGGGGCACACCATTGATCTTGCCACAGCCAAGCAGCAGATGGGCTGCCCTCTGGCATGCCTGATGCGGAGCTTCCATCTATCAGTCGCTCCTGCCACTATTCCTCCTCATTTCCTTGGCATGTGAATATTGGGTTTCACATAGAAATGCAAAAAATGCCTTTAAGCTCATTTCTTTATGAAATACAATATATTTGCCAGATAAGTTGGACCTTCATATTATTCATAAATCAATTATGTTTATCCTTAGCCAAGAAAGTACTAAAATCTTCTTTCCTCATTTTGAAATCCAATCTGATATTCACAGTAATTATGCTGCCTTTCATATGAATCATTGTCTCATACTGTGATCGTTAGTACTATGGCTGATTCGTTTTCTGCCTTATAGTATTTGAAATGATCATTTCACTTGTGATAGGATTTGGGGAGTTACTGAAGTAAATCCTTTTATTCACTAGACTTCCCTTATTTTTTTAATCTCATCTTCCGTCTCTTTGTTCAGATTTTATACCAAAGTTTGCTGAAAGCTGTAGCAAGTAGAAGAAGAACAAACCATTAAATCCTACTGAAGCCAGCAAAGCCATACAAGTGGGTAGTGAAGCTTCTCTCTCCACCACTTTTTCTTGATCTTGCCTTTCCTACCAGAATCACACCATACCAGTCCTCTTATTTTCCCCAATAGTCATCGCTCTAAAATATTGCCATGTCAATATTATGTGCTGAAACCCTTTCAAAATATTGAAGTCTTTATTTCTGATCATTATCCGAATATGCACGAATAAATGTGTTATTTTCTAGGTATCATATATATCAGCATTTTGGAAGAGCCCCATTTAAAGACAGATGTCTGTTGCCCTGGCACCCACAATAACACATTATTCCATGCATATTAAAAAGGTGTCATGGGATCATCTCTGGTTCAGATCCTCTGGAATGTAAGGCTTGGTCTTGAGATTATGCCCTGCTGCCCTTTCCACATTAAATGCTCCACTGTCAGGATGAGTGGAAACAGGTGGAACCAGTGCAAAGAAGAGCATCTGACTTGGACTGCCAACCCCCAGGTGGAATGTAAGGAGATGGAAAAGCAAGAGCCTTTGTCATTCACCATAAGAAAACACCATTTTAAAAGCGGGGGGACTTGCTGCTGCAGATATTGGTGAGGATCACTCCAGGGAGAAACTCCTTTGCATGGCCACAGTCACAAGTAGATTCTATTTCACATCCATGATAGCTTTACTTTAGGAGTTGTTTATATTATACTCCATTTAAGAGCTATCCCTTGCCTAGAAAACTGACTGAAGCTTATCCTCTCTCTGCATTTGAAGTACCGGGTTCTTCATTTTAAAATATTAGGTATGAAATTCCATCTTCATAATGAGAGGAGCCATTTATTGAATTTTTACAATGTGTAGGACACTGCGAAGAACTTTATAGTCACAATCCTATTTGAAACTTAAAACAACCTTTTAAGGTAACTATTATCAACCCTTCTTTTGTAGATGAGGAGATAAAACATCACACAAATATTAAAGGGAAGATCCATTTCAAAACCCAGACTTTGGGGACTCCAAAACCCATGTTTTTAACTAACATCTCATGCTGTATTTGCTTTTGCAATCATACATGTATTGCCCAAGAGCTACAGCCAGTTTTTCCCCATGGCATAACTAGCATGTCTTGTTATAACCAGTTGGTTTTTAGAAACTTCCTTTTTGCTTTCCATTTTCAATGTTCACAGTGCTGTTTTGTTTCTTTTTTAATGGAGTTAGAGTAAGTACAGAATAATGACATTATCCAAAAGCAGAATTTGTTTTAAATGGTTGAATTTCAATCATTTTCTTTATCAACACGCACATAAAAAGATCCAAAACTAGCTGGATTTTTATATTGGCTGAAGATGATCCTGCGTTTTGTAAAATGGTTTTATAAGATACAGACTGACAACTGAGCAACAGAACCGCTGGTCTTAAAATGGGTCAGTCAGTCGTCAACCCCTCCCCCACCCTTGGCTTCTTATACGGAGCTGCCATGACATCTAGTGGCCAAAGATTAGGGGAGCTACTCTTAATCCAGAAAACATGTAGGAGTTCTAATTTTTAGAAACACATTTACAATATTACATAGCTAGTAAAATTTTAGATTAATACAGTGCTTCACAATTTTCAATTCACTATTGTATCAATTATGGTCTGTGGACTTGAATGCAATATCTTTCCTATATTTAAATTTTTTAAATACTTATTATAATTATTATACTAAAGCTTATTTATTCTGAGTACAGGAATGAATCATAGGATTTGATTCTTTGTGTTTTCACTTCTACAAGAGCAATATTCTTTAGATTAAATATCAATGGTTAAATCAAACTTAAATTTTAAATGAGAGTCTAAGTAAACAAGTAATGCATTTGTATTATCTCAGATAAATTAAATGATTAGCATACAAGTCAATTCTCTATATCTTTTGCTGAGTTAATCGAAAGGTGGTTTTTGTCAAATTAAAATATATTAAATGCCACTATGGGAAGAAATAGAAGACCAGATATAGTTTTTAAAAGAAAACAACTAAAAATGAACGGCCTGTGGCCATTTTTAGCAGATTTTAAACATCTCAAAGTCATATCATATCCCCTAGTAATTAAGTTTTCTGTAGTTTAAGCTAAAATAAAATAATTCATGGAAACCACTATATGTAAATGATCAGAAATAATTTTTTAAATATTCTTTCTAATGTAATTTCTCATCCTAAGAAATGCTAAAAGCAGAGTCTGAGACAAGTCTGATGCCTGAGTGGTTTATTAAAGATTACAATCCCAGGAGCAGAAGTGAGGGACAAGAAGGGCAAGAAGGGACAAAAGTGCATAGAAATTAGGGATAGTCAATACAGAGTTGCAACATGGAGTCAAACACTACTGGGTACAACCAGGTGTTAGATCTCTGGGACCTTCTGAAAAGACTTATGGAATGTACTGTATCTCCAAAGCATCTGCCGGAAGAATTAAAGAGTGAAGCATTTTTCTGTCAAGACACATCCCACATTGGTCAAGATTTGCCCCACAAGTCACAAACTCCCACACTTCCAGGTTGCTCATGTGTGTTCAAGTATCCCAGGATATAGGTGTCAGAGAAGGTTCATAGGGGTTGAGGCAAGGCAGTACTGGTTACAAATATACAAAGCAGGGCAAAGTCTATGCAGAACTGTTCCTGCAATCATGACTGGAATGAAAGATGAGGCTAAGAGAACCTAGAGTGGCACACAAGGGATGTTCATTACATATATATATATATATATATATCTGTGTTATGTTCATAATAAATAGGTCATTCAGATTCATTGATATGGATACTTTTACAATTTATGGACATTATTAAGTAGGTTGATTAATTGAGGTAATCATCACTCTGGCCAAGGCAACAGCAGGAGTCAAATTACAAAGAGATCTTGAATTAGCAGTAAAATCCATTCATCTTCACTGGCAATTATTTTAGCAGTGTTAGTCGAAATAATGTTCACAGTAGGAATTGTTATGTGAAAATATTTTAATCTTATAAAAAGCCTACATTTAAAATCAATTTTCTCAATGTGAAATCCTGATATGGTGGGAATAACTGACGCCTGGGAAAAAACTGGGTTAAGCTTTCATAGAAGTCCCAAGAGCAGATGTTTTCCAGAAAGAAGAGAAACATAAAATGAGTGAGACTAGAAGAAAATTAAAATTCTCCCTCAAATAATGAAAAAGATTTCCCAAAAGATAAAATTAGATTTTGCCTGACAAAGGAAGATTAGTATTTTGTGTGTCCTTGTAGTGGTCAAACTAATCACTTTATCATCCTCAAAAAGTTAAACTTTTGTTGGATACTTTTCTTCATCACTGCTATCAAATTCAATTCAAGCTAAGTCAGAGACTTAAATGTAAAAATAAATAAAATCATTAAATTCTTCAAAGACAACATCGGTGAATTTTTTAATAATCTTTAGGATGAGGAAGGCTTTTCAGCCAGAAATGTTAAAAGATGAATAAATTTTCTTACTTCAGTGGTAAGGCCTTATACGGTACAAAGAAATGCCAAAGAAAAAAACAAAATACTTGTAGCATGTATGACACACAAGTAGTTAATATCTGTAATATTAAAAGAGCTCTATCAAATCAATAAATAAAAGATGAACATCATAACAGAGTATACCAAATAACCTGAATATACAATTAAAGAATGGAAAAGTAAAATATTAGATAACATGAAAATATACCAATAACTAACATTTATTGAGAGTAAGTTTACCAAGATATGTTATAAGAACTTCATGTGTATTAATTCATTTAATCCTCAAAACAATCCTACAAGGTTAGTATTATTATTATCACCGTTTTGCAGATGAGTCACCCAAGACATTGAAAGATTAAATAATTGGCACAAGGTCAAAAAGCGGTTAAGTTGTGAACCTGGGATTTGAACTCACATAGTCAGACTCCAGGGCCTGAGATCCTGACCTTCATTATTAATCCAAAATGCAAAAGCAAACAATGATTTACTACTTTCCACCTAGTCAACTGATAACAATCTAAAAGATTTTTCAGCCCTCTGGACACTCAGAAATTGGTGATGGGAGTATCAATTGATACAATCTTTCTGGAAGACACTCTAGCAATATACATAGATGTTAAATGTCATCTGTGTCCCTGACACTCTTCCTCTAATAGTATATCCCAAGAAAATAAAGAATAATAGAAAACAAACAGATATATAAACAAAAATGTTCTTCAAAGCGTTATTAATAATAGGAGGAAGAAGGAAATGGAAACAACCACAACGTTCATCAGTGGAATAGTAGTTAAATAAATTAAAGGATAGCCATACAATGAACAAATACACAGCCTTGAAAGGGTGATCTATTTGCTGACATGGAGAGTTCTGAAGAATACTGAGTACAAATTCTAATAACAAAGCAGGATATAGACAATGCCTTTCATATTTTGCTGTCACACATCATGAGAGATTTTACACAATCCACAATAAAAGTAGCTCACTGAGTTAACAATTCTCAATTGGTTAGGTAAGAGGAGCATAGTCCCCAGTTATGAACCACTGATGCATAGTATGAGCATATACATAAAGATATACATATATTTATTTATACATATAATTATATCACTCTGTATGTGCATATTTGCCAAAAAAATTAATCTGAATTGTTTGTTTGAATTTTCTAAGTAATCGAATATTCTCTATCAAATCAGAAAATAAAGCCATTTTTCACCTGGAAAAA
Source organism: Eumetopias jubatus (assembly GCF_037043125.1). Classification (NCBI taxonomy): domain Eukaryota; kingdom Metazoa; phylum Chordata; class Mammalia; order Carnivora; family Otariidae; genus Eumetopias; species Eumetopias jubatus. Next base: position 110,681,311 of record NW_028274808.1, on the reverse strand, counting down.
GAATTAATGGTTTTGATATGTTATTGTTAAGCTGAGGAAGACACACAATCTTTGTTTCCCCACAGGTCATTTAAGTTTATAGACACCTTATGACCAGATTTCTCTTCTTTCACCTGCTGGGTTACTTCTGGGCCTTCAAATAAGGGCCAATATATGTAAAATGAACGGTTCCTTTATCAATGACACCATAAATATTAAGGTTGAATACTGAAAACACAGAAGGAAGAAAGGTTGACCTGCTTTGTGACTTTCAAAGAGCCAACTTCCTCCTCCCACAAGAGGTAACTCCTTACATTCCTTAAGGCTTTAGCAGATCCTTGCTCCCTAGAGGAAAAGCAGAGTGCACCAAACTTCAGGAACCAATGCCTCCCTAACATATTAAGAAGTCAATAACTCACTTCCACAAGGATTAGATCATTGATTCCAACGTGATCTTCAGAGAAGTGTTTAACGCCAGCTCCCTCCCTGCTAAACCCCTTAGTATAGAATGTTCTTAGGACATAGCCTCCCAAGAGAACAGCAGAGTAGATTCAAGTTAAGAAAGCTAAATCAACTCATCGTGGTCAGTAGCTCAGCTACATGGCTTCTGAAAAAAAAAAAGTCTTTGTTGCAAAATGGGAAATCCTGTACCTTGAACCATTCCCCCCCCCCATTTCTAATGAACCTAATAGAACCTATAAAGCTCTTGATGTAGGATTAGGAATCAGAAATCATGTACCATATAAAAACAGAGCTACATGAATACATGCTGCAATAAACCCAATGAAAATCCAGAGCAGAATGTTCTCAAAAGTCAACAATTCGTTCTTTGGAAATATGCATTACAAATACACACACACACACACACACACACACACACACACACACACGCACACACAGATGGGATGGGGGGGAGAGACAGAGAGAAATTAAAATGGCAAGGGGCGCCTAGGTGGCTCAGTCGGTTAAACATGGGACTCTTCATTTCAACTTAGGTCACGATCTCAGGGTTGTGAGATGGAGCCCCCATCAGGATCCACACTGGGCATGGAGCCTCCTTAGGCATGGAGCCTGCCCCCGACCCATGGGCTCTAAATAAATAAATAAATAAATAAATAAATAAATAAATAAAAATTTAAAAATGTAAAATGGCAAATAAATGTGGAAGTAAAACATTCCTAAAATTAAGAACAATCTCCTTTTCAGGAAGCTATACAGAATTCAACATGGTTTAGTAAGTCATTTAGTAATGACCCTCATTTAGACAAAAATTCGATTGCAATACCATAACTATTTACTAAACATAATTTTATTCTACATGTAAAAAAATCAGTCTTTAAAACAAATGATCTAGAAATAGATGTGTGGGGGCACCTGGTTGGCTCAGTCAGTGAAGTGTGCAACTCTTGGTCTTGGGGTTGTGGGTTTGAGCTCCACGTTGGGTGTAGTGATTACTTTTAAAAAATTAAATCTTTAAAAAAAAGAAAAGTAAAAGAAAGAAATAGTTGTGTGGCTGAAGAGATCTAATTCTAAATCCAGGTCAGAACTTAGGTTGTGATTTCATGATGTACACGTATTCTGAATAACAGGTATTATTAATAGCAATTTTATAGGTGAAGGAACTGATTCTAACAAATATTAATTGACTTGCTTAAAGTCAAACAGTAAGTAAATGGAAGGACTAGAACTAGTGCTTAGATCCTGACTTTGAAGTCTGATTTTCCTTTTGCTGCATCATGATTCCTCTGAGACACTACAGAGAGAAGTTTATCATTCAGCATGGCTGAGAAAGAGTCATTTATTTGTTTAATTTTAAAATATATAAGAACACAACATATAATTTCTTCAAGAGAAAAATAATATTATTAGGTTGGGAATATTACTCATTACGTAGAAAGCTGTTGATGCCTTTGAGTGAGTTTAATTGCTAAAATAGTAAAAACAAAACAAAACCCACCACTATGGGTTTATTCATCTACATAAATCCTGAGGATAGTAGAGAAGATACCCTGCTGAGGTTTCACATTGTGGCATTAGCTGACAGTGAGGAGGGACATGGGGCCATCAGTTTTCCCCAAGCAACAGGTCCCAATTTAACTATCAAATAGAATGTGTAAGTCAAATACAAGATTTCTTTTTTTTTAAAGATTTTATTTATTTGACAGAGAGAGACACAGCCAGAGAGGGAACATAAGCAGAGGGAGTGGGAGAGGGAGAAGCAGGCTTCCCACAGAGCAGGGAGGCCCGATGCAGGGCTCCATCCCAGGACCCTGGGATCATGATCTGAGCTGATGGCATATACTTAACGAATGAGCCACCCAGGCGTCCCCAAATACAAGATTTCTAACAAGTCTGCCCTTTGAGGGAGAGATGAGTGTGACGACGTCTATTAAAATCATTGGAACCATGTTGGGAAAGGAGCCTTCTTAGCAAACACAGAAATAATGATGCTTGGAAAAGAAATGAGGACTACTTTGCCTTGCAGGAGAGATATCACTGCAATATCCACAGGCTTCAAGTCTATATGAAGTTCCTGTAAACCGGAGGCATAGCAGGACATCAGAACATGCTAGCGCAAAAAGATAGGCTCAGGAAGCTGTAGAGGAACAATTACAACAGCTACTGAGAAGAGTGTGTGAGCCGTCCCAAGATCTGTTTAGGAAAGACTTGAACAAATCGGGATTCTAATAATTAAGCTGCTGGTACTCAGAGCCAAAGGTTAGAATGAAGCTTATGCTGATGTAATAAGTAGGTCTATAATTATAGTATGTCAGGTTGACACACGTCTCTAATTCACATGGTCTATGAACCATGTTTCTCCCACCTTGCTACCCCACGATCCCCTAGAGCATTTTCCCCTTTTGCCTGGACGAAGCTGGGTTGCAGACACATCTGTTTTTCAGCTCATTAGAAATGCTATAAGACCCAAGCCCAGAAATGTCACACCTAACCTCTCATATACACGTGGTAAGAATTTAAACACATGGACATGTCTAGCTCTGAGAATAAAAGGATACATAGTATTTAGTTTAGCTAGTGTTGTGTAGTCCTTAGTTTACCTTGGCTACAATTCCATTACTGGAGGAGAGAACAAATTTTGGTGGATAATCAATAGTTTATATCAACTAGTAGTCTTTTATTTTCAGTTTTACATTTTTATTCACATGCCCATTATTGTAGCCATCCCCCACCCCAAGAAAACTAGAAGTTTGGAAAAGAGTACATTTAATATATGTACCTGATTCCTACAGTCTTTACGTATGTAGAACATAATCCACAGTGCAAGTTCAGTTTTTCCTCAATAAATTGCTTTGTTATATTCATGAAATTCTAACTTAGAAGAAATCTATAGTAAATTCCTTGGGTGAGATATGTGAACCAATGCCCAGGATATCAAGAAGTACCCCTCACATAAGAGAATCTAAATTTGCACATAAAATACACTGCTGCAGTGCATCTTTTTTTTTTTTTTTTTAATATTTTGACAGAGAGAGACACCGCGAGAGAGGGAACACAAGCAGGGGGAGTGGGAGAGGGAGAAGCAGGCTTCCCGCAGAGCAGGGAGCCCGAGGCAGGGCTCGATCCCAGGACCCTGGGATCATGACCTGAGCCAAAGGCAGACGCTTAACGACTGAGCCACCCAGGTGCCTTGTTGCAGTGCATCTTTATAAGCTTCTCATCTTTAGTCATTAGCTTTTACACATCAATGAAAATTTGTGGGAAACACTTATTAAAAGAACAGGTTACACTGATAACTGAACACTTTTTCTGTAAAAAAGAAGATCCAACATAAACAACCCCCAATTACATAGAATACCTGGCTGAAAAAGTTCCAGTTATATCTAGCATATAGCTGTTCTACTAAGTTCAACCATTGGAGTGTTGATTTTTATTAAATTCCCTCAAATAGATTATGTGCACAGACTATCCTAGAGACAAAAACAAAGTATGTATAGCCCTTTTAAACAGCATCCTTTCAGGGTACCGTGTTAAAGGCCAATGAATTGGAATTTTAATACTTAAAAGTTTCAAAATGTGGCTGAGTCTATAAAAATTCATATTGGCTTGACCATTTTAAATGCCTTGACATAACTTTCTTAAAACAGCATTAATTAAAAGTGAAATAATTTTAAATTGTTACTTAACATTAAAGTGTTTCCTTTTACAAGTTAATTTGGTGTCAGAGAGGTACAATTTTAAAATTGCATCCAACATTTACCAGAGTCTTCGGTACAGTCCTATTGTGTTTTAAATTACATTTTAATGAAATTATCCTAATGAACATGATTAAATAACTTTGAGATTGTATTAGGAACGAAAGAGATCTGAACAAACAGGGATTCTAATTATTAAGCTGCAGGTCCTCACAGCCAAAGATGGGTTAGAGTGAAGATTTCCCAGTCTATGTTTTCTCAAGAAAAGCAAAACTATGAGAGTACAAGAATGTTCATTTCAACCCATGAGCAAAATATAAACTATACAAAATAGAAAACCATCCTTAGAAGAGAAATCAATGAACTATCTATCTGAATAGAATTTAATACGAAGAGTCTCTTCCAACTAGCACTGAACGTAAGGTTTAAAAAAATTGTTTTTGAGAGCTGTGTATTTCTGAAAGGCGTTTCAACACACACAAACAAAAAAAGCAGACCAGTTTGGTGAATTACATGTACCTCTATTTTTGCACGGAAAAAGAATCAAGTCAGCAGCAAAGCAGGCTCAAAACACACTGTGCCAGCAACGCCTTGATCTTAAAGAGAGAAGAAACAGACTGGAGGACAGTTGTTAAGGAATTCTGGCAGAATCTCTGCAGAGAGAGAGAGAGAAGTTAATAAGTGTAATAAATGACCCAGGGCACCGGGGGGGGGGGGGGGGGGACAAATTATATAAATAAACTTAAGAAGAAGTTATACAAAAACCTGGACCCAAACAAATGCAAACCCGTAAGATACAAATGCAAACTCAGGACGGTACAGCCCATTAAAAGCTGTTTGACTAGCCGCTCCTCTATTCCTTTGTCAGTTATAGGAGTATCCTCTTAAGTTGTCACTTTTACCAACGTAAGCAAAATAATTTTATAAAGAGATATTTTGTCTTATTAAACACTGTCCCCAGTACATAGTTCATATTTCCCTCTTAGCTTGAAGGAAAAGTGAATGAATATTGGAGCAGAAGGTTTACATTAAAGTTTTTATTTAAATCATCATTACCATGGGGTCTTAAATCATCCAATGATTCGTTTGCTTTGCAAACCTAAAGCAGAACTTTTTAAGATAAACTTTAAGTTGCTGCAAATCATAAAATTATTTCCATATAAAGTCTGTTTATTAAATGTGTTAAGCTGTTATATGGTCCCTTTAAATTTATGGAAAGCCAAAGAATTGCCTGGCCGGCATACCTGCAAAAGCAATATACATCATTAAAAAAAAAAAGAAAGAAAGAAAGAAAGGAAAGGAAAGGAAAGGAAAAAAAATTTTTTATACTATAAAAATAGAGAATACACACAGAATATCTGAAATATCCAAGGCTGGGAATTGAATTACTGTCTAACATGAGCCAAGATGATCTCATTTTATGTGGAGCCATCCTTAAGGCAAAGATTACAGCACTGAAATTTATCTATTAGACTTTCATTATTTTGGCTAATTCTAAGAGGAGGCATTTCAGACTTCTTCATCTCCTGATTACAAGGAATTTAATGACTGATTGGGGTTCAACAGCACATAGCCCTTTCCCCATTTCTGGATGCAAACAAATTTCTGAAAAAGATAATTTTACAAATTACTGTAGCTCCCAGCAAAAGATGATAAGGTTAATGTTTTAGCCTGTCCGGGACATACCCGTTTTTTGCAGAGATTTTAACTGTAGACAAAATCATAGCCCTCCTACAACGGGAACTATCTATGGCCCGTTTAGCTTTATAACACCTTGCAAATGGCATGTTAAGCCATTACAAAAATTATTAGTGACAAATGCCCTGTTTCTGTCAAAGATTCCCTGAAGTAAAGTTGCACTGTTGCATCAACAACCAGACATTATTTTTTTTCATGGCAACCTCATGAATTAACAACAGCAGAAGCTCTGCAAAGTATCAGAGCTCCAAGGGTACTATATGGCAGATTCTAGAAAGGGGCTCCTTTCTGAATGAGTATCTATAACTTCTATTTAATCTCTGGTTATTATACAGAAAAATGAGAGAGAGGGAGAGACACAGAGAGAGAGAGAGAAAGATCTCCATGACTTCACTTCATTAGTGCATGTCAGAGTTAGCAGTTGCGAGAATATCACTTCCGAATATTTTATGTCAAGTCTTTAGCCCATAAATCTGTGGTCATTAGACATGGATTTTCTTTCCATATTTTTACAACCACAGTTCAAAATGCAATCATTCCTAACCTCCTACTACTCACTAAGCCAAATACCACAAACATGCACAACACAGAGAGCAAGTAGTATAATCGTCTAGAATGTTTTCTTATAGATTTGCCACTTTCATTTATTAATTCAATTGCAACAAAGAATATTATATTTTCTGATTAAAATTAAGCACTTATAAGTCTGTAAAGAATCCTTATCTCTTTGGATACAAAAAGTACCCAACACATGATATATCTAAAATAGCTTCCGTTTGTATCATACAAGTTTCTTAGGAGATAAAGACAACATTACACATGACTGTCTTGAGGCAGTGCCGGGTTTCTTCATTGTCAATGAGAAGTAAAGGAAAAAATACGTGTAACAGGCTTCCATCTGGATATTATAGAACCTGAGGTCTAAGTATTACTCTGAACAAAACTGATCTTGGAAATGGTTAGGTTTTTCTCGTTGCTATCATTTTTTGACAGGTGTAGCATGATACTGCCAAGTAAAATATATATTTAGATAAAGTAGTGCAAGAAAAATGAGGAGTTATGTAGTTTGTAATTTACAAACACAAATCCATTTGATATGTATGTGCTCTCCTCATCAAGATCTTAAAAGCAGAATAAAATACAACTTAAAGTTTAATTAATATCTAGGATACACTTTGACTTGCCATCTCACTTAATCCTCAGAAATAATCACATGATACAGATATTATTATTATTATCCCCATTTTCCGGTATGTTGACTGAAACTTAAATGTTGAGTAATTTTCCCAAAGTTATAAAGCAAGTAATTGATGGAATCCAATTTTGAAGCCAGGTTTTGGAATGTCAAATACAATGTTCTTTCTACTGCACCATGTTGCATCCTCACACAACACTCAGTATTCTTTTCAGCTGAAGGACAATACTGAGAAAGCTCAGCATATGACTCAACAGATGACTCTGGGGTACCTGTGTGCATTTCCAACTTGAGACATTCATTGAGAGATAAAGAAGCAGCCAGGAAAGCAGCAGTAAATCCCTAAGCGTCATTCAACAGAAAACACCCCAAAGCCATTCATCTTAACCCTGGCAAAGGTGTACTGACTTTTGGGTTAGTTTCCCTTTTCTGGATTTCATTAAAAGATGGTGCATGTATAAATCAAAAAAAAACAAGATGAATGAAAATTGGTAAAAAAAAGAAAAACTGGATGGGTGAAGGAGACCAGTATTTACTTCACAAATGCAATGTTCTTTATAAAACAAATTATTTCTGAAACATCTTATGTAATTTATATAAGTTAAATTTTATTTTAATTTTTTGGAGGAACTAAAGGAATAGTTTGGTGTTGTTTTTTTAGCAAATATTAATCTTGAACATACCTGTCTGTAGGCAATATAGCACAATGCCTAACAGCAGGGACTTCAGAGCCAGACTTCCTAGGATCTAATTCTGACTCCTCCACTCAGCCGTGTAGTCTAGAGCAAGTTACTTAACTTCTCTGTATCTCAATTTCCTCATTTGTAAAATAAGAGGCTGATAAAAGCAGTATTCACCTCAAGGGTTATTGTGAGAGTTAAAATGAATATAACATATATATAAAAGTACCTGAAACAGCAAGTATTGGCACATAGTTAACATGTTAACTAAAGTATTATCATATTGCTTAAAACAATGTACACCTCTGTTACAAATTGCTGCTTATTTGGAATCTGAAATAAACACTGTGTAAACATGTAAACATAATGCAAAGTTATCAAAACCAAATTAATACATTATTGACCACTATACTGTACAGTCTTTGGTTATAAGCTAAATGTCTATAACCAAAGACACAGTTAGACCAATTTTCAGACACATGGAAATAAGTATTGAGGAATGCATAAGTAAGCCTATGAACTGAAATAGATGGGTAGATAGATGATAGATAGATGATAGATAGATAGATAGATAGGGATTATATACTTACAGAGAGAGATATATACACTTTAAGTGCACACACACACACACACACATACACACAAAATATGGCAATAATTTGAAACACACCTGACCACTAAAGTGAAATGATAGTTTGCCTACCTGAGTGTACCAAGATCCTGAGGTTTTAAAAATTGCTCCTGCCCAGATGCCAAGAAGTCCGATGTTCTGCTACTGACAGACTCATCTTATTGAATAAACTTCCCTCAATTTGCTTTTTTTAAAAACAGAACTGCTCCTAGGAGTAGTTAATCACGCATAAACTAATTCATAGTAAGGTGTTAGTGACTGATCAGATTCTTTTTTCCTAGGAAAATGGAGGAGCAACAAGGCAGAAGAGTTCGTTCTTTTTTTTTTTAAGATTTTATTTGTTTATTTGAGAGAGAGAGTGAGAGAGAGCATGAGCAGGGTGAAGGGCAGAGAAAGAAGCAGACTCCCTGCTGAGCGTGGAGCCTGATGTGAGACTCGATCCGGGATCATGACCTGAGCCAAAAGCAGACACTTAACTGACTGAGCCACCCAGGCTCCCCAGAAGAGTTCATTCTTGTTTAATACGTGTGCTTGAGAGAGGAAAAAGAAAGGGCAGACACTGAAAGGAATAAATTAGTAGGGGATCCACTAAAAGAGTACAGCACCAGCCCTAGCTCTATTTTCTTCAATTTTTATCCTCTAAACCAGGCTTGGCAAACTTCTTCTGTAAAGGGTCAGAAATCCAAAGCTAAATATTTTAAGCTCTGCAGGCCATACAGTCTCTGTCATAACTACTCACCTCTGCCACAGTAGCACAAAAGCAGCCCTAGATAATACTAAACAAGTGGGAGTGGTTGGTTTCAATAAACCTTTACTACAAATACAGGCTGAGGGCCAAATCTGGCCTACAAGACGTCACCTGCTGACATCCGCTCTAAACTAGTAGCTACTTGAGATTTTCTGATTAAACCCCCTACTATATTGCCCCATTTAAAATTAAGTTAGTGAGAAAACTCTGAAAAAAGTATTTCTGTAAAACATATATATATATACTATTTTATATACTGTACACTACATATATAGTAACATGTGTAAACCTTTAATCCTTTAATCCAAGTAAAATGCAGGGTAAACCCAAAGCCCTTTTACACATATCTATATTTCATCTCTATAACAGAGAGAGCACATAAACCTCAGGTTGTCTCAAACTGATATTCTGGAATTTGTGAAGGTTGTTCTGACTCGGTGTTTTCTTTTTCTGGACCCGCCGCCACAAAGATTTCTCCATTTTAACAAATAAGGAAACAAGTTTTGCGAAGGAACCCAAAATCAAGCTGGCCAATGGCAGAGTCTGGATTGAAACCTAGATTGGTCTAACTTCAAAGTCGATGCTAAAAAAAGAACTTTGACTTATCCCACCAATGGAAGAGTTATCTTCACTAGAGCCCGTAAGATAACACTGACAGCATAAGCACCCGTCAGGGGTAAAGCAGGATTATGGCAAAAGGGTTTTCACTCTGAAGGGTTTTGATAAATGCATCTGTAATAGTGTCGGGACTCTAAGAGTTACTATCAGGTATTTTAAGAAAATGTAGAATATATACACTCAGCCTACATTTTTGTTACTCTATAAATATTTTGAGCAATTCTTTTATTTTGGAAGCACCCAAACATAGGTTGAGAGTCATTTTTTAGAGTAAGATATGTTAATATTTCATTTAAAGCTACATATTTAAAAAGATGTGTCCTAGAAGGGGGAGAAAAAAACATCTTTTTTTTTTTAACTTCTTTTTAAGTAACCTCCACACCTAATGTGGGGCTTGAACTCAAAACCTGAGATCAAGAGTTGCAGGCTGTACCAACTGAGCCAGCCCGGTGTCCCAAAAAACATCTATTTAAATTTTGCTAAACACCGGGGGGAAACACAATGTGTAAATCCAATTCAAAACGTTTATTGGTCTCTGACTCAAATAACACTGAACTCATATACAAGTTAAAAGCTTGGGGAAATTTCATAATGTAAATTTTAAAGGAGTAATCAGGAGAGGTAGATGGGATTTCAAATTAAAGAACTCCTTCTCACAAAAGATCCACTTGTGATAATTCACAGTGAAACATGTGACATCTCAGTGTACATTTTATTTATAAGGGATTAGTTGGTTATATCCTGAGAATAAATACAATGCACTTCAGATTTTCACTAGGCCCCAGAGATTATATTTTGACATTGATTTCTGTATCTGTCATTAGATTGTAACCTTAAAATATATTGCGGACCCAGTATGAACTATCTCAGATCTTTGAGTAGGGCTACTATAGCCCTAAAATTACAAAAGAATCATGACAAAAATATTGCAATTTATTATTACTGAAACTCTAAAAAACAATTCCAATTTCATATCATTTTTCCTCTGATATTCAGATAGTTTCTAATGAGTAAATTAAATACATTCCATATAAGACTTTTTAAAAAAAAAAAATGGTTGTAGCATCCCAGGAATGACAAAGTATGCAATTTAGACAAGCACTTAGCTAGAAAACCTGAACAAAATATTTAAAAAAAAAGAAAATACTCTCCAAGGCATCAGAAGACCAAAAGACAATGAAGAATCACCAGGCCACGATCTGAGGAGGATTGAGGACCAAGGAGATGAGTCTGGTATTTGAAACTACTTATTTTCTGGGGGATTTGACAAATTCAGAAGGAGCAATTCAGTGGCTAAGAAGCTGAACAGTACTTCCAACAGTTTTGTAGAGCTAGGAGGAAAGGAATTAGAGTCTAAGGGTGCTAAGCTTTCTTTGGGTTAATGCTTACATGGCATATCTGGATTTAAACTCACATAGGTTAGTATTTACATTAAAGGAAAAATATGTGCTCCTGGGTGGCTCAGTGGGTTAAGCACCTGCCTTCAGCTCAGGTCATGATCCCAGGGTCCTGAGATTGAGCCCCACATCTGGGATCCCTGCTTCTCCCTCTGCCTGCCACTCTCCCTGCTTGTGCATGTTCTCTCTCTCTCTCAAATAAATAAATAAAATCTTAAAAAAAAGCTCAATTCCAATTAAGAGAAAACATTTTTGTCAGATTGAATTTTTTAATTATGTGCTAAAATAGACACACCTAAAGCAAAAAGGTACAGAAATTTAAGAGTAAAAGAATAATGTGCCATGCAACTCTAACCAAAAACCACTGTGTGACTGTATTAATACAAAACACAGTAGATTTGAAGGTAAAAAGCATTACTAGAGATAAAGCAGCACACTTTATAATGATAAATTATGAAACCTATGTCCAACTGTGTTTTTCCCTGGTGTTTTCCAAAATTTAATTACACTAGTAAAATAAAATAATTCTAAATTTGTATAACCTCATGATATATAAAACCAAAATTGACAGAACTACAAGAACTAGACAAATGTACAGTCATAAATGAAGATTCTAACATATCTCTTAATAAATATTAGAATAAACAGACAAAATATCATTAAGAACTTAGAAAAATTGAACAATATAATTAATAAGCTTGACCTCATTAATAGATACAGAACACTGAACTCAGTAAGAGCAAAGTAGGCATCCTTTCTAAGCACATACAATTCATTCATAAAAATTGACCCTCTTCTGAGCCATAAAGCAAATTTCAATAAATTTTAACGGGCTGAAATCTACAGTGTGGTTTCTGACTAATTAACGTAAAATACATTTTAAAAATTTTTAGAAAAATTCCCTTATGTTGAACATTAATCAGAACACCCCAAGCTGTTTATAGATTCACTGCAACTCCGATAAAAATCCTGGCAGGCTTTTGCTTTATCTGGTTTTATTTGGTTTTGTAGCATTTGACAAGCTGATTCTAAAGGTTTATAAAAATAATGGAGGCAAAAATTATCCTGATATCAAGATTTATATAGAACTACACTAATTCAAACAAAGTGGTATTGGCACAAGGATAGATAAAAAGACCCATGAACCAGAACAGAGAGCCAAGAAACACCCACTCATTTAAGCACAGTTGGTTTATAACAAAGACGGCACTGCAAAGCAGCAAGGAAAGGATGATCTTTTCAACAGTTTGTGCTGAGACAATTGGATGCTCATATGGAGAAAAAAATAAAAATTTACCTTGACCTCATACCATATACAAAAATATGAAAGGCAAATTTTACTAACTTCTGGAAGATAATATTAAGAATATATTTATGACCATGGGGTAGGGAAATACTTCTAAGATGGAATAGAAAAGTCATGAAAAAAGCTAATAAATTAGACTATATTAAATCTAGTCTAATCATAAAAGATTATGAAAGAAAGGGTTCATAAACTGGACTTCATTAAAGTTCAAACTTCTGTGTTTCAAAAGACACTATGAAGAGAGTGAAAAGGCAGGGCACAAACTGGGGAAGATAGTTACAATATATATAACCAGCAACAGATGCAGATCCACCGCAGATCAATGAAGAAGAGTCAACACAACAGTAATACAGGCAGGGGATTTAAACAAGTGCTTCACAAAAGAGGATATCTATTAATAGGAAAGGTGTTCAACTTCATAAGTAATGAAAGGAATGGAAATTAAAGGCACCATGAGAAACCACACGACCCAACCAGAACGAAAACATCCAATAATATCTGTATTTGAAAGTATGCGGAACACTGGGAATTCTAACACCAATGGCAGAAGTAATATTAGTAGAATTAACACGGAAGACAATTTAGAACTATCTTTTAAATCTAAAGATATGTAGATCCAGGGACCCACCATTTCCTCTCCTAGATATACAGCCAACAATAATATGTGTACACATGCTTCAAGAGACACGTTCAAGAATGTTCGTGGCAACACTGTTCGTCATATCAAAAAGCTGGAAACAGCACAAATGCCAAACAATGGAAAATGACAAATTACAGTATATCATGCAATGGAATTCTATGCAATAATGAAAATAAACAAACTACACTCAGACAATTACAGGAGTGATTCTTACAAACAAATCTATCAAGACGAAATCAGAAACAAAGGCATTTATGTCAACTTAATTTACATAAAGTTTTTCAAATAGACAAAACTAAACTAAGGGAAATATGGACATGTACTTGAGTTCATCTATAAAGAAAAGCAAATGATTAAAATATTAGTCAGGATATTAATTTTAGGAGGAATAGAGGGAGCATGGATTGAGAGGGGAGGGGATGTAGTTGGGGTTTCCTGTGGAAGTGACAACACACTATTTCTTGACCTGAATAAGTTACATGGGTGTTCACTTTGCAAGAAATTGCAAAATATTTTTATTTTGTGCATATTTATATTGTGCAGTATTCTGCATGTGTGTTACATTTCACAATTTGAAAGTATTTTTAAAAATTACCTTCTGCATTAGGACTAAAATTAAAATTCAAAATATTATTTTGAGAGCTACTTGATACTGCAATAATGTGCCTGAAAATGAGTAAAAAATATGGACGTTGCAGGGAATATTCGCCAACAATTAAGCCAAGCAAATAATAGTGACAATAGCAATACAATATTAATAACGGCTAAGACATAAAGCACTTACTCCATGCTAGGCACTAAGATCTCACACACTTCATGTATATGAAACTAATTTAATCTTAGAAGTCCTATTAAACATACAAAACAGAAATACCTGAATGTATATCCTCTCTTCTAATCTGAATCATACGGATATTATTTGTGAAGAAATACATGGCACAAGAAACACAGCTCAGAATATAATAGCTACCATTCCTCCCAGGGGTGCACCCTTCTGAAAGTCACAGGTCACAACAAACAAAAACACTTGTCATGGAGCTGATGCCAATAAATCAAGAAGAGATTAGATATTTTAAAGAGATCAAATCTGTCCATCAGCTAAGGGTGGAGCCAGTTGGGAAGCGTAAATAAATGAGTGAATTTAGCAAAATATTTTTTAATCCAGGTTATCTAATTAATCCACCCATTTTTGGACATCTCTTGCCTTAGACTCTGACTCAGTATTTGCATATTCTTTTTTATTTTTAATATCCTAATATAATGTCAAAATAACATTTTCTTAAATCAGCTAATATCTCAAATGAAATTAAACGGACCTTGTAGGGTCAAAATAAGAAATAGCCATTAATGCTGCATGGTTGAAACGATGTGTTCCGCCAAGAAAGGTACCATTAAGTATGTAAACACTGCAGAGTCTTTGAGTTGCTAGGAAGATATTTTGATCCATTTTAAATTCTGAGATTGAAAGCTCACTGAGAATTGTGTTTTTGTTTGTGACAACTTAAATATCCAGTCTACTATTTGGTAAAATCAGTTTCCTTAGACTCACAGAATGGCATGATCAACTCACTCAAAATTGGTTGAATATTTCACATTTCAGTTCTACGTGTGTGTTTGATATAAACACACTGCCTGTTTGAACTCCTTGGCTCTCTCAATATATAAAAAAATTACAGATATAGAAAACTGTTCCTCCTATAACTCTGATCAAAAAAAGATCAGTGTGGGCCTTTTGCATAGTAACATCACTTGAAAAGGCATGATAATAGATACCATCAACGTATAAAAATATTCTGCCACCTTTGACTAAAAGTTCATTAGAGAATAGTTCTATTGCATCTGGATTTATTGAAAAGTTGACAATAACATTATTAAACTATGGTGTTGAAAACACACACAAGACAAAATTATTTTACCAGTATCTATTTTCTTAGTGAATTAAGTTATTTACATTAAGGAAAACTAATTTTTTTCTCCTTACAAATAGTAATATAGCCATTTTCACAATAGAAATATTACAATGATATAATAAAAAATTAACTCTAGTAAGTTATTAAATTTTATCTCTTTCTCTTTTTTTAATTTTATCTCTTTCACAATCAGGATGCTATATAGCATGATCCAAATTTTTAATAAGTTAACAGACTTAATTTAAGTAGGAAAGTTTAGGATACAATCCTGTGTACATTCATCAGTTCAGCTCTGAGTTATCTTTTGTAAACCCTACTATATGTTTTCAATTAAACTATTATTTTGAGATAATTCTAGATCACATGCAGTTGTGAGAAATAATAGAGAGATCTCATATACTGCTTACATCCTGTGTCCCAATGGTAACTTCTTGCAAAACTATAGTACAATCACAACCAGGATAGTGACGTTAATACAGTCAAAATACAGGCCATTTCTATTACCACAAGGATTCCTCATATTGCTTTTTTATAACCACACCCACTTCTGTCCTTCCCTCACGCTACATTCCTGGCAACTACTAATCTGTTTTTTCTATAATTTCGTCATTTCAGTAATGCATATAAATGGAATCATACTGTATATAACCTTTTGGAAACTAGTTTCTTTTCCTCAGCATAATTCCCTAAAGATTCAGCTAGCTACTGCATGTATTTTGTTCTTTTTATTGTTGAGTAATATTCCACAGTATGAATATACCACAGTTTGTTTAACCATTCACCTGTTGAAGGACATCTGGGTTTTTGCTAGTTTTTGGCTATTACACCTAAAGCTGCTATAAACAATTCATGCACAGGTTTTTGTGTGAACATAAGTTTTTATTTCTCTGGGATAAATGCCCAGGTATGTAATCGCTAAGTCGTATTATAGTTGGATGTTTAGTTTTTTTGGAAACTGCCAAACTCTTTTCCAAAATGGCTGTACCATTTTACATTCCCACCTGCCATGTATGAGTGATCTGGTTTCTGCACATCTTGGCCAGAATTTTTTTATTCCCGCTATATCTTTTAATGTCAGCATATTGCCAGGACACAAATATTCACACAATGCATCTATGTAAGTAATTCCATTTCCTTATAAAATGGTTTGTTCAAATATAAATAAATAAAAGACAGTTACAAAAAACTAAGAATAAAATTGAAACCAGTAAATTAGGTGATAACTACATGTCCAGTATTACTTCACATGGTTCTGTAATATAATTTTTATGAGTCAATAATTTATCCCCTGTAAAAAATCATTCAGACTTCACCATCTTCATCAGCCACATATTAAGTTCACAGCTTTTTATATATATACAAAATCCACATACATATATATCCATATCTATCTGTATATGTATATATATATATACATATATACATATATATGTATGCCAAAATCCAGTCAGAAGAAATGAACCTATCAGCCAATAGATGGCTAAAAACAGAATATTATCACGTGCATTCACTTTATTTTCTTTTTCTTTCTTTCTTTTCTTGGAGGGGATATTTATTTTCCTTTCAGATTATTCATCTCAGCCAGTTGTTACCTCTCAAATACAATTGTCCACAGAAGTGCAGCTAATCATTTAAAAAGATGCAGGGGGAAAAAAAGTTATATAATCCATCTAGCCTCAACTCACTACCTTAAGAAATCCATGGGATTATATGCCTATTCAGTTATTTAGGGAGTTAAACCCAGGCTTAGATATAATAAAAGCTTGCTAAAATGTCTTTTGTCCTTTTACTGGAATACACAGTCTCACATGCAAAACAGAGAAGCAGGAAGCAATCACAGGAAGAGGAAAGATAGCACCACAAACTGAGAATAACCAGAACTTGTTCTCTTGTGTTTTGAGTTAGCCTCTGCTTTCCATACCTTGAGAAGCATCAAATTAAAAGAATGTGACTGGAGACCACAAAAAAAAAAAAAAAAAAAGTAACCACATAGATTTACAGGCATGCTCATAAGTCCATGTAGTTGCACAGCTCCAGGCAGAAGGTTTATGTTCATTTAAGAGTGGAAAATTTTCAAGTTCTTCCAGAAGCACCATCTGTTTCTACTGGCTGGTCTTGGTTTGAATTATTTATTACAAGAATCTCAGATTTATCAGGTTAACCTTTGGATTGCCTCCTAAAAATAACTATGGAATATTTAGAATTTTTCAGTAATACAGTAGACAACAAGAATAAAATTTACCATTTTATTCAAAGAACTTTAAGGTCTTTATCATAACAAAAAAGACAGAAAAACATGTAACATTTATCACGTTTAATAGGTTTGATCCTGACGGATAGATAACTGGTCCACAAGATGGCGCTAAGGTAATTAAAATTTTTACAAGATTATTGGTGCAATTTCAAATAACTAAAAAAAAAGAAAAAAAAGAAAATTTCCCACCACAGTTATCACAAGATATCTGCCTTATCAGTCTGTTAATGAGAAATAGAAAAAAAACAGAGTTCCCAAAATCAAAGCCAGGACTTTAAGGCTGACAAACAGTTTTCTATGAATCTTTATGATCTGGTAAGTCTCAGTATCTTAAGAAAAATATAAGTGACTTCTTACAAGCAAAGTTAAAGATAAACTGCATGCTATGAAGGGATTAAATATAGAAACGTTAGGGGGGAAACCATTTCCAAAAAGCAGCAAAGCTTTCTCTAATGCAAAGTTATATGAAAAAAAAATTATATGAATCTCCATGAAAGTTATTTTTAAGAAATTGAGGGAGAAAATACAATTTTCACATATTTAAGAACTCCACTTACACCTTCTTGGGTTTTGGAGTCTGGGACAACAAACTTGAGTTAAAAATAGACACATTTAGAACAATTGAGTTGATTAGTCAATTGATTAGTCAATTTCCATCTTTTTTAAACTAAGTCACAAAGCTGGGTGCCTGCAGGCATTAACACAGCCAGTCTAATTCAACTGCATTTTCTCAAGCCCCAGTACAGGACAGCTTCTATCTGGCTGATGGCATTAGATAGCAGTGGAGGTACAGGACTGCAGTTCCTTCTAAATGAAGATATCAACTTTTCTTTTTCTATTTCTTCTGGTTCTGTTGAGGCCGTATTTTTCACCTTAAGCCCTTCCCAGGCTCATACCTAATCCTTTTTTTACTGTTTGGGACCAGCAGGAACTGAGAAGCAATTATTTCTCATTTTTCTTTGTTTGAAAGTGTCACTTTAGTGAATATTAGTCATTTATAATAGTGTGGACAAATTTTTAAGTTCATTAGCACAAAGTTACACATGAAAAAATAAAGTCCTAACAGTGTTTGAAAGCATAAAAAGCAACTGAGAAGAGAAGTTCAAGTCCTATAAGATCAACTTTTCCCTAATGGGAAACATTTCAGAGTATGAGTCATGTGTAACTTAGCTAGCGGTTTTAAATCTTTTCATCTTAATCCTTTGAATCTTTATGGAGGAGCCTCAAATGGAAAGCATTCCATACCTAACTCCTAAATGGCCTCTTTCAGATTCAAGTATAGAATCAATTATGCACTCCCATGTTGTAATTATATATTACCAAGCAAAATTCTCAGAATTCATCTCTTAATTACCAAATTAATAGTCAATGGAGGAAAAACATAACCCTTTCTGGGTTCACCTTCAATTTGATGGCTTTTCAGTAGTATTTACAGCCAAATGGAAGAGGACATAACTGCATGGTAGCCTCTCCGTCTTTATTTCTTTGCCCAATAAACAGTATTGAATCCCTAAGACATGTTGGTCACAAATAAACTCAGACAGGAAACAGGAGCCCAGAGTCCACTGCGGCAACATCTAAGGCTGAAGAACCCTGCCAGGAGCATTGGCTCAGGAAGATAGAGCATGAGCTAGACAAGCACACTCAAATGCAGTTAAATATGACATACTGGGAATCTGAAGCATTGTATATTCAAGATGAATAAGATACCACCCATGTCCTCAAAGACTTCATAAGTTAGTTGGGAAATAGACACTTTTATACAAATAATTACAACGGCCAATATAATTGTACAGCTCATCACACCACAAGTAGGTCTGAGAGGTAGTGGACGTAAGACCCTAACTGCATGTCTGCTACACTCAAACCAGAACTGTTTAGAAGTATTTGCCGAACCTACCCAAATACTCTGGGTAACACCAAAGAAGCATGAGATCTTTACAATGTTCTTATATTCAAAATGCTCTCTTTCTAGCTTAGACAAGAAAATCAATACACAAAGAACATTTGACAGAGTCCCAGCGAAGATGTCAATCCAACTGATATTGTACTCCAGCAGCTATAAAATCTCTCTCTGTATTTCATTATCAATATTCCCAACCCTGTAGAGCTAATACACAATAAAATATAATCATATTTAGAGCCAAATGGAAGAGGGAATAATTGCATGGTAGCCTCTCCATCTCTATTTCTTTGCCCAATAAACAGTATTGAAAATTAAGATTTAAAGATTTAAAACCCCTAGCTTTTTTCTTCACAATCACAGACAAACAAAAAGAGAACAGTGAGTGTTAACCTAACACTGACTCTAAATGATAGATGCTTAAAAAAGTGAGAATCTGTTTAAGCAAAAGTAGTAGGAGGAAGATTAAAAGAGAGGCCATTTAGCTTCTATCCTCTCTACCCACTGAAGCTACACTTTTCCAGGTCAACAGTTTTCTGGAGGGACAGCATGCTTTACCTTTCGTTATGTTATTCTTTCTCCATCTCCCTCACCACACCCAGCCAGATCCAAACCCTGGAGCTCCCTCCGCAGTGTCTGTCACATCCATCCCTTCTTTTCCATTCACACTATCTGTATCAGAGTTTCCCCCAGAATTACCTGCACACACCTAAAGGATTAAAGGAAGAGAGTTGAAGGAAGGAACTATTTACAGAGACCTAAGGGATGGTGAAGCATCAGGGACTTAGAATACCTGGGAGCCTTATTACCTCAAGGCCTGAAGGAGCAAGAGGAGGAGTTTTATTACCAAACTTCTGTGTACTTCTGAGAGAGGGGCCACCTGACAAGAAATGTGGTTGCAAGGGGAAGGAAGGCAGCAATTGCCTACACGGTAGCCCAGAGATACAGATATGCAGTAAGGATGTGCCGTAAAGAATAAATACTCAGGGTTTTTTCTCCTTTCACCTTTCAGTCTCCTGCTCTTACCTCCGTTGGCCACACTCAATTGGAAGCCAGAGGCAAAGGAGCCAAAGTGATGTAGGCCACAGGACTCAGAAGGGCAGAAAGTAGATTTCCAGGGGCAAAGAAAAACAGCACATGATACTCAGAGAGCTCTAAGCCCCAGAATGCCTCACCTAGATTATTGCAATGACTTGACTGTCCTCTACAGTCAATCCTCCAGCCCATGTATTGCATTTTTTAGTTGACATCACACATCAGAAAGGCATTCTTTGACTTCCTCCCAATCTCTCTCCATCTCTACCTCTTCCATTATTCTCTTAGCACTTACCTCTCTCTAAAATTATTATATCTACTTTTTATGTTTAACTGCTTATCATCAGTTCCCTCCAAATGGAATTTGGCTCCCTAAATGCATTGGCCTAGCCCCGTACAGAGTGAGCACTCCGTTATTAATGAATGAATAAGTGCACATGAATGATCACTGTATGCTGAAAAAAGAAGTGGCAGATACAAAATGAATCAGCTATAGAAACTGAACCCAAAGATGTAGAAACTAATTCACCATTTTAGTGGCCAGCATCCAAACCTCCTTCATCTTTGGCGTGAGTTCCCAAGATATGTATTATTGGCAAGATGCAGAGTCCTCACCTTTTACTATAAGAGCAAGAGGGGAGAAATTACCTGTTTCTCTGCCCAATGGCAGCAGAACATGGGCTCATAACTTATGCTCGGCCAATTAAATGCTTCCACTTTGAACCTTGGAGGAGTGAGAGACAGAAATGTATTTCAATCACATAACTTCTTCTCTCAAGGATTCATCAGTGATGCCTATTAAGGTATTTTCTGTTAAATATAAATTTCTTGGAGTGGTAATTCAGATTTTCCAGATCCTTCTTGTCTGTCATTAGGCTAATTAAGTAAGAGCTGAAATTAGAGTTCTGTTCAACAACAACAACAAAAATGTGTTCTGCCTATATCTCCCTGTCTCTTTGACAAATGTTATCTGTGACATCTAATGGGTGAATCAGTCAAAAAAGAATTAGTGAGGTTGGGCAGATACGTCTTTCTTTTAATCTACAATCCAGAGAACTGATATTATAATCACAAGATGTATCTTTAAAATTTTCTAAACATCCAAAAAAATTTTTTCTGAACATACTTTTCAAATGAGAATTTACTCTTATTCATTGTGAAGGTGTCATGCCAACTTTTAACATTAAGAAGCCATTTTTTTTATCTCCTATAAATTCAGCAAACAACTAAAAAAATCAACAACAGGAAAGTAGTGTGCTTCGCTAATCTGTTTCAGGACATTGATTTTGATATTTTATAAAAGTCTTTAAGTCATGAAGAAATAAGCAGGATATATAAATGTTCGAGTGTTTTAATTTAACTGTTTTACTGATAATTCACCACTAATTCATTAAAGAAAGGGGAAAGCCTAAAAACAACATTTTAAAAGGGTCTTTAGAGACCAATCATTTCTAATCTAAAACCACAGAATTTCCAGCTCAGTTCAATCAGGTGAATATAAAAATATGCATTACTATTGGATGGTCAACCCTTAACTATACATCTGATCTGAGACACCATTCTTACAGTTTTTTCTTTAAAGACTTTCTTTCTTTCTTTCTTTCTTTCTTTCTTTCTTTCTTTCTTTCTTTCTTTCTTTCTTTCTTTCTTTCTTTCTTTCTTTCTTTATCAGAGAGAGAGAGAGCATGCACAAGCAGCGGGAGTAGCAGGCAGAGGGAGAATCAGGCTCCCTGCCAAGCAAGAAGCCCGATGTGGGACTCGATCCCAGGACCCTGCAATCATGATCTGAGCCAAAGGCAGACGCTTAACCTACTGAGCAATCCAGGCATCCCCCATTCTTACAATTGTAGCACAATGAAGCTACCGAAGAAAAGAATTCAGGAGGGGAAGGGTTATATTTAGGTTACATATAGGGTCATATTTTATTTTAATAATGATATAAATAGGGGGGCCTGGGTGGCTCAGTCATTAAGCGTCTGCCCCCAGCTCAGGTCATGGTCTCAGGGTCCTGGGATCGAGCTCCACATCAGGCTCCCTCCTCGGTGGGAAGCCTGCTTCTCCCTCTCCCACTCCCCGTGCTTGCGTTCCCTCTCTCGCTCTGTCTCTCTCTGTCAAATACGTAAATAAAATCTTTAAAATATTTTTAAAAAATAAATAATGATAAAAATAAAGTAATATTGTAACTCACCATTTATAGGTCCTGTTAGTCTTATATCAGCCTTCGATTAAGAGTCTAAGTCCAACAGTAGTAATTAATGAATTATTAATGAATTAATAATTAAGGTGATTTTAGGGGTAATATTTTTCATGAAAAAATTCTTCCACTAGTAGAGAGTGATTACGGAGTACTAGAAGTTAGATAGATGGATTATAGGTAGTAAGAGATAGATGATGATGATAGATATTCAGATAAATTGAAAGCTTTATGATATGGTACTGAAAATAACACTAATTTTCCTGGACACAATTTCCAGTATGGTGAAAGTTGAGAAATACTTCAATATGTAATTTCTGCAATTTATCTCAAGGCAACAGGAAACCATTGAATGTTCTCCAGTGTAAAGAGAGGTTAAGTCATGTCATTACTTATTAAGGTTGTATAAAGCACAGGTCAGCAGCATATAATATACCTACAAAAGTAATTACTGGTCTTGGTTTGCAACACTTCAAGGTTTCTCTACTTATCTTGAAGAGTGTCATAAAATTATCATCCTTGATTTTTAAAAATATGTCCTAAGACTCTACAAAAGAACTCAGGGAATATAACAAAGTAAGTAATGAGATATTGCCACTCCAAAATTGCAGGAAATCAACGAACTTTCCCTATAATAGCTAAACAAATTGATGGCTAAAAGTCAGGGAAATTATTCCAAAAATCTAGGGAGAGATTATTTGCCTGATGCTATAGCTCCATCCAGTGGTAGTTAATGCTAACCTGGACTACCAGGACTACAGCCAAATATGAGAGCAAAGGAAGGAAGATGTTCACAGTGGAGATGAGGCTTCTGCAAATGATCAGGTCCCAATCACACTAGGACTGCCTTGTACCAACATGCATTAGTTCAGAGTATTCAAAGAGTCTCAAAGCTGCAAGACCACTTAAAATGAGGAAACTAAATCGTTCAAGACACCACAGTTATGTCTACAATGTGTGAAGAATCCAGTGGAAAGTGAAAAATCACGTTAACTGTCCAAATATTTGACTGTATAAGTAAAAACCCTAGACTGGCTTTTCCACTATATATTCCTGAGTAACATATGTATTTCTGAGATTAGAATCTAAGCCTTTTTCCTTCATTGTTTTCTCTAACTGATTTCCATGACATTTCTTGTGAAATGTTTCTCTCTTTGGTATGTAAGTTCAATGAAAAAGAATCTATCTGTCTGGTTACAGCTGTATCCCAGCCTCAAAAACAGTGCCTGTCTCTCATTATATTTTTAATACGTATTTATTGAATTAATGAAGAAATGTGATTCTTCTAAAGATACTTTAGAGATGTGATCATTACTCTTTATGTTCACAAAAACCTTCGAGAGTCTGATAAAAGCAATAAACACTTCCTCCCAAAATATGCATATGTAATTATGCATACAGTTTCAAGTGTTTCTTGGTCTCTGTCATTCATGTTTATGGGCCACAAGTTAAGAAGTTCTGCTCTAAAAAGAACATTAAGATCAACTTCATAATTGGGAAATTGAGATGATCTATTGAATGCATTATTTTTGCCTGCATTAATTGTCTCAAATCCTGGCCTGAGAAGAGTTGGACTTACTGATGATGAAATTAAAATTAATGGGGAAATGGGGGTGCCTGGGTGGCACAGTCAGTTAAGTGACTGACTCTTGGTTTCAGCTCAGGTCGCGATCTCAGTGTCGTGAGATGGAGCCCAGCGTCCAATTCTGCACAGAACAAGGAATATGCTGAAGTTTCTCTCTCCCTCTCCCTCTGCCTCTCTCTCTCTCTCTCTCTCAAATGAATAAATAAATCTTTAAAAACATTAGTGGGGAAAAATTAGTTCTATTTGGAAGTCATACTGAACATCAAAAAAATAAAAGAACACAGGAAAAAAGATCAATCTGATAGATGAATGGAACATTCATTCTATGGTTGTCCCCCCACATACACACCTGTTCTTCACTGGGATGTGTCCAAAGTGATCTGAATAATCTACAGCCTGAGAAGAATGAGATTCACCAGGTCCAAGCACCCTAGAGAAGGCACTCCTCGGATTTTACCCCCATCTTGTCAGAAGGGCCAAGTCAGTGCCCAGATACTTCCCCATAAGGCAATAATTCTGCGGCTCAAAATGCCTTGACACCAAGAAAGTATCCAAGCTCTGGGCCCTGAAATCTTTCCCACACCAGTAGTTGTACAACCTCCCTTTCCTGTGCCCTAGGTTTTGCAACCCTTCCATACCAGCACCTTTGTTGTAGAACATAAGAATTTTCCAATTATTCTTTCATAGAGTGTTTCTATGAGCAGAGCTGGTATTGGTTCTCAACCTTCGGAGTTGCCTCAGTGAAATTTGAAACTGGTCCCCATATACAGAAGGCAGGGAGAGACTAAAGAAAGAGGCAGGCCACTCCAGATTGGTGGGTGGCAAGTTCCAACAAGGGAACTTATATACAAGGTTTGTTTTCGGTGGCCATAAGACAGCCCTCTGCACCAGTGTGCCAGAATCTTGAAAGTTTATATTAGAAGCCTTAACAGGGTTCAGTCATAAATATAGTCCAGATGGCTTCAACAATACATTACTCTCTCAAGGATGCATCCTTTGAGCTAGTATGGGAATAGTAGACAGAACATACATGCCAGGGACAAGGGAGGGAGTAAGTGGCCTCTGATTGCCTGGGTCCAGCTTGTGGGTCAACTGGCGGTCACAGCCTCTTAATGACCTCCGCCAACACCTAGCCATAGCTCATGACAACATCTACTTTAATTCAGTTGAATCATTATTTATTGATACCTCTTATGTCCCAGACTCTATTAAACATAGTGGAGATGGGGAAAAAAAAAAAAAGCCCAGCAATTCTATTCCTATGAAGGTGCCTGAGAGAATTAAAAACACATGCTTACATAAAAATTTGTTTATAGTATTATTGTTCATAACAGCCAAAAAGTGGAAATAATCCAAATGTCCATCAACTGATGAATGGCAAAACAAAATGTGATGAATGGCTAAACAAATTGTATTTCATATGATGAAATACTTATTCAGCCATAAAAAGGAATAAAGTGTTGACATATGCTACAACATGGATAAATCTTGAAAACATTATGCTAGGTGAAAGAAGCCAAACATAGAAGACCAAATATTATTTGATAACATTTGTATGAAATGTACAGAATAGGCAAATCCATAGAGACAGATAGTAGATTAGCAGTTGCCAGAAAAAGTTAAAAAGAAGGAATTGGAACTAACTGCTAATAAGCACAGGATTTGGGGCAGGGGGATGGAGAAGTTCTGGAATTAGATCATGGGGATGGCTGCAAAGCATAGTAAATATACTAAAGACAACTAAAGTGTACACTTTAAAGTGGTGAATTCTATGCTGTGTGAAATGTATCTCAATTTTTAAAATGCTATTTTAAAAAGTCAGGCCAGTAAGCATATTTGGTGAGGATAGTAATTGAAAAGGGGCACACAGGGGGGTTGAGGGAGCTGGCTGCATTTTCTTTCTTGATTTGGGTGGTGGTTACACAGATGTTTGCTTTAAAATAGTTTATTAAGCATGTGTTTGTTTTATGCATAATTCTGAACGCATGCTGTATTTCACAATGGAATTTCTTATGAGAAAGAAAGTAGGCGATAGCAAACATATCTATATGGTATTATTTCCAAAAAGAAATTAAAGTAACAAAATTAACATGGAATTTTATTTCCTTGGAAGTTTGATAAACGAATATATATTTAAAACGGTGAGTTTTTCTGCATACTATATGTATCAGTATCATTACATATTCATATATTTCAAATAGCCCTCTTAGTAGATGTGCATTGTTGAGGAACCTGCTTTCTGGCCTCAATGGTGACCACTCTGTGCCTTTTGATCACTGAGCCTTGGCTCCCAAACCTGCTTCCAGTTCTTTGTATTCAACCATCAATAGGCTGTTTCCCCTGTCTGAAGCATTTTTCATCCTGCCCCTTTCTATCTCCCATTCTTTCTTGCATGCCTCTTAACTCCTCCTTCAAGTCTCAGTGGAAGCGTCTCTTCCTCGGGAACCAAGTTACATCTTCACATTATTGTCTCACAGCACTCTGTGCTTCTCCTTCATAGCACTCAGCAAAATTGAAGTTGACTATCTGTGCAAGTGTTTATCTAATACTTCTTGCATCTACTAGACTGTAAGCACCATGAAAACAACAAGCATAAATGTCTGAGTTGCTACGGTATCCCAGCATCTAGCCTGGTACATGGTACATAATAAATGAAGGAAGGAATGAATGGAATTATATATATTTATTCCCTTGCATTTCCTTAAGTTAAAACTTAAGAATTTTTATGATGAATGTAGATGCCAAGTAAGACAGCTGATATACATACTTAGCCTAGGACAGTGTCAGGCGCCATAAATATTTATTGCTTAATAAATATTGAACAGTATTAAGCCAACACAGCTGTTGTTTCTGTCACTGCCACAAGATGTCACTGTTGAAAAACAGCCATAAAGTCATAAAACATTTACTGGTAAAATTATTCTTAATCTCTCCTGAAATATTGAATTTCTATAAATAAGAAGAAAATCTAAATGTAAGTTCTCTGTTTTAATATCTGTGACATTTAATAAAAATTTTATACCAATGAAACCAGTATGGCCCATTATCAAGGGCTTGGAATGTTATGTTTGGTCACTTCTTGTGTTTTTCACTGAATAGCTCTCTCCACCACCTGCCTTCATTAATGAAGGTCCATTATCTCTCTCTTGAGACCTACCTTTCCCACTTTAAGCCCAGAGGCTTACTCATTCTAAATGCCTGGAGAAAACAAAAAAGCCCCCTTAACCCAACACAGCTGTTGTTTCTGTCACTGCCACAAGATGTCACTGTTGAAAAACAGGTCTTCACAATCTGAAGGCTACATGTCTTCTCTACCTGCAGCAAAACCCTTTACAATCCCAGGCCTTGCATAACTCCACACTTGAATGTTAACTCACAGCTCTTTAATATCCTATTCAGATGCTCATTTTTTTTTCCCAAGGTATGACAATGAAGCCAGAGCGGCTAAGTCTAAGAGGGATTTACAGCCTCAGCTACATACCATGTCACAACCCGCCTGCCTGTGACCAGCAAAACAGGGGCCTCCCATTCAAATACATCTCCTTGATATGTTTTGTTAATCCACATTCTTTGAAAGTTCACAGAAAGTTTTTCACACAAAAGAGCAGGATTTCCAGTGTCTCTTGAATAATATTGCAATATAGAGCTCTTAGCCTGACACGGGGGCAACCTTTTAGAGGTGAGTTGCGGGTACCTCCTTCCAACTCCTACATGCTAGATCACATAGGGCAAGCACTTCGCTACAGTCTTATCCACTCCACATTCATTCTGTGATATTGGCTGTTAACCAGCCACTGAATTTATGATGCCTGTTCTAGGCCCTGATGGTTATCCAAGGTCAACAATCCAATTACGCTCTTCTCTCCCAAGTTTCCCTATGTGAACCTGTGGGTCCTCACCTGCCATCAGGTGTCAGTCAGTGTCACTTTTGTCTATCAGAGAGGTCTCTGAGGCCTTTCCTCTCACAAGACTCATTGACCAACCCCCCGCCCCCAAACATCCAGCAACAAGCTCTGAAGACAAGGCCAGTTACATAATTTGTAAAGCCCAGTGCAAAAGGAAAATGCAGGACTTCTTGTTCAAAAGGCAGGGGGAAAAGTGGCAATAAAAATACTACACTATAAAACATTTTCCTTTCTTCTACTGTCCTTCTCTCAGTGTCACGGTGGTTTTTATTTGCTATTTAATGGCATGTTTCCTCAGACATGGGAATACTTACAGTACAAGTGCAGACCCTCACAGGTACCCAAAGACCCCATCTGCGATTCTGTGCATATGGCCCACCAACAACGGGATTGGTCTCCCTGCTACAGCCTGGGGCATGAAAATCATCTCCCCTTCCCATGGCCCCACTGCCCCAATCTATGGTGGATGGCAACCACCAAGGGACCATAGCATCCATGCCAGGATGCATTTGGTACCTGGATGGGAGGTGGGCAAGAGACTCTCCCCCATCAGTTCACCCACCAAATATGCCATGGAGTTGCCAGCCTAAGGAAAGGAGACCACCACTTTGCCCTGCTCCCAGATGCTATGAGGCACAAGCTGACCATGAAGTTCCCATATGTGCTCACATGCCACTACTCGGGCCAAAGAGGGATGTTAGAATGCTACCCACAGCACCCCCCACCCTCCTCCTGGCCAACCCAAGCTGGTTGCCACCTCAGGCAGAGGGCTACAGCAGTCAGGAAATGCAGACAGGGTGCGGAAGGCTGAGCATCGCCAGGCTGTGAGGGACTGGGGAGCAGACAGCCAAGAACCCAGGCTGGAGAAGTGATAGGAGGGACCAGGAGTGAGCTGAGGCTCCAGTTCCCCAACACATACTCCTTTGTGCCATCATACTTCACTTACAAATTCTAAGACAAAAGTATTAAGAATTTTGTAATAGCTACAGAGCATCAAGCCCCAAATGTGGAGCACTTCTGAGCAGGAGATGTGTGATTGCACTGGTCGCATACCCGTGAAGCCAGTCCTGCCAGCAGACCATGGAATCTGAAGAGAAATATCTTTGTCAAGCCAGAAAAAGTTTGCTACACTTTTCCTCTAGGGCCATGGGTGCCTACTGTTTATGTTTCATAGTCTAGTAGTGTACCCAAGTGACTCATGTCTCAAGAAAAATCTGTTTCAAGGAAGGTGATTTCCTCTATCCACCTAGGCATAGAGGTAGCTGGCAGCTTCTTACCAAAAACAATAATAATAATAATAAATAATTCTCTATCACCAAGCACTGTAGTTAGGAAAAGCATATGCTCTAAGAAGTTGAAGCTTTTTAAGGAAAGCAATTAAAACTTTAGTAAGATAAAATAACAACAATAATGATAAACACAGACAACTTCCACATCAATGGTATCTCAATAAAAGAAAGGATTTCACAAGCACATTTGTGTTCATTCAGATGTGATTACCACACTGCACTTTTAACTGAATTTGGTAGAAAAGAGAACTAATATAAATGCATATTTTTTCAAGTGTCAGAAGAGAAAAAGGTAAACATGGTATGTTTGATCTTCATCCACATTCCCGCACAGAGCGCCTTAAATCCTTGGAATTTCCTACATGATAAGAAGTTGTCTCAATATTCATAACAAACCCCTTTCAACCACACCTGAGTGTCTGTTAATGAAGTGACCTTTGGAAAGCGCCTAAGGATGGGGGCTGATCACAAGGAGAACCAACGATGTGATTAAAGGATTGAAACTTTCAGTCTTATCCCCAGATCTCTGGGAAGGGAAGAGAAGCTGGAGACTGAGTTCAATACCAATGGCCAATGATTTAATGAATCGTGCCTATGTAATGAAGGCTCCATAAAAAACCTGAAAGGACAAGGTTCAAAGAGCTTCCAGGTTAATGAACCAGACACTTCCACATGCCACCTTGCTGGGCCCCAGACTCTATGAGGACAGAAGCTCCTTTGTTCAGGGCCTCACCCTATTCATCTCTTTACCTGGCTATTAATTCATATCCTTTGATAACCTATATAATAAACCAGTAATCTAGCAAGTAAATGGGTTTCCTGAGTTCTGTGAGCCGCTCTAGCAAGTTAATCAAACCCCAGCAGAGGGTCATAGGAATCCCTGATTTATAGCTAGTGGGTAACAACCTGGCCTTGCAACTGGCATCTAAAGTGGAGGGCAGTCTTGGGGAACTGAGCCACTAATCTGTGGGATCCGACGAAATCTCTGGATAGATGGTGACAGAACTGAGTTGAATTGTCAGACAATCCATCTGCTTGGTGGTGTAGGAAATCCCACACCCACCCCACCATCACGCACTGTAATTGGTGACCAGAATCATTACATGGTATGTTTTATTAGGAGAAGTTATCAAATCATGTTGGCCAAAGTTTTCTTTAAGATTACCAAGAAACAAATATTAAAAGAAACAGGCTACAGTTTAATGAGGAGGCTCAGCTTTACTTCTTAATTAAACAAGGTCTGGTAAGGAGCAGAGAGAACTCACTTTATTTCTTGGCCTCACCTCCTTTCTCTTTCCATCTACATACATTACATTTCGAATATCTCTGAACTTCACCACGTTTTCCCTTTTCTCTACATTATTTTAGCATGTTTGATATGAAGCATATCTGACTATGACCTTGATTCATAATTATATTATTTGAATTTAATGCTCTGTTAATGTTATAATGTCAACATTGAGGTTATTATGGTTTCATTACGTATATATCATGCTATAGCATGTGTTGGTCACTGGCTCAGGCTGTAGCAATAAGGATACTGGAGAAACAAAAAAGTGTATTAGTTTTATATGAGATAAATCATTGTGAAAACATTCAGTTTTATTTCATGGTCTGTTTATCATTTCAAAATTCCCTTCCATAATGTCATTGGTTTTAATTTTAATATATGAATGCATATAATACACAAATGGTTTTGTGACTGTTCCAATAATAAGAAAACTGAAATTAAATGAACATAAAAGGGAAAAATTTGCTATCTACTACTTTGGAGGATTACCCTATCAATATGTTTAATCTAATTAGTACATGATTATGTGATTCTCTGCCTCTGTGTTGCTTTGTTATCTTTGGGGGGGGAAAATCCTTTTAAAATCCTAACTTCAAAGAGCTTTGATAGGTCTCCAATTCCAGGACTTCAGTATACTTTAGTAACTCTGACCTCCTCAATTCCAGTGGCTTCCATACACTTGAGTAAATCTCTCCCACCACCCCACTTTGAAATTTGTCCTCAACCAACTCTAATGCTTAACCCCAAAATACCTCTGACTACAGGTTTCTATCACACCAGCTCTCTCATTGCTACCCCACTTTTAGACTTGGACTGCGTGCCCCTGACTGGTCCATTAACCCTGCTGGCCTCACATCTTTTCCTATCTAAATGGAACACTATGGTTTACCTCTTGATGACCATTTCTCTCCACTAAGTTTAACTCCCTAGATTTTGTGTCCAATTTCATAGGAACTTCAACACAATTTATCAATTTTTTATCCATCTTTTGTTTTCTCCTTCATGTATGTGCTTAGCATTCACCTGGGCTCCCAAACTCACCCTAACCTCCTCATTATCGGCAGACAGTCTTGCCTTAAATGCCACTGCATAAGTTAAGTCTCAATCATCTTCCTCCTTTTCTTCATGATCAGAGAAAGAGATATGCCTCTATTCCTTCATGGGTAATTCTTTACCTTTATCATCATCTCATGCCTCCCCAACTTTCCACTTCCTTGTAGACCTTGCTCCAATTATTTCTACCTATCTCTCCTGTGAGTTCAAACTCTCTATCTCTACTAGGTCTTTCTTTTCAGATTATAGTATGCCCAACTTTCATCCATTTTTTAAAACAACACAACAAAGACATCTCCCAATCCCATAGTCACTGATCCTTTTTCTTACCTCATGCATGGGATTTCGTACCTAATGCATCCTATTTATCTTCACCTCGTTAAATCCACTCATCTTTAAATTACAATGCATGGATAGTTTTCTTAGGAGAAATCATTCTTGCTGCCCATGTCTGATCACTTCCTTTGTCAAACACTTTCAATAAACTGTATTCCCTTCCTTCAAAGAATTACCCGAATTTGTAATTATATATAATTTAGCATGATTCACTTATAAATTTTCCTCCTAACCATTCTTAAAACTTTGGGAGAACAGGCAAGTGTCTGTTTAGATAAATATTGTCCCTCCAATATGTTACACAGAACCTAGAATGTATTTAGTATTCAATAAATGTTTATAAAGAAATGGATATGTTTATTGATTATTTCTCATAGATCCCTCTTTTAAAAGCATATTGTAGCTCTTTAATCCAGAAAAACTAATAGAGTCTTTCAGTTAAAACAAAATACCCAGTTTTTTCTTCATTTTGGCAATGCTAAAAAAGAAAGAGCATGTGTAGAGAGGGAAAAAAAAGGCCATTGGCTTGGGAAATGGTAAGCTAATTCTCTGACACTGTGGAGGCCCTGTTCATTATGGGAAATAGACCTGAATTTCTTGAAACAATTTTCAGATTATTACCCACTTAAGCAAGTAATAGGCTATTCCTAAAAGGAAACTTTGAAAATTTTGTTTTATATATTCACAAATATTTTGAAATCTCTCCCATTTATTGAATACCTATGTGACAAATGTTAATTTGCCCTATTGACTTGTTTCAAGGCAATATACTATGTAATAGATCATAAATCCACAGTGATCTTCATTCCTGAATATAACTACTTTAATATGCCACAGAAAAAGTTTTCTCAGGGCGCCTGGATGGCTCAGTCGGTTAAGAGTCTACCTTCAGCTCAGGTCATGATCCCAGGGTCCTGGGATGGAGCCCTACATCAGGCTCCTTGCTCAGCAGGGAGTCTGCTTCCCCCTCTGCACCAGCCCCCCTCCCCTGACCATACGCGCATGCTCTCTCTCTCTCTCTCTGTCAAATAAATATAATCTTTAAAAAAAAAGTTTTCTTTGCCAGAAGGAAGCTTAGCCAGCTCAACTTCAATTTCACATTGAAACTAGGACTTTGATACCATTTAAATCCCCTGATGAAAAGATGATGAATGTGCTGTAAAAAAATATGATAATAGAGATAATAGAGTATCTATTTTTGGTAAGAAATTTTTAAAACTTAATAATTAATTTTTCATTGATTTTACATGTGCTTCTTTTCCAGAAGATATGATTTTGGTTCTTTCCCACAGAGGTTTAAAAGTTTGTCTTTTCAATACTCTTCTATTCCTATAATGCACGGTCCATCGAAGTGTCTGCTTTGGATTGGTCTAAAATAAAGGGTGAAAAAATAACCCTTTAAAGATAAAAATATTGCATTATGAATTTACCAAAATGAAACTGCCATCAAAGAAAATGTATCCCTCTTCCTCTCTTTATTTATTTTTTTCTTTCATAAATACTAAGTAGTAGGCTTGGCTGGTCTTCCAAAAGCTCTACCATAGAATAAATTTAAGTTAAATTCCTGAGATAAGTTTTAGCTGGTATTTCTATTTCTACAGACATTGTCATGTAGAAAGATGCTCTAAACTACTAATAATGTAAACCTTAAGGAAAATATTTAGCTAAACATATGTAGCTGGACTTTAGACAAAGTGTTCAATTATGTTATTGTATTGGAAGTAAAGCTACTAAGCAAAAATGAGCCCTCTTTTTAAGTCCTCCTAAGTAAGTCCTCTTTGTGTTAAGTTCTCATTGTGTTAAGTCTTGTGTCCAGAAGACCGATACTTCCTAAGGCTTCCTAATGACATTTAGCAACAATGCTAACTGTAAGGAAGGAGACATACCTCAGCAAAATATTTAGGTTATGAACATTTAGGGAATTAAAGAGTTTGTAAGTGGTTATTAACACA